>NC_073359.2:29845000-30488333 GCF_027580225.2 Misgurnus anguillicaudatus | reverse complement strand
TCTCAATATATGATGATGTTCTTTACGGGAGATTCCGAGACAGACTGCAGCTGAATGATCAGACTGGAGATCTCACCATCACAAACATCACAACTCAACACACTGGAGATTATGAAGTACAGATCACTGTCGGAATTAAGAATATCCGAAAGAGTTTCAATGTTCAAGGTGAGTAATGGAGATATTTTAATAAGTAGGGTTGAGTGGGGCACAAACTAACCCAGGGTTAATTGTAACATGGTCGGCTACTTTACATATTTCTACAGGGCCGAGCAATCTGTGCTTTTGGTCTTTTTCTCTTACTGTCAGAAGATCTCTTGTAAATTTGTGAATTTAATTTGTGTTTAAAGGAACACGCTGACTTCTGGGGATTTTAGCTTATTCACCGTATCCCCCAGAGTTTGATACGTCCATACATACCCTTTCATCTCTATACGCCCCATAACTGTCTGACGCACCCACATCTCAACGGAAACAAATGTGCACATGCAGAACTGTGATCTTTCAGGTTTTGACGGTCACATATGGTCATAATTAAATGTCCATTGGCATATATAAATGTATATAAAAAGGTTACCGGTATCGATGGGAAAAGTGGTTTAGGATGTATCCATTACTTTAGGTTTTTAAAGTGACAGCTGTAACATGTTAATCATAAAACAATCTGTAACTTAATATAATATTTATTTGTCCATTTTTTTTTGCATTTGTTTCTTTGTTATTATTTTCTCATTTACTGTTTACTTGATTATTGAATTACTTCACATTTTACTATTCATTTATAGGCCTGGGGGTATCGATTCAGATGTTCTAGATCAATTCGATTTCGATTCACAAGCTATCAAAGCGATTCGATTCTCGTTTCAATTTTCGATTGTCGGGTCGATTTTCATACTTGATTCAACTCAATCAGTGTTGTAATGTAACGAAGTAAAAATACTTCGTTACTGTACTTAAGTAGAAATTTCACGTATCTACTTTACTTCGCTATTTAAATTTATGTCAACTTTCACTTTTACTCCACTACATTTTCTAGATAAAATGTATACTTTTACTCCGATATATTTCCACTAAGCATATTCCTTACTCGTTACTATAAAATCTGAAGAAATGTGTGCGACCTCAATAAGGAAGGTTTTGGCGAATCAGTGCTTCTAGATTGCATTATGCACGCGCCACACACTCAATAAGGGAGGTTTTGGTGAATCAGTGCTTCTAGATTGCATTACGCACGCTCTGCACACTCTATTTCACGCACACTCTATTTTAGCGTAGTGTTGCCAAATGAAGAGGAAGCACAACTGTAACTGCAATGAAACACCTACTGGAGGACCTCCTGTTATCGTAATCGACCACCCCGATGATGAACAGGGTGAGAAAGCTAACGTTATACACCCGTTGCCGTATTTGTAATAAATGTTTTTGTACATTGGAATTAAAGATTCCCGATTACCGAATAAAGTGCCTCTTATGCTACCAAAAATCACTTACATTTTGTCATTTAAAAACTCCCCTTCCAACCTGAAGAATCACATCAAGGTAGGTTATTAAGTAAAGCCACAATGTCAATGTGATTAAACCTTAGTTATCATAAGCCATATTAGATAATTATCTGTCTAATGTGATAACGTCTAAACGTCAACGTTAACATTACACCGCTGATTTTCCCATGGATTTATTTAATTCACAGAGAACTCTGAACTAAAAAACACGCTTAACTGTTTATGGTAACATTATAGCATAACTGCCGGCCGAATATTCCCTCCGGTAGGCTAATGTTAGATTGAGAAATATTTTTTAAAAACTGCTATGTTAATCAGTGGCAGGTTAGAAAGAAATTTGTTAAGGACTGTATTCACGTCTTCAAAAGCATTATACGTTTTGTCAAACGTGAGATTTCCTTTTATGTTAATTAACTCAAAACTCAGTGGCTTTAGGATAATGTTATGCTAATGTTATACATTGAATGTACGCTTGCATTGTTGATCAAAGTCACATTGCTTTCATTGCCACACAACGAGTTGGCATTTTTTTCTTAGTAGAGCAGCTAACTTAAAGGGATACTCCACTTTTTTCAAAAATATGCTCATGTTTTGAAAGAAATAAGTTATAATGTATTTTTCATTTTTACCTGAAGTTCATACAAAAGTGAAATTTCTGCTTTTTTATTTGATGTCAGCTCTAAAAATATGCTGTTTGCTCTTTGAACTTAAGAGAATTGTGCCTGAAAAGTCCTGGAAAAGACGATTGAGATGATTGAGATTAAGAAGATAATGGGAACCCTGAATATGCTTTACTATAAGAAAGCCACAATAAAGTTCACAATCAAAGTTCTAACCGCTTGCTTTAAAAGAAAAACTTTTTACTTTTACTTCAAATACTTAAGTACATTAAATATCAGAAAATTACTTTTGATACTTAAATACAGTATATATCAGATACTTTAAGACTTTTACTTGAATAATATTTTAAAAGACAACTTTCACTTCTACCAAAGTTTTTTTCTAGTATGCTTTCTAGTACTTTATACAACACTGAACCCAATGGATATAGATTTAATATTACTACAGCATTTCACCTCTGCATTACAAATCACGCATATAGCTTTGTTCTTATTCACAACATTGTCATCGTCTTGCTTGCGAAATCTAAAATGCTTCCATACCTCTGACTTTTTATGTGAAGGTGGCATCAACGTCGACGAAGCACCTGAAACGGCCATTTTAAGCACTGAATAAATGAATGACAGGCTTGCCTCTCGCTCTTTGGTAACATCACGCAAGCCAAAAAGAGGGTGACATCTAGTGAAGAAGACTAGTAATTGCGTTAACGTTAATCTTACGTTCATTGTTTGCAGAAATAAATTTGAAAAAAAAAAAAAAACGATAAGTTGCCTTTGAGAATCAATTTTGAATCAACCACATTTAAAAAAATGATTAATCAAAAAATCTATTTTTTTGCCCAGCCCTATTCATTTAATATTAGGCAAGCATGTATGTTATACTTAGTGGTCACTTCTGATTGAAGGCAATCCTTTATTCTGCCGATCTAACTCATTTGTAATAGAATAAAATTGTAGTTCGGGGTTTCTCTGACGACTGTTGTTACATCCAACAACACAACATATCCCGGGCATATTGTAATCTTGTTGTGAACCTCCTGGAGGTGTTTTATTCATCTGCCTCTTGTAGTTGTGGCTGCTGTGACCATAGACTAAAGCAGGGCGCACAGACAGTGGCGCCCCCAGGATTGTTTTCATGCGGGGGCACAAAGGGGCCAGTACAAATCTTAGGATGGCACAATTTAAAAATGTATTATGCCTGAATCTAATGGTCAACAGTTTTCCCTTTGCTTTTAATGCTACTTGGAGTATTACTAGTATATGATTTACTAGAGACAAATAAAAATTGCAAATAATTTAAAGATCAGATGGTGGAATAGTATTAATCTATCAAAGATGAGTATCGACCGATCCTCGTTTGATTTGAGTATTTAAAATACATTATTTTATTAAACTATACAATGAGTTATATCCAGTGTTATCCAGTTAACATACTGTAATTAAATGAGTGACATACTTTAGTCCTTAACACATTTCTAGTCTTCTATTAAGTTTTCTCGTCGTGGGCACCAATCTTACCTCTCTCTCTCTCTCTCTCTCTCACTCTCTCTCTCTCACTCTCTCACACACACACACACACACACAAACCTCTACAATGTCAAATGATGCTGCGTGCGCATTCTTGAAGTTCTGAGTCTTTGTTTGACTTGCATATTTTCAACTTGCGTGAAGACGCGTTTAAAGGGAAAAGCGTGTGTTTTCGCCAATTGCGCAGCGGGTAGACGGGCAAGAGTAGAGCGAGACCTTCAGCCTATGTGCTGGGCAGGGGCGTCATGCACCAATTTTTTTTAAGGGGGCACAGTGTGCACAGCTCACGGAAATATTATAGAGCTTTCAGTCTTTTCCATGGCATTTCTAACAATCTGAGCAAAAAAACCTCCAAAATAAAAGTGTTGACTAACTTTTATATCAAATACTATTTAATTGGAATAATGACATATTGGCATATTTACATCTGAAACGGCATGTTTTGTTTAACGTTAATTGTGTCATTAATGCATTTTGCACAACAACTGCATTATCTTATGAAATTAATGTAATTTTAAATCCATAAAGTACATAAACAACGAAAATGACATAAACTATAGCCACGTGATTGATTTTAATTTTCAATAACGATTTAAAAAATATGTTTAGATAAAATTATGTGAGGAACGGACTTTTGCATTAAATGTTACCTCGTATGTGAGCATGTGTAATTCCGCGCCCCCATGAACTTTGCCGTTGGACCAAGAAGATGAATCTAGAAATATCTACTAATATAACGTTGAGACAGTCACATTTTAAACCATACATTTTCTACACAAGAGGAGGTTAACTGTACATTGCTGTACTGGGGTTTGGAAATGTTGTGAGCGTTTCTTAGACGTTTTAATTCCTCAGATAGCCAAATGGAGCAGCAACAGCAAAGCTTGTGAGTGCGCTCAGATGCTGATGACGCCAGAATAAATTAATGTAATACGATCAAAACGGCGAAAATCTCAGAAAAGTGACAAGGATGCAGCAAAGAATTGATAATATTGCGCATAATAAACAGATTAAAAGACAAGTAACAGATTAATGGATGCTTCTTTGATTTTAAGGTTGCCTGCAAAATCCAGATGGCTCAAAAACCGAGGGTCAGTTTGAATGGGCATGACGTCTCTGGTGCCGGGGTTTAGCCCCGGACAGCCCCAGCCAAATTTAAACCCTGACGGTGATTATCTAAGCTTAAAACAATATGCTTTATATAACTATTATTTAACTGAGTTTTACTTACTAGTTTGTGAGTTTCATCTCCAACTTTCTACTTCTTTAATGCATGCAATGCTGAACAGGAGCGAACAGGATGTCAGGTGCAAGCACATCACATGATGGTAGTGCGGCTGCGCGTAATCGCTGCTTTGCGGGTAAAGGAGAGGGGAGGGGTTAAGATTGTATTCTATTTAACACATTATACAAATGTATTTTATTTTTTACATAGTGCTTTTAATGAATACATATTACTATTATTATTTAAATATAAAAATCTAATTTCATAAAAAATAAAAATCTCATTCTGTTTTGGGGGGGCCACTGGGCGGGCCAACACCCATTTTCTCTGTCAAATAGGCACAAAATTCGAAATGTATTTTACATTTCGACTACAAATATGACGCACTTTCAATAAAGATTAATGTTTATACGGGTGAAATGCTCCTTTAATGTTTCACTTATCTTGACTTTCTATGTAGATGGATAAAGCTTTATTGTCATTGTTAGAAAGAAGATTTTAAAGGTTACATCCCCCAGGATCAGAAACAACAAATAATAAACAACAACCTGATAAAGACACCTTACATACCTGATGATGGGGAGAATATATGAAAGCAATTTTTATGAAAGTTAAATAATGTGAAATAAATAAATATAGTAAAAAGGACATTCTGAAATGTAACTCATGCATGGTGAGAAAATTGGCAAAATAATAAAAAAGGAAAATTAAAAAAATACTTCTGGAACCATTAGTCTTATGTATAAAATTAATTCACGCACACATGATTCATATTTAACAAGCAGGTAATAAATTAAACTCTTTTTTTGTAATCCAGTACAATATCGTCTTTTTGGTGGTGCCAAACCCTGACAAAAGACCAGCATCAAATGGCTGAATCCACAGGGAACGTTTTCTTTCTGTGTTTTTGAAGCTTTGATTGTGTTTATAGTGGACAATATAACATGTGTTCATGTTTCATGTGTAAAAAACATGGTATTGTTGACGCAATTGACTTATCTCTATTGCGCTGTTTTCACTGTCCTCAAAACGGCTGTTGTATTCCTTGTTCTAAGCACCTCCTTCAGAAATACATAACAAGTTATGTTTGTATAGTTGTTTAGTGTGTTTTTATTTGATAGGAGCTTAGCTTGCTGTTAGCTTAGCTCAGTGCTTCTCAATTATTTTCTGTCACGCCCCCCCTAGGAAACAGTAAACATTTTGTGCCCCCCCAACTCTCCGCTGCGACTGTAAATAGTATCCTTTGTCTATAAAATTACACACCTGCAAAACATTCTATCCTTATTAACATTAAAGAAAACACAAAAAAAGAAATATCAATCAACTTACAACAAAGAATAACTTGTTTTTAGTCTGTAACAGAAAAGACTTAAAAATGCATCAATTTGCCTGAAATAAAAAATAAATTCTTATTTAAAGTATAATATTTTTTGACCATTTGATACTGAAAAATTTTATTAAATATAATCAATAAATAATAATAAAAAACTCAACCGGCTTATCAGCGTGATTGGGGTGTAATGTCTTTAAGTGACGGTGCAAAAAAAATCACTTCCCGAAAAAGTATTTTCCTTGGGGTCTCGCGCGCCCCCCCTGGTGTCGCTTCAAGCCCCCCCTGGGGGTCCCGCCCCACTATTTGAGAAGCACTGGCTTAGCTGATGATTGACGTATAGACAGTATGCACGTGACGTCACCTTTGGCGAAATTGACTGCAGTTACGCACACTGAGTGGTAAAAGACAAAGTGGCAGAATTGGTGTACAGTGTGTAATCAGCGAAAAACAGGGTGAAAACGCGTCTAAATGGGAAAAAGCTGTTGTGCAATAGACTGTACTAACAGATTAACAAGAATTCTGAGCTATCGTTTTACAGACTGACAAAAAACACAAAGGAGAAGTAAATTGATTGTTCATTCCAACGTTCACAGACCACAGGTGGGTTGATAAGTTGCTAGGGTCACTATCAAGCAGAGCTTTTATTTTCTACTTAAAAGTTTTTTTTCCAGTATTTGTATTTTATCAGTGTATTTCTTTGGAAAACATACATTCCAAAGCATATTATGATAATTTGTACTCTATTACATTTCATAAATAATACATTTTTGTTTTACATTTAATATTTAAAGGGATAGTTCACCCAATGTCATTGTTTACTCATGTTGTTTCAAACCTGTATAAATTTTGTTGTTTTGATGAACACAAAGGAAGATATTTTTAGAAATGTTTGTAACCAAAGCATTCGTGGACCCCATCCACTTCCACAGTATTCTTTTTTCCTACTATGGAAGCGAATGGGGTCCAAAAACAGTTTGGTTACAAATATTTCTCAAAATATCATCAGAACAAAGAAATGTATACAGGTTTGTAACAACATTAGGGTGAGTTAAAGGAATAGTCTACTCATTTTCAATATTAAAATATGTTATTACCTTAACTAAGAACTAGAGGTCTACACGGGTCCAAAAATTCCTACCCGAACCCGATCAGACCCGTAAATGTGCTACACTGAACCGACCCGGACCCGTCTGTTGATTTGAAAGCTGGACCCGGAACCGACCCAGACCCGTCTATTATTTAAAAGCTGGACCCGGATCCGACGCGGACCCGTCTATTATTTAAAATATGGACCCGAACCCGTCCGGGAAGACACAGACCCGACCGGCAAATATTCTTTAGCTAAATGTTATTAATAAGTCAATAAACAAGTAGCGAAAACTAAACTTTTTGTCTTACCCATAACGTTAGAAGTTAGTCTTCTCCCTCCTTGTACCTGACTGTGTGTGATGCACAATCCTTATTTCCAAGAAAGTTCCATCCATGTTATTCCTCTCTTGACGATTGAAATGTTTAATGCTTATTCCAGCTTTAAAAGTCCACTTTGTTGTGTATCGGGTCAACTTGCTTAATAATGTTTGCCCATTTGGATTATAATAACGATTGCTCGTTCAGTGTCATAGCTGCTTTCGTTAGCTTTACTTTGCTATCATCTCTGTGCTCTTTTAGCAGAGTCGCGAAAACTTTAGATATAACAGCAAGACGGTCAATTTATAATATTATTATAAAAATTATAGAAGTCACGTCAGTGCAAAATGCGCGGTACAGCTGAATTGGTCCCGCCTTCTAAAAAAAATAGCCAATTGTCAAAGGTAAAGTCATTGCGTCTCACTGCAGAAGCTCCTGACTGGTAGCCAGAGAAACATTACAAGAGCGCATGCGCGTTAGCTGCCTGGTTAGAGCAACCAAATATAAACTTTTTAACGCAACTTAAGCGTCATAGAAAAAATGTATGCGACAGTTCATCTAAGTTTTTGTTGCTGGAGAAATATTTTATTTAAATGTGAGTGTGTGTTCTCCGAGTCCGATCGACCTCGGGTATTACCACAATGTTAAACAGACCCGGACCCGAAGTAATAGATTGAGACCCGACCCGGACCCGGCTGATCATTTAAAATATAGACCCGAACCCGTACGGGTCCCGGGTCGGGTCCCGGGTCTTCGGGTCTCGGGTCTTCCGTGTAGACCTCTACTAAGAACTGTTGAATCATCCCTCCACCATCTGTGCGCGTGCACGCAAGCGCTGGAGCGCGCCGCGACGCCACGACAGCATCCAGCCCAGCCCCACCCACTCAATGGCACCACCCAGAGACAAAGCCAGAAGTGACCAAACACATCAACGTTTTATAACAACGAGTAGTTATACGAGCAAGTTTGGTGGTACAAAATAAAACGTAGCGCTTTTCTAAGCGGATTTAAAAGAGTAACTATATTTTATGGCGTAATAGCACTTTTGGGAGTACTTCGACTCGCCTGAAAAGTCCGCTCCCCTTCTCACTCTCATAATGGGAGAGGGAGGGTGTTATTGCGCCGAGTCGAAGTACTCCCAAAAGTGCTATTACGCCATAAAATATAGTTACTCTTTTAAATCCGCTTAGAAAAGCACTACGTTTTATTTTGTACCACCAAACTTGCTCGTATAACTACTCATCTTAAATAGGAAAAACGTTGATGTGTTTGGTCACTTCTAACTTTATCTCTAAATGGTACCATTGAATGAATGGGGCTAAGCTAAATGCTATCATAGCGTCGCAGCGCGCTCCAGAGCTTACGTGCACACACACAGATGATAGAGGGCTGATTCAACAGTTCTTTGTTAAGGTAATAACATATTTTAATATTGAAAATGAGTAGACTATTCCTTTAATGATGACAGAATTTTCATTTTTGGGTGAACTATCCCTTTAAGTACATTAACATACTTTTAATCAAGTAAAACTTACATTTTAATGCAATTAGGTATTAAATTATAATATGCAACACTCTAAAAAATGATGTGTTGGATTTACTTGAAGTATGTATGCACCATTTTTGCATCGCGCTTTTTGAGTATTCCCAACTTTGATAGTTTTACTTAAAATTAACAAGAAAACCTGTGTTTTATGTACTTAAATTTTTAAGTAAAGAATGATGATGAACTCAAATATTTAAGTTCATGTGATACATATTTTCTTGTTTATTTTAAGTAAAACTATTCCAAGTTGGGATTACTTAAAAAGTGTGCTGCAAAAATGGTGCATATATATTTTGGGTAAATCCAACACATATTTTAGAGTGAAGTTGGAGCAATTTAGTATACCCAATTAAGCTAATCTGCATGTTTTGGACTGCGAGAGTGTACACAGAAAGGTCTCCTGAACAAAGTCTTTGTATGACTTAGCTCTTGCTTGAATCAGAGACCTTTTTGCTGTGAGGAAACAATGATGCGCGCTAACCCACTGTGTTGCCCTCTACACTGAGCACACACTTCTCAATCATGGTAACAATGAACAAACATCATTTTTTTTCAAAATAACGCTAAATACAACATATAACTAACATTAACAACATATCAACATAAATAAACCCAGCAAACATTAAAACAGTCATCTTTTTCAGTAAATATTAACCAAAGAAGTGAATGTGTCGCAATGCTTGCTGGGAACTATTCAGACCATTTTTTTTTTTTAATTGCTTGTTCAGATTACTCAATTTGGCAAGTTTGTTAAACAAATTGGACAAAAACTTAAAACTCCAGTCAACAAATGATATTTGTTAGCAGGATGATTATGCTTATTTCATTTAGTGAACACAAATTAATGAACTGATGCCCTTCAACAAGAAAAACTTTGTTTTTTGTTAAAAGAACATTTTGAAGTTGGATTTTTTACAGGGCATGTGCTTCACAAAATGGCTACGACAGATGTCATAATTTTTGGATGGAAAGGCATCATGGGAAATCACGTGGCTCTATAGTTACTTAAAATGTTATGCTAGGTTTACTTTATTTTGATGAAATTGTTATAGTAGTTAGCATTACTTATGTTTTTTCATTTTATTTTTGGATACATTTAAGTTCACCTGGTAACTTACATTTTTGTGTTACACATACAAAATATGTTAAGTAGAGGTTGAAAAGTTATAAATACTACGTTTTTTGTGTTTAATCCAATTACTTTCATAAGTTATGGTTGTTCAGCCAACGAATCGTTTTTTAGAGTGAATATTAGAGAATACACAGTAGGATTCTATGCTTTAGAATGTAGTGAAGTAAAATTTTTCCCAATACAAACATCCTAATAAAGCACAGATGCTTGGAAAATGTAACTTATGTAACTAAGTATTGTCTACCTCTCCTAAAAAGTCTAACTAAATTTTATTTAACTCTTTCACCGCCAGCATTTTTCATGATTTTCACAAAAGTTTAATGCCTTCCAGAAAATGCTCCTTTTTAAATATATAAACATATAATATATAAAATAAAAGAACAGACCCTCTGCTTTCAAACAAAAAAATCTGTTTCATCCTACCTTCATGTGTTCTGTTTTTATCACCTCTCAAATATGTGTAGGTTACATCAAAAACAGCTTAATTTGAGCAAAAAGCTGATATAATTCCATTTTTGTGAAGGAATTTGAATAGAGATCAGATGCAGAGCGATCTTTAAAACATACACGGACTTACAGCTATTTGCCCTAGGGCAATACTTCCGGTTTTTATAAGTTGCGGAAGAGCGCCACCTGGTGGATAATAGCGGTATTGCAGATTGACGAGATCTCGTCAATGGCGGGGAAAGAGTTAAGCTGATAATAGTCAGTTTTACTGGCATTTTTGCAGTAGCCCCTATGAAAACCAGCCATTTTGTTGAACGTTTGCCACTCAACATACATCCGTGTGTGATAAGCAAACGCATTGTTGTCTCATTTATAGGCGCATATAACGTAGGGCTGCACGATAAATCGCGTGCGATACCACGCACATCACATCAGTAATGCCGGTTCCTTGATTAGTATTAAATCGCCATCAGCTGTTTTCAGATGGCGCGACATTACGGCACAGAGCCGTAGTTCCCTGACAAGCTGGGCCATATCGCATACATATCGCAGGCGATACGTCCGCGATTATTCATGCAAAATTGCCCCGATTGTCAGTGAACTACGGCTCTGTGTAGTTAAACCTGCTCCATCTGAAAACAGCTGATGGCGATTTAATACTAATCAAGGAACCGGCATTACTGACGAGATGCGCGTGACAAATACATGCGATTTATCGTGCAGCCCTAATTAGGGTTTAATCCCGAGAAACGGGATTCCCGGGAAATCTTATCAAGACTATTTCCCGATTCCCGGGAAAAGTTATGACGGGAAACGGGAAATTTATATATATATTTTTTTATATAAACGTGCGCTAGATTAGATTTGCAGCTGGCTTTTTCAATGACCACTAAGCCAGCCTCAGAGGAAATGAAAGACGGTGACTTCATGAGCATTCTAAACAAAGAGTTTTCCCTCTTCGAAGCCACCAAAAGGAGACCAACCCACCTGCAACAGCTGTTTGATGCTCTTAGCACTATTCAGGCTACATCTGTGGAGGTGGAGAGAGCGTTCTCTATTTGCGGCCAATTTGTTACAAAAATACGAAACCGCCTGAGTCCATCGACGCTCTCTGCTTTTTAAAAGCACATTTCCAAAAAAATTAAATAAATGAAGGGCAAGGTGAGAAATAAAAATGGTTTGAAATGCAATGCTGATAATGTGAGTGACACTTTCGCTTGTAATTGCCCTATTGCGGCAGTTTTACTGTTTATGCGTTTGTTTTAGTTTTTAAATTATTATTTTAATTCTGTTTTACCGTAGGCATGGCTCTGTCTTTAATCTTTCCGTGCACATTTACACATTTCTGAGGGTCGTTTACTTTTATTCAGTTAAAATTGTTTTATGTTTAAAAGAAAAATATACCTGCCCTAATAAAGAAATTGTTGCTTAACTTGTAAGTGACAGTTTTGTGCGAAATTGCCCTATTGCGACAGTGTTACTGTTTGTGTTTATGCTTTTGTTTTAGTTTTTTAAATTATTATTTAAATTCAGTTTTAGTCTACATAGGCCTGGCCCTGTCTTTAATTATTGCCGTGCACAGTTGCACATTTCTGTGGGTCGTTTGCTTTTATTTAGTTTAAATTTATGTTTAAAAGAAAAATATATGAAGAGTTTCGTTGCAAAACGAGATAACCACCGTTTTTTTAATTGTTCAGAAATCACGTTTTTTGGTTGAGCATTCCAATTAATTTCAATTCAACTGCAGTTGGTTTGTTTTGATTTAAACCTTCATAACTTAAAAAATACGGCTAAGTAGCACCATAAAACAAAATAATAACATGATAACATAATATTAAACATGTTTTGACAAAAATGTTAAAAATGGATTTATCTCGTTTTGCAACGAAACTCTTCATATCTGCCCTAATAAAGAAATTGTTGCTTAACTTGTGAGTGACAGTTTTGCGCGAAATTGCCCTATTGCGACAGTGTTACTGTTTGTGTTTATGCTTTTGTTTTAGTTTTTAAATTATCATTTCAATTCAGTTTTAGTCTACATGGCCCTGTCTTTAATTATTGCCGTGCACAGTTGCATTTTTCTGTGGGTCGTTTGCTTTTATTCAGTTAAAATTGTTTTATGTTTAAAATAAAAATATACCTGCCGTAATAAAGAAATTGTTGCTTAACTTGTAAGTGACAGTTTTGCGCGAAATTGCCCTATTGCGGCAGTGTTACTGTTTGTGTTTATGCTTTTGTTGTAGTTTTTTAAATTATTATTTAAATTCAGTTTTAGTCTTCATAGGCATGGCCCTTTCTTTAATTATTGCCGTGCACAGTTGCATTTTTCTGTGTTGGTCGTTTGCTTTATTTAGGGTAGTCAAAACTTGTAGCCTATATTTATTTAAAAGAGAAATATACCTGCCCTTATAAAGAAATTGTTGCTTAACTTCGAGTGATTATTCCTCAGTTATTCTAAATTATAGTTTTATAATTTTAAAGATTTTCAGAAGTCACAGACAATCCACCTGGCATTTCGCTACGGCAGGCTGTCACGCACGCAGCTCACTTGATCCGCAGCAGAATTGATCATTGCAAAAAAACGTTGTTGATATGGACATAAACTGTGTTTCTTGCCCTAATAATGATACAAATAATATAAAACATGTTGGGAACGCATATTTGAATGATATTATTGATAAATTACTTACAAAAAAACAGCTATTTCTCGGGATTCCCGGGAAATGGGTCGTCTTTTCCCGGGATTTGATTTGATCTAATTTTCGGGAAAATATTAAACCCTAGCCCTAATATAACGTGCTATTTTAGTTTCATCAAAATAGCAATGCACCTGAACCATAGACCGTAAAAAAATATGGACGTAGTGTCCATGACGTCAACCATTGGTTTCTGAAGATCGTTTTTGAAGCTTAAAGTAGGCGTTGCCTGCCGTAGCCATCTTGGTCACGGATCACCGCGAATCACTCGTAGAAAACCGAAAATGGGTAAAGAGGCGGGACATGAGTGAAGCTCAGGTGGCTGGATGCTGAAACCGCGCCCGCCTAGCATGACTCTAATGACAGCAGTGGCTGTTCATCCCTCACTCAAGCGGCCACACCCTTAATTATGCAGAGGTTTAAGGCTTAACATAATTTAATTGGAGGAGTTACAAAAAAATTTACCCCCCTCACAGTTGTCATGAAGAGCAAACTTAGCTATATAGACCAGACACACTTTTTGAACCAGGCTGTAAACATTAATTTCTACTGTAAAGTTGGACATTTTAACATGGGAGTCTATGGGAATTGACTCCCTTTTGGAGCAAGCCTCTAGCGGCCAGTCGATGAATTGGAGTTTAAGTCACTTCCGTATTGGCTTCATTAGAGAGATCTTAAGGTTGCCCCTCGGCCTGAAAACACCTTGTTTTCAGACCAGAACGCCCATGGTTGCAAATGCATTTGCTTTTTAAACAACATGCTGCTAAATGCGAAAATGACCTTTAAAATTATTTCACACATGAATATAAAATTGCAATCTCAGAACAAAATGTACATAAGGTCAAATATTTACAGCAGATACCAAATTATGTAAGTCTGAATGCTCAGAGGGAGGTTAAGGGTGAGAGAATTTGAGTTGAAGAGATCTAAGGGGTTGAATGTATGTCAACAGCCCCACCTGAGGGTCAAATTTTATTGATTTACAATGTCTCCATAAACAAACTACAAACTGATTGTTTAACCTCTTGTCTTACTCCTTAGATCCTTGAAGAATTAGTAAAAACTAATTAACTGTCTCTGTTTGTGTCTGCAGATGTGAGTAACCCAGAATCAGATCAACTAAAGTCAGTGTCAGTAAAGGATGGTGATTCTGTTACTCTACTGGCTGATAATCGTGATATCAAGAAATATGATTTGATACAGTGGAGATTTCAAGGTAGTCGTATAGCTCATTTCAATAAATCAGCCAGTGAAATATCAAAAGATGAGAGATTCAGAGACAAACTGCAGCTGGATGTACAGACCGGATCTCTTAAAATCAAGAACATCAAAATGGATCTCTCTGGACTTTATGAAGTAGATCTCACCAGCAGCAGCAGCAGTTATACCATACATCAGTCATTCACAGTTACTGTCAGTGGTGAGTAAATCAAATCTTACACTATAATACAAATCTTATTATGATTATAACTCCTTGAACAATTCTAATGTAAACTTTAAAAAGTAATGTACTGTTTAATATAATAAATAAAAATGGTAAATTCTAACCATTCTAACATCATGTACTAAATTTGATAAACTTTTGAGCATACAGGTATTTTTCGCATTCTGTTTATTAAAGAGTATTGGTTACGCATACTGATTTTTACCTACTATATTGTATGTAATAGGTCTGCATGATACACTGAAAATTGTTGGTATCTTGATAACGGTATATGCTAGTGGTGTAACGGTATGCACAAATCACAGTTCGGTGCGTTCCTTGGTTTTGAGGGCGCGGTTCGGTTCCTTTTCGGTAGAGTGCGGGAAAAATGCAAACATTAAACTGCAGGTTGTTAATTACTATAAACTTTTTTTTTAACAATTTTACACATTTTTTTTTAACTTTTTATTGAAATATAATAAACAAAATATATATAAAATAAAAAAGAATAATAAATAAAATACTGCTGCAAAGTTCTCCACTTAATAACATACTTTTTTACATTATTTTATAACAGTAGGTTAACCTTCTCTTAAACTTTTTCTACTAAAACCTTGCACTAAACTAACATATTCAATTCCTGAATACTTTTATGAACTATTAGCCTACATTTTTGCAACTGTTTTGGTTATGTACCATCTCTGTATAAAAATAATATAACTGCTCCATGTGTAACTGCATAGCATTGCAAGCACTGCAATCAACATGATGATATACTTCTTATACACTAATATTGAGACGAGGGAGTTGCCTACATAGCCTTCTTTTATCTTTTGCACGTTTCTCCTAATCTTTGCTTGTGTCGTCAATGTAAGCTGTGACTTAAACGAACCCCTCCGCAGCTGAGTAACAGCTGAGTAAGCCCGGTTTACAGCTCTTCTCTGTCCCGACCAGATTAACTGATCGCATTGTGACAATGACAGGGCTCCAGACTGCTACCAAATGGTCGCATTTTGCCACCAAAATTTGAGAGTGTGCCACTAAATTTTACATCCAGTCGCACATATGCGACCAGTAAATTTGACCTTTTTTGTGATGTGACACTGAATTTAAAATCTATCTATCATCAAAGCATTTATTAGTAATACAGTGTATTAGTTAGTAGAAATGTGAATATTTGGTTAGCATGTTGATTTACGGTATGTGCCCCTAAATTTTCTGGTTGCGCCCCTAAAATTTTCAGTTGGGGGCCACTGTGCTCCTAGGGAAAAAAGTTAGTCTGGAGCCCTGAATGATATGATTGACGTGAGGTGCAGATGAAAAATCTGATCACGCATTCCTTATTCTCGCTGTCAGAGAAAGCACGTCTCATGATTGCGTAGCAACGAAAGATGCGTAACCTCTCATGCACTTATGAAAGAACATAACAGCGCGTTGACGTGCGTTTAACACATGCTTATAGATGTTGAGTCTTTTAGTTCAATTACTGCTCTTGTCAAAGAAAATTAGTGCACAATAAAGATATAAATATAGTTGTTACAGAAATATTAAAAGTGCAGTGAGTCAGTGTTTCTGTTGCAATGGCTCTTAGATAAACTGAACTTATCAATGTTAGATATTTGACATTTATAACTTCATACCCTAAAAAAATTATTCATTGAATTTAATCAATTTTTTTAAGGTAAGTGGTTGCAATTAATTTATTTAAGCTACATTTAAACAAAAGTTTTATATTTTACTTTACTAATCTTTTTTGTTTAAATGTAGCTTAAATAAATTGATTGCAACCACTTACCTTAAAAAATTTATTAAATTTAGTGAATCATTTTTTTCAGTGTACTAGAGTTAAAGGAACACGCCCAGATTTTGGGAATTTAGCTAATTCAACGTATTCTCCAGAGTTAGATAAGTCCATACATACCTTTCTCATCTCTGTGCATGCTGTAACTCTGTCTGACGCAGCCCCCGCTAGCTTAGCTTAGCACAAAGACTGCAAGTGAATGGCTCCAGCTAGCAAACTGATCCCAATAATTGACAAAATAACGCAAAAATTTTCCTATTTATGTGTTGTGGTTTCTATAGTCACACCGTGTACAAATAACAAGGTCATATGAGACACAGTCATCTTTTAACAGTATATATAATGGGAACTATATTCTCAGAAGGCGAAGCACTGCTACTGGGCAGAGTGATTTGCTCACAGCACCCAAGAAGCCCCCTGGTGAGGAGCAGAGAGTTTGGTCAAGTGCTTCGCCTTCTGAAAATATAGTTCCCAGTATGTATACTGTTAAAAGATGGCTGTGTCTCATATGACCTTGTTATTTGTACACGGTGTTACTATACAAATCACAACACATAAACAGGAAAATATTTCCGTTATTTTGTCACTTATTGGGAGCTGTTTGCAAGATGGAGCCATTCACTTTCAGTCTTTGTGCTAAGCTAAGCTAGCGGGGGCTGCGTCAGACAGAGTTACAGCACGCACGGAGATGAGAAAGGTATGTATGGACTTATCTAACTCTGGGGGATACGCTGAATAAGCTAAATTCCCAAAATCTGGGCGTGTTCCTTTAAGCATTAGATATTAATTACTAGATATTAAGCAGTAAAGTTTTAAATGGGGTGTATTATATATCAGTAATCTCAGTTAATGATTATATTAAAATGACTGACAGTGTTATAATTGTTTAATCTCTGTGTTTAATACAGGTGAAGTGAAGTCAGTGTCAGTGATGAAGGGTGATCCTCTCACAATATACACTGATGTTCCTGACATTAAAACCTATGGTAAGATACTGTTGAACTTTGGGTGTGATGACAGGATTGCTGAAGTAAATAAACAGAATAAAAAGTTCACTCTAGATAAGCGATTCAGAGAAGGACTGACGCTGAATGATCAGACTGGAGATCTCACCATCACAAAAATCACAAATGAAGATGCTGGAGATTATGAACTGAAGATGAGCAGCAGAAGACGAACCATTCAGAGGAGATTCAGAGTTAATGTCAGTGGTGAGTAACTTTCGTCTTTTAGTATAATCAAGAATTTGGATCAGAACTCATTTATATCAGAGCATTATTAACATTTCTACATTGAACACTTTTACACTGATATAACATGTTAAACACACACAGGGTTTCCTAGTTAGTACCACTGATCTATATAAATGACTGGATTGTGCATGACGTCACAACTGTGAAGCCACCGTGCCGCCATGTTGGTATACCCAAACATTCTATTAAATCAATGGACGCGGTCAGATTTTAATGATAAAACATCACTTTACTAGTCTTCGTTTTTATATCTGAAATTACCCTGTACATTATTACAACACAAACGTCCTAAGCATGTACATAGTTATTTGCTGAAAGTTGTACATTTTAGTTTTTAATCAGTTATTATACATTGGTGTTTCCTCTAGGATTTTTTTCAGCTGTGGCGGCAGGGGGCGCCCATGATGATTATAAATGTACATTATTTTTTTTAAAGTAGAATACAGGCTACAGTAAACTAACATCTATTTTTTATCATTTTCATGCTGTCATTTACTTTTCCTTATATTTATAGCATATTGCTTTTCTATGTTTGATCTAAAATGTATTTTATTAAAAACGTTACATTGCTACGTACGTAGTTCGGATATTTCATTGTAGTTTTAATGTAGTGTGCATTGCAAGTTCTGCTCGTGTTTAGCGTTACAGTGCTGTTGCAAACTCACGCACAGTCCTGTTTGATAATCCGCACCGCTGTGATTGACCGAACATCCATCAGCAGCAATTTTATTTCACACCAGGACCATAAAGACCCCGAGCCGGTCACACCGCAAATCGCGCAGTTGAATAGAAACCTTTAACGGTCTTCAGACAGATCTTAAACACAAAGCACGGGGCCATTTAAAAACGAATTTTGGTCTTGGATGTTAGACCCGCATTTTACTCTTGTCTATTGAGTACCGACCTGCATCTACAACGCAAATGACACGCGAAAAGCCTATTATTACACCCGTTAGATCAAATCACGCGGGTACCCCGACCCTGCTGTTTCGTCTGAAAACAGATAAAACAGTCTCACCGTCTGCCTCAAGTTTCTATTACCAACGTTCTTCTCTTCCACGGGAATAATGTAAGTTTCCTTACAAACAGATTCGACTATTAATGTCTTGCAGTCGCATATAAGTAGTATTCAGTATTTAGCCTTTTGTTTTTGGACAAATATCATATCATTTAATGTGAAACTTTGTGAGTGTCGATCTAAAGCACAGAAGATTGATTGACAGCTGAGCGGTCAGCAGCGCGCTACTGCGCTTATAGCCTATATTCTGAATAACTAATGACCAGATAAGTTGATAATATGAGTACAGTGATTACAAATGAATGTCCAAAAAACTCGTAATATGTTAAATCGAAAGTTTAATAATGCCTTTTCTCGCAGCCCTGCGCTGCGTCCGTGTATATGCGCCGGTGAACATAAAATGAGTGATGACCTTGCAGCTTAAATTACCCTAAATTTATAGTCATAAAGATAAAAGTAAAACAATATTTGAAACTTCAAATTATGTATTTTTATTTGTGTAAACTCACAATAAGGAGAAAACTTTGTGCTTATTTAAAATCATTAAAAACATGACGTGCTTTCTGCTGCTTTGGTCAGCGCGTCACAAAAAAACAGAAACTCAAATACTTTTTTATTTGTTTTGTCAATTTAATTATTATTTAAGTGTAACATATTTCGTATAGGCTTATTTATTTTATTATTATTTCTCAAAACAGAGACGTAGCTTAATCATCCTCTGTTGATTTAAATCTATTTGTTCATTAAACTAAACCCACGGAAGAAATTATGATACTTTAGGAGATTTATTTATAAATGAGTTAACAACGCGAATCCAGAAAGGAATTTATTTCTAAGACAGCCAGTCTGGCAGGGCGGACATTTCTGTAGCTTTTTTGCGAGCTGCCGCCGTGGGTTTTGTCTAGAAGGGATACAGCAAATGCCGAAAAGTTAAGGATTAGATTTGGAGGTAGGATTATTAGGATGAAAACAGCGGCTCTGGCTAAATGAGATACAAATACATCCTACAATCGTGTGAAATTTTCTGTTTAGAGTTGGGTTTGGTTGAAGGATTAGGATAAAACAGTGGTCATCCAGCGAGATTTTATTGCTGTATCCCTTCTATCCACAACCGCAGGCGTGGCGGGGATGTTTTAGGCATGGCGGGCCGCCACTGTAGAATGTATATAGCGGAAACACTGTCTTCATTACAGTATCAGATCAGCAGACATACCGCAGCATATTTAGTATTAATGACAATAAACGTGGTCATTCTGAAATCTAAATAAATAATCATGCTTTGTACCGTATGTGTATGCAATAATTTGCTGGTTTTGTAATTATGTTATCTAAACTTACAAGTTACCTAAACTTATTTAGAGAAATAACGCTGACCGTGTAGCTGAATGTCAAAAATGTTTTTATTTATACCCGTGTCATTAACAAAATGCAGCACACACACTCACCTTAACGGTTTTTTATAAATCCATTTTCCTGCCCGATTAAAACATAAACATTGCAAATAACACCAGAATTAACAGTTAATTTACGTACACATATCCTAAAAGTAATCTTGCGTGACTGATAGGCTGTAAAGCGGGTCAATTTAAAACATGATTTTGAATGGAAGTCAATGACGCTCTCTGTCGGTTGGGTATACCAAGATGGCGGCTCGAACTCTTCACTGGCTTCACCTCACGCTGTTACGTTAAGCGTTCTATGCGCAATCCAGTCATTTATATAGATCAGTGGTTAGTACCTAAATTTCCAGTCACGGAAAACACTTGGAAAATAAAAGAAAGCTTATGTCCTGGAAAGTCTTGTTTTTCTGGATTTTTAAAATATATTCTTCTTCTTTGTACAACATACAATACAATTTACATCTGGCCCAAAAGAATGACTAGTTTACATGCACACCAATAATGCGATTCATTCCAAAAATCAGAGTAAGGAATTAATCGCAGTAAGATGTTTATATTACTGGAGCTACAGTAACCTCTTCACTCTTGTTTATATTTAAATTTTTATTTTCTGATTATTGGCTAATAATTGTGCTTATTCACACACAGCCCAATGCAGAGAACAAATGATGAACTTCTATATACTTTCCACTATTTTAATTTACTTATGTTAAATCACAAACACACTCTTATGTATGTATTTCGTTATACTGCAATTAAAAAATAAAAACGCTGTACGGCACCTATATTAATATGATTTTACTTGCTGCGATTATGAGCCTAATTGCATTATTTTTATGGAAGTATATTTTGTTTACATGAGGCAAAGTATAATCGCAATATTGCCAAAAGCCCACTATCTCACACACGACGTAATGCAGCGCAAAGTGCAATGCAAATGTTTATTGCTAGTTTAAGCCAGTGGGGCAGAATTTTGCTCATGCTGCCAGTACAAATTTAACCTCCTAAGACCTGAGCTTTGGTTTGGCTTGCATTTTAGATTTCTTCCAGCTATTTTGGGTTGGAAAAAATAAAAAAATATAATAACATAATATTTTTCTTTGAACATATAGCAGTGTAACTGTCCACGTTTGTGTACAACAGGTTCCAGTTACACAGAATTAACTATTATGGTGCAAATAACAAAAAACGTGATATCCATGTACAGTATTGTTCAAAATAATAGCAGTACAATGTGACTAACCAGAATAATCAAGGTTTTTAGTATATTTTTTTATTGCTACGTGGCAAACAAGTTACCAGTAGGTTCAGTAGATTCTCAGAAAACAAATGAGACCCAGCATTCATGATATGCACGCTCTTAAGGCTGTGCAATTGGGCAATTAGTTGAATTAGTTGAAAGGGGTGTGTTCAAAAAAATAGCAGTGTGGCATTCAATCACTGAGGTCATCAATTTTGTGAAGAAACAGGTGTGAATCAGGTGGCTCCTATTTAAGGATGAAGCCAACACTTGTTGAACATGCATTTGAAAGCTGAGGAAAATGGGTCGTTCAAGACATTGTTCAGAAGAACAGCGTACTTTGATTAAAAAGTTGATTGGAGAGGGGAAAACCTATAAAGAGGTGCGAAAAATGATAGGCTGTTCAGCTAAAATGATCTCCAATGCCTTAAAATGGAGAGCAAAACCAGAGAGACGTGGAAGAAAACGGAAGACAACCATCAAAATGGATAGAAGAATAACCAGAATGGCAAAGGCTCAGCCAATGATCACCTCCAGGATCACCCATGCGTTACCTGTAAGTACTGTGACAGTTAGAAGACGTCTGTGTGAAGCTAATCTATTTTCAAGAATCCCCCGCAAAGTCCCTCTGTTAAAAAAAGGCATGTGCAGAAGAGGTTGCAATTTGCCAAAGAACACATCAACTGGCCTAAAGAGAAATGGAGGAACATTTTGTGGACTGATGAGAGTAAAATTGTTCTTTTTGGGTCCAAGGGCCACAGGCAGTTTGTGAAACGACCCCCTAGTTTCTCATACTATGGTGTTGGGCCTATTTATCGCATACCAGGGATCATGGATCAGTTTGCATATGTTAAAATACTTGAAGAGGTCATGTTGCCCTATGCTGAAGAGGACATGCCCTTGAAATGGTTGTTTCAACAAGACAATGACCCAAAACACACTAGTAAACGGGCAAAGTCTTGGTTCCAAACCAACAAAATTAATGTTATGGAGTGGCCAGCCCAATCTCCAGACCTTAATCCAATTGAGAACTTGTGGGGTGATATCAAAAATGCTGTTTCTGAAGCAAAACCAAGAAATGTGAATGAATTGTGGAATGTTGTTAAAGAATCATGGAGTGGAATAACAGCTGAGAGGTGCCACAAGTTGGTTGACTCCATGCCACACAGATGTCAAGCAGTTTTAAAAAACTGTGGTCATACAACTAAATATTAGTTTAGTGATTCACAGGATTGCTAAATCCCAGAAAAAAAATGTTTGTACAAAATAGTTTTGAGTTTGTACAGTCAAAGGTAGACACTGCTATTTTTTCTAACACACCCCCCTCAACTAATTGCCCAACTGCACAGCCCCAAGAGCGTGCATATCAGGTCTTGTTTGTTTTCTGAGAATCTACTGAACCTACTGGTAACTTGTTTGCCACGTAGCAATAAAAAATATACTAAAAACCTTGATTATTCTGGTTAGTCACATTGTACTGCTATTATTTTGAACAAAACTGTATGTGAACATCCAGGTCTTAGGAGGGGATAGGAATAGATAGGAATTGCTGATAAAGCCAAGAAAGTTCAGTGCATGAAGGAACGAGAACATGCAGAACTGTCTGTTTCACTGCGTGTGCATTGCTTCTGCTGCGTGCATCGCATCTCAATTTGCTGAACAACTGGGACTGATGCAAGTGCAATGATATAAGAGAAGAATGAAATGATCATTCAAATAATATTAAAATAATAACACAATTTTATTCATTTTAATTGGCCTCACAAATAAACTGAGATGATTTGGCGGTTTGATGGTCTCTGGATGCATCATGTTGCAAATTAAAATAATTTTTATAGATTTGACTTTAACACTTTTGACATGCGTCTTAACCTATATCTTTTTGTCAATTTTAAAGATTATTTCAACTGGAATATTTTAACAGCCCCAAAAAGCTTGGGCCATGTAAATGCAAAGGGCAGCCTGTTGAATGCCTTGGTTCATGCAAGTAGATTCATGCTAAGATAATGGTCCATTTACTTAGTCATGAAGATTGAGATAGAAACAAAAAGATGATAGACAATGATAAACCAAACAAACTAAACAGGCAGAAATTAACAAGCCACACATGATATTATTATTGCCATCTGAACTGCATAAAAGTATCAAGTATAAATAAAACACAATGTGCTTAGTATAACAACATACAAACAGTTATAATCTTTTATGTCTTTATTAAACACATCCCATTTAACATTCACAGTGCTCATGTTTAATGAATCTCAACATCATACAGTCCATAGAAAGGGTTAAAATATGCTGAAGATGTTGGAAAAGCAAAGACTGTGCAGCAGGACCTGAAAGATTTTTCTGAAGACCAATGGGTAGTTTAATTGCTCAGATCAGACAAGAGCGTCATGAACAACTATCACAAAACATGTTCATCCAGGGATTGTTCGCATGCTTCCGTTGTTAGCTTAAGAACATTGTGTTTGTGTAGACATTATTGAAATATTAATGGCATTTGTTAAATATATTCACATCATCAAATCACATTTTGTGACCAATTAATGTAGAAAAGAAACTAATTCCAAAGGGTTGACATTTTTTCTCTTACAACTTTGCAGTGTGCATACTACAGAATATATTATGTATATGGCTGGTGTTGGAGCACGATGAACATCCGCGTTGTGTTGCTGGCACCTAACAGCTCCCTGTATGGTGTTTAATTGTTTGGCTATACTGAAGGTTTTTGTGGTCCATCACGGTGACGGGAGGACGAGCACCTTCGAGCCAGTCTGTCCACTCTTTGAGTGCCAGCTTTATGGCGAGGGGTTCACAGTTCCAGATATCATAATTGGTTTCTGCCAGGTTAAACTTATAGGAGAAGGTGGCGCATTGATGGAGGTTGGATGTCTTCCCTTGCTGCTGTGAAAGTACGGCTCATACAATGGTTGATGAAAGATCGACCTCCAAAATGAAAGGCCTATCTGGATGAACCAACACAGGTGCCTTACAGAAAGCTCTCTTCAGATGTTGAAAAGGATGTTAAGCCTCTAGGGTCAAGATTTGGGTCAATGGGTTTACCTCTCGGAGTGTAAGTGAGGGAGAGACAATGCCACTATTTGTGGATGAAACAAAGGTAGAAATTAGCAAATCCAAGAAACTTTTGCAGCTCTTTGATGGTCGTTGGAGTCGGCCAGTTCGTAATCGTGTCAACTTTCATACACACCCCTTGCTCTGAGACGTATCCCAGAAATTGATTGCTGGTTTGATGGAACTCACATTTTTACACTTTAGGGGTCACAAAAGGTTTTTTCCACTCATCTCGTTTGTGGATCTGTATCAGATTGTATGCACTGCGTAAATAAAGCTTTGTGAAGTTCTTGGTGCCTCTTAGCTGTTTAAGCCCTGATGGAACAAGAGGAAGGGGATAGCGAAGTGTCTTGGTGATCTGATTTAATGCTCTTTAGTAGGGTTGTGACAATTAATCGGGCAAATGCGCGTTTTCTCAATGAATACATTTAGTGATGCACCGATGTGAAAATTTTGGCCGATACCGATAACCGATATGACCCTTGTCTGTTATGGCCGATACCGATATTTGCCAATGCCGATATCTCTGTATAGAAAACACATTTTAATGATAATCAAATAAAGAGCTATTTTCCAAAACATTTTTTTTTTACTTTTGTAATTTATTCCCAGAAATGACTGATTGGGCACCTTTACCCATGTCATCAATTAGCTGATTGATATAAGCTTATTCTTTGTAAGCTTCGGGATGCTTATTTTTTAAGTGGGTGATCAAATTGGTTGTGTTGAACAATTTGTCCCGAACTCCCCCTCGTATCACCCGGCCCTCACTCTCATTGCATACAGCAGCAGGGGTGTCCAGACTTTTTTGTGTGGTGATCAACTTTTAAAATGATAAAGCCGACAAGATACATGCTAAAAAACACTTTAAATGCGTGGACTATACTGCATATATCTCTACATTAGATTTAGGGCTGTCACCATTACTCTATTTTTTTGAGAAGTTAAAAAATCCTGGAGTTCATGTCGAGTACTGTTTAAAATAGCGGAGATACGGTTTAGTAAAACAATCTAGAAAGAAAATGACAACAGTATCAGAAGCATATAAATCAGCACAATGCTGCAGCTCTCTCTCTCTCTTCCTCCCTCGTTCGCTCGGGCGCGCGTACACACACCGGGCGCGTGCATCAGCTGGTAAATTTCGGAAGTTTACACGACTAAGCTGCAGCGGGCAGGCATAAGATTTATAAAAACACATTTGAGAAGAAAAGCACAGCAGACTTGTGTGTTTCACAATTGCTCTAAGACAGTGGTGTCCAGACTTTTAGCCGACAAGTTCTACATGCTAAAAACACTTTAAATGCGTGGACTATACTGCATATATCTCTACATTGGATTTAGGGCTGTCACTCAGAGCATGTGAGTGAAGCAGAGCGGTGTGACGCTCTGCTAAATATTCCGCTCTACTGTTCAAGCGCTCACCGCCCAAGCAAGCGCTCCGTTAACTTTCCGCTCACTCTCGCAAATAAACCAATTCCCGCTCAGATATAATTTTTTTTTTAGTAAGCCTAATTGTTTTCTTGGATAACTGCATTTAATTAAAGTATTAGCTGATAAATCGCAGTTATGTACAGTTGTGTGTTGGCTATTATAGTTTAACTGATACGGAGCTCCGGATATAATTAAAATTAACAAATTGTTTCCACGACATCCACATGTTTTACTAATTTTAAGTAATAATAAATGTAATAAGTAATTACGAAATATTATAATAATTCGTTCCCCTTATGAGAAAGATTAACAAACTATACTGTTATATAAATATATTATTTGAAAAAACTAAAATAAATTGAAGAACAATTTCTTAACAAGAAGGTTTTTTAAGTGCAAATTTACAGGGCAGCAGTAAATACAGAACACAGCTCTGTCTTAAAGAAATTAAAATTAGACAGTATTTATGAACCTGTAAATGTACAAAACGAATGCAATACAGAAGGCCATGAGTATTTATTTATGGCATTTTCAATAGTATATTGGTAGATAAATTAACGTGTATCTATATAGTATGAAAACGAATAAATCATTATTTTGGCTAAATTCATCTGGATATATCATTTTAGTCAGACTAATTTTTCATCATTTCAGAAGCTTAAATGCTATCTAAAACAACTTACATTTTATCCCGAGTGTTACTTGGTCAAAAATATTTAGAAATATAGCCTACGCGAGAGCAAATTATAGAACAAAAATGTTTAACGTACACGGACCGAACGAAAAGCCGTTAATTAAGCGGACTCTCTGTAAAATAGAGGACGTGCTGAATCAGTCGAGTTGGCAGATTATCATCAATGTTTATAATGTTCCACGCATGCTGTTGATGAAAAAAAATAATATCTAAATGTCCAGGGAAGAGTCAAGTGTTCAGTCAGTTAATATTAAAGGCGTTTTGGCTGAAGCTTTCTCATCCACGGAGCGGAGAATTATAAAGGTTCTTATTTTAAGTGGTTTTAATGCTGGTAAGCAATCAGTTAGCCTATATTATGGCCCTTTGTATTTGTGTTGATCAGTTAGATTAAAGTAGACTAATTTTAATCTTTAAAACTGCATCTAGATGCAGACGACACTACAGTTATTCTGTCATCTTAGTTTCATTTCTTTTATTTCTATGTAAGGCTGGCGACTTCATTAAAACAATATTTGAACTCCATAACTTATTGCTAGCCATTTTTACAGATTCTCGAACTAGCAAATTACCAAAGGGCATTCTGGGATGAGCGAGCGGTGCTGAGCTTAGCTTATTGAGCGAGCGGAACGGAAATTTCGGAAATGCGCTCTGATGGAAATATTACCACACCGCTCCCGCTCCGCACCGCTCACATGCTCTGGGGCAGGCATAAGATTTATAAAAACACATTTGAGAAGAAAGGCACAGCAACTCAAAAGACTTACGTGCGTCACAATTACTCTTGGAGGCATGGAGCAGCATAAGGATACACAGTTAACTTATGTGCGATCTAACGGCATTGCCTTTGCGATCGCGATCGACATATTTGACACCCCTGTCACACAGCATAGCGAGGATCTTCTTCAGGCACTTTGAAGAACGACCAGGCAAACGACAGAACCTGCTTCAGCACATGTGTAACTTATGCTCTTGTGCAAAAACAAACATACTCGCTCCCACACTCACGTCTCCTACACACACGTCAAATACACAGGAATGATTATAGGCCTGTTCACATCGGCCCTATTTTGACATCGGAACGATGCCGATGTGTAAAAAAATGACCATATCGGCCGATATTATATCGGCGGCCGATATATCGTGCACCACTAAATACATTTGAATGAAATACGGTGAAATGCTGCTACATTCAAAAGCCAGAGGACGCTTTCGTGCAGAAACTCCATTTGTGCCACAGAAGAAGTATCATTACAAACGCTATTCCAGGAAATATCTAGAGGCATATTTATATTGCTGTTCTTCAGATTGTTTCAGGTATTTTCATGATAATAGAGAATATTTTGAATGATTGTGTTTGATGAGTGTTGCTTTTTTAAATGCACGTTATAAACGAGTCAAACTCGTAGTGATTTCAGATTGATAAGGACTTCCTACTGATCACGGAGCCGTAGTACATGCACAAGCTGTGCATGAAACACTGAATCGGAGCCTTACGATTCAGAATCGATTAAACAGGTCTTTTTAATGGGAACGCGATGCATCGATGCACATCCCTACTCTGTAGTTAATGTAGGGGCAGAGACATCATCTTTCTTTGCTACGATGCAGCAGTGGAAGTGGATGGTTGAATATATCCTTGCTCTTTTGCTTCCTGTATGTATTTCTCCATGGCCTCCTGTTCGGGAAGTGTCAGTGAATAGGTCTTTCCTTAAGGCACTGGTTCACCTGGCAGGAGGGCAATCGTACAGTTTCATGGCCGATGAAGTGGTAGCTTGGTTGGCTCTCTTGGGACAAAACACATCCTTGAATGCAGAATACGCTAAGGGAATAGATCTCTCAATAAAATCACTCTATGCTCTTGACTAAGGAACTGTTATACTTCATACGAATGCGTGTATATTTAATTCATACAGTACAGACTGTAAAGTGTTTAATTTTCATTACTTTTAAGTAGGGGTGGGAATCGCTTGGCTCATGAATCGATTCAGAATAGATTCTTATGGTCCCGATTCGATTCAGAATCGATTCTTGACATACTAATTTGCATATCTGTGATGCCATTACGTCACATTTGCTCTCAAAGCCAAGTTAATGTTTGTAATTTTGCTACTAGTCTCTGAACTGTCATATACTGTACTTTAATGCAACTAAAGGATAAATAATGTCATTCTTATCTACATATATGTCCTATTTCTGTTGTAAGACATTAAAACCAGAAAAAAATAGTAATTAAACGTGACATATTCATTCTATATGTTAACCGTCATTAACTTCCACGAACTGACGTGCGTCTAGCATCATCATTATACACAGTGATCGGCAGTATTACTGTATTTATATAATGCAGCGCATCCAGCGACTGAATAACAAACTATGTGCATATTTTTCCAGAAGTATATTCATGTTACATCTAAACAGTCAGCGGATGGTTTAGGGAAACGCTATTAGCACAGTCAGAGTCATTAAATTAAAGGCGCCGTTTCTCCCTGCTGCTCACTGAACAGAGAAAAGGCAGAGAAAGACTATCCCAAAGTGTATCTTGTTTTCTTGCTGTTTAGAATGAGTCAAACAGGGCTGTTCTACATTTTATTTCTTTATCTTCTGCTCTTGTAAGCTCCGCTATGTGCTCGTGCAGTGCGCACTCTCTTAAGTTGTCTGTGTGCAGCACCGCTCCCCCAGTTGAGTTCCGCCTTTTGGTTATGATAACGTCACATTATAATTTTGTAAACTAACATTTAAGAATCGATTCTTGACATTTGTGAATCGATTCAGAATCGTCCCACGTCTGAATCACGATTCATCTAAGAATCGTTTTTTTTGTCCCACCCCTACTTTTAAGAGACATAAGCCTTTTTAAAGAGATATATAAAATCTCTTTGCAGGAGAAATATTTGTTGTGCTTATTTATTTGAGTTTCTATTAAAAATTGTTAACAGTTACAGTCATCAAAGAGCTTGCATATCAGCTAAAAAAAATTTGTTATCGGTATATAGGCACATCACGAAGATAACATCGGTATCGGCCATAAAAATTGATTGGAGCATCCCTAGTGGTAATGAGGGCTCGTTCATCCCAACAGCTAGCAGCCGCTACACTGTAAAAAACAACCTATAGAATTTACTCAAAAAAATTGTTGTAACAATTTGCACTCACTTTGTTTGAGTAAATTATATCCTATATATTTGATTAAAGAGTACCTAAATTTAATTACTATGATAAAGTAAAAAAAATTAGGTAAGGTCTACCTATTTTTTTCATAACTAATTACTTATAAAAAATGAATAACATTAACCCTATTGGTATTAAGGCACAGATCTATTAAATTATTATTAATAATGATAAGCCATTAAGAAACATTACATATTACTTATTCAGAGAGGGTTGAATAAGAAAATAGTCATACACAAGATTGCATAATTGCTTGCTTTATTGACCAAATAACATTCTGTAAACATTTAAAACTAATTATTGGAAGTACAAAATAACCCCAATACATTTCAAGTGAAATACAACATATCATAGTTTTACATAAAGCTTCTTGAACATATTATTTCATAAAAAAAAAGTCTTCATCATGAGATGTTAAAAAACCATTAAAAGCAAGATTCCTAAATACTGTTCTTCACGTTATCATTAGAAAATTAAAGAAGACAATAATATGAGAAGAAAAACTGATCTCATTTACCTCAGTAGACTAGCATGCTACATCGATACAAACAAACATTTCAACTTCATTTAAAACTTATTAAGTGCAAAAATACAACTTCATTATGCTATAACTCACAGTACACGTGCATAAAACATTGAACACTAACAAGAAGTACTTACATTCAATTTTAAGTGATTCAACTTCATATACAAGTCACAAATATAACATATGAACTCCGAAATACTTTTTTGTACAGACATTAAAAAGCGAAAGGCAATGTTAAGTATATATCCGTAAATAATAATAATAATAATAAAATGGCTTCATTAATGGATCCCTTCTAAAACAAAACTCAATATATTAAAGGCGGAGTCCACGATGTTTGAAAAACGCGTTGGAAAAGGAGACGGGCCGACTACCAAAACACACTTATAGCCAATCAAATCAAATCAAATGCCGGGTTGCGTATGTGTGGGGCGGGTCTATCAACAGAAGGTCCAGATTCTATTGGGGTAGGGGCGTGTTTATTTGGGTGATTTCAAATATCAACACTGGCTTTCAAACATCGTGGACTCCGCCTTTAACAGATAAATGCAAGAAAACGTTTACAGTAATTATCTAGCATCGACAGCTTTACCGTTGTTTGTCTGCTCGACGCCCTCCTGTCTGTATCATACATCAACCGTCCGCTGCTCTCTCTCCTCACGTGGCTTGCTCAAGTTCAACCACTCATATTGAGCAGCTCCGCTGTTCACGAGATTCAGACATGTAAATAATAATAATGGAAGTTAATATTTTAATCATAAATATGGATTTTTATTCGTATTTGCAGGTGCAAGAACTGGGCGATGTTTCATTCAAAGCTAACCTGACGGACATATTCTAACCTATCTGTCAACAACAGAGACAGAGAAGCACGCAAATGACTAAACTTCTGGTAGATTTTACAGTTAACCAACTTAACATTTCCATTCATGATGATATCAACAAGTAAATAAAAACTTACATGTCAACAAACCGCACTTCTCCCGCCAATATGATATGAAAAATGGTGACTCGAGTCCCGCCTGGATGTTGATTCATGCGCACTTTGCGGTGCTAAGGCCAATATTTTGGGGTATATGTTACTTATTTTTTTAATATTGCAGTTATTACTGTTAAAAATTGGATAGTGAAGGTAGAATATACCCATTATTTTTTATTTTACTTGCTAGCTTATATACTTAATTAAATTATAACTAATTTTCATGTGTTAAATTTAACACCCTCCAGAGTAATTTTTTACAGTGTAGCATTTGAAACCGCAGGGAGTATTCCACTGCCGAAGATTATCACAAACAGGTGGAATTCAAAATACCTCTTCAAAGTGAAACATGTCCTTGATGGAATATAGGGATGCTTTATACTGATGCCAGATGTATTCGGCACAGTGCAGTGATTCACCTGTGAGTAAAAAGATAATGACACAAATCTTACTGCGATCTGTTGGGAAAAGGTTGGGTTGCATTTCAAAGGTCAATGAACATTGCAATATGAATGTTGCAATATGACTACGGTAGCATTGTCTGTTGCTGTGACTTGTGTGTGCGAGAGGTGAAGTAGCTCTTGAAAAGACATGTCATTAGTAGATGTACACAAAAGAGTTCTTTATTTAGCAGTCAATAACAGGAGATGCTTGTGAAAATTGTATTCTTCTGATGATAGTCCCAACAACACACACACACTGTCCAGTATAACAGATAGTCCCAAGTACTTTCCTTTATTCCAATGAGGGTTTCACAGACAACGACGAGGTTAGTTAACACAGCATGTATGGAAGCAGCTTGCATAAACAAAACTGGACGAAGAGTGTGTGTGATCTGTAACTTAAATAGTTATGTGGTGATGAATGGTGACCGCAATTAAAACTCAGGTGACAGTGATCAAGAAACAAACTCCTATTAGCCTAGGTGCCTTTTCGAATGTAATGCAAGTGTCATACCGTAATGCAAGTGTCATAAGCTAACTATTGTGACACAAGTATATTTACAAGATGTTATGTAAATGCTTTGTTAAAGAGAAATGTCTTTTAGTTTAGACCAGGGGCGTCATTAGGGCATTTTTAGGGGGGCTTTAGGGATTGTACAGGGATTCGTGATCGCTTCATTCCCCTTTAAATTTCATTTGAAAAAAGCAGCAGGGCTAGGGTGACCACCCGTCCCGCGTAGCGCGTGCGCGCACAGCATTTGAAGCCCAATTCATGCGTCCCGCAAATTGAGACCGTGTCACGCATATTCAATGCGTGCTCAAAAAAAGGTTGGTCGCTCTATTTCCTTGAGCCCCAGGCAGCCAAAGGAACATTACTAGACAGTTCAGGCTCGCTCGCCACTCGCTACTCGCACGCTATTGTTGCCCTTAAGTTGAACTGCTGACTAGGTTGTTGTCAACTTTTCGTTGTTGTCAAGACAGCGCAGTCCGCACGCAGCCACGCACGTGCATAACTTTTAGATCTGCGCTTTCCAATTCGAAAAATGGAGAAAGAGACTGAATTTGCACCGTCATCATCAATTATAAAGAGAAGGTGTGGGTACAAGAAAGACGGGGAAAATAAATATTTGTGGCTGAAAGTCTTAAGGTGTCTCCAGAACACTGAACAGTTTTTTTTTCTGCGCCTGCCTTTACTAACATGCAAGTTCACCATCCTTCCTTGCCCTTCTCGTTCCGTGAACCTCTTGTGAGTTAAGCCTTTTTTTAAAGGAATAGTCTACTCATTTTCAATATTAAAATATGTTATTACCTTAACTAAGAATTGTTGATACATCCCTCTATCATCTGTGTGCGTGCACATAAGCGCTGGAGCGCGCTGCGACGCTTCGATAGCATTTAGCTTAGCCCCATTCATTTAATGCTGCCATTTAGAGATAAAGTTAGAAGTGACCAAACACATCAACGTTTTTCCTATTTAAGACGAGTAGTTATACGAGCAAGTTTGGTGATACAAAATAAAACGTAGCGCTTTTCTAAGCGGATTTAAAAGAGGAACTATATTTTATGACCTAATAGCACTTTTGGGAGTACTTCGACTCGCCTGAAAAGTCCGCTCCCCTTCTCACTCTCATAATGGGAGAGGGAGGGTGTTACTGCGCCGAGTCGAAGTACTCCCAAAAAGTGCTATTACGCCATAAAATGTAGCTCCTCTTTTAAATCCGCTTAGAAAAGTGCTTACGTGCACGCACACAGATGATAGACTAAAGCAGGGCTCCAAACAAAAAAATCAATTAAGGAGCCATTGACTCCTATAGGGGAAAAAACAGGTGCCAAATAATTTTTTTAAGAGCCACATAACAATGCACTTACTTTTAGCAGGCATGAAAATGGTCAGGGGTAAAAAGGGTGCTCGAGTGGCGACGTGGCCTCTGATGGGGCCGGGAGGTGGGGGACTCCCCCAGAATAAATATTACGGCCTCATAAGGGGTAACTTAAAGGCGGAGTCCACGATGTTTGAAAGCCAATGTTGATATTTGAAATCACCCAAACAAACACGCCCCTACCCCAATAGAATCTGGACTTTCTGTTGATAGACCCGCCCCACACATACGCAACCCGGCATTTGATTTGATTTGATTGGCTATAAGTGTGTTTTGGTAGTCGGCCCGTCTCCTTTTCCAATGCGTTTTTCAAACATCGTGGACTCCGCCTTTAACTTGTTTATTCTTAAGGCATGTGATTGGCCAAGGACAAAAAAGGAGGAAGGCACCCAACATCCCCCCACACCCCTGCACATGCGCAGAAACAAAATACACACCATAACAAACGCAAAAAATACATTATAACCATTATTTCAATTATTTAATTATGACGGACAATTTAGATTGTAAATTAAAAATGTAAACATTTGACTAGTAGGTTATCCAAAACCATGTTTAATTAAATGGGTTAATACATGTGGAAAGCTGTAACAAGTAGCATTCCCTTACCATTTGACATCTGCAATAATTTTATTTTGCCATAATCTGACCATCAGTCACAAGGCCATACAAATTTAAGTTAGCAATAGGGTGGATCTGAATGCCTAGAGTACATGTATTTTAAAATTACTTAATTTTACAATATAGTACTGGTTAAATGAATTGCATTATGGTTTTTGAGTCATGGGTTGAATAATTTTCAGATAAGCAAAAAAGTGATGTTGGAAAATAAAATAAGAACAAATCAAGAAATTACAAACATATAAAATAGAAAAGAATACATTTATAAATAAAGTAAGATCTAACAGTATTGATTAGGTAGAGAAACAGTATCAAATTAATATAGCACTGTTTTCATTCTATAAATGAAATATAATTGATCTATTTAAAGCTATAAAAGTGATTTTCCTTTTGTCTTCTGTAGTCTGATTTACATAACGACTCAAACATAAGCTAAGATGAACTGTCCCTTTAAGAACGGAGAAGCGCTGATCTATACACTGACACATCTGATCAACTGCTCACTTATAAATGTCTGTTTTTATGAGTATACTTGCAGAGACTGTGGCATTGCAAGATCATTTGTGCGTATATCTCCTGTCAAGCCCAAAGAAATCATGTGTTTGCGTGATTTTTAAAACGCGCATTGGGCTTGACTGTGTGCACGTATGTACTCAGAAAACCGCTCCGTTTAGCATCTTTGTCGTTCAAATAGTCTAAAATCCAGGACGTTTTGAAATGTCTTTCGGCGCGGTGTTCATTGACTGATGCGGAAAGATGAATACCTGTGTCTCTGCCGTTCTCTCCCGCGCTCGTTCTGGCACAGCTGCTGGAGCCTGATTTTTGTTAGCAGGAGTGTCATCCGCTTTGCCTTTTACCCGTTCATATTTTGGCGCTTTCACTCAGTGACGTTCACACAACGCATCTCATTTCATGACGTTAACAAAACAAATGAAGCGATAGGCTACTGGTTATAAAACATGCACGTAGAATGCAAATTTTACAATCAAGGCGAGTAAATTTGTATTGTCGCCAATGGCGACCTTGACAGAAATTTCACTCGCAAATAAATATATTTGGTCGCCAATGCGACCATTTTAGTCGCAGTTTGGAGCCCTGCTAAAGATTTAGTTTTTGACCTTTATTTTATTCTGAAAATCCTATAGTGACAGGAATTTCTTCATTTTTGTCAGGAGTTATGAAAATAAAAAACGGTACATACCTTTAATTTGAAATATGACCTCAGCCGCGCTCATTGATAAAAATACTCCTCCGTGATCGTCATAAAAGCACTCGATAAAACAACATCCATCTGGGCTTTTAATTCAAAGTATGCATATTTGGAGAAAAATTAGTTTAATTTGATACGTTTACTTAAAATTTCTGCAGGGGGGGGTAATATTTCATCCATTTTTATTCCAAACACGGCGATATGAGTCTCTACAGTCAGTCACACCCAGTTTGTTTCATTCATACGTGAAGCCGGAGGGCGCTAAAGTCAGACAGTCTTGTTATGAGTATGACACTCATGAAGAAGACAGAGATCAGCTGTCAGTCAGACGTAAACTTGAACAGTGACGTGCAACGAGCGATCGCTGTTTTTATAATAACATGCAAATAAAGCTGTTTTGATGTTTTGAAACATGGAGACAATAAACACGATTAAGATTATATATGGTTTATCTGTATTTTTGACGCTATGTCTGGTATTTTCATAACAGTACTGTATATTATAATGCTATGCTAATCGAGCAAAGCTAACAGCATAAATAGCAAAAAATTGTTTATTTTCTATCTCATTTTATGATCCAAATCGACATCAGATCACGCATGATTGTTTAAGCACTCGACTTTTGATGTTATAAAGTGAGTTTTATTATAAATCCCTTTATTAGTCGTGTTTTGATGGTATGCTAAGCTAACGTATTAGCAGTTTCATTTAGTTTTTCATAGCAATATTTCATATATGTTTGGTGGAGTTAATAAAAAAGTATAATTTAAGCTCTCTATAACAACTTTTTTCATTATGACAGTAACTCATTTTCACCTCTTAATAAACTTCCAAGTGTCTGCTTTCAAATGAGACCAAACTTATGCTTTTAGTGCAAAGACTTCATAAACTGTATCTATTTTAGTTTGGCTATGACATTTTTTGTGGGGGGGTTCAGAAAATGGAAAAAGGTTAGGTGTATCATGGAGTTAGATTTTACAAAAGTTACTGCAGTTACCGTGAAATCTTTTGTTTCATTAACAGACAGTAAATCAGATGGGACATAGGATAAATAAAAAAGGTTTAAAATTCATCCTTACATTATGTTTACGTGCCAGTAATCCATGCACTCAGTGCAGTAGCCTATAGGAATATTTTTCTAATGTGGGGTAATATGAAGTAATCGGCAATCACGAGATTCATTCATGCTTTTTTGTTGCTTTTTGCACATTGTCTTCTTTCATGGACTATGGACCCCGTAAAGTAGCCTTGGTCACCCCCTGGCAACCCCATTTATTTTTACCTCTGCCATTCTTTGTATATAGACCTTAACCATGCGCTGTATAATATTTATTTATTTATTTAAATGTATGCTGTCTTTAACTGGTAACCAGTGTGTTAAGATGCCAAAATTGAGCTTATGTGGTCATACTTCTTAGGTCGATTAAGCACTCTTGCAGCGGCGTTTTGCTGAAGCTTGTTTACCTAATTTGTGTGACATCACCCAAGTAACAAAAGTCTATTCTAGAGGTCATAAAAGTGTGGATAATCAGACAAAATATGGGGTATTCTTTGAGATATTTCTAAGATGGAAGAATACTGTGTGGCAGGCGTTGGAGATAAAGATATTGCAGTAGAAAACCAATCACAGCGAAACTCACTGGACAAAAAAATGAATAAATGATGACAGAATAAACATTGCTTAGTGAACTGTATCTTTTAAAGGAAAGATAAATAGTAATTTAAAGAAAGTAATTTAAAGGGATACTTCACCGATTTAGCATTCAGCTTTGTATCTGTAGAAACCCGGCAGTATTACTGAATGACCATGTTTCCCTCCATCATTTCCCCCTGAGAGGAGAGATATCTGCATTTTGGTTCTGCAAAAAAGTCCTCCGATGATGCAAAAATCGTCATATTACATCATCGGAGGACTTTTTTGCAGAACCAAAATGCAGATATCTCTCCTCTCAGGGGGAAATGATGGAGGGAAACATGGTCATTCAGTAATACTGCCGGGTTTCTACAGATACAAAGCTGAATGCTAAATCGGTGAAGTATCCCTTTAAGTAATTTTCTGGAAAACTATTTCTTATATACACAAAATATTAAAGGGGTCATGGCATGAAAATCTGACTTTTTTCATGTTTAAGTGCTATAATTGGGTCCCCAGTGCTTCTATCAACCTAGAAAATGTGAAAAAGATCAACCCAGTAACTTAGTTTTGGTAAACCATTCTCTCCAAGCGCATGAAAAAAATAGGTAATTGAAATTTGTCTCTCCTTATGATGTCATAAGTAGCTCTTATTATAATAATACCACCCCTTAACCCTCTGGGGTCCGACCATTTTGGGACACTCTCAGAGGTTCTGACATGCTCTTACATTTGGTCTTTTTTCAGTTGCTTTAAAACATAATAATGGCAAGTGTCTCATACCACTGCATTCAGGAAACTGTTCTAAAATATTATATGAGCTACATGTATGTACATGTTTGTATTTTTGAGAGAATAATGTTTATGCGTGGTTTTTAAAAAAGCTAAATTTTTAAGTCAATGATATAAGTCCACAAAACCCATACTAAACATGTTTTAACAAGACTTTCCTAAACAGAATCTAGTAGTCTAGAGTTTTTTCTTTAAAATGATGTGAAAATCACCCTGCCTACTTATTCACATAAAACAATGTATTGATTTAGAAATTGTAAGACACTTTTTGTTTAGAGGGGCCGTATGCGAGAAGGATTGATTGACAGCTAGCAAACAAAGGCTCGCATATTGAGCTGCATAATAAGGCAGGAATGTGAGAATGAACTACAGTAAAGAATGTGAGGACAAATGTATACATGTTTGTTTGAGGTTTATTAAGTTAACAATATAATCAAAATAGAAATGATGGTCAGTAGGACATTTTAAGTTTATTTGGAAACAAACCCTATTCAAAAACTTTGTATAAACTAAGAAACTGATACACAACAGAGCTGTAAACTTCATGTGGCTCATGTTACCATATAACTTTATGTCCAAAAAGTGTTTTTCCACTTCATAGTTTTGTACTGATAAGAGAGATGCATACCTCTAAGAGAGTTATACACAGCTGTTAGCATAAATTGTCCACAGAAATACCCTTACATACATAACTGATGGGTAAATATCACTGATACTACATTCATATAAACTATCTTGTACATAAGCTTAATCTCAGATAAACATCTGCAGCTGTTAGTTATATAAAAATCTGTTTTCAGATGCCCATCCCCTTATCGTCTATCGTCGAAAGTGAATAACTGTGTCTAACACTGTACAGCATGTAACAGATATCCGCCATTACGGGAAGTCACACGGATTTGTTTGTAAATAAGCATGTAAACATGGAATCATATTACAGCACACACTTAAAAGATACAGCAGTGCTGCCTTACTGAAAGTTGCATGAAGGATATAAGTAAATAACTGTGTTTGACACTGTACAGCATGCAACAGTGAACTCCGCCATTACCTGAGATTGCGTCCGTTTGTAAACAATGCGAAAGTTTTTCAATCCGAAGCGTGTAGTCTGCTAAGGTTGCTTAACGTTACTGTATGTAGGCTGAACTGCACAAGCCATGAGCATATTAAGTTACATGATAGCAAATATAAATGGTATAAATTAACTGTTAACGTTACTTACTTCTAATCCAGCAGTGCGTTCTCCATTGTTCTTCTAAGGTAACGTTAAAGCAAAATGCTTCTCTTCCTCAATGTCCAGACATAAATGAAGATATTCCTCACGTGTGTGTAAAGTTTATCTCCCAAATATGCGGTAAAGTCTTTATATCTGATCAAACTTTACGCTTTGCATGTTATGGTTTGAACAGCTTGTGTCTTCATTACCATGTCAACAGCTGTGGGCGTGACCGAATTAAAGATAATGAAGTCAGCCAGGAAAAACTTCAATGCAGATTACATAAACAGGCATTATTTGTTTTCGATTATATTTAGCTTGTTTAAAAGTAGACATTTCAGGCTTTCTTTGGATATGTGTATCATGCTTGTGTGACGAGTATTTGCAGAGTTTCAATTGATTTTTGTAACGTGTTTTGAGAGACAGCTGGCGGAGACAGAAATGTCTGGATGCACACCCTGTTTATTTTCTTTATTTGACAAAAACACAAAGATCTGTTGTTATTGTGAATGAACACATATTAAAGAAGACCCTTTACCGTTTCAAATGATGTCAAACACGTAAGTGTATGATTATTTATGATGGAGTATTTTAAGTTGATTCTGCCACGATGAGGAAAAAACACGTCAAAACGCGGCGCCGCGTTTTTGGACCCCAGGGGGTTAATCTGCACTATCCAACCACAGCACTGCCATTTAGTGCAGAGAAAAGCACAATTGAGTTTTAATTGCAACAAATCACAATCATTGTAATCAGTGTTTGATTTTCATCAGCTCATTTGCATTTTAAAGGACACACCCAAAACGGCACATTATTGCACACACCTACAAAGTGGCAATTTTACAATGCTATAATAATTTATTTATATGGTATTTTGAGCTAAAACTTCACATATGTGCTCTGGGGACACCAATTTTTTTTGACATTTTAAAAAAGTCTTGTGCCATGGCCCCTTTAAAAGTTCTAAACGTATTTCTTAAAGTTTTTTTATAAATTTGTTTGTGATCTGTGTGAACGTGTCTATGTGATACTTTGCAGCTTTGTTACTTTTTCTTAAATTATCACATGACATTTACACATCCGGTAAACATAACAATCATTCAGTCATTACACTTGAGGTTAGAGGTTTTTATTATTGACTTTAAATAGAATCAATTTAACATTTATTCTGTTTAAATCAGATCTGCTCCTGGATTCTGATATTTGTTTAGGATCAGATTAACAGATTCAGTTACAGTAATGATTATGAGTTTTTATCATTACAGAGCGAGGTCTGTCTCCAAGTGCTGTAGCAGGAATATCTATTTTCTTAATTCTGCTTATTGCTGCTGCTGCTGCTGGTGGTGTGATTTACTATCGCCGTAAGATCGCTGAATTATTGGGTAAGAATCATCTTCAGCTGATATAGCAGGAGGAATATAATAATCTCTATTCTGCGTTAATATATAAATGACAGGCACTTCAACCGAGTTTTCATCCCTGTGTGTCAAAAAAGCTGATTTAAGTCTGTATTTTTTCTCTTCTAAAGTTCGGTAAAAACACACATTGGCCTTAAAATCTTGTTTAAGAATCTGTTTTATAATGAGAATCTCTCTTTCAGCGTGCCTATGTGTGTGTGCGCGCTGCGCGACAGCTGATTTGAATCTGACAGAGTTCGTCACTGTACATTAAAAATCCCACACGAACATTACAGCGTAAATGCTAGGTTTAAGATTGATTTGATTTATAACAGATAATCTAGATACATTTACCCTAATAAGTTTTTTAAAACATGTTAGGCTAATGTTTTAATGTTTTGCTTTAGTGTTTTAATGTCAGACAATCATTGAAATGTGGGAAAAATGAAGAGAAAGGCAGCAGATATAGCATCCTTCTTCAGAAAGAGTAGCAAGAAGCAGCCAAATGAATCTTAGTAAAATACATTTCATCACATGATTTTCTGGTCTTTTTTTTTCAACAATGGTAGATATAAATCCTGGTAATCCTGGTCAAAGTACATTTAAAAAGTTTTTGATTAAATAGTTAAAGGCAGGATAGGCAGGAATTATCTAAAAAAACTTTTTTACAAATTAGTTTAAACTGTCTTTATATATCAATACATAAGTAAAATGTAAGTACTCTGAAAAAGAGAGTATAAAAATCGAGTGTCTGTAGACCTCTCAGCTCATTTTTTCCATTCACTCCACCCCCTCCCTTCTGGGTTTCTTCTAAAGCCACGCCCCCAAAACACATGACCGCGAGACACCGACAGCTTTGCTGGGAGAAGGATTTACCTCAGACAAGCGGAAAGGAAGGAGCGCGGTGCATGTAATAACATCATGTCACAATCACATGTAATAATACACCTAACTTTATCACTAGGAATATAAACAGATAGGATGCCTTGTAGTACTCACTATTAAGCCAGTGTTTTGCATGGAAGAGTTTCCGTGATGAAAGCATTGTTGACTCAGATGAGGACTACACTCCGCAGACAATACCGCTACGTCGCATCGTCGACTCGAGGAAAAGCCACGTGATATTTACTCTCGTTTGATTGCTTCGTTTATTCCCTTTTTGCCTTGTTTGCCTTCGCTGACTGGATATGCAGGTACTGTGAGTTCTGAATTCACTTTCTGAGAGTTCTGAATGCAATTTCTCTGCCGTACTTTTGCTCTTCCTAGAGTGCCTCGTGCACGTTCAAATCAATCGGGTGTGCGCATGTCTGGGCAGATCCCATAACAACGGGTGGTGCCATGGTCGCGAAAGAGAGTGATATTCGCGCAAGCTAATCATTTGTTTCGTCCCGAATGGAAATAATTAACTGTGTTTAAAACAGTCGTGAGGGGTCTGCAGACACTCGAGTTTTGTACTCTCTTTTTCAGAGTACTTGCATTTTAAATATGTATTTGTATATAAACAGTTTAAACAAATTTGTAAAAAAGTTTTTTAGATAATTCCTGCCTACCCTGCCTTTAAAAAAACATGAGGTTGAATTATGACTATAAATTGTATGTTAATCTCAATTCATTTGAATTAAAATTAAAGTATTGTAGCAATTGTATCAGGGGTGTGATTCTAATTCCGTCTTTTCCGTCCTGAAAATGAGGCTTTCGTGAATCATGCAAATCCAATTTTTTGTGTGTGCGTGTGGGTGGGGGGTTGCAAGGCACCGTTATAAATAACCGCATATCACTACGCATTAGTCTAATTATTTGTTACGATGGAACTTCATTCAAAGCAGAACTCACCAAAGAGCTTGCAGTCAGATCTCCGGCGTGTGTTGTTGGCTGCGAAAAAAAAAAACATGCGTTTGCCAACAAATAGTATGAGAGAAACACATCTTTCACTCTCAACCAAACTAACAAACTAGCCAATCAGAAGTAGAATGGGGAGGGGTCTTTGAGGTGTGGCTGAGGTCCAGCTACAGATGCCGCGCGGCCGCGGTGAAGTCGTAACAAGTTAACGTTGTCAGCAGGATGAAGAGTATGTATATGAAGCCTAGGCTAGGTAAGACAACCTAATTGATAAAGGACCTAAATCAGTGGCGCTGGCATGGATAGAAGGAATAGGCAGACAAACAGCATTTTAGTAGTAAGAAAATTAAGAGAACCCGCCAGGTGTTTGCTGCTTTGACAAAACTGTCCGTTTCAAATCAGGCTATGCCAGTAATGTAAATATCAGATTTCTCGTCGAGGTTAAATGCTGTCTCGCTATATCAATATAAAGTTGCGTTTGTGTCAAAACGTTTGCTTGCATTATTATTCTGTAATCACTTGCGTTAACGTACGCATATAAGTTACGCGAATCACATCCAACGTCATCCTGACGAACACACGCATACGTTTGCTCCTCTTAATGGTTTGTGAATCTGGCAGTAATGCTTGTGATTACAGAATAATATAATGACAAACACACACATTCATGGATCTGGTTTGCCTGTGTGTGTGTGTGTGTGTCTGTGTGTGTGTGTCTGTGTGTGTGTGTGTGTGTGTGTGTGTGTGTGAGAAACGCGTAGCTCGACTGTGCCAAAAGAACTATGCAAAAGACAAATGCAATTGACTGCCTTTCCAGAAAGTCATAACATTTGAATTAGTAACAAATGTTGTAATCAATAATTAATCTGTATTAAATGCCCCCACTAATTATTCTATAAACTAGGGGTGGAACAATACATGTATTCGTTTCGAACCGAATCGGTACGAGGGTCACGGTTCGGTGCATGAATTTAAACGGAGAATACACGGTATGAAAATAAAAAAACTTGCGTGCAAAATAATTAATGTAATGCGGAACTACTGTTAGATCCGCGGGTTCTTTATGGACAGCTAATCTGTTGCCCCGCTTTAGCTCTGAAGCTCTGATTGGCGCCGATGCCGCCTATGTATGCGCTCTATCAGAGCCCGTCTACATTCTGGCACTCTGCAGTTTTTTGTCAGGTTCACGGTCCAGTGAGTGAGATAGCAGCGACAGTGAGTATGGCAAATGGTGGTGAGGATCCGCCGGCCCCTTTAAGATCGCAAGTTTGGCAAAACTTCAGTTTTCCAGTCAGTTACAATAGTACAGGCGAGAGAGTGGTGGAAAAGACGAGGACTTTGCGTCGGCGTTGTTCAGCAGTTGTTAGGTATGTGAGTGGAAATACATCTAATCAGGGCTCTCAAGTCTCACGCATTCACCTTGACAAACACGCATTTCAGTCAGTTCAAACGCCACACTTTGTATTTCTCACGCTGAGAAGTAGGAGATAAATTGTCCTGCTATATACAACAGGCATACGCAGGGCAGTTCTGTCGAGTTCAGCTGCTTTCAGTTTTTTAAGTGTGCTAAACTTTACGCAGCGCCATCAGCGTCAGAGTACCGCGAGAAATCTTGCGGAGGAGGCTGATTTCAAATCGCTCTCGCGTTACTCTGACGTCATCCACTTGTCGTTTCTTGCAGCGCCTCGTGAAGTCGTACACACCTATTAATTCATCCTACAAGCCTATTTTTTGTTCTTTAGTACATTAATATGAAATAAGGCCAAAAATGTAATTTAAAAATGTATTTAGGTAACACTTGTAATACATTTGAACCCCTATTTGTATGAAAGATGAGTACAAGATAAATTAAAGTGGTATATATTTTTGAAATACGAGATAGTATGTTAAATGCATTTCAGTTCATATTCATGACATCTCAAAATAACACTGATAAGGACACCTATGTTTTTAAGATTAGCTTAAAAAAATGCCTTCTTCATTTTTGTTTTGCTTTTTTCCTCCATTGTACCGAAAGTGAATCGAACCGTGAAGCCTGAACCGAGGTACGAACCGAACCGGGACTTGTGTGTACCGTTCCACCCCTACTATAAACGTTAAACATGTTTTGACCAATAGCGAATCCCATTTATCAAATTGTGTATGTCTTGTGTGCCTTATTATTACCATATGCAACCAAAGATTTTACTAAAAGGGCATACAGTTGTTTAGAAGAACATAAAAGTCCTCATAGATCTAGTCACTTAGTTTTACTGTCAAAATGCACCACATTGATGTATTTACTTTTAAATGCACAAAATGATTTTGTTCAGACTGACGCAGTGGCAAGGCTACATAATGGTCAGGGTGGCAATTGCCCACGCATTGACGATTGGCCACTCAGATCGATCAACTTTGAGCCCAAATTATATTTCAACTGTATTTCATTTTATATAAATGTGTGTGTGTGTGTGTGTGTGTGTGTGTGTGTGTGTGTGTGTGTGTGTGTGTGTGTGTGTGTGTGTGTGTGTGTGTGTGTGTGTGTGTGTGTGTGTGTGTGTGTGCGTGCGTGCGCGCGTGCGTGCATGTGTGCATATGTATGTCGCTACGTCATGGTAGGTGTGCCGTATATTTTCCTGCTTTTTTGTCCTTTGCCAATCACACCTATGATTGTATGTTATACATCATTGTGATTAATGCACCTATAATACTTAAAAGTATTTTAAGGTTGGATGATAGAGATTTTATGTCATCAGAGTAACTGCTGGCCCCTACCTGGCCACTATGAAAAATCCCTTGCTCTGCCACTGATTAGCAAAACACAAAAAATACATTATATTATAAATCTTTACCCGGACAAGTGACTTTTGTGCATGGACAAGTGAAACACAAATTTACTTGTCCAAAGGACAAGTTCCTCAAAAAGTTAATGTCAAGCCCTGCTGTACTACTGATGGAGCCAATAAAAAGTTCAGGGTGTGTTAATTTTTACACATTGCTTTGTGTTAAACTATTTAACACATTATGTGTTAATTTTAACACATTATGTGTCATTTCGTGCTGATTTAGAGTTCATATAAATAAAAGGGACAACACAAGATGTGTTAAAACAACACAAAGTGTGTTGTTCTAAAAATAACACAGAGATGTGTTAAATTAAGGACAACACACTAGATGTGTTGTCCTTAACTAGACACAAGATGTGTTAATTTAACACATTCGTTTTAAGAGTGTAGGCCACAAACTGCTCATAAGTAAAGAATTTAATTTACTTAATTGAATAAGTCCCCTTTAATGAACATATACACAGTAATAAATAAAACCACTAATTTTGAACACTAATTAGTACAGTCATTTAGCTAAAGCAAGTGTATAATTTTGATTTTGACATTGGTGGGGATGTAAATAATGTTATTATCTTAATCTTAGGTGTCATTTATTAATTTTACATGTCAAAAACAACAAATATAAAATAGGCATATTTTATTTGTATTTTATTTTGTACTTTTTTTGTTATGCCAATGAAGATTCTGACTGGGCAAATACAATACTGCACCATCAGATTTCCTCCCAATTTGCTCCAGCAGAAAAAATATATAAAACATTATACTTATTCAACGGCCATCACAAAAAACACAAACCAAAAATAATAATTAATAACTACTGTAGTTAGCAATTATTTTATTTTTGGTGCTTTCTTTAGTTAAACTACATGCAGACAGCTCAGTGTGCACTATAGTGTTACAACTTGTTTGCAACTCCTCAGGTTAATATGGGATTGCCATGAAAAACACTGTCCCTGAATCATTATGTGTCCTGTATTGTGTGCATAAAACTGTTAATATAAGAATGTTTTTTCCTTACTCATTTACCGGTAGCCTGCATGCATAATCATTCACATCATGTCAGACTGGCGCTTTGTTTCAAACGAATGGAGCTTACGTCACGTTTAGCAAGTAAAGACAAACCAATCATATAGCGACGGAGGTTGGGGGGCGGGACTGAGAAAAGGAAAGCCAATACTATTAGCGATTAATCTCATTTAGTGATTCTTGGATAAATTCATGTTAAATAAAATAAGTAATAAGTAAAAAACACATGAAACAGACGGACATCAAGATCTTTTGAAGAAAATTATTGTTGACATTCAGTGTTGTTACCTGAATATTGGTATATGTTCCTAGCTTGCGTTTTCTATTCAAAGCAGCTTTTATGGCGACAAGATTTAATTGTTATTTAAATATCTTTACTGATTCATCAGTCTTTTCTTTTTTGGTAGTTCTATTTATAGTTTCATATTTATACCTGCGTGCATCACATTGTGATAATTAATGATAAACATATCATTCGTCTGCTGACTTGAAAGAAAGAAACGTCCTTTCTTCCTGAAATGTCCGCTTGTCAAGTTCAACTGTTTGTTTATTTTTTCTAAATGTTCAAGATCGAATGGGCCATAATGAAATAACACTAAGTAACATTGGCTGATACAAACTCTCACCTGACAATGGCATAAACGCCCTGACTTTTTCTGGCTGACTGACCACGTTTTTGGTTAAAAAAAGAACAGTGATGCTGCTGTAACCGTTTCAGGAATGCTGGAATCCTGTCAGTGCACTGCTGGACTAGCTGTCTCGTGCTAGATGCGGAGATCACATGTTTGGCGCGCAGTGCGTCCTGGGAATTGTAGTGCAATGCTCCATTCTGAATTGAAGCGGGCCAAGATTAATTAAAAACTTGTATCATTGCGCAGGCCGAATGAAAATGTGCCCCGGGCCTGATTTGGCTCGCGGGCCTTGTATTTGACACATGTGCACTAGAGCAATGTTTGTGGTAACCATGGTATGAGAGGAACAATTGAGTCCTTTGAATTATTTGAAAAAGTACACACCTGCGGTGTAACTTCACTTCAGGTTGTGCCGCATTACCATCTTAGGTGTGCATTATTTTTTAATATTTTAAAGTGAATGGCACATGACTGGAGATAACCTCTTCACCCCCCAATACTTACAGTTTTTATTTTCTGATTATTCACACATAGCCCAATGCAGAGTACAAATGATGAACTAACATATACTGTCCTGTTTTAATTTATTTACGGTAAATGACAAACACGTTCTTATGCACACATTTCATTATTCTATGCCGTGATGAAGACAGAAATATTATGACAGTGTTTGTAGCGGTTATATACGCTGCTGTCGTGTTATTTGAGCTGTTTCTGGATGAAGGCAGACTGCACACAACTTGGCCTGTGACAATTGTCATAACCACCGCACAACCGTGATGGTGTGCACGTCACAAACTATAAAAAAAATATGAAGTACAATGTAGCCCAGCAAGATGACTTCAAGTTTGTGTGAATGCAAACGTTAAGCAGAGTTTGTGCGCTATTTGCATGGAGAGGCAAATGATATCAGTGATGACCCGCTGGATTGGGGATGGAACAATGAGACAAGATATTGGTCGTTTCTCAATCCGAAGGCTGCAGCCTCCGGGGGAAGCATTTGTAAACTGAATGTCATCAAAGACTTATTTCAGAATATTAACAATTATAAAGTTGAATATTATTCTTTGTTAATGGTAAATTGTTGTAATATGCTAATGACTTGCAAATGTAATGCTTAGTTTACTGAAATAAACCAGGCTTGATGTAATATGCATCCTGCATATGCGGCCTTTGGAGGGTACAGCCTTCGGATTGAGAAATGGCCGTTCTCTCTTGGTCACTCAATGTTGCGAAAAAGTATCAATATGCGCTACCAGTACACCACCAGAACGTGTTTTCAAAAATGTTCCTCACTTGTTGATTTTACGGATCGGCATGGCTCGACCACCCACCGAAATGGTCAAGCACATATGCTCATCTGCTTCACATTTCACATCTAAAACCACACAAAAAACGTGACTGCGCCGCTTTCCTCCTTTTCAAAGTAACCTAAGCATTGCTTGACATTGTGACGAGCACCCACCGGCGAAAAAAGAAACCGGTGTCTATGAACACACACGTTTGTTAGAAACATATATCTGATTCTCGTTTACATTTTTATATTTCAAAATATATTTATGCATTATATATAAGCCTTAAAGCCTATATGCGTCAATGCGCACGTGCACATACACGCATGCATGCGTGCACATGCACACACACACACATATTATAACCACCACAGTGAATTAGTGCATTTCCACCGTGGTGGTAAAATACTGCGAGTTGTGTTGACAGAGTTCAGAGAAAACTTAAACTTTTGCCTAAGGTGCCGGACAAAACACGCATGCACTTCAGTTAGTGCAGTATAGATGCGATTAAAGTGTTCACATGGACGCATCCTGCTATTAAAAATGGCGTACGGCACCTCTTTTAATACGATAATACTTACAGCAATTATGAGCTTAATCACATTATTTTTACTGTAGGTATTGTGTTTACATGAGGTAAACTATAATCACAGTATTGCCAAAATCCCATTTTAATTGCATTGTGCATGTAAACGTGGTCACTGATGACATCACCAGTTCCACGTTAAATGAGATATATTGATGAAATAACAGATGATCAAACACATGACCAAACATCCCAAGTGTGTGCACTGTTAGTAGAGTTATGATATTTCATACACATAATAGATGTTATACTTGTAGTTAGATTTATATACTGATAGAGAATCTGAAAGGTTGAGTTAATAAACAAAAATTCATTTATGAGAATATGAGCTGATGTTTATAATCAGTAAATAAGACACTTAATAAATGAAAATCACCTGAATAGATTTCATTTCTGTCTTTCTGTTTCTGTCTGCTGCTGTTACAGGTGAAACAAAAATACTGGAAGTGGATGAGGGAGAATCTGTTGATCTGAAGACTGAAGTTACTGACATAAAGAGAGATGATGTGATAGAGTGGAGATTTGGAGAAACTCTCATAGCTGAAATCAATCCTGCCAACAATATCTCCAGTACATATGATGATGATCTATTCAGAGATAAACTGAAGCTGAATCATCAGACTGGAGATCTCATCATCAGTGACTTCAGAGAGGAACACATTGGAGGTTATGAACTGAAGATCACCAGAGGTGGAAAAACATCATACAAGAGATTTATTGTGTCTGTCAGAGGTAAGTACATCAAATCTTTCAGTGTAATAATGATTTTATTATCATCTGTACAACTAATTCAATGTGTCTTAAAAGATTTTAACTATAATACTTAGCAATTATGTTAATTCTAAATGACAACTTTATTGTCAGTTGACAATCATTTCAGATAAACATTTTAACTACATGGCTTTAAAATCTGTAACAAACAAGGCCTAGAGAACTAGTAAATTAGTAGCCTAGAGAATATTCTCATTTCACCCTTGTAGAACAAATGTATTAATTAAGCAATATCACTCGAGTAAGAGTGTGATATAGCTCTATATCATCACGGCTGTGATTAGGCCAATCACAGCCGTGATGATATAGAGCTATATCACACGACTCCGAGAGCGATATTGCTTTTATACAACAGTTCAACGGCACACGTTTGAAAAACAAAAACTAGAAAACAACAACAGAGTAATTTTAAAAGCCTCTTTGTTTGAGAACTACTTCTTCCGCCACGGATTTGAGGGCGGCCAGAATGACAGGTAACCCTTTCGGCTGCTTTGAATCTCATATTAACTCAATGGACGGATTTGCCGTTTTTAAATATTACAATTTCTTGGTCACAAAGTGTAGTTTTAAGATTAGTTCAGTCGAGAATGTATATGTATTATATTTAAATCTGCAGTCGATTAGTAAAGATAGCGCCTGTTTGAACGTTTGCTTACTGGGATTCGGTACGTATGAGAACCAAAGCATGAGCGGACGTCAGTGTTCACTTGCCCCGCTGACCACCGCCCTCTCTGGGCTACATCTCTGACAGGGATTCCCTGGCTCTCATGTTGGCCTGATGGTCAAAAATGAGATCAAATCAGCAGTATTTGGTGTCATGATCAAACTATTACTTGTTTTCTTATTCATATTTAGTGTCTGTTGTGTTGTTATTGTTTTGGCGCGAGGTAAAAGTTAATAAACTTATACTTCTATAATGTTACTATTGGTTTACCATTTCATCTTAACGCGATACGAGCACTTGGTTATTATTAGACTTCGTTCTTGTCAGTACTATATAAAACTGTTTTTTATAAGTGTCAGAGAGATGTTTTTGCATGCTGCTTATAAATATATCAGTGGCAATATCTCATAACATGTTTTAATAGTCACGTCGCGATTAAATAAATGAGGTGCTTACCTGCAGTTCCACGGTGTTTTCGCGTTCTGAGAAGAGATATAGCGCTTAACGTCCGACCAGGGGTGCCGGTAGGGGAGGTTCAGAGTATGCCAGGCGTATGGGCCCATGAGTATGCTAGGGGGCCCCACCGTCATCATTTTTCTGTTTTTTTATTGTTTTTAGAATGAGGCTGCAATTGTCCGTGATAGATATGTGGTGTATTCACCGTTTGATGGGGATGTGAAGACGCCTCGCGCTATTGACCACGTCCTCATAGAAAATACACATATCTCTGTAAAGGCAAAGAGAGAAATCCAAATCTGGATGTCGCACATGAGCATTGGGTTATAAAAATGCTTACACTACATAAAAATGCTCTCTAACTGCAGCCGCATTCAGGATCCCTATTATGACAAGTAAACGGAAAGATTGGTTCATGAGATCAGCAAATTTAGCGAGTACAGATCGAGTCATTTAATGCCATTATCGGCCGATACCGATCTGCAGACGATCGATTGGAGCATTCCTAGTTGATATATACGCAACAGTCGCAGTGTTGTTGGTGCGAACTAATACATCTTTTTCTTGAAGCTCGTTGCTGAGATGAACGAGATATGCAGCCCACAACTCAAGGCAGTTTATGTGCAGGTGCAGCTGGGGTGCCGTCCACACCCCTGAGACTGCAAGCCCATTGTAATAGCACGCCTGGATACCTGTTTCAGATGTACAATGGGTCTGACCAAGGAGTGAAATTGAGACGGCACGCAGGTGTAATGGTATATTTGAACTGACCTTAATACATGATACGGTGCCCTCACATTTCTATTTTAGAAATGGTTTGTATTTCTGCGACATTGCGGCAGACAGCAGAGATCACATTTGATGAAAGTTCTGCACATTATAAATGTTAATCATGAAACATAGATTAGGGAAGACTAATTATAGACATTTAAAAGCACAAATATATAATAAATCCCTCAAGTTTCACAAGGAAAGCCATAAGAAGCGGAGGGATGAGTCTAGGGCTGCACGATAAATCACATGCGTAGGACTGGGTACCAAACATCAATACTTTTATGGTATCGAACAAAAAACTCAGATACTATGAGTATCGAAAAATTATTTATCTTTCGGTGCCAAATTTCGGTTCCAAAAGCCAAGCGGCTGTGTCTGTGTGAGCTTGTGTTTGCATGTAAGGACCTAAAGTGCCAGCGATTGGCTGTCCACCACCACGTGACAGGGAGGATTTCTGAAGATACCTAGCAGTCACCCAACACAAGTGTAGAAAAGATGCTAGGGGTGTCACGATTCTCCAAATCCTCGATTCGATTACATTTTCGATTCCAAGATCACGATTCGATTCTCGATTCAAAAAATTGCTATGCCATTATTAATTATTATTATTATTATTATTATTATTATTATTATAGTTTCACATTAACATGTACATTGCGTGCTTTTCATCGCATGGGTGTTTGTGTAGTATGGAGATCAGTATTAATCTCATTAATAATTCACGCAAAAAACATAATTCACACATGCGTAGACAATTTCAGATGCATGAAATCTAATTCACATACACAAAAATATATATATTTGCAAAAAAAACGATGTACATACACAAAATAAAAATACATATTCATAAAATACGTTTCACAAAAAAAAAAAACTATTTACAAATGTAGAACTGTGTACGAAAAGTTTTACATTTTAAGTTTATCATGACTGTGAATGTACGAATCGTCTTTTTTGTTTGTGAATTGCTTTGAATTTGTGTGTGTGTTTTTTGAGACTTTGGTGGCAGCGCGCTTCTTCAACGTGGGCCACTCGTACTCTTTAGCCAATCAGATGCAAGCTTACCATTCAACCAATCATAACCCGCCAAGAGCGCAGCACTCAAGGAGCTCAGCAATGCACACCTTTTGCGCAATCTGGCTCTCCTGACGTATTTCCGGAAGAATCTTCCAGCGCATTTCGTATCTGAGTGTTCTAGCAGCAAAATGCTTTCATATAATTCATTTGAGAGCGATTTATAACTAAAGTATATTTATAGCATTATGTAGTTAACCATTATAGTAATGGCTTCCAGAAAGTTTAAAATCTACAGCGGAAAGAAATTAGTTAAGCTGAACATTGCTGTGTCCAGTTATGTGAGGACTCCTCAAAGTTCAACTCTGTATGAGTTTCCAAATGTTTTTTTGTGGAGGAAAAACATGCAGAAAATGGATTCACAACATTCGACGTGAGCGATTTAACATCACATATCATACAAGGATCTGCAGTCATTTTAAAAGTGATGATTTGATCGTGCTATTGTCCCTTAAACGGCGTCGCTGGCTGAGAAAGGACGCTGCCTTATCCAGTGAACCAAGTATTGCATTTAGTTTTGTTCAGGTATAATTAATATTGACATGTATATAATTAATAGGGATGCACCGAATCCAGGATTCGGATTCGGCCGAATACTGGGCTTTTTGACGGGGTTCGGCCGAATCCTAGATTTTTTTTCCACCGAACCGAACCCTAGGCTTGCGCTACACTGGTCGACGTCACGCGGCCGTTGATTACACACATCGGGTGCTGACGTGGAGATGAGCTTTTTCTTTCGGTGAGCCTTATGGGCTGGACACACCAAAACTTTTAAACACGGCTGAAAACGCCTTGAGGACGCCAAATGCCAGCTGTTTTTCAGCCGAGCGCTTGGAAGCTGTGATGCTTCAGCTGTGAGCCAGTTAGTTGCTGTGGTAATGTCCCGCCCCTCCTCCACTGTAATTGGACGGCCGTGTGAAAACTGACATTGACGAGCGGAGCTTCTCACTCAAAGTTAAATATAGTTTTCAGCGCGGAGATGCTTGCTTAATGGAAAAACGAGCGTGTCGCAACGCATTGCTTTCATTATGCATATGCTTATGGTAATTGTCAAAATAGTTTTCCAACTTGTCATCCTGGCATAATGTACAGTTAAAATAAATAAAATGAAAAATACACTGCGGTGGACGTTGTTTACTTCATTACTGTGCTTTACTGTGTTAATGGAATAAGGATGCGAGTAGGATTCGGTATTCGGTTTCGGATTCGGCCGAATCTTAAACGGTGGATTCGGGATTCGGCCGAACCTAAAAAATCTGGATTCGGTGCATCCCTAATAATTAACTTTTATTCAGTGTTGCCTGCACTGCAGGAATGTAAATATAAATGACTTTACACATTTGCAATGAAGTAATGTATTTAAATATACTGTTAATTACTTTCATTCAGTGTTGCCTGCACTGCAGGAATGGAAATATGAATGACTTTACACATTTGCAATGCAGTAATGTATATGAATATACTGTAAATAACTGCCTACACTTCAGAAATGTAAACATGTAAATATAAATATCTAACAAGCAAACAGATGTGTCAAGGCTGTAGCCAAGTAGTTGCAGAGGTTGTAGTTATGGGGCATCTTGATAGCGATTAAAGGAATAGTCTACTCATTTTCAATATTAAAATATGTTATTACCTTAACTAAGAACCGTTGATGCATCCCTCTATCATCTGTGTGTGTGCACGTAAACGCTGGAGCGCGCTGCGACGCTTCGATGGCATTTACCTTGGCCCCATTCATTCGGTGGTGCCATTTGGAGGTGAAGTTGGAGGTGGCCAGGCGCGTCAACGTTTTTCCTATTTAAGACGAGTGGTTGTGCGAGCAGGTTTGGTGGTACAAAATAAAACGTAGCGCTTTTCTAAGCAGATTTAAAAGAGGAACTATATTTTATGGCGTAATAGCACTTTTGGGAGTACTTTGACTCGCCTGAAAAGTCCGCTCCCCTTCTCACTCTCATAATGGGAGAGGGAGGGTGTTACTGCGCCGAGTCGAAGTCGAAGTAGAAAATACCACATGAGGGGTGTTCATGTGCATTTTCCAAGTGGGATTTTGGTATTTACCATAATTACGATAGCACGTGAACGCAGCATTATGCTGCCTTCACGTGCTATGGTAATTATGGTAAATACCAAAAGCCGACATGGAAAATGCACATGAACACCCCTCATGTGGTATTTTCTACTGGGCAACTCGTAGAATATTTTGATGCACGAGTTGTCAAGATGAGATAACCTTTGACCTTTGAAAATGGTGGAGAGCAACAGAAGAGCAGTGAATGATAAACATTGTACACTACTAAATGTTTTTTGCTACTGTTAGCACATAGTTTTTGAAGCCTATACAATGTTGTGTCATTGACAATTGTAATATAATGCGTTAACACTCAGTGTCAGTTTTAAAAATACTGTTTTGGTTTTGTGTTACCTACCAGCTAGCAGATGCTAGCTAGCAGTCAATAGGAGCGTCCTAGTAATGAGCGATCAGGCAATTTACTCACGTGAATGTATTTTCCCTAAAGTACTACAACAAAAGCACTTGAACACAACACGCTTGTAAATACCAGTTTACAACTGGAAAATAATTTTTTCCCACAGCACGTGAAGGCAGCATTAATGCACGCGTCTTGGACTCCTAGCATCTGAAATAAATCCAGCGCGCCATAAGCAGCTGCGCTTCTCTCTGTCTTACGTGCACGCGTTCTCGCATCTGTCCGAAGTCTACACATAAACTAAAGTAGTAATCCTTTTGTATTTGTTCAGTTTTATGTGTTTCATGTGAGCCGAGGCAAACTATCCCTTTTGTTTAAAATATAACCCGCTGCATTGGTGCCTCTCTTAGGACGTGCAAAGAGCTGCGCTCTGTCCGAAGTCAGATCACTAGTAATCCTTTTTATGATATGCATTTCAAGGAGTTGTAGCAATACATCCCTCGTGTTTAACATATAAATCGCTTTCCGCTGGACTGGTGTTTTTAAAGGAACCTCTGACAGTTTTTCCCCGCTTGGCAAGCCGACCGGACGTGACTTCTTGGCGTGGTAGCATCGACGATCCCATTGTTTAATTCGAAGTTCGAGGATGTGACTTAATTTCGATCGATTTCAATTTAAAATCAAAGTCGCGACACCCTTAAAGAATGCAATATGAGAAATATACAGAAAGGCTTTGTGACGGTCTAACCAATTGAGTGAGCGCAAGTATGGCCGTGCTGTCTCTGTGAAAGTCACTTCAACCAAAATGGCGCTTCACCAAAACTGACAAGGGGTTTCAATTTAAAGCACGCGTGCAGCCTGTGTCTCTCAATGCTTAAAGCCCAAAACTTGCGCCTGGTTCTGCAGCCTTGCAAGATTTCACATGCGCGTCTCCCACAACACTCTCAGACAAGGTGTTAAATTGGACCCACGCGTGTAGCTCTCAATGCTTATGAAATACTCGCGCCTGTCTCTCCACATCGCAAGACTTTATGCCCTCGTCTCCCAAAATGGACGAAGCGTTTAAAACTATTTTTTACAGTTTATGGTTTAAACTTGACACACACGCGCAGCCCAACACTGCTTACAAGCCTGGCTCGTTATTTAAAACAAACTAGAATTCCATTTAACTGGTTTGCTAATTTCACTTGAATGAAATGACATTGAATGCATTTTCTAATCATTTTAAAAATCCCAAATGTATTTAATATTTTGATAGTTATGAAGTTGAGTATTACAGTTTTTTGTTTACAAAAACACTATCTGTTTCTAAAATGTCTCTCTGCTCTCTCTCTCTCTCTCTCTCCTTTGCGCATACTCTTAAAAACAAAACTGACACAATCTCGAAAGGTCGGAAGCCCAAATCATATCCAGCGAAGAAATGTTTTCCGTGTTGTACAGTTTTGCAATGCCCAGCAGGGATTAGCACACAACGTGTTCCATTCGCCAAGTGATTTTTTTTAACCGGTTCTTTTGAACAAATGGTTGAAACAACAGATCTTTCTCCAACACACAAGACGTCACTGTCAGAACAATCAGTCATCAGAAATGAGAATGTAAATGTGCTTTGAGAGTATTTAGAAAGATTTGCCCCTAAATAACAGTCTAAACTAAAAATATACACATTTACGGTGTTAACTTTATGATGATTAAATTATTTATCAGGTATACCAAAGAAGGATCTTATCCTACAAAGGAATAAAAGCCATGGTTAAAAAAAATAAGCAAGGAGCAAGAAATGATAACAACAGAGTGTCAGATAATATCTTTGTCTGATAAATGCCTGGTGTAGAGGAGGTTGTAAAACCTTTCAGAAAGACCATTCATAATTTTTTTTAAAGTCTTTGGCTTAAATAGTGACATTTTTACATTTAAAATATCTGCTCATGATAAGGACATTTTGATTATTATGCCAGTCTCCCGATACGGCGCTGATATCTTGGGTCTTGAATCTGCGCAGTAGCGATTTCGGGACCAGTCCTGCGCAGTAGTGAGCAGGAATTAAAGCCGTGAAATCAAGGCCCCGCCCTCGCTCTTGCAGAATGCGCATATCACAGCTGTCAATCATGACGTGACACAACTGTTTTTATAGCATTAAATAACTAAAAACAAACTTATTTTAAAGCAACACTATGTAGTTTCCATGTAAAAATGACTTACAGCTCCACCATGTGGTTGAAAAGCGCAACAGTGCCTGGTATCAGACACTCTTCTGCAGGCAGGGGGAGGGGCGGAGCTGTGTGCTCTACCCTCCACCGCCACTTTCAGAGTGTGCTTGTAGCAGCTAGGAGGTGGGGATAGACCCCTTGCACGTGACGTCACGCTCTACTCGCGCGAATTATGGACGCCATGACGGACGGCGGAAGTGCTATGTTGTAGACGGACGGCAAGCCGAACAAGTCCGTGTTTGTGTTCGTTAGGGTCATAAAATGGTTATTTCGTGTTGCTATGATGCACCTACCATTACAGAAAAGTGGCATAAATACATTATTTTTACACGCATGTTATTGTTTAATGCTGCAGTGACACCATACATTTCATAGCTGCCAACTCTTACGCATTCACCGTGAGACCCACGCAATTGACCCCATTCTCACGCCACACATCCATTTTCACGATGTAAGTAGCTAAACCAGTGCTCGCAGTACTGACACTTTTATATTTTAGCGTACCTTCACTGTCTTTTGCATGCCACCACTTCTCATGTTGCTGGTACTTTGCTGCAAAGAGTCAAAGAGCATTTCACTTTATGTGGCGCTGCGCAGGAAATTCGGCAGCGAGGACATCAGAGTACCGCGAGAGCAAGTCGAAATGTTACAAAAGGGTCCGCCTTTACCTTTGCTCTCGCGTTACTCTGATGTCATACGCCGATCAGTCAGCTCCGCACCAGTCGAACACACAAAGCGTCAAGGTCTGGATGAAAAGCAGAGACCTGCCCGGATTCCACGCACGCAGATACCCTCAGAAAACAGTAATTTTAAATCACCATCACTCGCGTGTGCATGTTTGCAAGCAGTACAAGCCTGCGTGATGTTTGCTGTGACAGGTTTTAATAAAAGAGAAAAGTGTCAATTGATATTTGACATCTATAAACAATAATATATACGAAATATAATTATATGGTCTTGACATACACATTATCTGTTGCTTTAGTTTAATATAAATTACTCATTTGGTTTATTTCATTGTGACAGTCCCTCTATCACCAATCACAAATCATCACTTTACGCTTCTCTTTCTCAGTGGATAAACTGAATCAAAGCTGCTGTTATCTGCAGTTATACATTTTACAGAGACCAGTAGCCTATTCATTAGATTTTAACTGAACTTTTTTGGAACTTTTATCAGAAGGAAAGCATAATAGAAGTGTATAAAATAATAGTAAAGACTCGAATCTCAGGCATTTAAAGTCAGTAAAAGCTTTTATTTCAATTTAATTTCTAAAATATGATTTGATTTGTATTGTGAACCATTTTAACGCAGTCTTTTCCAAATATTTAACACAGAAATAGCTCAAATCCACACTATTATCAATTGGCAAATGGTTAGGACTTATATAAAAAATTATTACCACAAACCCCCACCCCCCCAAAAAAATCTCACTCCAAGCTGAACTCAGAAGTTGGCAGCTCTGCAGACTTTTAAAAGCCTTAAGATCAGCACCAGTGTATGGGGATATCCCGTTTACCACATAGTGGTACAAATCATGCGGGCTGAAGTCGGGCAGACTCGGCGTTTAATGAGGTCCGTGAAAATTGAAGGAGGAAGAAGGTAAGGGTCGGTATCCAGTCCCGCTATCTCTAACTTCTCTAAATAGCGCTTTTTGTGAGGACCTACCAAATGCCCTACCTCGACCGATAACGGCACAGCAACTTCCTTAATATAAGAATCCATGTATTTTAGTGTAATATATATTTAAACTGTTTAAAACTAATCAAAAATCCCACTCGTCTATTACTAATCAACCTAGTGCGTCAGTGATTTTGCCGTCCAGCATAGCGTCGTCACGTGGTCTAGGTCACGTGTTTGCAAAGGGTCTATATGCCGATATGCGCTTACATGACCAAATTTCGGGTTAGAAAAGAGGTAACCCAGGGATCATATTCAAGTTTTTAAAAACAGGAATATGAGCATATTCATGTTTTTGTCTGTGTTTACATGGCCATGAGCAACCGGGTTATTGCTAATATTCCGGTTTTGAATTTAGGGTTTATGCAGAGTTTTTCAGTGAATAAATAATATGTTTGATGGGTCTAAAGCAAATGATTGATCTTATTTGTGTTCTGTGTTTCTATGTTCTGCTGTCATAGAGAGAATTGTAGTATATGAGGGAGAATCTGTCCCTCTGAAGACTGGAGTTAATGACATACAGAGAGTTGAGGTGATAGAGTGGAGATTTGGAGATAAAGAAACTCTCATAGCTGAAATCAATCCTGCCAACAATATCTCCAGTACATATGATGGTGATGATGATCTATTCAGAGATAAACTGAAGCTGAATCATCAGACTGGAGATCTCAACATCAATGACATCAGACAGAAACACGCTGGAGATTATAGACTGAAGATCATCAGAGATGGAGAAACCTCATACAAGAGATTCAGTGTGTTTGTCATAGGTGAGTAACTGAAATGTTTGAGTATAATAATGATTTTATGATCATCTGTACTCTGTTGACAGTATACTGTAGATGTAAGAGTGATTTATGACTATTAACTTACAGTGGAGATTTTCACACTGTGTTTAACTCTGACTTATCTTCTGTTTAAACCAAAGATAACTGCAGAAACAACAGATTTTAGCACAAATTTATTTATGTAGCAAGAACATGAGAGTTGCCCAAAGTGCTTCACTGTGATTACTTAATTCAGAGTCATTAATATAATAGTTTACCCCCAAAATTAAAAAAAACTGATTATTTACCCACTCCATGTCATGCAAGATATTTATGTCTTCTTTCTTCAGAGTTATATTAAAGCAATGTAGCTCTGTAGTTTTTGTGATGTAGCTCTATATCAGCACAGTTGTGATTAAGCCAGAAGCACAAGGCCATAGAGGAGGCAATCACAGCTGTGATGATATAGAGCTTTATCACTTGACTCAGAGAGCGATATAATTATATTATTATTCAGGGCTTCAGACTAACTTTTTTCACTAGGAGCACAGTGGCCCCCAACTGAAAATTTTAGGGGCACAACCAGAAAATTTAGGGGCGCACAACGTAAACCAACATGCTAACCAAATCTACTAATTTCCACTGTATTACTAATACATTCTTTAATAATAGATGCAGAAATTACAAATGTGATGTTTCAAATTCAGTGTCACATTTTATTCTGCACTTTTGAAGATGCAACAACAAGGTAAACTGACAGCACCATCACTGCCATGACAGTACAAATAGTAAACAAAATACCATACATTCAGAATAAAAAAGTGCTTAGTAACAAAGTGCTTAGTAACCTTTCGGTCATTTCACAGCTACAAACAATACTTAAATGTATGTAACTCTGCATCATCATCCGACGGTGACACTGTAGAACAGGGGTCTCCAACCTTTTTTCATTGAAGAGCTACTTTCTAAAAAATAAAAGTGGTCGAGAGCTACTTGTGTCACGTTATACCTAAATCTTTTAGATAATGTATCATACCTCTCAAATTCAGTTTGAGTTTTTGTGTACACATGTATCAGAAGAATTTATTTTAATAGAAAACACTTTGCATATTATACAGTTCTTTACACATATTAATGAAATCAACACTGTAACAGTATTTAAATAAGTAGGTTCATTATAGCTGCAACTTTAACAACAAGTTAAAATATTTAAATGGGTGACTGAGTTTAACTGGAAAGATTTGAATGCATGTTTGTTTTTTTGTAAATAAAGAACTGTAATACTCAACTTCATAACTATCAAAATATTAAATAGCTACATTTGGAATTTTTAAAATGAATATAAAATACAAATGCGTTAAATGTCATGTCATTTCATTCAAGTGACATTAACAACCAAGTTATATGGTATTTCAGTTTGTTTTAAATAAGGAGCCAGGCTTGTAAGCATTGTTGGGCGTGTGTGTGTAAAGTTTTAACGCATCATCCGTTTTGGGAGACGCGGGTGTGAACTCTTGCGATGCGGACTTGCGGAGACAGGCGGGAGTATTTAATAAGCATAGAGACACAGGCTGCGCGTGTGCGTCAAGTTTAAACACCTGTCTGTTTAGACGCGCGCGCAAAGTCTTGCAATGCGGAAACGGGCGCGGGTATTTAACAAGCATTGAGAGAGACAGGCTGCGCGCACGGCACGCTTTAAATTGAAACCCCTCGTCAGTAGAGCCCGACCGATATGCATTTTTTGGGGCCGATGCCGATACAGATATTAGAGAGTAAAAAAAGACCGATAACGATATATCGGCCGATATTAATTATGTGCATATTATAGTACAGTACACATATACTACAGTATATTATACTACTACAGTACTATACATAGAATACACTATACACATTAACAGAATATACTATATATAAATACTTTTTGCAATGATCACTCTATGATCACACCACAAATGTGGTGATCAAACACTTAAAATGACGTGACAAAGATATGTAATATAGGCAGGTGTGTTTTACAAGTTAACAATAAACTTTATTATCCAAAATGATTCTGATATAAGTGCACAAAACAGTAAATTTGACTTATTATAAATAACTTTAAAACACAAACAAAACAAAATACATATAACTTAAACCATTGTCAGTTTTAACGAGAATAATGTTATATTGGGCTTATTTTAAAAAATGGAAACTTATAAAGTCATTGTTATATTGGGCTTAGCTTTAGAGTAAGTTATAGACTTCACAAATTAATTAAAAACTTACCGTTAAGACGACAATGCTTGAATTACTTACAACATACTGATGTAGGCTAATGTTTAATGTACTGCACAACTTTTTTACAACACGAACCCACAGTGTTCTGCCGGGACTTTAAACTTTTATAAAACTAAAGCGTCTGCTCTCCGCCTCTTTTATTTAAGAAAGGGTGTAAAGTTGCGCGAGCTTATTTAATCAATTGCTTTGAAATGAGCATGTAACAGCACAAGCAGCTGTACTCCCACAGACTGCGCATCAGTTTAAGCGCGTCCTTTCTCCGCCTCGCGTCATTTCTTCCGCTTGCGTTTGAAACAACTCGCAAGTGGACAAAAAAGACTGATTAAAACCACCAAATGTAAACAGGAATGTGTCTCTCTCGTCCACTTATAATCCAATCAACCAAAGCGCGTCTTAATACCAGGTGTAAAATGTTTTGAAGAAACCGTGTGACTGCCGCGCCCGCCACCTGAACTGAGAGACTGACTGAAGTGAAGGGGGATTGGCTGATGTCACTACAGCGAGTGACCTGAGTCGCCATTAGCAACCAATAGGGCGCACTCTGCTGGACAAACAAGTACTTACATCTTTCAAAAGCATTTAATGTGTTCTGTAAGGAACGTTCATATCGGCTTCATATCTGCGGCTTATACGCCGATACAGATATATCTGCGACATGCTCATATCGGCCGATAAAATCGGCAAAACGATAAATCGGTCGGGCTCTACTCGTCAGTTTAGGAGAAGCACTGTTTTTGAATCATACATGTTAAATTACTGATGTCGTACACCAGTCTACACAGCTCAACGCGACGTCAAACACGCACCCAGTCTTTACTACCACAGGCGCTTGTAACACTAACCAGACATCCAAATGCCGCCATAACCACAGAAAATAAATAAATAAACCCACGAGCGAGCTACCTGCAATTAACTTACCGGTAGATCGCGAGCGACGTGTTGGAGCCTCCTGCTGTGTGGGTATTTGCATGCGCTCGCGTCTCATTGATTATTTCATTGCTCATTTCATTGATCATTGACGTGCCCCTTCCACGTTTAATGTATAAAAAAAATGCCACTACTGGATGTAAAATTCAGTCGCACACTCTCAAATTTTGGTCGCAAAATGCGACCATTTGGTCGCAGTCTGGAGCCCTGTTATTAATATTACAACAGTTGATGGCACAAGTTTGAATAAAGAAAACTAGAAAACAAAAACTAAGTTATTTTTAAAGCCTCTTTGTTAGGGAACTACGTTCCTCCCACACAGATTGAAGGCCAGAATTAAAGATAACACTTTCAGATGCTTGTTTTGAATGCCCTAATAACTCAATAGATGTAATAGCCATTTCTCAATATTACTCTTACTGGGTCACAAAGTGTAGTTTTATGGTTATTTCAGGTGAGAATATATATGTCTTATATTCAAATTTGCAAAGTTAGTGCCTACTTTACATTCTACTTTTTACAATTCTGTCATGTGAGTTCCAGGAGCGACCAGCGAGAGCCAGCGCTCATTTAACCCGCTGAACACAGCCTGATCTTGGCTACTTCTATAATTTGCCACTGGCTCTGATGTGTCTGGTGATAAAAATCTGATTAAATTTGTTTTGGGTATATCTAACCAACAGTCTTTAGTCTCATGAATAGTGGGCCGGTCTGGATGAAGTCCAGGGCAGATTTTTTTGTCCCAGTCCAGCCCTGGACTTCATCAGGCCCACAATGCATGTAAACAATTCAATTCAATTCAATTTTATTTATATAGCGCTTTTCACAAATGTTAATTGTTGCAAAGCAGCTTTACATGAGTAGATTTAAAGGAGAACACAGAAAATCAATAGATAATATAAGCAGTAGAATATAGCGGCTAAGGTTAAACTGTACAAGCGAGCATATTAATAGTGTTACATATACAGTAAAGTGCTAAGATAAGCCAAAGTTGGCTGACTCTCCCTGGGACTAAAAACCCCCTAGGAAAAAAACCCGGTGGGAAAAATCCTAGAAGGACAAAAACCCTTGGGAGAGATTAATATGTATATTAATTACATTAAGCGGGGGTTGTGGACAAATGTGAAGCGAAGAGAGAACAAAAGTGAGAGAGAGAGAGAGAGAGAGAGAGAGAGAGAGAGAGAGAGAATGTGCGAGAAAGGGCGATTGTGCACGAAAGAAGGAAACTTAAATACATTGAAACACCTTTTACCTATTACCATTATATCGACTAATATTTCATTAATTCTGAATTCTCTATCTCCATATCAGTTAAATTAATCTGAATTATCTGAACATTCATGTCCTTGTACTCCTGCTACAGCCAAAATAATTTTGAGACGCCCTTTAGCTTAAACATTTGAAATAATATAAACAATATTATATTCAAACTTTTGACTGTTTTCTTTAATAACTACATTACACAATACTTTTTTAAAAAACCTACTTGCAATACTTAAGTACAAAACATGTTTAATACTTTAGTACTTCCACTCAAGTGCTGTGCTTAAAGAGCACTTCAACTACTACTCAAGTCACTTTTTTGATAGAGCACTTGTACTTTTACTCAAGTCTGGGTCCCTAGTACTTTATACATCTCTGCTAAAATGTGACTGTTTTCATTTCAAGCAATGTGTGCTTTGATTTCATGTGAAGTCAAAATGTTAAATAAATAACCTTCACACAAAATACTTTCCTCTTCACTTAATTTTTTTAAAATCACAAAGATAACAACAAATGCCCTTTCAATAGAAAAATACACCCCACATTTAAAATCTGAGCATATACAAACCGTGCCAGAGAACTAGCAGCCAAAAAATAATAATACGCGCTCATTCATCTTAACCGTTGTTAATTTAACCGATGTTTTGTTTTTAGGTCAAATCCTTCAGCCCTATTCCTGAGAATGTAAATTTCTCACTGTATCAGTAGTGTCTTTTACAGTAAAACTATTATCTTTAATCCTGTTGCTTACAACTTTAAACTTGCATATAAGGGGTTTTTAATATATTTTTTTTATTAAATGTGTGGCTAAATCATCAGAAACAGACACTGCACTGCTTATTCAAAGATACGTTTATTATATTGTCTCAACAGAGTGAGTTTGGCAGCTCAAAAAAATTAGTTTATTAACAGCACCGGTGACAGCTACCAATGCTCGTATGCGTTTCTTTTCTGTCACGCGCTCCAGTCAGAAACCAAAGTGCTGTGAATAAACAGACACACGAAGGCGAATGACAAATGCGTCGGCACATCTTGTTCATTATGTGACAATATCTGAGCTTCGCAATATTTCCTGCCACATTGCTCCGTTAATCAATAAAATAGATTGTTTTAAAAGATCGTAAAATGTTTTTATTTGTATCAGCCCTTTAAACTCTCTGGTTTTGACTGTGTTCCTATTTGCGCGGATCCACCTCACGTGGTATAAAAACAACAAAACACAATATACTATATATATATATATATATATACTAAAAATTATACAGGGTTGAGGTAATTTGTAAGAAGCCCCCCACCCAAAGCATTTGCGGATGCAGCGGAGAAAAAGATTCTGATTGGCTGGAAGGTGTGCATTAAAACTGTTTAATGCACAGGTAGTTCCAGTCAGTTTGATTACAGTTCGAAATGAATCTGCTACTATAAACATTGGTAACCAACATAGAAACACAGTTACACTTGCAAACTGAATAAGAGACACACATGAAAACGTTTATTTAGGTTTGCATATCGTTTAATTTGTATGGTGAATATGGCATTTTTGAGAAATGGGCCCAGGCACAAGACGAAATAGAAGACTTGGAGAAGACGTTGAATGACAAAAAGCGGCACAAAGAATTAACACCGGCAGAGATAGAACTTTTTTTTATTATTGGAACAGAGATAGGAAATCATACCATTATGTTGACTGTCAGCTTTCTTCAATAAATGTCTGATGTCCATTTTCTTCTCTAAAGAAGCTTTTTCCCTGAGTTTCTCAATAATTGTCACATTCCCATTTCTTCTTTCCCATCGGTAAGTCTGGAAAACTTGATGTCCCCCTTCAGTGAATTTAAAAAGAAATATTAATATTGGAATTATGAAACACTTTGTGTAAAGTTATCTCCAGTTAAAGGCGGAGTGCACAATGTTTGAAAAACGCTTTGGAAAAGGAGACGGGCCGACTACCAAAACACATTTATAGCCAATCAGCAGTAAGGAGCGTGTCTACTAACCGACATCCTTGCCGTGTTGCGTATGTGTGGGGCGGGTCTTTTAAAAGAAGGTCCAGATTCTATTGGGGTAGGGGCGTGTTTGTTTAGGTGATTTCAAATATCAACATTGGCTTTCAAACATTGTGCACTCCGCCTTTAAGTATATTACAAACACTGGCATGTCCAGAAATTGGGGATATTCCTTAAAGATTTCACCAATAATTGGTGATTTTGTCATTACCTGTATCCATCTTCTTTGATGACTGAAGGTTTGGTCAATGGCATTCTTTATTGATGATGTCCTCTCACTTCAACTCTGTTGAAGCTACCGTCTGATGTTCTGTAATCTCATTTTTATAAATCCACTGTGTGATGGCCCATTAAAAAAAAAATGCTCCTATCATGATCAATGCAAAAATAGCACTTAGTTAGAGTCAAGTACAGTTTTTATACACATTGTCAAGTAAGAAATTTCATACACATAAATGAAGTACGTAAAAGCATCCTTACTTACGGTACATGTCCCTCTTTTTGACCAAATGAGACCATAATCCAACAATACAATCTCCTTTGAGAGTGCCAACTTTTCTTTTTCAGATGGATAGCTGAAAAGATTACAAACAAACATTGACACAAGAATTGTGATTTACATCTAGTTAAGTATTACTGGGCAGTATTTATAACTCAATAGTGCAAAAACACTTTACAGCTAGTAGCACAAAACTACACCCATCTTATTCACGTAGCACTTTAGCCTTACTGCAAGCAGTGAAAGGTTTGTGAAGTTTGACTCCTTTAGACCACTACTCTCCCAGTAATTAATTGCGTCTTGTCTCACTTTATATTGAACGCGAGCGGCGCGACACAAAAATAAAAACAGTATTATAAAATGTGGCTGTGCATCATCCAGAATGTACAGCATCACCGATTAATAATGAGTTTTACCGTCTTTTGTCTCGTCATGCCGCTCACAGGTGTACAGTGCGTTAGGTACAGTGATGTGCATACTGTTCCACCATGTGCTTTACCCAGTGTTGGGGGTAACGAGTTACAAAGTAACGGATTACAGTAACTACATTACTTTTTTGGGTAACGAAGTAAAGTAACGCATTACACTAATAATATTGGTAACTACACTACTTTACTAGACTATAGGAACGCGCTTTCCTGCGTTACCCAAGCAGTGTTTGCCTGGGTTTAAAGTTCTGTCTATTTAAGTGGTGCGTGCATGCGTGTCCCTGTACGTGTGCCGTTGCCATAGAGATTGATTTGACGCAGCTGCTGGTGCAAAGGGGAGCGGGAAATAAAGACGGAGGGTTTCAGCCACTGGGGCGATATTCACATTACTTTCAGCGTATTGCTCAAAGGACAAAAATATTCGTGTGAAATGCACACTATGCCCACACGACAAGTGTCTTTCAACTGCTGACAACGCGATGAGCAACCTGTCTGAGCATTTGTAAGCCCAGCATGGCAATACAACACTTGTGGCGAAAGATCCTGCTTAACTTACCGGTCAGGGATCGAGAGGTCCGAACCCGAAGACGGAATTAGGTAATGAACCTCAATCGAGTCAGAGCCAGAGCATAATTCTTTTAAAGAAATTATTTGAACGTAACCCGAACAGCAATGTCGCGTGCGCTCAATTTATAGAAAAAAGCCAGGAGTCAGGACCGCTGTTTTCTTCATAATCTTACTTCCAAAATCCAAATCTAATCCTATAAACTTTTCGATGTTTGATGTATCACTGTTACCGCCCTGCCAGACTGTCTTAAATAGAGAAATAAGTTAATTCCTTGATTTGCGTTGTTGATTCATTTATAAATAATTCCCCCAAGGGTTTAGTTTATGCGCAAAAAGTATTAAAATGAATAGAACGTGATGATTACGTCTTTCTTTGGTGAAAAAATAATAAAATAAATAAGCCTATATGAAATGTGTTTCCCTTAAATAATTAGCAAATTAACAAAACGAATTCAAAAGTAGCCTATATGAGTTTATTTATTGTGTGACGCACTCCCAAACCGATGCAGCACAAAACCCTTTTTACCTATTTAAAAAAGCACAATGTTTTGTTATTATTGCGAGTGTAACTTTACATAAATAAATTTACACATTACAGTTTTGAATGTTGTTTTACTTTTATTTGTATGACCATAATTTAAGGTAATTTAAGGTAATGCAAAATGCAAGCTCCTCACGCGTTTCATGCCATCACCCGCGTGGGTTTACACAGGGCAGCGAGAAAGAGACATTAAACTTTAAACATTTAACATTCTACTTGAGTTTTTTTGGACATCCCTTTGGAATCACTGCAATCATATCATCAATTTATAAGGTAATAATAAATATAAGTGCAGCGCTTATGAGTGTTCAAACACTGCTGACCGCTCAGCTGTCACTCAGCCGACCCTCACAAAGTTTCACATTAAATGATAATATATTTGAACAGTCATGGTCCTGTGCTTATTTCTGTCAATGTTCTGCATGAAGATCTTTAAAGGTTTCTACTTACATCACGATTTGCGGTGCGGCCGGTCGCAGTCTTTATGTAAAACGGGTATGAAATAAATTGATGCTGATGTCGGATAACGGGTCAACTGTTATTTTAATCACGCGGATGCGGGTTATCAAACAGGACTGTGCATGACTCGTATAAGGAAAATGGAATGACAACATGAAAATTATAAAATAGCCTACATGTTTATATTCTGTATGAAACCACCATGGGCGCTAAACTTGCGGTGTTAAAGGGACAGTTCACCCAAAAATAAATTATAAATTTTGTTACAAACCTGTATAAATATCTTTGTTGTGATAAACACGAAGCAACATATTTTGAGAAATGTTAATAACCAAACCAAGCATGAGCCCCATTCACTTCTATAGTAGGAAAAAAGAATACTATGGAAGTGAATGGGGCTCATGAATGGTTTGGTTACAAACATTCCTTAAAATATTTTCATTCATGTTCACCAGAACAAAGACATTTATACAGGTTTGTAACAACATAAGAGTTACAAACCTGATTTACAAATAAATTATACAGAATTTTAATTTTTGGGCGAACTATAAATCCGATGGGGTCAAAAATTAGGGTGCACCAGTGCAACCAGTGCAAAAAGTTAGTCTAGAGCCCTGGCCGGTCATTTAAAGTAGTCACTCATCATCAGCCGACCCCGCCTAAACCATGTCCATGTATCTATGTGGTAAATTAAGAAAAAGGAAAGTAAAGTAATAAGTAGTGAAGTTACTTTTCAAATGCAGTAACTAGTAAAGTAATCTCATTACAATTTTAAGAAGTAACTAGTAACTAATAACTAATTACATTTTTTGAGTAACTACCCCAACACTGGCTTTACCACACGCGACAAGGTGTTGCGATAATCAAAGGCATAATTTATAATGACCCGTCCTATAACGTAAAGACATAAACTGAAAAGAAACCCGTTACCGCGTGACACGTCTATTTAGGACACGGTGTTAACGATTTACGTTACAGTGCTGCAAGCAAGTGTCACACATATTACTAACCCGTAGTCCAATGTGCCTTTCATGAAACCAGTGTTTCTCAAACTTTTTCTGCCATTCCCCACTTTGGAGGTAGGGAAGAGTTCCAAGCCACACCTGTCCCAATCGCCCAAACAAAATCATAATCAGCTAGGCTTTAAGTTACCGCGTGACATTTTCTACAGTCTGATTTATTTAAGTTTTAAGCTAGGTTTATGTTTAAATGTGCCGTTTTGAGTGTATGGTCAATAAATAATTGAATTAATAGATTTTCTCCCATTTGTCACGCCCCACTTGCAATGTTCCTATTCCCCACCAGTGGGGCCCGCCCCACACTTTGAGAAACCCTGCATTAAACAATGACTGTTAACATGAATCTCCAAACGTAACTTTGCAAAACGAGCGAGCATTTAATGTTACCATAATAAAGTTTAAATTAACAGTCTCCTGCACAATTAATACGAAAGTTTCTTACACTATATGAAAAATAGATATCATATTATAACTGTAATTTTTAATTTAATTTCTTACCTGATGCAGACAGGAACATTCTTGACCTCTTGACTGGAAAGGCGGTTGGAAAAGAACGTCACTGCGCAGGCGCAACACAAAATATGCAAATTCAAAACAGACTGCCAGCCAAGGCTCAATAATAATGATCATGATTTTCATAATAATGAAATAAAAAAAAACACACGCAAAAAATACAATTAAAAATACAATAATGCGTAGTTGTCTGTCCATGTGAAACGTCATCAGCAGATTCGTGTGAACTTACGACAGCCCCCAATGGAAGAGAATGCCTGCATAATGTTTGAAATATTACTCTTATTGTGTCACAAAGTGTATGTTCAAAAGCTTTTTAGGAGAGAATGTATGTATAAAAAGTTCAAATTTGCGGTCGGTTTATAAAGAGAGCGTTTATTAAAAAATCTGCCCCGACTTTTTCGGAGTTCTGATCCAGACAACCAACGGGTACTTAGCGCTCATGTACCTCGCCCAATCTCGGCAAGTCCTTCTGAAAATCACCGCTGGCCGCTGGGTGTTATGTGTTAATAGTGGTTAACACAGTGTTATATATATTTTATTTTCGGTACTGTCTTATGGACAATCCTTGGTCTCATAAATATATTATCTGTTCCTGGGCAAATCGTTTTGACTAAGGACAAAGTTGCATTGTAAAACTTTATATTTTTTATTTAACTTTGTGGTGAAGTGCAGACTTATCTATCTATCTATCTAAAGTAATTTGCCAATTAGATTAATTCTCACGGTTAGGCAGGTTTCACACTGCGTGAGCAGTGCGTAAGCAGTGTTTTTTTCGGCGCCCATGTTAACAAGTTAGAGCATGCACACCGCACGCGTGAGCAGCGCGTGCTCGCGTGGCAGGAGCGTCGCTGAAGCAGCAGTGCTGCGATTGTTTCGGCGTCGGCTCTATTTTTGCTGCGCTGCTCACGCTCAATTGAAGTGACAGTGCATTGTGTATGGTTTACATGGTCGTGGATTGACGCGAAAAAGTGTAATTTTACAGTAAAATCACGAATGTGACGCCAAGTTTGTTTTAAACAATCATGACTTTGAGCAATTTAAAAAAAGCAATGAAATATTTAAAAACACACTGTTGCAAGAAGACTGCGCTGTCATTCACTGTCTGCCCAGCAAATGAGTCCTCATCTATCATAATAATCTTCAGAGAAACAGATACATCTATAGCTTTAAATCTAAATCTTAAGCTTAAACTGTTGAAGGGAAACGCGATCGACTGCTTCATGCTGTCAATCACTGAGTGAATTTTTTTATTTTATCGTAAAACTTCAGAGAAACAGATTTAATAATGTGCCATGGGCTTTTTATGTCTATAATTGTGTTTTGTGTCTATGGGGCGGTTTCACAGACAGGGATTAGACTAGTCCTAGACTAAAATAAATGTAAGAGCTGTCCAAACTGAAAACAACTTGCACTGACATATCTTAAAATACATCAGTGCCATTTGTTTTCCCTCAAAATGCACACAAGTAATGTTTTTAGTAAGGCATGCTTGTTAAAACTAGTTATATTTTCTAATTAAACTAAGGACTAGTCCTGGCTTAAGCTAATCCCTGTCCGGGAAACCACCCCTATATCTGTCATTAAACGGACCAGAACAGCACGAAACAATGTGGATTAAACAAATCACAGTTATATAAATTACACTGACCGTCAAAAAGTGTCTTGAAGAGGTTTTGCTCATAAATGCATGTAAAATAATGTAATGTGAACTTGAGATTTTTATACTGTTATTAAACTGCACAGTATGTGCTGCAAACGCAGCCAGTGTAAAAGCACAATGGCCACGCGTAGCAAACGCTCTCCTCACGCACTGCTCATGCTTGCGGTGTGAAACCGGTGTTAGGAGCAGGGCTTGACATTAACTTTTTTTGCTCACCAGCCAAAGTAGTTAGTTGTTTTCCAAAGTTACGAGCCACTGACCACTGTGTTGTTAGCAAAATACATTTTATATGATTAGACTTGAATTACTTTTATATCGTACTTTGAATGTCACATTTTAAACGTTATTTTCCAAATTAAACATTTGGAACAGAGATAGGAAATCATACCATTATGTTGACTGTCAGCTTTCTTCAATAAATGTCTGATGTCCATTTTCTTCTCTAAAGAAGCTTTTTCCCTGAGTTTCTCAATAATTGTCACATTCCCATTTCTTCTTTCCCATCGGTAAGTCTGGAAAACTTGATGTCCCCCTTCAGTGAATTTAAAAAGAAATATTAATATTGGAATTATGAAACACTTTGTGTAAAGTTATCTCCAGTTAAAGGCGTAGTGCACAATGTTTGAAAAACGATTTGGAAAAGGAGACGGGCCGACTACCAAAACACATTTATAGCCAATCAGCAGTAAGGAGCGTGCCTACTAACCGACATCCTTGCCGTGTTGCGTATGTGTGGGGCGGGTCTTTTAAAAGAAGGTCCAGATTCTATTGGGGTAGGGGCGTGTTTGTTTAGGTCAGTGGTCTTCAATTCCAGTCCTCGGGTTTAGGTGATTTCAAATATCAACATTGGCTTTCAAACATTGTGCACTCCGCCTTTAAGTATATTACAAACACTGGCATGTCCAGAAATTGGGGATATTCCTTAAAGATTTCACCAATAATTGGTGATTTTGTCATTACCTGTATCCATCTTCTTTGATGACTGAAGGTTTGGTCAATGGCATTCTTTATTGATGATGTCCTCTCACTTCAACTCTGTTGAAGCTACCGTCTGATGTTCTGTAATCTCATTTTTATAAATCCACTGTGTGATGGCCCATTAAAAAAAAAATGCTCCTATCATGATCAATGCAAAAATAGCACTTAGTTAGAGTCAAGTACAGTTTTTATACACATTGTCAAGTAAGAAATTTCATACACATAAATGAAGTACGTAAAAGCATCCTTACTTACGGTACATGTCCCTCTTTTTGACCAAATGAGACCATAATCCAACAATACAATCTCCTTTGAGAGTGCCAACTTTTCTTTTTCAGATGGATAGCTGAAAAGATTACAAACAAACATTGACACAAGAATTGTGATTTACATCTAGTTAAGTATTACTGGGCAGTATTTATAACTCAATAGTGCAAAAACACTTTACAGCTAGTAGCACAAAACTACACCCATCTTATTCACGTAGCACTTTAGCCTTACTGCAAGCAGTGAAAGGTTTGTGAAGTTTGACTCCTTTAGACCACTACTCTCCCAGTAATTAATTGCGTCTTGTCTCACTTTATATTGAACGCGAGCGGCGCGACACAAAAATAAAAACAGTATTATAAAATGTGGCTGTGCATCATCCAGAATGTACAGCATCACCGATTAATAATGAGTTTTACCGTCTTTTGTCTCGTCATGCCGCTCACAGGTGTACAGTGCGTTAGGTACAGTGATGTGCATACTGTTCCACCATGTGCTTTACCACACGCGACAAGGTGTTGCGATAATCAAAGGCATAATTTATAATGACCCGTCCTATAACGTAAAGACATAAACTGAAAAGAAACCCGTTACCGCGTGACACGTCTATTTAGGACACGGTGTTAACGATTTACGTTACAGTGCTGCAAGCAAGTGTCACACATATTACTAACCCGTAGTCCAATGTGCCTTTCATGAAACCAGTGTTTCTCAAACTTTTTCTGCCATTCCCCACTTTGGAGGTAGGGAAGAGTTCCAAGCCCCACCTGTCCCAATCGCCCAAACAAAATCGTAATCGGCTAGGCTTTAAGTTACCGCGTGACATTTTCTACAGTCTGATTTATTTAAGTTTTAAGCTAGGTTTATGTTTAAATGTGCCGTTTTGAGTGTATGGTCAATAAATAATTGAATTAATAGATTTTCTCCCATTTGTCACGCCCCACTTGCAATGTTCCTATTCCCCACCAGTGGGGCCCGCCCCACACTTTGAGAAACCCTGCATTAAACAATGACTGTTAACATGAATCTCCAAACGTAACTTTGCAAAACGAGCGAGCATTTAATGTTACCATAATAAAGTTTAAATTAACAGTCTCCTGCACAATTAATACGAAAGTTTCTTACACTATATGAAAAATAGATATCATATTATAACTGTAATTTTTAATTTAATTTCTTACCTGATGCAGACAGGAACATTCTTGACCTCTTGACTGGAAAGGCGGTTGGAAAAGAACGTCACTGCGCAGGCGCAACACAAAATATGCAAATTCAAAACAGACTGCCAGCCAAGGCTCAATAATAATGATCATGATTTTCATAATAATGAAATAAAAAAAAACACACGCAAAAAATACAATTAAAAATACAATAATGCGTAGTTGTCTGTCCATGTGAAACGTCATCAGCAGATTCGTGTGAACTTACGACAGCCCCCAATGGAAGAGAATGCCTGCATAATGTTTGAAATATTACTCTTATTGTGTCACAAAGTGTATGTTCAAAAGCTTTTTAGGAGAGAATGTATGTATAAAAAGTTCAAATTTGCGGTCGGTTTATAAAGAGAGCGTTTATTAAAAAATCTGCCCCGACTTTTTCGGAGTTCTGATCCAGACAACCAACGGGTACTTAGCGCTCATGTACCTCGCCCAATCTCGGCAAGTCCTTCTGAAAATCACCGCTGGCTGCTGGGTGTTATGTGTTAATAGTGGTTAACACAGTGTTATATATATTTTATTTTCGGTACTGTCTTATGGACAATCCTTGGTCTCATAAATATATTATCTGTTCCTGGGCAAATCGTTTTGACTAAGGACAAAGTTGCATTGTAAAACTTTATATTTTTTATTTAACTTTGTGGTGAAGTGCAGACTTATTTGTGCTTTTGACCAAACTTGCTTGTATATTTCCTGTTGCACAAACATCTTATACTTGATAAAGGAATGTGTTATATATGATATTTGGTTTTTATAACAAACAAAAGTACAGGATAATCAGTGTCAGTGCATGCTGCCTAAATCACTTTTTTTATGAAAACGACAGGATATAGTGTTTTATATCACATTTTTTCATGTTACTTAGTTTAAATATAAATCGTCATTAAACTACAATAATTATGCATTTCATTTTATTGTGTACTGGTTAACGTGTTTAACAGACTCATTAGTCCCTTTCACACATACTGTCTTTACTGGTAATTTACTGGTAAATTGCAGTTAACATGTCATGTGTGAACAGCACCTTTCCGGTAAATCAGTGCTCCCAATTTACCAGTAAGACAGGTTGTAAGATTACCACTAATTTACCGGTAAGCGCTATGTGTAAATGAAAAATATAGGATTACCGGCATTTAGAACAAACGACGACAGACCGCGCTGACAGATCGGGCCAATCAGAAAGTTTTTTATACAGGTGACGCGTTTACCCCCGAACTGTTTACGGATGTTTCCACACACATGCTGCTTAAAAGTCGAGCACACCTGAAGTTAACATCCACATTTCTTCACCAAAGTTGTTTAAAACAGCTTACCGTCTGCCATATTGCCGACGTCCTTAGCACACCATCTGTGAAGCCTAATGTGCAAACGCAGGTTGACGCCGCCTCACGCAATTTGTTTGGTCACAAGCAACTTCGCGACTGTTTGCCACAGATATGAAAACAACAAAATACTGACCGTGGATATTAAGTCATAACCCGCCGTTTACAAATACGACACGGAGCTCGCCGGCTGCGTGCCACAGGTAACTTCCGCTTTCTTTCCGAGTTTACCGTTATTTTGATACTGATGTGTGAATGATGTCTTACTGGTAAAAAGACGGAACGTCACTGCATGTGTGAACAGCACATTTTTGTATTTACTGGTAAATTCATTCTGGTAAATTCACGGTAATTTAATAGAATTACTGTGTGAAATAGGCTATTGTGTAAGCAGTTAAGCATAATATTTACACATTATGTGTCAGTTCCAACACAAAAATGTGTTAGAATCCTTTTACACATATTTTGTGTAAATTTTTAACACATCAATTTTAAGAGTGTAAACAGTGCGGGGGTAAACGCGTCATCTGTATTAAAGCGCTATGATTGGCCCGAAGCTGTCAGCACGGTCTGACGTCGTCCGTTCTAAATGCCGGTGTTGTGTCGAGGTCTGTTCCCCCTATGTTTCCCTTTAGTGTAGTGCTTTAATAGCGTTTTCATCACGTTACATTTAGAAAGATTAAAGATTTGAATTGGTTACACTAAAAAGGCATAATATCATGTATTTTATAATACAATTTATTAAATATTTCATACATTTTACAGTTTTCTATTAGGGTATTTCTTTTAAAATATAGCCTGTCTTTTTCTTTTTTTCCTTTACTGGTTGTTTTAAAAATGTAATGTTTGCATACATAATTAAATAAATATTATACATATAATATGATTCATACTGTAAAAATAATTGACTTACCATTAAGAACAATACAGATACATTACAGAAATACACACATATACATCTAAGTAGCCATTAAAACTTTAAATATATAAATAATAAAACCTATAACGTGATAAAAACGCCATAAAAACACTACACTGAAGGGAAAATAGGGGGAACATAGGGGGAACAGACTTCGACACAACACCGGTAATCCTATAATTTTCGTTCACACACAGCGCTTACCGGTAAATTACTGGTAATCTTACAACCTGTCTTACTGGTAAATTGGGAGCACTGATTTACCGGAAAGGTTCTGTTCTGATCTGTTAACTGCAATTTACGAGTAAATTACCAGTAAAGACTGTATGTGTGAAAGGGACTAATGTCAAGCCCTGGTTAGGAGATTCATAAAATTCATATCTAGATGTTATAGTTCTGTTTATATTTATATACTGATAGAGAATCTGAAAGATTGAGTTAATAAACAGAAATTCATTTATGAGAATATGAGCTGATGTTTATAATCAGTAAATAAAACATGTAATAGATGAAAATCACCTGAATTGATTTCATTTCTGTGTTTTTGTCTGCTGCTGTCATAGGTAGAACAGAAGAACTGCTAGTACAAGAAGACACTGCCGATCTGAAGACTAAAGTTAAAGACATAAAGAGAGTTGATGTGATAGAGTGGAGATTTAGAGAAACTCTCATAGCTGAAATCAATTTTGCCAACAATATCTTCAGTACATATGATGATGATCTATTCAGAGATAAACTGAAGCTGAATCATCAGACTGGAGATCTCAACATCAATGACTTCAGAGAGGGACATGCTGGAGTTTATGAACTCAAGATCATCAGAGATGGAAAAACCACAATCAGGAAATTAATTGTGTTTGTCAGAGATGAGTAACTCAAATGTTTCAGTGTAATAATGATTATATTAACATCTGTACTCTGGTGACAGTATACTGTAGATGTGTTGTTCATAACTAGTAGGGATGTGCAAGATTGTTTGCGAAAATATTTTAATTGTTATTTTAACAATGGGCAAAATCCTAGTAAAGCAATATCACTGTGTTAGTCTTGCGATATAGCTCTATTTCGTCATGTGATTAGGCCAGAGGCACAAGGAGGCACTCCATTGAAGCTGAGGGGACATGTGCTCCCTAGGATTTTTGAGCCAAGTGGATTTTGCATACAACCTCAAAATAAATTAAGCATCTTTTCATATGTTACTTGGTTTCATTGCCAAAATATAATAAAATTGATTTGATCATAAATGACAACTACATCACTGATATCTTGTATATATATAAACAATTAAACACACTGACTGAATATATGAAGAGTTTGTTTACAAAACGAGAGAACTTCATGAACATCATGGCAGAAGGATCGTCGCACGTTCGGTCTTTTCCTGTGCTTGCTGATAGCGATTTAATGTTACGCAACTTGGGTAGATTTATCTGACTCCAAAAGATAAACATTTTGTTTGTAATTATGAATCAAATTGATGTAATTGTAGAATTTGGATAAACGTTTGATCATTCTATTTACTCATGTTTATATTGAACTCATTCATTTGATTACCGATGTCGTATCAGCCCACACCGGCCGTTGTGCGGATTCTGAAACATAAACTCAACCACACCAGAGGTCTGGCAAAACCGACCACTGTAACCATCTATATACAACTTGATACAAACCCATACGATGATCAGAGGTCCAAACTAGCATCGTCTAACCTGGTATAGCGAATCATATGCCAACAACAACTTAAACAAGGTAAGGGCTATGATCAGAGGTCCAGCCTTATCTCCTTATAGCCTGCCTGTAGTAATGTAATTGGTGGACATCTTTGTTCAGCGGTATAGACGATTAACATGAATTTATACCTCGGTCGTAGATTTATGGTGTCAAAGGATATTGTAATACTTTATAGTAACTTAGAAGAGTCAATAATACAGAGCAGATTAGAATGAATGCAAATTTATTAATTTATTAACCAGGTAGGTAAAACATAATTCAGAAGCCAATTTACTATCCGATTCAAATACGAAACAATCAAATGAAAAAACATTGCATACCTGGTAAGGATGAAGATCTGGTTACAGATTCCTTAAAATTAGGGATCGACCGATATGGATTTTTCAGTGCCGATGCCGATACCGATTTTTGTTTCATCAGCCTTAGCCGATGACCGATAGAGGCTGCCGATTTTCTTGAGCCGATATTTGGAGCCGATACTGGTTTTGCTCACTCAATTTACATCATAAAAATTATGTAAAAAATGGCATGTTGTTAAAAAAAGATGTTATTAGTTTGCACAGTTCTTACATTTATTGTAGTCTAGGACTAGCCTAATCCCTGTCCAGGAAAACGCCCCATAGAGATGAAAAAAAAACCACTTTGTTCAGCTATGATCAGCTGTTAAGCCGAGCTTTCAATGTTGTCGTGAAAAGGTTGGTTGTTTTTAGTCACATGACCTGCAATCGCTTACTGGTTCCAGCACTCTGTCTGTAAATTATGCCGGAAAAATCGGCAAACAAGGCAGCCATGTATCGGCCGATGCCGATACACATAAAACTCGCAAATATCGGCCCGATATATCGGCCGGCCGATATATCGGTCTATCACTACTTAAAATGAAATAAAAATGCATGATGTTGTGGCAGGACAGCATCATGGGGGTGCATTTCTAGATATAGAAAGTCCCACCTGAATCTTTTACCATTTTCCTTAAATATCCAGAGAACAAAGCATTGTGATAATGATATACTGATTGGTTCTTGTAAGCCCAGGGGTGTTGCCTAATATACATACAGTGGGTGATTGGTCAACATGTCTAAGGTAGGAGGTGTCTCCCAACATTAGGTAAAGTTAAGTTATTTTATTTTATTATTATATTATAATAATATTGTGAGACGGTCCTCTGATTTCTGTAAAAGCATAGCAGGAATGTTGCTCTCCTGATGCATGATGTGATTGCTATCGCACATCTGACAAACCAAGGAGCACCTCAGACAGTACTCGACAACAAATAGTGTATTTGGTTTAATCTTGTAGGTACTTTTGGATTAGCTTTGTTTCAACTCTAAAACTTTCATTGATGAACACGGATTTGGAGCTACCTCCGCCATTGTTTAAGGTCAACACAGCCAGAGCAACTCTGCCAAGAGACCTGACCTCCCTTTGACCTGACTGTATTAAACAAACTAATCAAATTGATGATGGCTGTGAGCATTACTCAATCAGAGGAAGAATAGCACAAGTAATAATGCGTCTGGGAATGAATCGCCTAAATGAATGCTCAGAAATGTTTGGGAAATTGTAGCTTGTGTGAAAGCTAACAGACTACTTGGTTAAAAAAAGAGCTTCGCTACTGAAAAGCTATTTGATTTAGAAACTAGCGAAGCTACCACCAAGCTATTGAAAAATTGAATTGAACTAGTAGCTTCAATACTTGTAGCAATGCTACTCCCCAATGCTGGCCATATTTATACATTACAAAAATTGGAAAAGCTAGAACATTTTTTAAAAATTACTAAAAATGTGATCGTCTGAAAAATTGGACATAATCATCTCGGATGTGTAAATCATGAGTTTGTGTAAATCATGGGTTTATTATTTTTTTTGCCAAACTATACTTTAATAAATGAAAATCATCTGAATTGTTTACATTTCTGTGTTTCTGTTTCTGTGTGTTTCTGTCATAGATGATGGAATAGAAGAACTGCATGCGAATGAGGGAGACTATTACACTCTGAAGACTAAAGTTACTGCCATAAAGAGAGGTGATGTGATCAAATGGGAATATGGAGATGGACATACTCTTATAGCTGAAATCAATCCTGCCAACAATATCTTCAGGACATCTGATGATTGTTGGGAATTCATAAATAAACTGGAGCTGAATCATCAGACTGGAGATCTCAACATTATTGACATCAGTGGAGAGGAACACACTGGAGAGTATACACTGAAGATCATCAGAAATGGAAAAACCACATTCAGGAGATTCTATGTGACGGTCAGAGGTGAGGAACTGAAATGTTTGAGTGTAATAATGATTTTATTAACATATGTACTCTGTTGACAGTATACTGTAGATGTAAGAGTTGTTCATGCGGATTTAGGAGGGGTGTCAGCTGTATTGTTAATAGCTTGTTTGCAGTCACGTGATTCACACTAAATTTAGATGGAGAGTGGGAAGTAAAAAGCAGAATGGATAAGACATGTTCTACATAAAACATAATAATTAAAGTGTTTATCATACTTTACTTTAAACAGTTTTTTATAATACAGTTATTTACATTTCTTGGTTGCTTAAACATTTCTTGAAACAATGCCTCATATTCTCAAAACAGTAAACACAAAGACATCACTTTAGCCATCACACACAAGCTTTCAAAAACACACACACACACACTACAACAGCTGATGGCATTTATCCTTCAATAAATGATTACTATACTTTAAATTTCTCACAGGCGGTTAAATTATTAGCAATGACGATGATAACAAGCTTCCTCTCTTGCTCCTCCGACAAAAGCCTTAGGGCTCAGTCACACCAAAAGCGTTTATGGCAGTTGCAGGCGCCTTTTTTGAATGATATTCTATGGGCAGGGCGCGTTTGCGCGCTGTTTATGCGCGCCGAGCGCCTTGCGGTTTTCTGCCGCCTGCCGCGCACGCGTTTTTGAAGGAGCGCTGAGCGCCTGATGTCATTCGCGTCTTCCATTGTCCAATCGAATGAGGGGAGAGGCGGGCCTTACGTTGTGGTGAGGGAAGTTTACAGTTGCTTTGAAGAACCGGACTCCACTCGCTCACTCTCTCCTGCGTGTTTGTGCACCTCTCACCCTCAAACAAGGTCAGAGCAAGCGTCCTCTTTTTAAAGTTTCTGCTAATATGACAGTTAACAGCAAAAGAGCGCTCACACTTCAATATTTGATTGACAAGACAGCTGACTCGGTGGTTGCTTAGCAATATGAAAAGCCGCGCCGCACTGCTCTTTTTTAAAAAAGGCAGTGAGTCGCGCCTTGCGTTTGCAAGCGTTTAAAGCGCTTTTGGTGTGACTGGCCCCTAAGTCTGCCTCCACCATGTGGTCGTCTCTGTGTCCTACAGAAATAGAAGCACTTATTACTGTAAATAATTTCTGCTTGTCACCTTGCCCTTCTTCTCCCTCCTCTTTCACCACGTCCTACTCCGCTTCCTACTCTTTCACCAAGTCCTCTTCCTTCTTCACCTCCTCCTCCCCCTCCTCCTCCTCCTCTTCCTCCTCTTCTTCTTCTTCCTTCTTCCTCTTCTTCTTCCTCCTTATCTTCCTCCTAGTCTCCCTCTTCCTCCTCCTTGACCTAGTCCTTCATTTCTCTATGGATCCATTGTACCAAAGATCAGTGAACTGATTCAGGCCCTTTCATCTATCTATTGAAGGATCTGATTGATGTGTTCAATTTTGACCCTTAGTGTTTCCACCTTGATAATTGTTTACTAATTGAGCCTAAGCTGTGCTGACTTGCGTGAACAGTATTGAATGCTAGTGTTTTCCATATGACCACATGGTGTAAGCACTGAGAAATTAAGGGATTTATTTGTGTGTAGAGCAGGGGTGTCCAGACTTTTTTGTGTGATGATCTACTTATAAAATGATAAAGCCGACAAGATCTATGGCTGCAGGATGTAAGGAAAAGTTGTGATGTGCGGTGACATTGTTTAATGTTGCGATGACGATGCTAGTTGCGATAAATATTTTATATTTTTTCATGTTTTAGGGGCCATTCACATGTCTGGCCTAAAAACGTGTGGAAAACGCTAGACACGTAGGTTATTGTCACATGACCTGCACGCTGCGATTGTGTCAATCTGAAAAGTTAAAATGTTTTTGAAAAGCCTGGAAAAAACTAGCGTGTCGCACCGCGTGCGAGCCGCGGCACTTCCAGAGCGCACATACTGTGCGCCTACATTTGAAATAATGAACTTGAGCGCACAATAGACGCAATATGTGAATCACCACTTCCACAGTGCCTGTGTTTGCGGCGTCATCTCTCCTAAATCCAAAATAATTCCATGATATAGCTTAAGTGCTGTTCCTTTTCACCACAAGGTCTTCGTCTTACAACACATTTTCCTCACTCTTCTCTCCTTCCTCTGCCATCGTTTTTGCTAACAGGCACAGCATTGCAACTGACACCTCACAAATCAATCTGAGCGTAGCTGACTTGGGGGTTCCCCTGATTGGCCTAATAGCATGAACGCGCAAATCATCACTGCGTCCCAAACCGCCTACTTCCATTCTATATAGTAGGCAAAGAGTACGAGAAGTAATGCTTTTCGCCTACTATATAGTATGGAAGTATGCGGTTTGGGACGCAGCACATGTCTTCAGGACTAAACGTGATAGGTCAAACGTTTATTACATGCGCTTACCGTTTTCCCTTCATTCATCGTGTCAAGGCTGACTGTTGCGATGTATTCATCCCGTGAGTTCATATCGCGATGACGATGAAAATTCAATGTATCTTTCAGCCCTAACGAGTTCTACCTGCTAAAAACAGTTAAATGTTTTAATAACACTTTAAATGTGTGTTAGGACTTTACTGCATATATCTCTACGTTGAATTTAGGGCTGTCACCATTACTCTATTTTTTTGAGGAGTTAAAAAAATCCTGGAGTACATGTCGAGCACTTCTTAAAATAGTGTAGATGCGGTTTTGTGAAACAAACTAGAAAATGACAACAAGCATATCACTCTCTCTGTCTCTCTCTCTTTCTCTCTCTCTCTCTCTCTCTCTCTCTCTCTCTCTCTCTCTCGTACGCGCGCACACACAGTGACCGTGCGCGTGGATCAACTCCTGCATGAAGGCAAAAATGCGCATCCTGGTAAATTTCAAAAGTTAGACGACTGAGCTGCAGTGGACAGCGTAAGATTTATCAAAACACATTTGAGAAGAAAGGCACAGCAACTCAAAGAAACTTGCATGTTCCAATTTCGCGCTCTGTTTTCCGAAGCTCGTGGAGGCGTGGAGTAGCATACACAGTTAATGTATATGCGATCTACCGGCATTGCCTTTGCGATCGACTGGTCGCGATCAACGTATTGGACACCCCTGGTGTGGAGTTTTGCAGTAAAGTCAGAGATGTCTTTTCTGTATGTTGCTTATAAATATCAGTGGTGGTGTCTCACAGCGTGTTTTAATAGTCATGTCACCGGACCAGTGCCCTTGTACACATTATACTGATGTACAACCTAGGGAGCTAGGGAACTGATTGAGACACACAGCTTTTACAAAAAGGTATCACCTTGTAGCGATTCAACTTGTAGCGATTAATAAGCTTAAACACAAACAAGAAACAAGTGGATACTTGCATTTGGCTCTTTGTGATGCGGTGCGAAGTTTCTGATCCGCGCGGGTGCGAGCAGGGAGGGAGAGAGAGAATCCAGGTGTGTTCATAAGATGACAGAGTCTGTTAGGTTGTTCCGTAGGGCGGATTGTTCCACGTAGATTGTCCAAACTCGGCTGAAATGCAGAAGCCAGGAAAACTGTCCCAAAGAGAGTGAGACAGGGCTCAGAGTAAAGATGAAGAATTTGAGGGACTCTGTGTGAGTCTCAGCGAGTTTCCAAACTGCACTGACGGGTTACCTGAGTAACTACGCAACTGAGTGACTGAGCAAAGATGAATTTGGGCGATAGGCCGTTTTGACCTTTCACGCGCCGAGCCTATTTTAGGTGAATGACCAATGTGCGAAGTGATCGATTACGCGGGAAAACAAACCTTTGTTCTTTCCAGACACCACATTTGTGTGGTTGCATAATGATAAAAGTTTGTTTCAATATTTCTTCGAATCAATATTAAATGAAATTGATGCTGCTTATGGTAATATGATACATAACAATGATTAGGAAATGAAAAGTAGATTAATTTAATACTAGACAAGACATGGGTTTAAGATCACATTGCATAATAATTTCATACCTAAGATATGAACCATGCTACAGTAAACAAAACCTAACTAAAGTGTTAACACACAGTTATATATATATATATATATACATTTAAAGGCACACAAGGGGTGCTAGACATGTATTTTTCAAATCTAGCGCCACTAAAGCCCACAAGCACTGCAGCACTGTCGCAAAGGAACAGAAGACAACTCTTTAGGTCACAAAGTGTGCCTTCCAGCATGTAATGTGTCATATATAATATAATTTCATCAAAAAATTTATTTTCATCAAACGCCAAAAAAATCGTGTAGCTCACGTTTACAAGCCAGTTGAAATGGTGGTTGTTTGGTTAAAGTTTATATTTAAAAAAAATATATTGAAAAATAATACTCAGCGTTGCGCGTCTCCGTTCAGCTTCCATACCATACTCATGCATGATTGTGAAAAGGCATTGGCTCTCGTGTGGCTCTTGTGACCGATTACGTCATGCTGGTTTATGTTTGAATGAGATCTGACTGTGCGTTTTGATCACAGAGTTGTAAGGAACGACAGAGTCAGGATCCCAATGCAAAAGGTACTTTTATTTGACAACAAAATAGAAGAAAAAGGGGGCTGCCGTTGGAGAAAAGAGAGAGAGAGAGAATCCCTGGCTCTGGACACTGGCACGGGAAACCCCGGCTCTAGACGCGGGCGCAGGATGAACTGGGAAAGCCCCAATGTGGGGTGAGGCACGTAGGCCACTCCTGTGCGCGCCGCAGCATAGAAGCCTGAACGATCGGGCACTCTCTACCCTACCACCGGGGAGAGACCAACCGAATTACCAAGCCTCTGCAGCGGGAAACCACAGGTGGAGAGACAGGTGGGCTGATGGCTGAGCCAGACGGGCTTTCAACAGGCTCCACGGCAATCTATAGACATACAGAGAAACAGTCATTAGAAACCCGCAACCGGGCAAATCCTTAAGGCCAAAAACTCTGCTGCTTGCCGTGAGTTCCAAAACAGATGGAAAAAGTCTCTGGGGGAATATAGTCTTTATAAATCCAATAGCAGGTTGTAAATCCACAGCGGAGAACTAAACATCCACAGGAGATCAAACAGCAGCTGAATCTCTGAAATAGCGAACAGCAAATAACAATGACCTATATATATATATATATAAGAAAACTTGACAAGACAAGATACGGCGACATTCATCAAAAGACATCAGACACTGAAAACACTGAAGGGAAGAGAGAGTAGTGCTGGTTAAAAATATCGATTAATCAATGCATTGCAATTATTTTTTCCTCAATTCAATATCGATTCATCAAATCCTATGAATCGATTCAGCCTACCGGCCAGTGGCGGCGCTGTGGGTGGGCAACACTCTAGCGCCCGCCCCCCGAGGTAATTTGATCCGGCCCTTTATGTAGTCTGTGAAAAAGACATCTCTAGAATAAATAAATGTAGAATTAAAATAAATGTAGTTGGACAACGGGCCCTACAGTTACGAGTTGATGAGCGTGCATCTGTTACAGTGACGCGAGTCACGTGACTGGCGCGAGCAGCTGTGTCACGTGTTTATATTTGCGCTTTGGTCCAACGCGAGCCGCTCGCGCCCGCATATCAAGACGTGATGACTGACAGTGGTGAAACCACTGACTCTATGCCTGTTTTAACTTCTTGTATTTACAAAACCGCCTTTTCCGACAGTTGTTGTTTGATATGTCGGCTCGATGATGACTTGCTTATCCACAATGACATTAGATGTCTTAATAAAGGAAACGCATTGAAATGATTAGTAACAATTAATCACCCATCGCGCCCAACACCTGCACCACTGAACGCGTATCTACTGACAAACATACACCTGATTTTACTGCTCTAGCGAAATCTAAAAGTATAATTTCTCTTATTAGAAGCTAGACTAATGTTTGCCAATTATTAAGATGGCTGGTGTAGTTTAAATATGGGTAGTGAAATAATTAGCTTTGACAAAAACAGCATAAAACAATGTTATGTTGCATATTGTAAACTTTGTACTAAAGTGAGTAAATAAGTTAAATTCTCAATGAGTGTGATATGGCTCTTATTTACCCCTTTAAATGTAAATTAAAGCTTTCTCTGGCATCTTACAGTGCACTTATGTTGTTATGCAGTTTTAAAATACAACATATGAACATGTCTGGATGTAGAAAAAGCCTACTTGGACATCTTACAATGCACTAATTTTGTTGTATGCAGTTTGAAAATACATGTTTGTAGAAAAAGCCTACTGTACAATGCACTGATTTTGTTGTTATGCAGTTTAAATATAGGAAAATGTAGTCATAATCACTGATATATCTTCGGCCCCTCATATGAGATGCTTTTCATGAACTGGCCCCCATGACAAACTTACTGAATAGCCCTGCTCTAGTGAGAGCGTTCAGCGTTGTACAAGACACGCTTTACCAAAACATGCTTTACCAAAACAGCAAGATGGCAAACAGCAGCTGCATTCCGTTCAAGTCTGCACCAAAAGCTAAAATTAAAATATAGGCTACTCAGGTACTTAATTACTTGTGTATCTACTTATTATTGAATCGATATTGAAGCAAACAAATCAATATCGTATTGAATCGAATTGAATCGAAGCCCCAAGAATCCGAATCGAATTGTGAAATTCCTAACAATACCCAGCCCTAAGAGAGAGACTTTATACTACTGCCGATTGGAGAATTACAAGCGGTGAGGATGACGCAGAGAGGGAATCACACAGAACAGGAACACCTGTGAGAGGCACGCACATGAATCTGTGAACTAAACACAAAACAACAAGGAAAAACAGAGCAGGGACAAGACAAGATAAATCCATAAATAAATAAATATAAACACATATATTCATCTATATTAATAAATACATATATATGTGAACAACAACAAAAACCAGATCACACTAGACACTAACACTAAAACAAAGACAAGAGGCTGCAAGGGAGCGGGGGGAAATGACGACTACACAATGACAAGAGAATACAAGGGAGCGGGGAAAAAGTCACAAGACACGGGAAAAACGTGGTCTAATATAACAAAACTAAGACCACGCTTTCCCACACAAAACATGGTACTGTCAGAATCCTGCCACAATGAACTAGATATTAATACTAAACAAGATTCCTGCAGAATCCTGACAAGAGTTCTTCATATAAAGTAATCGTATGGCTTCAGTTCGCAAGGTTTGCAACGCGAATGGTTTGTAATACTTTTATACTGTTTTATGCAATAAATACCTGACTGTACTTTTACTTGTGTGTTGTGTATATATGGCTGAGAAGTGGTTGGGTTTAGGGTAAGGGTGGGGGTGGGGGAAGATGATCCAAAATATTTTTAAAACCATAAATGTTTATGAAACCGTTTCTACATTTACAAATTCCTAAAATTAAATGTGTCTAATCTGATGTATAAGGCAAAAACCTTAAAACGTAAAAACAGGTTGTATTAGGGCTGTGCAATTAATCGTTTTTCGATTTCAATTTCGATTTTTGCACATTTCGATTGCAAAAACAAGATAATCGAGGGAGATCGATTAGTGTGCCGCATTTCTGTTATTTCGTTTTGAGTCATTAATCCGACGCGTCATAAGCAGCTGCGCCTCGCACACAAAGTAGAAATCCTCATGTATTTGTTCAGTTTTATGCTTTTCAAGCGAGCGGAGGCAAACTATCCCTCACGTTTAAAATATCAGCTGGATCGTGGCGCCGCTCTCCGTGCAGAGAGCTGCGCGCTCAGTCATCTGTTTAAAGTCAGGTCACTAATAATCCTGTTTATGTTTGTAAAGTTATATGCATTTCAAGCGATCGTGTTTAAAATGTGAATCGCGATCTGCTGGCACTTAAACACTACTGCTTTGACACGTGTAGCCTTCTGCAGCAACACTAAACAATGCATTGAATGTATGCAGGGCTTGACATTAACACCCGCCAAATGCGGGTAGATTTCGGCTGCGACCGTTTGTGGAGACGTGCGCGCGTTCATCGGAGCGCTGCGGACCAAAGCGCCACCTCCCAGAGAGCGCGCGAGATGGATTTGCGAATGCACAAGAGGACGCAGTCTGAGCGCATACACACTTCGGGAAAGATACAACAATTGCATGGAAGTGATTGGAGAGATATATATTGCGTGCACATTCTCAGGGCAAGAGCGGAGAGAAATTCAGCGCATTCCTGAATGCACACGAAATCAAATGAAACCCGCCAGCTGAGAGGTTCGCGCATCATTTTAATGTAAGCTACTTTGGGCAACAATAATGCCCTCTCGACAGTTGACATTAACCCATAATTTGCGTCAGCTGCAGCACGCCCACCGCGCCTGTCAGCAGGACACAGCTGAGACGTTTCTGACTTATTAAAATGATAATTTATTTTAAAAAATATGACACGAGACAGTACACAATTTTAACACATTGTATATTTTCAATGTAAACACACAGAATATTTGTCTAAATGATATACATAAATAAACTAAGCTTAAATATTAAGATAATTTCTAACAAAAATATTCAAAGGTTCAATCTAAAGCAAAATAGGCTCCTACAGTATGTGATATATTAGAGTCTTACGTGTAAAATAACCCATCCATATCATGTTATTGTTTGACTGTTCAGTACTGTTCATATTTTCATTTAAAAAGCAGACATAAAAGTAACTTAAAAGTTACTTTCCCTAGTAACTAATTACTTTTGATATACAGTAACTGGTAGAGTAATTCAATTACTTTTAAAAGAAGTAACTAGTAACTGTAACTAATTACTAATTTTCAGTAACTTGCACAACACTGGTAACAATATAATGGATTTGTGCATTTATAGGGAGCGGCGCTACTGTATCAACCACACCTCTGTTATCTGGGATCATTTGGAATGCAGCGACATGTGGCTGTATATACTTGTGCTGCTCAAATCTGAGTGCTTTACAGTGACAGCTGAAGTTCTGCATTCTGGCGTGCATACCTCGCACCCAAATCAAGTGAACCGTACCCAAGACAACCTATGTAAAGTATACCTGGTTATGCTTGGGTACGCTTAAGCATTCCATACCCTGTATAGTACAGAGCGATCACACTAGCCAAACGAAGTGTTTATTGGGGTCAAACTTAGCTGGTTACAGTATGGTTCACATAATGCGAGTACACCTTTTGTTTGCGGAGGAAATGAAGAAGCTGTTGTGCTTTCTTAACCAAGGATGTAGTGTTGGTGTTCTAAGAAAGATCTACCACAGTTGTACCATCCTCAGACTTTATAAAGAGGTTGGTGCTGTGCATTGGTATGCAGTCGTGAGTTACTAGGGTGAAGATCTAGGGGCTGAGAACATATCCTTGAGTGGCCCCTGTGTTCAATGTTATAAAGCTGGATATTTTGTTGCAGATCAGAACTGCCTGTGGTGTTCCAGTGAGAACGTCCATCAGCCAATTGCACAGGAAGGTATTGATGCTGATTCGGGCTATCCCAACCAAACCGTGCCCCAGCACGATTGCGCCCCACTCCCCTAAAAGCATGCACTCACACTGTACTTTGATCGTCATTAGGATGCGATTGTTTTGAAGAAATCAGGAAGTAAAGCGCTCTCTTAACACTGGAGCCCATTGTAATGTTAAGTCTGTGTTTTTTTTATTTTGAGTTCTTTAGTGTGCGATGACACACAGCCCTCTCACATGCCTAACATATTGCTTAGTCAGTCTGTCATGTGTGTCTGTCTGCAAGCCGGCCAGGGCGTGATTAACCAAATGCGGTTTGGTTTGGATAGTGTGAGTGCGCCCCAAAATTTTCAGATGACACCACTGTGGTGGGATTAATATCAAATGGTAATGAGTAGAGCCCGACCGATTTATCGTTTTGCCGATTTTATCGGCCGATATGAGCATGTCGCAGATATATCTGTATCGACGTATAAGCCGCAGATATGAAGCCGATATGAACGTCCCTTTCAAAAAACATTAAATGCTTTTGAAAGATGTAAGTACTTGTTTGGCCAGCAGAGCGCGCCCTATTGGTTGCTAATGGCGACCCAGGTCACTCACTGGAGTGACACCAGCCAATCCCCAACCCCTTTCACTTCAGTCAGTCTCTCAGTTCAGGTGGCGGCAGTCACGCGGTTTCTTCACAACATTTTACACCTGGTATTAAGACGCGCTTTGGTCGATTGGATTATAAGTGGGCGAGAGAGACACATTCCCGTTTAGTTTTGGTGTTTTTAATCCGTCTCTTTTGTCCACTTGCGAGTTGTTTAAAACGCAAGCGGGAGAAATGACACGAGGCGGAGAAAGGACGCGCTTAAACTGACGCGCAGTCTGTGGGAGTACAGCTGCTTGTGTTGTTAATTTAGCGAGGGTGTAGACGCTTTAGTTTTATAAAAGTTTAAAGTCCCGACAGAACACTGTGGGTTCGTGTTATAAAAACGTTGTGCAGTACATTAAACATAAGCCTACATCATTATATTGTCAGTAAGTCAAGCATTGTCGTCTGAACGGTAAGTTTCTATTTAATTTTGTGAAGTATAACTTACTGTAAAGCTAATAAACAATGACTTTATAAGTTTCTATTTTTTAAAATAAGCCCAATATAACATTATTCTCATTAAAACTGACAATGATTTAAGTTATATGTATTTTGTTTTGTTTGTGTTTTAAAGTTATTTATAATAAGTCAAGTTTACTGTTTTGTGCACTTATATCAGAATCATTTTGGATAATATAGTTTATTGTTAACTTGTAAAACACACCTGCCTATATTACATATCTTTATCACGTCATTTTAAGTGTTTGTTCACCACATTTGTGAGTGATGTGATCATTACAAAAAAGTATTTATATATAGTATATTCTGTTAATGTATAGTGTATTCTATGTACAGTACTGTAGTAGTATAATATACTGTAGTATATGTGTACTGTACTATAATATGCACCTAAAGAATATCGGCCGATATATCGTTATCGGTCTTTTTTTACTCCCTAATATCTGTATCGGCATCGGCCCCAAAAAATGCATATCGGTCGGGCTCTAGTAATGAGTCTGAGAGGAGGTGGCTGAACTCTCAGAATGGTGCATCAACAACAATCTGGTGATGACAATGTGATGAGGAGGGACTTGTATCACACTTGAAAGGGCTTATTTTGCGATAACAACCTGCTGTCTTTACATTATCCTGCTGATTATGTTGTGGTTTTCCTTTTCCTCAAATGAAACACTCTTCAGTCTTAGGTTTTGATTTTAAGAGATAGACTTTTATTATCCGGATTAATATAAAGCCGAGGCCATCCTGGTGAGTCTTCCAAATGGTCCTGGGAAGATCCTGCAAGATCAGTCTGACCCTCTGAGCCATAGCTTGGTAAATACAGTTGAAAGAAAAAGTATGTGAACCCTTTGGGCTTACTTGGATTTCTTCATAAATTGGTCATAAAATGTGTTCTGATCTTCATCTAAGTCACAAAAATAGAGAAACACAGTCAGCTTAAACTAATACTGCACAAACGTTATACGTTTTCATGTTTTTATTGAACACAACATGTAAACATTCATAGTGCAGGGTGGAAAAAGTATGTGAACCTTTGGGTTTAATAACTGGTTGACCCTCCTTTGGCAGCAATAACCTCAACCAAACCTTTCCTATAGTTGCAGATCAGAACTGCACAACGGTCAGGAGAAATTTTGGACCATTCCTCTTTACAAAAGTGTTTCAGTTCAGCAATATTCTTGGGATGTCTGGTGTGAATCGCTCTATTGAGGTCATGCCACAGGATCTCAATCGGGTTGAGGTCAGGACTCTCAGTAGTGCTGTGGAACATCCAGGTGCTCTTTTGCAAACTTCAAACGTGCTGCAATGTTTTTTTTGGACAGCAGTGGCTTCCTCGTGGTGTCCTCCTATGAACTCCATTCTTGTTTAATGTTTTCCTTATTGTAGATTTGTCAACAAAAATGTTAGCATGTGCCAGAGATTTCTGTAAGTCTTTAGCTGACACTCTAGGATTCTTCTTCACCTCATTGAACATTCTACGTTATGCTCTTGCAGTCATCTTTACAGGACGACCACGCCTAGGGAGTGTAGCAACAGTGCTGAACTTTCTTAATTTGTAGACAATCTGTCTTACCGTGGACACATGGACATCAAGGCTTTAAGATATACTTTTGTAGCCCTTTCCAGCTTTATGTAAGTCAACAATTCTTGATTGTAGGTCTTCTGAGAGCTCTTTTGTGTGAGGCATGGATCACATCAGACAATGCTTCTTCAGAACAGCAAACTCAAAACTGGTGTGTGTTTTTTATTGGACAGGGCAGCTTTAATCAACACATCCAATCTCATCACATTGATTGGACCCCAGGTTGGCTGACTCCTGGCTCCAATTAGCTCTTGGAGAAGTCATTAGCCTAGGGTTTCACAGTCAGACATGTATTAAGCATTGAGTCGAAAAATAAATTATTAAAGTTTTGATAAAATGAAAATCTACTTTTTCTAACTACAATGCATAGTGCTGGTAGGCCTAACATCCATACGCAGCACAAAAGTCCGGCATCGTCCATGAATTCAAATTACAGGCGGAGATAGCAGCATTACCTAGCTACTTCCTATGGCAAGACCCCTGTTTCAAGATGGCGGCGGTTTTAACGCATGCTTAGAACCCCAAGGCGACATCTAGTGTACATATCTATGACCAAATAGAAAGTGGGGATGATTGACAAGTCGTATGGCCAATCAGTAACAAGAGTCTGCTATCAACGGAACCACAAAATCCCGTGTGATCTCCTTCCTCCACCCGCAGTTTCTGACAATTTTTTTAAACGGGAAGTCAAGACGTCTGACCCCTAAGTTAAACTGGTCAGGGTGGATGTGCAAAGGTGAAATAATAAATTAGCTTAATCCTATGAAGTAGACGATCTCGCAGGCTCCGTTTCATAACATGCACTTGACCGCAAGATGCGCTAACATTACTTCTAATTTGTAAATGAGCATCATTTATAAATGAGCGCTTACAAAAAAGTACCATGATTTTACCATGGGGGAGAGCATCCAGTTTTAGCCAAATAAAAACGGAAAGTTAAGTGAAGAGAATCCAATTGACAGTGAAGAGAATCCAATTGACATTTGTGTGAAGCAGATTAAATGCGCTCTGCAATAACGCGCTCTTGATAATTGTCAATAAAATAAAACTTCATATAGACCTTTTGCGTGTTTGCAAACAACGATGACGTTTTTTGTGGGTGGAGCTCAACTGGTGTCAGAAAGTGACAGCTCTGCAATAGCGATGTGAAGTGTTTTAGCGTTAAACTGTGATTTTTATGGATCCGGTGTTCTGTCGAAGTCTCTTTCCCCTATGTTTCTCTTTAGTGTAATGTTTCTTAGCGTTTTCACCACGTTACGTTTATTTTTTTAGATAAATTAAATGTTTAAATGATATGTGGGCATGCATGTATATGTATTGTTCTTTATTGGTAAATCAATTATTTTTACAGTATGAATCGCTAAAGTACATATAAAAGCAATACTCTCATGTGTATATATATATATATATATATATATGATATATATAATATATATTATAAAATTATATATAATATCATTTATTAAATATTTCATTATTTTCCTGTTTTCTATTATTTCTATTATGTTTGCTCTAAAACTATTATAAAACTATTATGTTTACATACAAATAAATTTGTATAGGCCTGTTTATATGTTATTAACACTTTACATCATGTGTGTGTGTGCTATGTTTATATATTTATTAGTAAACATCATAATTTAGAACAAACAGGAAGAAGACATAGGCTAAGATATAAGGTAAAAAGAAGTAATAGAAAACGAAAAAATATGAAAACTTTAATAAATGGTGATATTATTGATATTATGAACTAATTCAAATATTTAATCTTTCTAAATAAATTATAAACGTAACATGAGGGAACAGACTTCGACAGAACTCTGGATATCTTCTCTATTATTTTCTATTCTAATTATTAAAAGATTTTCAGATGATTTCATTACTACAGTCTGTCTTTTTTAAGGGCTTGTTGCCACCATAAACACCTACGTTTATCTTCAAATGGTGTCTTCGACGACGGTATACTATAAAAATGAAGGTCATCTTTATTTTGCCATGCCACACTCAACAGCACAACAAGACATTTACTAGTGAGTTAGGGGCCAGTCACACCAAAAGCGTTTATGGCAGTTGCAGGCGCCTTTTTTGAATGATATTCTATGGGCAGGGCGCGTTTGCGCGCTGTTTATGCGCGCCGAGCGCCTTGCGGTTTTCTGTTGCCTGCCGCGCACGTGTTTTTGAAGGAGCGCTGAGAGCGGAGAAGCGCCTGACGTCATTCGCGTCTTCCATTGTCCAATCGAATGAGGGGAGAGGTGGGCCTTACGTTGTGGTGAGTGAAGTTTACAGTTGCTTTGAAGAACCGGACTCCACTCGCTCACTCTCTCCTGCGTGTTTGTGCACCTCTCACCCTCAAACAAGGTCAGAGCAAGCGTCCTCTTTTTAAAGTTTCTGCTAATATGACAGTTAACAGCAAAAGAGCGCACGCTTCAATATTTGATTGACAAGACAGCTGACTCGGTGGTTGCTTAGCAATATGAAAAGCCGCGCCGCACTGCTCTTTTTTAAAAAAGGCAGTGCGTCGCGCCTTGCATTTGCAAGCGTTTAAATCGCTTTTGGTGTGACTGCGCCCTTATACTGTTCGTTTCACTCGTGTCTAATTCATTTCCACTGTTTTTCTGCCACATTGCGCGCACAGTTTGCAGTGATGTAACTGTAACGTCTACTCGCAAAAGGTCTATACAAACCACATCAAATAAAGTTTTATAGATGGAATATATCTCGTGTCTCAAGCACCCACGTGATAGTGGTTTAATGGTATTTCAAGCATTCTGACTTATTAACAAGTTATAGAGTTGTTTCCTCATGCTAAACGTAGGCAAAGTGTCAAAACCGCAGTTGGGCGTGTTTCAGAGTATTTCTGTGCCGAATGCACTTCAGGGTTCGTACAAGTTTCGGCTAGTTTTTTCGATTACAGTTCTAACTGACGTTTCAGGGGTTTTCGATACGTATCACTTCTTTATATGGGCTTCTGCTGGAAAACTTCCCCCGAAAAAACCAAGAAGTCCTCGCTGCAGCTTGCAGCGCGATGACGTGGTGGATTAATCCAGTACGTAGTGGATGTTCAAACACGCATGCGCAGTGAATATAAATCCAAATCCAGTGCTCGGTTGTGTATTTAAACACAAACATTAACACGCTTGCCGTCAAATGCCGATAAACGTGCTGTTGTCCTAGATTAGTTAATAAGTTTACGTGGATACCCACGTGCAAAATAAAACAATTTTCGCGTGTTCAGTGCAGTTATTTTCACATAATTTATCCATAAAAGCTGATCGTATTGAATGAGTAGGCTAACGTTACCCCTTACGAAAATTAACCATGGTTTTACTACAGTTAAAACAAAAAAAAAAACATGGTACTGTAGTAAAACCATGGTAACTACAAAATAACAATAGTTTTGATAACCGTGGTTTTCAAAAACAATAGTTGGTGTAGTAAAACCATGGTTTTGCTGATAATCACACCAAAAACTATGGTTACTACACTTTTACCACAATAAAACCATGGTTAATTTTCGTAAGGGACTGTAAACTCATTTTACATTTTTAGCATTGTGTAATGTATTATCTTAACATGTGGTAATGTTAAGATGTATTAAACAATCATCTTTAAACAACAAGATAAGGTATATTAGCAATGATACATGTAACGTTTTAATCAATCATTTATTTGAGTGTTGTATTGAAGTTATTTAAAAAATATTCTATTATATATATATCTATTCAAGTTACTGTTAAATGGAAACAAAAATAACTTGTCATTTATTTAAGTTGTTTGTTTATTTAACTTTTACCCCACAGCTTGTTCAATTCACTGATGATCAGTGACTGCAAATATTAAAACATTTTAACAATAAACATTAGGCCTAAACATGAACTTAGTGAAAACTCAGCTAGTCATCTTTCTGTGATTTACTGTTTTCTACATTAACTCATTCTACATAATGTAAACAACATTCTGTAAAAAAAACATTGATATCTTTAATATTGAATCAGAATCAGCTTTATTGCCAAGTATGTTTTTGTCACATACAAGGAATTTGTCTTGGTGACATGTTACGGACATAAATAGAATGACTAAGTTAAATTAAAGACAATAACACACTAGTAATATAAAAACAAAAATAATTTAAATAAGCAGCATGGTACAGTAAGTATATATAAGTATATGTATATATATATTCTCCTTTTTTACAATTGTGTGTAGTGATGCCTGTATGGATGTTCAGATGCTGTTGTTGTACAGATAGATAATAGGTGATATTTACAGTAGCATAGTTTAGAATGGTAGTTTCAGATGTACAGTATGTGGTGAATATACAGTTATGACAGGTGTGGAAGTTATGGGTGCTTTAATTGTTTAGGTATATAACCTGAGGAACAAACTGTTGTTTATAGTGTTCAGTGCTTTGTAGCGCCGGCCAAAGGGCAAAAGTTCAAAGAAAAAGTTGGCTGGGTGTGTGGGGTTGACTGAGTAAAATCATGTCAAATGTCAAAATCAATGTGAAAGTAATGAAAATAACACTTTGATGCTCATTATATCATAATTACATTTCAAGACTTATCCTGTTTTTTCACAGGCAGGGTCACATATAACTGACTGCAGTCAGCACAGGTAAAGCTTTTGTCACAGTTTGATCTTAAATAGTTTAAAGTCAGTGCCACGCCACCACTGCTTTACTGATGCAGAATAGATGAACAATTCATCCCTGGGACACCCTTCCTCCAACTCGACCTGGTGGACAGTTTGTAAATAAATCTCTACACCCCGGAGAATGTGTTCCAGTTGACAACACCTATTTTAAGAAAGAGAAGTAAATATTAAAAATTAACAAATGTATAGTCTAAATCTAGGGATACTTTATATGAAATTAGAATAAAAACACTGTTACTATAAGCACACACACACACACACACAGACACACACAGACACACACACACACACACACTTACATTTACACGTTTGGCAGATGCTTTTATCCAAAGTGACTTACAGTGACATGTTTTAATTAGTATGTGTGTTACCTGATGATATTTGCTAATAGTGTAATGCTCTAATTGAGCTATGGAATTTTTTTTAAATTAAATAACTTACTGTCAAGCCAGACTACATGAGCCTTTTCTCTGAAAGATGCTTTACTAACAACATAGTGAAAAAGCTGGCATGTCAACAGTCTGATAAAAGCCACATCTCCATCTTCTTTAATGAGCAAGGGCATCTTGCCAAATCCAGTCAAATCTACAAAAAAACAGTCAAATCTCAGTAAGTTGAACTTTTCAAATAAAAATGCAAAGGATTGTTAACATACAAGTACTAAGTCTCTTTTATAAAAAATCCAATCCAGATGTATTAATTTAAGATTAAGTGGCACTGGTTACAGTATGTGCACCTATTACTGGGCAACTGTCCTTTAAAAAACATTCATCTAGAACAATGCAATAGCATTAGTTAGCCTAAAAAAAGCATTAGTTAGCCTAGCAAAATCAGGTTAGTTTTACATTAGACCTACAGTCTGTCCACGCGTGGCATTATGTTCTGAAGTAACGTTATGATTAAAATGAGAATCGCTGTTAGCATATTAAGTCACCTTTATACCGCTTCGGACACATAACACTAACGTTACACAAGACTATACATGTTGAAACAACAAATCAGTAAATAAAGATTAATTACCTACCTTTATACAATCACTGTTGTTAAATAATCCTTCGTTTTTCGGCAGATTCTTCTTGAAATACCAAAGCACGTGCGATTGTTCATCAACAACAACATAGCACCGCGCATGCGCGTAATATTATATTCACTGCGCATGCGTGTTTGAACATCCACTACGTATTGGATTAATCCACTACGTCATCGCGCTGCAGGCTGCAGCGAGGGGTGTCTCGAAAAAACCCCGCCCAGCCGTCAGTCAGCGGGAGACGCTAGAGCTTGCTAACAGCTTATCACGCCACTCAGCTTTGTTTAATTTCAAAAGTCAACAATGGCACAAGAAGAAGTGTGTTTTTGGATGTAAGGAGAAAACATCCAGCCTCATGGAAACAATGGAGATAGTTTATTATCCGGATGAGCAGCGGAGTTTTGCGTGTGTGTTTGATGCTGTGGATTTTCAAAACCGGGTCATGACGAGTTACACGTGGTAAGTAAGACTTCTGTCTTATGTTGGAAATAGGCGTGTGTATATTATATAAATGACACGAACATGTAGTGAATCATAAGTTAAAACAGTGTTGTATAGTGTTGCATGACTCGTGCTCGCTCCTCCTGCGGTAGTGGCTCTTCCTTCTTCATTTTTTCGTACGTTATCAGAAAGATTCTGTAGAGCTGGTCTTTCTTTTGTAGATCTGGTTGAACTAGGGACTCTTCGGAGATATAAAGGATGTCGTGCTGCTCTATAGGTACTCCAGATTAACATCAGAAATGCAGAAACAGCGTGTGTTACGTGAGCTTTAATGTAAATAAAGCAACAATAAATTGAAGACAGACATACAGTAAACAGGGTGAACGTTAAAGTTGTTAAGTTGTGGGTGAACTATCACCCACTATTTAACAGGAATATCACTTTACCAGTGTTTGTGCAGAAATGCTAAACTTTGGAGAATACAGTATTTAACATTTATAATGTTATTAATATTAATCACCATGTATGGCAAATTTTGTTAAACATGATTTTATTCACATTTATTATTATTTTTAAAGCAGATAATGGCAGGATGGGAAAAAAGTGCAATGTACAGCATGTTACCTTGATAGTTACCAAGAGGTCTGCGTGCGTGTGCATTCAGAGCGATATAGAGTAGCTATATTAAAGCAACAAGCCATTGTGTGACGCTGGGCTTCACTTCTTTTGCTGTTTGACAGACGTTTGCATTTGCTGACTTGTATTAGTGTTATATTTTTGCTTCATGTATGCTTGCATGGTTTACTGTTTAGTAGTAGAGCAATGTTTTATAATGTTTTTATTTGAATGATTCTGTTTTAAATGATAAAAACATTTCCCTTTTGTTTCCATAAATAACATCAACATTAACCCCTGTAACATTTGTTGTATTATCATGTAAGTGGGAGCTTTCACAAACACATTTTTACCAACATTTTTGTGATGTTAATAAAAACATTGACATGGAGACCATTAAACACATATCTACTTGTGAAGACAATATAGCACCAACATAAATGAAAAGTATTGCAGAATAAAACAATAGGAAGAATAAAATAAATATATAACTAATAAACTTAATATATAAAACTAGTAAAAAAAATTGAAATAAACACAGGTGTATGTATAGTTGTGTTTAGATTTTAATACTGATAGAGAATCTGAAAGGTTGAGTTAATAAACAGAAATTAATTTATGAGCATATGAGCTGATGTTTATATTCAGTAAATAAAACACTTAATAGAGGAAAATCACAGTGTTTCCCCTAGGTTTACAGCTTTGGGGGGGATGGGGTTGGTTGGTTGGGTATTTATATACAGGGGTTAAATTGTGATTTGTTATGTGGGGGCTCTGTGGGGAGGGGTACTTTGAGGGTTAACATGTTTAATACTGATGACAGCAAAGCCACTGGTGTGTTTCAATGACATTCTGGACCTCTGATAGGATTTTATAAGTTTCAGCTTTAAATCTGTGCCAGAGGTTGACCCAAAATATTTTAAAAAGAGCGTCTGAACTTTTAATGATGCAAGTCTATGAGTTTTGACACCCTATATCCATTTGTTGCACATGGCATCATTATGCACAATTGATCAAACTTTGAAAGGAAGTTAAAAGAATCCACCTCCTTGAATAATTCTAGACGTAGATGCTACCGTAAAAGACTTAATTAACAAGAAAAGGTACAACACACAGTACTGTATCAGCAAATTAGCCATAAAGATTCCTATGCTGGTCAGCAGCACTATAGGTTTGATTTGTGTAATCGAAATACATTATTATTTTATTAAACTAAACAATGAGTTATATCCAGTGTTACCCAGTTAACATACTGTAATTAGATGAGTGACATACTTTAGTCTTCTATGAAGTATTCTCGACATGGGCACCATTCTTACCACCATCTCTCTCCCTCTCCTCTACAATGTTAAATGATCCTGCGTGCGCGCAGAGGCGATTCTAGGGTCTATGGGGGCCCCAAGCAGAAAATTCCCTGTGTGCAAGAAGTGTGCAAAACTTCTATTAAATGTCCTTTGCTTAACCCACTATTCTACAGTGCAACAGTTACTGCGAAAGATACATAATAATGTAATCATCATCATACCTAACATTATTAACATGTTTAGATGCATAAATGGCATAACATGTTTGGAAATAATGACAGCAGAGAAATATTTTCTACATTATACAATGATATCAATGATAAATAACTTATTTTTACAAGAATATTTTAAGAAACCAGTCATTTTATGACTGCTATACTAAATAATCTCAGTCATAGTTACTGCTAACTGTAAGTTAGTGTCCAGAGTTAAATATTAGTAAACTAAATATTAATTTCATATCTGAAAATACAGAACAGTAACACACACATCTGTTAATTTTCTCAACAACAATGCAATTCTATAGACTTGACAAAAGGTTTTCCTGAGATTTTTCCTCTAATGTTTGAGACCTGACAGGGTGAGGATGTAATTTGTCTTACCTCCCTTAAACTCATCATCTCTCCTTTCTTCTTCCCTTCCCCTGCTTTGCACAAAACATTTCTGATGTACAGCTACAGAAGCCAATAGTGATCGAGTCAAAATAGGATTAGCATTGTTATTTAGAAACTTTCTTTAGTCTCATCATGTTTTCGTAAGCTAACTAACTCGCGTGGCGTCTTTTGATTGCGGTTGTGCGCGAATGAACGCAAAGACACGCGTGGACATGGATACGTGTGTGCACGCGACAATGCGACGGCGTCGTCGCTTTTACAAGCGTAAATTGGGTAACTACTACACTGCATATAGATCCGTTTTTGCCGCGATTGTCTTTGTAAAGGATTGCACTAGGTAACTGCTTAAATTTAAACTTGATATTTACACTTGGGCACGTGCCTGACTGGAGCTGGACCGGACACATTAAACCACATGTGCGTACAGAGGGCTGCTCACTTTAGCGCCTTTTTGCGGTTAAATTGTTTTAAATCAATTCAGTGTTAACATTTGCAAGCCTTTGAAACACGTGCAAAATTTGCATATTAATCCGCGAATCAAATGCGAGCCAAACTGTGGGGGTTGTGATCTGTACGGATCCACTGCGACAGCACTACTGAATGATACAACGTCACCCATTCGCTACGTTCATTTTCGAAACTGGCAAGTTATCCACTTGGGTTGGATTTTGACTGGGCTAAGCCAATGTCAATCAACATTCCATCCAATCTAAATTTTGATATGCAGTCATGTTGAGTATTTATGTTCATCTACCTGAATAGCTGGCTATCCGAGAAACAAACTCGGGGGCCCTCTAGTTGCTCGGGGCTCCAAGCAGTTGCCTGCCTTGCCTGTTGACAAGGTGCACCTCTGCGTGCACGTTCTTGAAGCTGCTCTGAGTTTTTTCGCTTGAGTTGCATATTTTCAACTTGCGCGAAGACGTGTTTAAAGGGAAAAGTGTGTGTTTTCGCGACAATTGCGCCGCCCAATTCGCGTCATTCGCATCGCCTTGTGCGAGGACGCGTCTGATTGCGTCTGTGCATTGACTTTGTATGTAATCTACTCGCGCAAATTGTTGAACTTGCGTTTGATGGGTATGCCCCATAATGAATGGAAACACATTATTGCCTTCGCGTAAGTGCATGCACCACCGCAGCGAGTGTACACGCACAAGCGCAGCAGTACTGGCAAGAGCAGAGCCTACACAAATACATTGCTCATTCATTGTTCGTCAATGTCAGTTAATACATTTATATGATAAACAAATTTTTAATTTTGCATTTGTTGGAGAGAATAATCCTGTTTTTTTTTTACATATAATCTGTTGTCAGACATAAAACGAAATATAACTCTGCTGAAATCCTGATATATAAACACGATTTATAATCGTCTGACCAAATTAACATACATTTATATTGAAGCCTTACTGATGTTGCTACAGCATGATAGAGTTGTAAGAGAGCACATAGCGTGCGCAGTTAATTAAGCCGAACAGTAAAATATAAATGTGCGCACTCAATTGGATAATTGTAAACGGGCAAACACAGACAGAAAAGACATGCCATTGTGAAAATAAGATAAATAACATATTACTTGAGGGCTATAGTTTATATAGTTTTTTAAATAAAATTACAAATTGTTCTCTGGCACTATAAAGAAAATCAAATCAAATTTACTTTACCTTCAAGGGGGGCGGGTCGAGCCATTAGGAGGGCGGGGCACCCCCCTTATATAATGGTAGGGGAAACGCTGAAATCAACTGAATTGATTTAATTTCTGTGTTTCTGTCTGCTGCTGTTACAGATACAACCGAAGAACTGGAAATATATGAGGGAGAATCTGTCGATCTGAAGACTAAAGTTACAGACATACAGGGAGCTGAGAAGATAGAGTGGAAATTTAGAGATGAATTTGGAGATGGAGATGAATTTGGAGATGGAGATGAATTTGGAGATGGAGATGAATTTGGAGATGGAGATGAATTTGGAGATGGAGAAATTCTCATAGCTCAAATCAATCCTGCCAACAATATGTTCAGTACATATGATGGGGATAAAGGTCGATTCAGAGATAAACTGAAGCTGAATCATCAGACTGGAGATCTCAACATCAATAACTTCAGAAAGAAACACACTGGAGAGTATATACTGAAGATCACCAGAGGTGGAAAAACCACATACAGGAGATTCAGAGTGTCTGTCAGATATGAGTAACTCAAATCTTTTAGTGTAACAATGATTATAACTTGATATACCACAGGCCTGTTAATTTCTTTATGATTTGGTTGAGAAATGTTCCACAGGTGTTGATTATTTTTCTTATCAATAATTGATAATTGAATTATTTGAAAATAACGCACCCATGGGTATAAAGGCACTCCGCTTTCCGTCATGCCACATTACCACCTTGGGTGTGCACAGGGTGGCTACATGTCCTTAAAAAGTCTTAACCCTCTGGGGTCCAACCATTTTGGGACACTGTCAGAGGTTGTGACACGTTCTTACATTTGATCTTTTATCAGTTGCTTTAAAACATAATAATGGCAAGTGTCTCATAACACTGCGTTCAGCACAAACTGGGCTACAATATTTTATGAGCAACATGTATGTACATGTTTGTATTTTTGAGAGAAAAAATGTTTATGCATGTTTTTTTAAAAAGCAAAATTTTTAAGTCACTGATATAAGTCCACAAAACCCATACTAAACATGTTTTAACAAGACTTTTCTAAACAGAATCTAGTAGTCGAGTTTTTTCTTTAAAATGATGTGAAAATCATTCTGCCTACTCATTCACATAAAACAATATATTGATTTAGAAATGGTAAGATTGTTTAGAGGGGCCGTATGCGACAAGGATTGATTGACAGCTGAGCAACAAAAGACTCACATAATGAGCTGCATAATGAGCCTTTAGGCACGAATGTGAGAGGGAACGTCTCGGTTACGGATGTAACCCTCGTTCCCTGAAGGAGGGAACGGAGACGTCACGTCGTGACCGACGAATTGGGAACTCGCTTAGAGAGACCAATCTGCTTCGAATACTACTAAAACGCCAATGAACTTGGCATTGAGATATTTGCATAATGCTGGCGCCGCCCCGCCAGGTGCGTATATAAGGCGCACGTGCAAATAGGGAAATCAGCTTCTGTTCGCTGAGAAAGCCGGAAGGTGACCGGCCTAAACAGCAGGTGGCAGCACCTGTGGCGACGGGACGTGACGTCTCCGTTCCCTCCTTCAGGGAACGAGGGTTACATCCGTAACCGAGACGTTCCCTTTCAGTCGGTCACTACGACGTCACGTCGTGACCGACGAAGTGGGAATCCCTACCAAAACGCCACTAGGGGCTGACCTCTTCCAGTGTTTGCAAAAAACTCTCCAAATCCCCCTTAAGGGAATGGAGAAATAAGGCAGAAGGCCGGGCACTAGATGTTCCTTTCACCCCACAGTAGTGCCAGCGACTGGGAAGCGCCCTACCAGAGCGGGATAGGACACTGCGGAAGCCACCGCCCCTTTTAAGGGCTAATGGTGGGCGAAAGTCAACCGTAGTTGAGGAAAATGACAGCCGTGGCTGTGTAAGCAAAGCAGTGCTCTGCTAAGGGAAACGTGGGCTAGTAGGATTAACCCCACGGAATAATACTCACAAAGGAACCCGTTGGGATGCAATGTGGGGCCCAAGCCAAACACGTAGGTTCGTAAGAATACAGCTAGTGAAAGGCTGACAGCCAATGCTCCGCAACAAAGGCTGTCAAGGCAGTGGAGAGAGCAAATCAAACCCTTACGCATTTTTGCTCTGTTATCCTTCCATACTGAAAACTCAATTTGGAGCCTCAGTCGGAGGCTGCAAGCCGACTTGCGAGTCTGCTCTCCGTGCCCTCCCTGGTGAGGAAAGAACACGAGAGGATACAGGCTCGATACGAACATTGTAAAATCTAATGAACGTATTAGGTGTCGCCCAACCCGCAGCTCTACAAATGTCTGTCAGCGAGGAACCACGAGCTAATGCCCAAGATGAGGCAACACTCCGTGTGGAATGCGCTCTCAAATTAAGGGGGCAAGGAATGCCCTGCAAATTGTAAGCTAGGGCGATAGTATCAACTATCCAATGAGACATCCTCTGCTTAGTGACAGCTTTCCCTTTCTGCTGACCACCATAACAAACAAAGAGCTGGTCCGAGGTCCTGAAGCTTTGCGTGCGGTCCACGTAGAATCGCAGTGCGCGTACGGGGCACAACAAAGCCTCTGTTGGGTTTGCCTGCTCCAAAGGCAATGCTTGCAAGCTTACCACCTGATCTCTGAAGGGAGTGGTGGGAACTTTGGGCACGTAGCCTGGTCTGGGTCTCAATGTCACGCTCGAGACAGCAGGACCAAACTGAAGGCACGAATCGTCAACAGAAAATGCATGTAAATCTCCTATTCTTTTCACTGTGGCCAATGCCAGTAGGGTCAGAGCCTTCATAGATAAAAGCTTCAGACTCACAGACTGCAAAGGCTCGAACGGAGGACTCTGAAGTGCTTTCAGCACCATGGACAAGTCCCAGGGAGGAATAGAAGGGGGGCGCGAGGGGTTTAGCCTGCGAGCGCCTCTTAGGAATCTGATAACCAAATCATGCTGGCCCACTGATCTGCCATTAATAAGTGAGTGATGGGCAGATATAGCGGCAATATCAACTTTAATAGTGGAGGGTGACAGCCTACCGTCTAACCTATGTTGAAGATATAAAAGCACGATGTTAATAGGGCATTCTCTGGGGTCCTCGCGTTGCGAAGAGCACCAAGTGACGAAAAGGTTCCATTTTAACGCGTAAGCCCGTCTCGTAGACGGAGCTCGTGCCGCGTCGATAGTGTTAGATACCGCCTGGGGTAAATCACTTAAACCTTGCGCGCGCTCAACGACCAAACGTGGAGATTCCACAGGTCGGGGCGCGGGTGCCATAATGTGCCCCCTCCTTGAGAAAGAAGGTCCTTCCTCAGGGGAATCCGCCAGGGAGGGGCTGTCGCAAGGAGCATTAGTTCCGGAAACCAATTCCTGGTCATCCAATATGGGGCGATCATTAAAAGGCTGTCCTCGTCCTGCCTGACTTTGCACAGAGTTTGTGCTATTAGACTCACTGGGGGGAAAGCGTATTTGCGCATCCCCCGCGGCCAGCTGTGTGCCAACGCATCCACGCCGAGGCTGCCCTCGGTTAGTGAATAAAACAGGCGACAGTGGGTATCGTCCGGTGACGCAAATAAGTCTATCTGTGCACGACCGAACTTCCTCCAAATCAGCTGAACCGTCTGGGGGTGGAGTCGCCATTCGCCGGGGCGCGCCGCTCGGGAAAGCGCGTCTGCCGCTGTATTGAGCGATCCCGGGATGTAAATGGCACGAAGGGACCTCAGATGCTTCTGACTCCAAAGGAGGAGATGACGAGCGAGATGCGACAGGTGATGGTTGATATACGCTACAGTCGCAGTGTTGTCTGAGCGCACTAGCACATCTTTCCCTCGCAGCTCCGTAGCGAAGCGTACGAGTCCCAGATATACTGCCCATAACTCGCGGCAATTGATATGCCAATGCAACTGGGGTGCTGTCCACACCCCCGAAGCCGTGAGCTCGTCGTACGTGGCTCCCCAGCCCGTGTCGGAGGCATCTGTGTGTACAACAGCATGCCGGGAGACCTGTCTCATGGAGACACCGGCTCTGAGAAACGCGGGGTCTGACCACGGGGGGAATGTTAGGCGACACGCAGGTGTAATGGTTACACGGTGGATGCCGGCGCGCCACGCTCTCCTCGGGACTCGATCGTGAAGCCAACGCTGAAGCGGTCTCATATGGAGCAGTCCGAGCGGTGTCACGGCAACTGCTGCTGCCATACGCCCCAGGAGTCTCTGAAACTGTTTCAGAGGGACCGCATTCTTCCCTCGGAATGACCCAAGGCAAGTCAGAATTGATTGAACGCGTTCTTCTGTCAAACGCGCCGATAAATCGATCGAGTCCAGTTCCATACCGAGAAAAGTGATCCTCTGCGTGGGGCAGAGTTTGCTCTTTTCCCAGTTGACCCGAAGACCCAAACGGGCGAGATGTTGAAGTGTTAGATCTCTGTGTTCGCACAGCGTCCGCCGAGAATGCGCTATTATAAGCCAATCGTCGAGGTAAGCCAAAATGCGAACACCGCTCTCTCTGAGGGGCTTTAACGCCGCCTCCACTACTTTCGTGAACACACGGGGAGAGAGAGACAGCCCGAACGGTAAAACTTTGTATTGATATGCCCGACCCTCGAACGCAAACCGGAGAAACGGTCTGTGACGAGGGAGAATGGACACATGAAAATACGCGTGTTTCAGGTCTATCGCTGCAAACCAATCGTGGGGCGTATTGCACTGAAAATTTGCTTCGGTGTAATCATCCTGAAAGACCTCTTCTGAAGAGACTTGTTCAGGACACGCAAATCCAAAATCGGTCGTAACCCGCCGCCTTTCTTGGGAACTATGAAATACGGGCTGTAAAAACCCGATCTCATCTCGGTAAGAGGGATCGGCTCGATCGCGTCCTTCGCCAACAGGACTTCGACCTCTGCACGCAGTACATGTGCATCGGACGCTTTCACCGTGGTGAAACGTACGCCCGCAAATTTGGGAGTGTGCCGATTGAATTGAATTTCGTAACCGAGGCGGATCGTGCGTAAAACCCAACGAGACGGGCTGGGAAGCTGAAGCCAAGCTCCCAGGGACCGTACGAGAGGAATTAACGGCACAACCGGTGAACCCGCGGCGGGGCAGCGAGGCGGGACTGCCGGTGCGTCTGCCGTGACAGCATAAGCATCTACAGTATGTGTGTGTGTGACACTGACCTGAGCCCGCTGAGGGAGACGGTCGTCCGGCCTCCTCAGCGGAGGACGCAGACTCCGAAGGGTATGCTGGTGGCCCGGTCTCCGCAGTGGAGAACTCGAACTCCCCAGAACACCCGCTGGCGATAGAGGAGAGGGAGGAAGAGCATCTGACTGCCCGCTCACATCTCTCTCGATCCTCTGGAGACCTGGAGAAGGAATAGGAATGCACTCTTTTTGTGGTTTTGTGGGTGCCGGCTGAGAAGCCGGCGGAACAGAAACAAAACGAAACCAAAGATTCTCCACCCGGCCCTCTACCGGTGGAAGGAGTGGTGCCATCACCGTCTCCCGCAGAGTGATCCCATCCAAATCCAGGTCGCCCGTCTCAGGGCCGCTTCGATTTCCGTTTACCACGGGAAGCGGGTGGGGCGGGCGGGGCGGGCTGCCGACGGCTGTTCCCCCTCCGTGGCCTGGAAGATGTTCTAGCGGGGGGGGCGGAGGCAGCCGCCGGAGGGCGCCCTCGGCGAGGAGCAGACGGGGCCGCCGGCGCTGGAGGGCGAGATGCAGGTCGCTTGCGCCGGGGCATGATCTGAGCGATCGCTTCTGTCTGCTTCTGGGCGGCGGAGAACTGCTGGGCGAAAGACTCCACCGACTCACCGAAAAGACCCGCCTGGGACACGGGGGCGTCCAAGAACTTATTCTTCTCTATCAGGGGTCAAAAGTATGGGATTTCTCTTGCAGTTCGGGCCTCGGCCATCGGGCGGCGCCCAGCCCGGGCGTCCACGGGACCACTAAACTGACAGTTGCAGTTTAGGAAGTGCGATTCATCGGGCGACGCCCCCGGACCCCCCCAGTATGTCCACGGACCAGTTATTCGTCCACCGCCCCATTATCTAAGTGGGGGGGCTGCCACGGACCCACTATCTGTCCGTTTGCCCATTATTTGCGTGGATTGACCCCCTGACCCCAACTGACCGCACCCCCGACCCCCCCCATGACACGAACCCACTATTTGTCCATTTGCCCATTATCTGCGCGGATTGACCCCTTGACCGCCACTGACCGCCCCCCCGCCCCCCCCCCAATGACACGGACCCACTATTTGTCCATTTGCCCATTAGTTGCGCGGATTGACCCCTTGACCGCAACTGACCACACCCCCGACCCCCCCCCCCATGACACGAACCCACTATTTGTCCATTTGCCCATTATTTGCGCAGATTGACCCGATCTTCACCAAATTTACACCACGCGTAGAGCGTGCCTAGATCAAGACGTTAAGGGGTTCCCCAGTCGTATATTCCCGACCGATCATTTTGACCTCGCCCGATCTTCACCAAATTCGCACCGCGCGTAGAGCGTGTCGAGACTAAGACAGTGGCGCTGGTCCCACCCTCCTAGCTCGTTCCTGTGCCGAGATAGAGGCCTGACACTTGCATGTAAATAGTCTGCCAATGGACGAATAATGGGTTCGTGTCATTTTTTCTCTTTAGAGGCTCTGGGATTTCGACCGCACCACCGCGACACGGACAAAGCGCGGATAGCGTTAAAGTCACGTGCGTGTACGTACGACATGTACTTGACCGCACGTTGGTCGTATGCGCACGCAAGTAACCTTAACGTTATCCGCGCTTCGTCCGTGTCGCAGTAATGCGGTCGAAATCGCTGAGGCTCTAAAGGAAAAAACTGACAAAAATCCATTATGCGTCCATTGGCAATCTATTTGCAGGCAAGTGTCAGGCCTATATCTCGGCACAGGAACGAGCTAGGAGGGTGGGACCTGCGCCACTGTCTTAGTCTCGGCACCCTCTACGCGTGGTGCGAGTTTGGCGACAATCCGGCGAGGTCGAAAATTTGGTAAAAAAAAAACGACAGGGGGTACCCCTTATGGTTTTTTTGACCAAATTTTTGACCTCGCCCTAAACATGAGTTTTGTCACATAATTTCAACATTCAAACGACCGTAGCTCCGCCCCTGATTAGGCCAAGGAGACCCGCGCGCGTCCCGGTCGAATCGGAGTTATGGCGACACCGTAATCCCGCCGCGAACGCCGGCCGGCGCTCGGGAAACGCCCCTACAGCTCCGCTTCCGAGCGTCTCGGGAGTCTGCGCTTCCGGGGTCCGTCGTCTGGGACCTCGACGTGCGTGCGTGCCGAGTTTCGACCCAATCCGACCTTGACACGAACCCGCGTGCCGAATCGCGGGAAACTGTCAGGGCTCCCGCAAGGACGGGAAAAGTCGTAAGCTCGCCAAATTTGGTGCGCGGGCTGATGGAGAGCTCTGGCCCGACATATCCGAAACCCGCGCTGCAACGCCGCACCGCGTGCGCGCAGGACCGGCGCAAAATCCCAGTTTTAGGGTTCGCAACACTGCTCGTGAGAGGTTCTCGGCCGCTTCCTTCGGTGTCTCTGGCAGGCCCCCCGGTGGGATGTCACGCCGAGTCGACACGTCGCGCGACGTTCGGGGACCGCACGGGGGTCGCGACACTTTTCCATTAAACCAATGTGTTTTTCCGTAATGGGTTTGTGGACGCGCTCCTCGTGACCCCGCGCGGTGTCAGATGACCTCTGGGGGGCCCCTGATCGACATATCCGAATCTGGAGAACGTAGCTCCAAAATAAGACCAAGTTGTCCAAATGTTCTCAAAATCACTCATCATGATCCTGTTGATGGCCCAGACCACCACCCCATGTTGTTTGCCTTTCGAGCTCCGTTTCGCTAACTTTTTTTCAGAAGGTCCCAGGGGCCTGCGCTTCGAGGGCCCGTACGGCGGGGGCCCCAAGCGTGCGCGTGCCGAATTTGGACCCGATCCGACTCCGTACGCGAACCTGTTAATTTAGTGTCCAAATTGAGCAAAAACGGACAGGGGCGTCATTTTCACGTCGAACTCTGCGCTACAGGGCATGTGTGGGGACGTAAGCAGGGCCCGTGACGTCCGTTTGAGGTTCGGACCGTTTCCCAAAAAAGTAGCCTGCAAATGTACAAATAATGGGTCCGTGTCATTGGGGGGGGTCGGGGGGGTGGTCTGGGTGGACGTTCCGATAACATAATGGGCAAATGGACAAATAGTGGGTCCGTGTCATGGGGGGGGGTCGGGGGTGTGGTCAGGTGCGGTCAAGGGGTCAATCCGCACAAATAATGGGCAAATGGACAAATAGTGGGTCCGTGTCATGGGGGGGGGGTCGGGGGTGTGGTCAGAGGCGTCCGATTGGCCATTATGCGTCCCTTCTGTCCTGGGGGGCCGAAAAAGCAAAAGTGCAGAATCATCATTGATTTGATTGTCCACGGCTGACAAATAAGCTGTACGGTCCCTCGCCCATGTATTTGCTCTTACGCTGTGACCTTCGTAGCACGGAGGGCCAGATCCGTAGCGGCCCGGAGCTCCGAAAGCACAGCCGAGTCGTGTCCTCCCTTGTGCAGATCTCTCAAGGCCTTAGCCTGATGGACCTGCAGCAACGCCATAGCGTGCAGGGCTGAAGCCGCCTCTCCGCATGCCTGGTGGGCAGCCCCCGTTAAACCGGAAGACTGTCTGCAAGCACGGGAGGGTAGGGTTGGGCGGTCCTTCCAGGAGGGAGCGGTGGCCGGACACAGCTGCATCGCGACCGCACGCTCCACGGGGGGATCCCCGTATAACCCTTAGCAGCTCCATCGGTGAGGGAGGTGAGGGGGGAGGGCTGAAAAGACCGTAATCGAGGAGAAAACGGTAACTTCCAGGTCCTAGTCAGCTCCTTGTGCACCTCGGGGAAGAATGGTACCGGCGGAGAGGGTTGTGAAACCCGGGCAGCTCCAAAGAACCAATCATCCAGGCGGGACGGTTCGGGCTGAGGGGGGTGAACCCACTCTAACCCTACGGTCTCCGCCGCTCGAGCGAGCACGGCCACCATCTCTGGATCAAACTCCGGCGTCACGAGCCGTCCGGAGGGGGGAAGGACGTCAGGGTCCTCAGAGGGAGAGGGCCCACCCTCGGATGCTGCGGTCTCCGTGGACCCGGAGGGAGGCACGACAGATCCTGCAGACATCGCAGAACACGACTCTGCAGTCTCCATCGGCACATCAACCGGCTGTGGATGAGGAGGCTGAGAGCCGGAGGACGAATCCCCCGACCGGCTCAGCACAGTGATGCGAAGATCATCCTTTGAGAGCCTCACGGCCGCTCCGTGGCGGCGTTCGGAACCTCGCTGGACGTGGGTTGCGTTTTTCCCGGAGGGAAGACAACCGTCTCCGCAAATCCACAAGGGACATGTTCTCGCAGTGAGAACACTTACCCCCAGCGAACGCTGCCTCCGCGTGCTCGATGCCCAAGCACGAAAGACAACGCTCGTGACCGTCCTTCGGACCCATATACTTCCCGCATCCAAGATCACACGGACGAAAAGCCATCCTGAAAAGGACGCTAATCTCCGAATATACGAGAGAGTGGCTGCCTTTAACAAGGCACAAAGCTCTCTTGTATCACTCTTTTAGGGAAATTCACTCAGATGCTCAGTTGATGATGCGCACAGGGAAAGGCAACGCACACACTAAACTCAAAACAAAAAGATGCAGAGCCTGTGGAATACTGCGAAGCGTCCGCTGTGGTACTGCCAGTCCAACCAACTTCCGCAATCGATCCCAACAGAGTAAAGTAGCTTCTCAGTAGCAGATACTGCCGGCTTTCGAAGCGATAAAAAGCTGATTTCCCTATTTGCACGTGCGCCTTATATACGCACCTGGCGGGGCGGCGCCAGCATTATGCAAATATCTCAATGCCAAGTTCATTGGCGTTTTAGTAGTATTCGAAGCAGATTGGTCTCTCTAAGCGAGTTCCCAATTCGTCGGTCACGACGTGACGTCGTAGTGACCGACTGAAAGGGAACTACAGTATGTATACAGTATACAAGAATGTGAGGACAAATTAATGTATACATGTTTGTTTGTGGTTTATTAAGAAGTTAACGGTATAATCAAAATAAAAATGAAGGTCAGTGGGACATTTTCAGTTTATTTGGAAACAAACCATATTCAAAAACTTAACTTGTATAAACTAAGAAACTGATACACAACATAGCTGTAAACTTCATGTGGTTACCATATAACTTTATGTCGAAAAAGTGTTTTTTTCCACTTCATAGTTTTTTACTAATGAGAGGGATGCAGACCTGTAAGAGAGTTATAAACAGCTGTTAGCATAAATTGTCCACAGAAATACCCTTACATACATGCATAACTGATGGGTAAATATCACTGATAACACTACATTCAGATAAACTATCATGTACATAAACTAAATTCAGAACATCTCAGATAAACAGATGTTCTGATTAATTATATAAAAAGCTGTTTTCAGATGCCCATCGACTGATTGTCTAGCTTCTGTTTTTAACAATGTTTTAATGCGTTTCTGTAAGCGCGTATGAACTTGAAAAACACATCACATATGGCGTCCATGTGCGTGAGTACTTGCGTCTCCTCGCGCGTAAACAATGCGGTGCTGCGTGTAAAGCGCAATGTATGGAATCATATTAAAGCACACACTTAAAATATCCTGTAGTGCAGCCTTACTGAAAGTTAAAGGGTACATGATAGTGAATTGCTGTGTCTAAACTGCATGGCATGTAGTGAATTATCCGCCATTACGTAAGTTAATGTTACACGCGTCTTTGTGTCCTCATTTGTAAACAATTGCCTATCTCAATCCGTAGCCAGCAGCAGACTGCTGAACTCATATATGCAAAAACATATGGCCAAATTAAACGGAGACAGTGTGAGAAATGTCAAAGTGTTTTCCAAAAACAAGTTAAAAATAATCCAAAAATAGCAACAAAAAAAACATGTCCAATAAAGAACAAAAATACAAGGAAATATATTCAAAAGTCTTCCAAAGTAAGTTCAAACCAATGTTACAAAATACCAATTCAAAAACAGGTTCAAAAAATTCCCAAAAATAAGTAAAGCAAAATACAAAAAAATGACAGAAAATACAAGAAAATACCTGCACCCTTCTGGCCACACTTCACAGCAGCAAAAAAAACTACTCCAAACACACACATTTATACTGGCGGCCAGCGCCATTTTCCCCATGGGGAGGACAACTCACAGAAAACACTAAACACAATTCCCATAGACATTAACTTTGTAAAAATGTATTTGATCACAATAAAACCATAGATATGTGAGTGCATGTGTTTATTGCTCTATGCAAACACATGTTTTAATCATTATCTTATGAGTATGGGATAATGATATGCCTAAAATAACTTTTATATAACCAGAGCGCTCAGAAATACATTTATTGTGTAATAAACACATATTCACAGTTGGTTTTAAGGTGTCATTAGATTAAAACAGACCCAGAATATGAGATGAAAATGTCTTTAATCGTTTAAAAGTTTCTTAATGGCCGATATGTGCACGCATCCGTGTATGTTCTATTGTAAACGCCGGAGCCCCTATCTTTAATGGCTTGAACAGAACCCTCTGCTTGAAAAGCTTCACAGATCTCGTGAAGCGAATCAGCTTTTATTTAGTTAAAATAAATAGGCTTTAGTCTAAAGAATTGTCGACCTACGGTGGGTTTGGTACAATTCATTGCTTAAATATAACCGTGCTGAATATTTCATTAAATAATTTTGTACTGTACAAACTTTTAGATCCTGCAGTGTCTCCCCTAAAATAGGGTCTGGTGCTCTAACTAAAATCTAAAATAAACCTTTTAGTTATTGTCAATGGGGCTGAATTACACTTATTTTACCAACACAGAGTTTTAGAAACAGTACGGTCCACTGAACACCACCGCTGTTCAGACACACTAGGGCCGCTGGGTGATAACGTATGGCGAGGAGAGACTCATAAAAACTGTCCGTCCAGAACCCGACCGCACAAAACAACAAACTTTTTTTTTCACATCAATAAATATGACGAGCACTCGCAAAACTAGAAACATACACTGGAATACCATGTTCAAGAAACCTTTTATTTGACAATGCGTACCGTGTTACATTATATCGTAAATACACATGTACACACTTGGATATTAGATGACATTAATGAATTCAAACCAGTAGAGGGGCTGAAATGTCTTAAAACGTTTAAAAGGTTCTTAACGCCATAAGAGCGCATCAGCGTACGTTCTCTGGCAACGGTGGTTCGCGCATTCATGTGTTTTAATCAGAGACTTGATTAAAGAATTCCCTAAATCTAAAATTAACCCTTATTTTGTCAGAGCGGACAGAATTACATTTATTGTGTAATAAACACATATTCACAGTTGGTTTTAAGATGTCATTAATTTAAAACAAACCCAGAAGATGATATGAAAATGTTTTTAATCGTTTAAAAGTTTCTTAACGGTAGATATGAACACGCATCCTCGTATGTTCTCTATTGTAAACGCCGGAGCGCGATCTAATGGTGTGATCAGAATAGTATGCCTGAAAAGATTAAACTTTTATTTAGTTTAAAATAAAAAGCCTTTAGTCTAAAGAATGTGTTATTGGCGGCCCCCGGTGGTTTTGGCACAGTTCATTGCTATACCCATGCTGAATATTTCATTAAATAATTTGTTACAAGCAAATGCTTTATTTTGACAGAGTGACCATATTACACATTACCACAGCGGTTTTAAAAGACACTAGTTTACAAGCAGCCCCCTAATGTGAATTATCTCAAACACCCAGACGCTCACAGAGCAGCTTCTGTTTGAGGCTGATCAGAAAAATATAGCTTATAGTTAAATAGATAATAGCAGATTTAAGTTTAACCAGTTACAACTAAACTATTTTATTCTTGTGTGACTTTAAAGAAGTCTCTTGACAAAACAAACGTATTATCAAGTTGTATTTATAAGATACACGCATTCAATTCACCTAAAATCTAAAATAATACTTTATTTTTGTCAGAGCAGACAATATAAGACTCTTTGTATAATATACACATATTCACACATGTTTTAAGAAGCCTTTAATTAAAATATAATATTAAAAATAAACCCCTAAAATGGGGTGAAGACGTCTTAAAAACATTTAAAAGTTTATTAACGTCAGATATAAATTCTCTGTCACCATCGGTGCACGTATACACATGTCTTAATCAGAGACTTGGTTAAAGAATCCCCTAAATCTAAGGCTATGTCCACATGAAGCCAGTGCATTCCCTATCCGATCATTTTTTTTCCTTGCTCTTAAAAAATAATCCGTAAAAACGAAACCACTGAAACCGGTGTAGTATATATGCCGGACCAGTATGGGGCGCTGTAATTCTGCCACAGATATACACTATACACGGAGAAGAAGACTTTGAGCATGCGCATAACCAACGTATGGTGTTGTCCATTATCGCTTGTTGGTCACCACCATTGCATAGAAGCAATAGATTTTGCTGTAATAAAGCTAGTAGGCTTTAGTAGCTTCTGTAGCACGAACACAATCACGTAATCCGCCGTTATTGTTGTTGCCGTTATGTGTGACGCTTCCGACACGTGATGTGATGACGTTTTCGCTTCACAAAATATACGGATTGGCTGTACAGACGAAACCGCAAGGGTGTCGGTTTCAGATTTATCCACTTTAGGACCCGGTTTCAAAAAATAGCGGATTCAGTCTCCCAAAACGCCGGATCCGTGTGGATGAAACGCCAATACGATAACAAATTTATACGTATACAGTGATTTGCGTCTCCGTGTGGACAGCACCTAAAATAAACTCCTATTTTGCCATAGTGGACAGAATTACATTTATTAAGTTTATTTTAAAATGGCAGATATGAACGCTCACCCGGCGTTTTGTCAGGCACCGCTGGAGAGTGATCTTTAATATGCGTGAAACTATAGAGCAGGTCATGAAAAGATTCACGGTCCTCATGAACCGTTTAAAATTTTATTTAGTTTAGACTTTCGTCTAAAGATTGTAGTATTGACGGTGCCGAAGGTTATGGCTTAGGTCAATGCTTAAACTATACACGTATACGGAATATTTAGTTAAATAACTTGTGATGTTACAACCAAAAGTTTTAATCAGAGCCTTGTTCATGATTTGTCTAAATCTAAAATAAACATTTACTTTTTGTCAGTGTAATGGTGAATTATTTTACCAACATAGAGTTTTAGAAATCTTTACTCGTTTACAACACGCACCCGCTGTGAGACACTCAGTGGTGAGACGCGCACGGGCTAGAAAGGAGGGAGGGATGGAGGGGGAGAGAGACGCTGGCGGCAACTGTCAAACACGACCTGTCAAAACACCATCTGTCAAGGGAGTCATAAAACACAATCTGTCAAAACACCATCTGTAAAGGGGTCATAAAACGCCATCTGTCAAGGGGTCATAAAACACGACCTGTCAAGAAACCATCTGTCAAGGGTGTCATAAAACACAAACTGTCAAAACACCATCTGTCAAGGGGTCATAAAACACAAACTGTCAAAACACCATCTGTCAAGGGGTCATGGAACGCCATCTGTCAAGGGGTGGTCATGGAACACGAACTGTCAGGACACCATCTGTCAAGGGTGTCATAAAACACAAACTGTCAAAACACCATCTGTCGAGGGGTCATAAAACACAAACTGTCAAAAAACCATCTGTCAAGGGTCATAAAACACGACCTGTCAAAACACGACCTGTCAAGGGGGTCATAAATCATTAGTTTGACTCAAACCAAAACACCCGTGAACTTCAGGCGCATGCAGGTACTGTGATTGACAGGCAGATTTTACACAGCCCTGCGCTGATTGGACCAAATGAACCGGGAGCGGTGGATTTTTGCAAAACAAATAACAGGCTCTAGGTGGAGCTAGAAGCGCGGGGTTTTTTCTTAAACAGTCTAATTTATGTTGTTCTATCGGAGCGTAGTGTTGGTTTCAGTGAATATGATAAAAAAAATAATCAAAAATGTTGCCGACCGCATCTTTAACTATTATACGCCTACTTAAATCTGTTGACTATATTCTGTTCCATTCTGAGATGTATAAATACTGTGCAGATTGTTTAATAAACCAGTATATGTTTTGAATCTGCACCTTGGTGTTCGATCATTTCATCTGCTCTCTGACCAGATTCCTGCGCTCTCTCGCTGCAAACTTTGATAACGGATTGTGATAACTGACATTGATAATTGATATCTTAGACCTTAAAAAACATACATCTAGGCTTAAGAATAATTACGTGCTAACAGTGACTATACGTAGTTTACATTAAATTAATCAAGTGTAAAAGTGTAATTTACTATTTGATTACTAAATGTTTAACACACCTCTTATACCCCGTCTTTATTTTAACCCCTAAGCCTGCACATCCCCACATGAGATCTATTAATGGTGTTGGTCTCATTCTCGTTTCATCTTTTCTAGATGATTTGGCATTAAGAGGACGGGCTGTACAGTCATCCACAGGATATGGTTGGGTAGCATCAAATGCCATTGACAATTCACCCTTCACCTGCACCCATACTGACACATCTGATAACCCCTGGTGGAGACTGGATCTTCTGGATTCTTACTACATCTCTAGAGTTGTCATCACTAACAGAAAAGACTGCTGTGCGGAGCGACTCAACGGAGCAGAAATTCGTATGGGAAACTCTTTGGAAAACAACGGCAACAATAATCCCAGGTGAATTTATTGATGCTGTTAAAATATGTCAGAGAAACCTCTCAATTTTACAGAGGATTATATAGTTGTTGTTTTTCTATTAGATATGCTGTGCTAAATGGTGTGGCAGCGGGTCAGTCTGTGTCTGTGTCCTGTCACAATACGAACGGACGATATGTGAACGTCATCATACCTGGAAGTTCAAAAATTCTTTCTCTTGCTAAAGTGGAGGTGTATCAGGCAGGTACGGTCGTTCCATTAGTATAAAGTCTAGTCAACTTTAAAGCTTATTAACTCCTAAGCCTGCACATCACCACATGAAATCTGTTAATAGTGTTGGTCTAATTCTCATTTTATCTTTTCTAGAGGATTTGGCATTAAGAGGACGGGCTGTGCAGTCATCCACAGCATATGGTTGGGAAGCATCAAATGCCATTGACAATTTACCCTTAACCTGCACCCATACTGACACATCTGATAACCCCTGGTGGAGACTGGATCTTCTGGATTCTTACTATATTTCTACAGTCGTCATCACTAACAGAAAAGACTGCTGTGCGGAGCGACTCAACGGAGCAGAAATACGTATCGGAAACTCTTTGGAAAACAACGGCAACAATAATCCCAGGTCAAGTTATTGATGTTTTTAAAACATGTGAGAGAAACCTCTCAATTTTACAGACAATTATATAGTTGTTGTTTTTCTATTAGATATGCTGTGCTAAATGGTGTGGCAGAGGGTCAGTCTGTGTCTGTGTCCTGTCACAATACGAACGGACGATATGTGAACGTCATCATACCTGGAAGTTCAAAAATTCTTTCTCTTGCTAAAGTGGAGGTGTATCAGGCAGGTACGGTCGTTCCATTAGTATAAAGTCTAGTCAACTTTAAAGCTTATTAACTCCTAAGCCTGCACATCACCACATGAGATCTATTAGTGGTGTTGGTCTAATTCTCATTTTATCTTTTCTAGAGGATTTGGCATTAAGAGGACGGGCTGTGCAGTCATCCACAGCATATGGTTGGGAAGCATCAAATGCCATTGACAATTTACCCTTAACCTGCACCCATACTGACACATCTGATAACCCCTGGTGGAGACTGGATCTTCTGGATTCTTACTACATCTCTACAGTCGTCATCACTAACAGAAAAGACTGCTGTGCGGAGCGACTCAACGGAGCAGAAATTCGTATGGGAAACTCTTTGGAAAACAACGGCAACAATAATCCCAGGTGAATTTATTGATGCTGTTAAAATATGTCAGAGAAACCTCTCAATTTTACAGAGGATTATATAGTTGTTGTTTTTCTATTAGATATGCTGTGCTAAATGGTGTGGCAGAGGGTCAGTCTGTGTCTGTGTCCTGTCACAATACGAACGGACGATATGTGAACGTCATCATACCTGGAAGTTCAAAAATTCTTTCTCTTGCTAAAGTGGAGGTGTATCAGGCAGGTACGGTCGTTCCATTAGTATAAAGTCTAGTCAACTTTAAAGCTTATTAACTCCTAAGCCTGCACATCACCACATGAAATCTGTTAATAGTGTTGGTCTAATTCTCATTTTATCTTTTCTAGAGGATTTGGCATTAAGAGGACGGGCTGTGCAGTCATCCACAGCATATGGTTGGGAAGCATCAAATGCCATTGACAATTTACCCTTAACCTGCACCCATACTGACACATCTGATAACCCCTGGTGGAGACTGGATCTTCTGGATTCTTACTATATTTCTACAGTCGTCATCACTAACAGAAAAGACTGCTGTGCGGAGCGACTCAACGGAGCAGAAATACGTATCGGAAACTCTTTGGAAAACAACGGCAACAATAATCCCAGGTAAAGTTATTGATGCTGTTAAAATATGTCAGAGAAACCTCTCAATTTTACAGAGGATTATATAGTTGTTGTTTTTCTATTAGATATGCTGTGCTAAATGGTGTGGCAGAGGGTCAGTCTGTGTCTGTGTCCTGTCACAATATGAACGGACGATATGTGAACGTCATCATACCTGGAAGTTCAAAAATTCTTTCTCTTGCTCAAGTGGAGGTCTATAAAGCAGGTACGGTGGTTCTTAGTCTTGCTGAACCATTAGCTTAAAGTCTGGTCAACTTTAAACCTTACTACAGAACAAAATGGCGGCACCCTGCTCGGCTGCGGCCACAGTGGCTCCCAATAGTATCAGACATATAAAAGGAAATAAGCCACTTAGACAAGTGAGTTCAGCAGTTTATATGCAGCATAGCAGAGCAAAACTAATATATGATCGTCATTTTTGTTAAAACTACATAAAGTATGCAGTTCAGGGATCACTCGGGACACTCTGAATAGCCTCAGACTTCTACGACAGCTAGACCCAGCCGCCTATGAAACAGCGGAGTCTCCCATAGGCCCCAGTCGCTGCCGGAGAAGATGGAGGCGGTGCGATAGGAAACGATTGCGTGGAAGCCGGGGAGGATTAACAGCTAAGCTAAAAGCTAACCCATGCAGAACCCCGCTTCCATCCATTCTGCTTGCAAATGTCCGCTCTGTGGACTATCTAAAGCTGGACCTTTCCACTAAACGGGAGATGAGAGAATGTTGTGCAATAGTTCTGACAGAAACATGGCTAAACCCTTCTGTTTCAGGTGACGCGAGTATAGAATGGCTAACAATGTTCAGGTCAGATAGAAGCTGTGTTCTCAGTGGAAAATCATGGTGTGGCGTTGTGTGTATTTACACAAACAACAACTGGTGTAATAGTGCCACATAGGGCTGGGCCGGTTTGGATTTTTTCTTACCGCAGTCGGTAATCAACAAATTCCCGCGGTTTTGCGGTTTATTGGCAAGACAACGAGTTAAATAACATGCATGACTTATTTATGTTCAATAAACAACATGTGCAAATTACTTAAGGAACATGTAAAGTGAATATTATTTCCTTCCACATTTCTTCAATTTCAACATTCAACAACTTGAACAATTAATATTATCAGTTAAAAAAAATTTAACCCATTGTGCGTGTCCACACGTACGTGCCTACAGACATTTCTCCACTTTTCTATCCTTAATTTATGAATGGCCTGTAAATGACGCAAATTATTGCTGCCCTGATGGTCTGGTAAAATAACCATTTGTATGAGAAATCACTTGTACTGCATATGTGTCCGTGCTTGAGTATAGATTGGAAGCTGCCGTCTCCGTGCGTGTGCGCAAAATGACATGGTCTGTCTCGCGCGCGCCCGGGCGGTCCGCGTCTGTCTCGCGTGCTCGGGACCGCTTCTGTTCTAGACACTTACCATAAACATCTGTCTTTTTCCACAAACGGAGAAAGAAGACGCAAAAGCAAAACTTGCTGTGTGTACTGTGAAATGTGTACTGCTGTAGAAATGGCCACTGTGGTAGGCTAGATGAAAAAGAGACAATCTAACCTCTTTGGATATTAATCCTCGGACTGATCGCGTGCTCTTTATGTTGCGCGACAATTTAATAATGCATGAAACCTGATTCTGTTGTTGATCTGTTGCAGCTGTTTGCACATTCAAATTAAATAAAATGTTTGTATTGCTTTTACTGAGTCACAGACAACGTCACCCGTATTTCTACTCAATGACAATTTAATATTAAAATCATATCAGTTAACATTTAATGTTCATAACAAGCTGCGGTTGTTTAAAAGCTGCGTGTATAACATCCCCACATAAACACACAAGTGCAGGCCAATGTTTCAAGTTTTTTTTTTTTTGCGGTTATGACGGTGAGGGGCTCAGTCCCGCGGCATGGGTCACGTGACCGCGGTATGGCGGTAATGCGGTTACCGCCCCAGGCCTAGTGCCACAGTGGTGTCAAGTCATTGTTCTCTGGATGTAGAGTTTCTGTCTATTAAATGCAGACCTTTCTACCTGCCTAGAGAATATACAACTATCATTATTACACCAGTGTATAGCAGTGTATATTACTACCGGTGGTAGGCTCTGTAAGAACATGGATCACAATGGGGTGTAAGAGGTGCCCAAAAGTGCCCAGTCTTTGTGCCATTCAACATGATCAGTCATCTTTATAAACTGAAAGCCCAGGTTCAGGTAAACATGGTATTGTCCATCTCACAGTAAAATGAAAATGTATTACACTGCAAATACCTTAAAATAATAATTTAACTAAACTTTAACACAAAAAACCCAGAAAATTATGCATGTACAAAACAGCATGCATAATAGTGCTCATTAGTACTTTACTCCACTTTTTGATATGAAAAAGCAGTATTTCGTACATTACTGCTTACTTAAATATCACTGTTTACACATTTAATATCGGGGGTCCCTGCTCCATGCATCTCTCATCCCAAGGGGTCCCTGCCCTGAAAAACGTTGAATACCCCTGCTGTAGATTATTTATTTTGTTTTTATTTGCTCTTTTTTGTTTCTATATTAAGAGTTATATGACTATTAGATGATGTCTGAGCTCTTGACTTCTTTTGTTGTTGTAGTTCAGTTATTATACACTTCAGTTTAAAAGACTAGCAGCTTTAGATTTATGAAACATCATTAAACCATTTATTTCTTGATCATATCCGTGATATTATTACAGGGGATTTTCTTATTATAGAGAGCTTCTGATTTAACAAACATTATAGCATTATAATCTCAATAAGATACTCAAAAACTACAATCATTGACTGAGATCATCCCTCAAAGATGTTTCTCACTGCTGCTTCCTCTCTAAACAACTACTGATTTGATCTCTCATCTCTGTTTTTTTACAGCTTCTGAGAGAGAAGATCCAGTGGAGACGAGAGCAGATCTAGTGGAGATGATGGGAGAAGATCCAGTGGAGACGAGAGGAGATGATCCAGTGGAGATAGAGATTCAGCCGTTGTTGAATAATAGCAGTCAGTAGCAAAACAACAGAATGATTGACTGAGATCATCCTTTATTTAAAAATGTTCAACACTGCTAATTCCTCTCTAAACAACTTTTGATTTTATCTCATCTCTGTTTCTTACAGCTTCCAAAGGAGAAGATCTAGTGGAGAAGAGAGGAGGAGATTCAGTGGCGATAGAGATGCAGCCATTGTTGAATAATAGCAGTCAGTAGCAGTGATGTGCCTTCACAGTAACATGAGTAACATTACAAACACATCAGCATCACATCACTTATAACATCACCCTTATATCATCGAGGTCAAAAATATGGGCTGATAGACCAGAGGAAAAGATTTCTTTTTGATTTGCCATTTACATCCTTTGGTGTGTATTAGTACATGTTTACGATATGCAAAAGGTATAAACCCCAAAGTAAACGATGACGCGAGTTATCTCCAATGTAAAACTCTTCTCTTGTACTACAACAAACACACGGATTGTAGGCAACAGTTTACTTCCTGGGCCGGTTGACGTGGACAAGACCGACATTATCATAATTCTTCCTGCTTTGACTCACACCCGTTTTCATATTTAAAGAATTGACTACTAACTAAATCATGATTCAAACATGAGTTTTGTGCAGTGTAGAGTAGCGCTTGTTGTTTGTCGTTTTAATGTTTTAGTATCCTTACCTTGACAATCTGTTACGTTCTGCTCAAGCCACGCTGGCAAATTTGAGCTTGGTCATCTGCATTTTCTGGATCAGATTCGACTCACATTGATAAGGTAGTAAAGACGATATTGACTCCGGTCAGTATTGCATTGGGAGTTGAACTTTAACAGTGTTATAAAAACAAAAGCCTAACTTCCTCATGTATATCCAGGGTGCACATAACTTGTGCGCATGCGCAATTTCTTAAAGGTGCTTTTGCGAACCAACATTGCTGGAATTTTGTTACGCAGTTACCTAATTTACTGCAACATAAGGGATTTCTCAGTGCTTCATTGGTAAGATAATTATTACAATGTGCTAAAATAAAATGTATTGGTAGCAGCGATGCAACAGTCACTGGCCCGATTTGCCAATTTAAATATTTAAGCACAAAAAGATGCGAAACAGACCTCAATACTTGATTCACTATAGCTTGAACCCAATCCGCATTTTAAGGCAGCATGCAAGTTAAAGCAAATAAGAAAGACAGCATGCAAATACCAACAGAGTTTATAATTTTAACAAAAAAAAGTCAGAATGCCATAATTATAGTAGTAAAAGTCTTTTAAATAAATAAATAAACATTAAATGAATATAAGAAGTTGAGAAATATAATGCGTGTGTAACATTATATTGGATCAGTGCACTTAAAAATGCTTGTTACCTAACCGAGTGTTACTGTACAATGAAGACCCAGCCTTGGGTTAAAAACAACTCAGCATTTTTAGATTGCATAAACCTGTAGCTGTTTTTAATGTTAATTAAACCACAAACAAAGAAAATCACAATTTCTTTGTCTTGACTGAATAACTTTTGTAACTTTTTAATAAGAATTTATTTAATTTACACCGTAAAGACTATGCAGTATTATCTGATTACTTTAGTTAGTTTCTGTATTAAACCTGAAAACATATGAACAGCACTCTTTATTTCATTTGTATGTTTGTTTCATTTGTATTTATTTGTGCTATTGCTCATAATTTTATATTTTTTTATTACGGACCATTAACATGCCTTTAACAATATTTTACATTTATACGAGTTACGCTAGTAGTTACATATGAAGGGTTAAATGAGTTAAAACAATAACCAGGCATTTTTTATGCATATCATCATCTACCATGTTTTAACCAAAGAGATATGGCGAAGAGATTAGTCAGTAGATTAGTGATGACAGCATGTAGGATGTCTATGCCATGAATAGTGTGATTACCAAGCAACATCTCCAGAGAACCAGGACAAAAAAGTTGTGCACCCCTGTGAATATCTATCATATGTACTACAGCAGTATTTCACTGACTGATTTTTGTCTTTGTTGATATTAGTTGTCATTAAATATCTCTGTCCCTGTGTCCTAGTATGCATACTTCACTCATATACAGTATGCAAAACAATAATTGGTTTAAATGAGTAAATGTTAATCTGCAGATTAAACGGTGTGTTGTTGTCACCCTGATGATCTTCACTTCTTTTCAATCCCATAATGCCACAGGGGCAGAGGAGCCATCATATTCAAAAAGTAAAACATATATAAATACCTGTGAACTGGACTCAGGTGACTGTTTTGTAGTTGTGTTATGTTCCTGTAGTTTAATTGATAGCTTGTGGCGCTAGCAGCAGCTTTAGGTTTAATTTCTCTCATTGGTTTATCAATATTAGCAAATATACCAAAGAATAAATGCTTTATTATTTTCAAAGGTAATAACGCACATTATTTCTGTGTTTAAATTGCATTTACAGCAAGTTTGTATTATTTTAGCCTTTTTAAGCTTTGCCAAATGTTTATATTCTAAACTCTGTGCCTTTTTTATTATTATTATTATGTATCCATAATTGCTATAGCAAATATCTACTAATATACATTTTGTTATATATTAGCCTGATATTTTTATATCTCAGACTTTGTCATTACATTTATACAATCTGTTTTGTTTTTTATTAGTGTGAACCTGTATGACACATTGATTTATAGCACTTAAAGGGACACAAGGCAGCATTTTTATGTTAATAAATCATTTTCGTAAGTCGGTATATGGTTAAATGACTCATTACATGACGAATGAAGACTCTCTCGCCCGCCCCTACCGTCTGTAGGAAGAATACCCCACTTGCAAGTTCGCTGTATCCGACCCGGTGTCCTTCAGTCTCGTAAAGTCTCAGATATAAAAAGCATTTACTCCCAGACACTAGGGGGAGCTAGAGAAATAATACTCGGACTTGCCTTGTGTCCCTTTAATTCAAAGCATTTCAATTCAAATTTACTTCAATCTCTTTTAGTTTGTTCTTCTCTGAACATTATGGGTCGGTTTCCCAGACAGGGATTAGATTAGTTCTAGACTAAAATGTATGTAAGAGCTGTCCAAACTGAAAACAACTTGCACTGACATATCTTGAAATACATCAGTGCCCTTTGTTTTTCCTCAAAATGCACAAAAGTAATGTTTTAAATAAGGCATGTTTGTTAAAACTAGTTATATTGGATAATTAAACTGAGGCCTAGTCCTGTTTTAAGATAATCCCTGTCTGGGAAACCGCCCCAAGTGTATTGTTACAATTTTAATATGATAATCTTTTGTTTTTATTGTAAGTGTTTGTTTAAATGATTTTTCTTTTTTTTTTGTTATTTTGTACTGGAAAGCGCTTTGTATAGCCCATGTTGTGTGAAAAGTGCTTAATAAATAAATTAAACAAATAAACAAATCCCTTCTGTTATAATCCTCATTTGCAATTTGTTGAATAATATCATCTAATTAAAGTCAGAGTGCTGTTTTATTTATGTGAGACATTTTATATTCAGTCTTAGTGATATTACACAATAATCATATTGGTGTAATTGTTTAGTTTTACCATTTAAATGTACAGAATATTAATTTGTATAGGCAGATTGTGAGTACAGTTAATGCAGAGTTATTTGAACTCCAGTGTAGTTTTGTTTTTGGAAAATATATTTATCTATTAAAAACTTTGTCTAATTTATTTAATTTATAATAGCTTCTTATACACGTGTATTGTTTTAATTGGCTTGTCAATAATATTATATTATTAATTTGTTTTGAACACTAGATGGCGCAAAAGTCATTTGTATTGCGTATTGACGTCAATTCAAAATATATTTGTTACTGCTGTTCGTTTATTTGACCACAACGAGGCGCTATAAACAAGGGTCTCCAACCTTTTTGTGAGCAATGGCTATCACAATGGATAAAATAATCTGGAGGACTACTTTTTTGATTTAGTCAAAACCTTTTTCTTTACTTTTTGGTAGTATTTTTTACTTGTTGATATGTTTTATCATTGTTTAAAATGTTAACATGCATAAAATAAGCAAATAGATGGTGTGCTTTGGTGGGCAACTTACAGACTCCGTGTGGGCAACCTGATGCCCATGGGGCACCATATTGGAGACCACTGACCTAAAGTAGTAAGCGAAGGCATTCATTTGCGTAGCATTCTATGCTTATTTCTCACATTTATTTAAGCTAATTGGTTTATTTTAGATGATTCGCTACATTTAAACATTTTGTTAAAAGCTACAGTTTAATTATATTTCTCTTAAAGTACACAAGTATAAGATGCCCTACATGAATGACAAGAACTAATATAGTCTATATTAAAATAGCTTTCCCTATATTTCAGTATGAACTCGCATGTTGCACCGTTTTGTGAATCATTAAAATAAGTAATTTCAAAGCTCGATTCAGGCACCACCAGTCACAGTTTTCACAAACTTCATCCACAATACATAGCGACAAAATCTGATAAAGTATGCATGATTATGAACAGTACCAGCAGCGGTGATGTGCCTCCATTGTAACATGATCATAATAACAAACACATCAGCATCATGTCACTAGCAGTATAACACTTTCATATCAATGAATTAAGATGTATCTGTATGTGCATGGTGGGACAGGTTTGCAGTTCACACTGACCTACAGACAAACTCTGATCTTTGTTTATGTAAATATCAGATTTTTTTTTTTGTTACTAAATACAGACAATGTGTACATATGTAATATTTGTAATATATGTAATATCTTTTACAGTCAAATAAGCTGAAATATGAATGCAAATAATCAGACTACAAATTGTGTGTTAAACAGTATTGTATGTAATTTTTTAATTTGGATAACATTGTATTTTATAAAATATATAAATAATGACTTTAACACGATATAGAGGAATTAAAACAGATTTTTAATCAAACACTTTACAGATCAATAAATGATGAGATCTAATAAAGTCTACATTAAAATTATTATGTTTCAGTATGAACTCTCATGTTGCACTGTTTTGTGAATTGTAACTTACCCTTACAATAAATTTACCATGATTTTACTACAGTTAAAACAAAAAAAACATGGTTACTTGTATGGTTAGTTTTGTGAATAGTAATCAATACACCAAAAAACATGCTTATTTTTCACAAGCTTCATCCACAATACATAGTGACGAGATCTGATAAAGTATGCATGATTGCATTAAAGGGTGCATCCCAATTTGAAGGTTGGATCCTTTAAAGGGTCCTATATCTCAAAAGAAAAGGTAGAAAATTGTCAAACGGGACAGTATACTATAAAAAAGTCATAATATGTACCATTTAGGTACAGAAATGTAGGCCTACAGTGGCGATCAAAAGTGAACACATTGCAGAATCTAATTTTTTTACAAAATTAAAATTTGTTTTTAATTTTGTCTCCCCCTTATAAGTTATTTTAAATGAGAAATGTTTACAAAAAGTTTGCAACACAGAATAATAACAGAATGACCTAGTTTCCATACACCAGTTTTTTAATATGGCACGATATCTGAAAACAATGACCGTTTTTATATTCAGGTATACAAAGATGCTAAAAAGCTCAAATTTTGCAGGACCTAGAGGATTTTTCTGAAGATCACTGGAAAGTTTTACAGCTCAGGCCAAACAAGAAACCTTTAGACAGCTATCACAAAACATACAAACTGTTGTTGAGTAACGTTGTGGAGTATTAAGAATATTTAATGAATCAACATTGACTTTATTACACACAAACATACAAGAATTTCTGTATGATGTAAACAACAAAATCAAGTGTATTAATAAAAAATGTGGTAAGATAAGTGTTGCTGACATATTTTATATATTCACTGCATATACATACAGGCAGCATCCTATCACTGGCAACAAATGAGCTTTTCTCTCTAATTATCGTGGTATTTGAAATTTTTTTGTTGGTTTCTCTGACAACAATGCAACATCTCTTTGGAAAATTAACAAATTGGTAAGACACAGGGTTAGTTAAACCATGACTAAAACCATGGTTTGTCAGTGGTAATTAATCAGTCCAATAAAACATGGTAACTACAAAACAGGGTTACTTTTTCTGTAAACTTCATGAAAGTATTGGTTACAATTTGTTCTTATAAGTGGTGATATCTGCTGTGGACACAAGATGGCGCTCTACTACTAGCCTACTGTTATATGTGTGACTGTGTATATAAACCCTACACGACTCTTTAAACTCTTTTACTTTACTGTCAAAACGCGCTCATGTGTTAATATGTTGTGAATGTTGTTTAATTTAAATAACTTGATATCAATGTCAAATTCATTTGTTGACGCGTCTCCACGAATAAGAGTTCTGGCTGGATGGGCTACAGCTACTGCCACATCTCTCGAGATTTTGGATTTAGGGTTAGGTTTGGGGGTAGGATTTTTTTGGATGAAAATAGCGGTTCTGGCTTAATGGAATACAGCAACGACAAATCCCATGACATGTTTTTTTCAAAACATCGCTCACATGCAAGATTTCACTACAGCTGTATGCCTTCTTACCACGAATCCAGGCGCATGTGCATATCGACGTAGTTTTATCATCATCGGGACAAGACACGCCCCCTCAGTCAGCACAACATCCTGCAGTATGACTTCTTTATTAGAGGAAACTGAGGTAAAACTGAGGAAAACAAACGATTATCTGCTGAAATTAAAGTCAACTGGAGTTCGACGGTGATCAGAATTACGGTTCAGCTTAAATTAACACAAAATAAGACATGATTCATAAAAAGAGCTGCTGTGAGACTGCGTAGCTATACAGATTTAACAAGACTGCAACCAATTTTGTGTCAGGTATGTTGAAATAAAAACACAAACCTGCTACATTTAAATCCTCTCTATTTAAAATCTCATTGCTTCAGAAAGATCGTTTTGTTCATCAGTAATTGATATTATATTGATTAGAGTTGTAATAAAAGCTTCATTTTCCTCAGGTGGTGGTTTCAGAGGTCAAATATCTTTATCAGTTTATGTCACCATCAAACATCTCTTAAAAAGGTGAGAGTTGTACTTTTGTGGTCACTTTAGACTTCACCTTTGACCTTTCCTCAGGTATTATCAGTTCAACCCATTAATAAGCACAAGAGTTACAGTTTGATGTTTACAGTAGAAGTGAAAGTGGCCGAGTAAATAAACATTAAAATATGTTTCAGAAGTAAATCTACTAGAGGTAAACACAATATGTGAAGTTTAGTGTAGTAAAATTGCTTATTTATCTTTGTAAAGTTATATCTTGGGCTGCACATATAATTTGCAGAATAAAAGTTTTTGTATTTATAAACACACACATGTGTATGTTTAAGTTTAAGGAAAATATTTATATATTAAGCATTTATATTAGAGCCCTGCATCTATATACACATTTTATATTTCTGTAAAATTGATATTATATATATAAATGCTTAATATATAAATATTTTTCTTAAATTTATACATACACGTGTGTGTTTATAGATACAAAAACTTTTATTCTGCCAATTATAGATGCAGCCCAAGATATAACTTTAAATATATGCAGCCCAAGATATAACTATAGACTAACATTTGAGAGGGTTGGCACTGGTTTTAAACATCCTTAATCCATATTAGTCTATCCAATAATATCTAAAGTTTATTTTGTGAAAAAAAACACAGAAACACAGCAGGCTACGTTACATTGATTATTGAGGAGGCGCTTTTCCACAGAAAGTGTCACCCACGTGATCATTTTATACACAGAAGCAGCGGTCGGCAACGCACTGCAAACAGAGTATGTGTGAAAGTACAACAGATGCTTGATGGATCTTACCGCATATATACTGAAATACGCACACCACAAATACACTGCACACGGAGTATGTGTGAAACGTCTCGGTTACGGATGTAACCCTCGTTCCCTGAAGAGGGAACGGAGACGTCACGTCGTGACCGACGAATTGGGAGCTCGCTTAGAGAGACCAATCTGCTTCGAATACTACTAAAACGCCAATGAACTTGGCATTGAGATATTTGCATAATGCTGGCGCCGCCCCGCCAGGTGCGCATATAAGGCGCACGTGCAAATAGGGAAATCAGCTTCTGTTCGCTGAGAAAGCCGGAAGGTGACCGGCCTAAACAGCAGGTGGCAGCACCTGTGGCGACGGGACGTGACGTCTCCGTTCCCTCTTCAGGGAACGAGGGTTACATCCGTAACCGAGACGTTCCCTTTCAGTCGGTCACTACGACGTCACGTCGTGACCGACGAATTGGGAAACCCTACTAAAACGCCACTAGGGGCTGACCTCTTCCAGTGTCTGCTTAAAGCCCTCCGGTTCCACTTAAGGATAGGAGAATTAGGTTTCAAGGCAGAAGGCCGGGCACTAGATGTTCCTTTAACCCCACAGTAGTGCCAGCGACTGGGAAGCGCCCTAACTGAGCGGTATAGGGACGCTGCGGAAGCCACCGCCCCGTTAAGGGCTAATGGTGGACGAAAGTCAACCGTAGTTGAGGTAAAAATGACAGCCGTGGCTGTGTAAGCAAAGCAGTGCTCTGCTAAGGGAAACGTGGGCTGGTAGGATTAACCCCACGGAATAATACTCACAAAGGAACCCGTTGGGACACAATGTGGGGCCCTGGCCAAACACGTAGGTTCGTAAGAATACAGCTAGTGAAAGGCTGACAGCCAATGCTCCGCAACAAAGGCTGTCAAGGCAGTGGAGAGAGCAAATCAAACCATTACGCATTTTTGCTCTGTTAGCCTTCCATACTGAAACTCAATTTGGAGCCTCAGTCGGAGGCTGCAAGCCGACTTGCGAGTCTGCTCTCCGTGTCCTCCCTGGTGAGGACAGAACACGAGAGGATACAGGCTCGATACGAACATTGTAGAATCTAATGAACGTATTAGGTGTCGCCCAACCAGCAGCTCTACAGATGTCTGTTAGCGAGGAACCACGAGCTAATGCCCAAGATGAGGCAACACTCCGAGTGGAGTGCGCTCTCAAATTAAAGGGGCAAGGAATGCCCTGCAAATTGTAAGCCAGGGCGATAGTATCAACTATCCAATGAGACATCCTCTGCTTAGTGACAGCTTTCCCTATCTGCTGGCCACCATAACAAACAAAGAGCTGGTCTGAGGTCCTGAAGCTTTGCGTGCGGTCCACGTAGAATCGCAGTGCGCGTACGGGGCACAACAAAGCCTCGGTTGGGTTTGCCTGCTCCAAAGGCAACGCTTGCAAGCTCACCACCTTATCTCTGAAGGGAGTGGTGGGAACTTTGGGCACGTAGCCTGGTCTGGGTCTTCAGTGAGACAGCAGGACCAAACTAAAAGCACGAATCGTCAACAGAGAATGCATGTAAATCCCCTACTCTCTTCATGGAGGCCAATGCTAGCAGGGTCAGAGCTTTCATTGATAAAAACTTCAGACTCGCACACTGCAAAGGCTAAATCGGAGACCTGAAGGCTTCAGCACCATGGACAGGTCTCAGGAGTAAAGAGGGAGGGCGCGAGGGGTTTAGCCTGCGAGCGCCTCTTTAAAGTGTAATAATTAAATCATGCTGGCCAACTGATCTGCCGTAGATAAGTGAGTGATGAGCAGAAATAGCGGCGATATCAATTTTAATGGCGGAGGGACAGCCTACCATCTAACCCATGTTAAAGATATAAAGCATAATGTTAAAGGGCATTCTCTGGGTCCTCGCGTTGCGAAGAGCACCGGGTGACGAAAAGGTTTCATTAAGCGCGTAAGCCCGTCCTGTGGACGGTGCTCGAACCGCGTCGATGGTGTTAGATACCGCTTGCGATAAATCACCTAAACCTTGCGCGCGCTCAACGACCGTACATGGATATCCACAGGTCGGGGCGCGAGTGCCAAATGTGCCCCTTCCTAAGAAAGAAAGTCCTTCCTCAGGGGACTCCGCCAGGGAGGGCTGTCGCGAGGAGCATTAACTATGAAAACCAATTCTTGGTCGTCCAGTACGGACGATTAATAAAAAGGCTCTCCTCGTCCTGCCTGACTTTGCACAGTGTCTGCGCAATAAAGCTCACTGGAAGGAATGCGTATTTACGCCCCCCCCCCGCGGTCAGCTGTGTGCCAACTCATCCACGCCGAGGCTGCCCTCGGTTAGTGAATAAAATAGGCGACAGTGGGTATCGTCCGGCGACGCAAACAGATCTATCTACGCACAACCGAACTTCTTCCAAATTAGCTGGACCGTCTGGGGGTGGAGTCGCCATTCGCCGGGGGCGCAGCTCGGAAGCGCGTACCACTGTATTGAGCGATCCCGGGATGTAAATGGCACGAAGGGACCTCAGATGCTTCTGACTCCAAAAGAGGAGATGACGAGCGAGATGCGACAGGTGACGAGAGCGCAAAAACCGCCTTAACGGTAAATAACGCAACAGTCGCAAAGTTATCGGTGTCGACAAATACATCCTTCCCTCGCATCTCCATAGCGGAGCGTACAAGTCCCAGATATACAGCGCACCGCTCGCGGCAGTTGGGGTGCTATGCACACCCCAGACTGCAGGCCCGTCATACGTGGCTGAACATCCCGTGCTTAGGGCATCGCATGCTACAGAATGCCAGGAGACCCCTCAGAGGCATATCTTGCTATCAGAAATGCTGGGTCTACTACGGGGAAATTTAAATGACACGCAGGTGAAGTGTTTACACAATGTATGCCGGTGCGCCACGCTCTCCTCGAGACTCGATCGTAAAGCCAACGCTGAAGCGGTCTCATATGACGCAGCTCGCAGTGTCACGGCTGCAGCATGCTGTCATATGTCCAGGAGCTTCTGAAGTTGTATCAGAGGGACCGCGTACTTCCCTCGAATTAAACCGAGGCAAGTCAGAACTGACTAGTTGCGCGCTCTTGTAAAACACGCCAATTAGTTGATCGAGTCTAATTCCATACTGAGAAAAAGGATCCTCTGCACGGGGCAAAGTTGCTCTTTCCCAGTCGACCTGATGACTTAAACGAGCGAGATGCCGAAGCATTAACTCTCTGTGTTCGCGCACGTCTGCCAAGAACGGGCTATTATAAGTCAACGTAAATAAAGCAGAATGCGAACAACGCTCTCTCTCTGATATTTTAATGCCGTGACTAACACTTTCATGGAGACACGGAGAGAGAGAGACAGCTCGAATGGTGTACTTAATATTAATATGCCCACCCCACGACGCAGAGCGAAAAAACGGTCTAAGGCGAGGGGAGATGGACACAATAGTACACGTCTTACAGGTCTAAAGCTGCAACCGATCTGAATATTGAAATACGAGCCTCGGCGTTATCATCCAAAAAGACCACCTCCGTAGAGCCGGGCGTAAATCAAATCGATCGTAACCCACCGCGTATTTCGGGTACTATGAGATAAAGGCTGGAAAACCCTATCATCATATCATCATCTCGGTAAGAGGGACCGGCTCGATAATCCTTCGCCAGCAGGACATCGACTTATGCACGCAGTACATGTGTATCGGATACTTTCACTATAGTGAAACGAAAGCCCGAGAATTTCGGGGTTGTGCCGGTAATTGTACCGAGGCGGATCGTGCGTAAAACCCAACGAAACGGGCTGGGAACTGAAGCCAAGCACCCAGGCACCGTACGAGGAGAATTAACGACACTACCAAAGTACCCGCGGTGGGGCAGCGAAGCGAGACAGGTGAGACTGCCGGTGCGTCTGCCGTGACAGCATAAGCATCACAGTATGTGTGTGTGTGACACTGACCTGAGCCCGCTGAGGGAAACGGTCGTCCGGTCTCCTCAGCTGAGGACGCAGACACCGAAGGGGTTGCTGGTGGTCCGGTCTCCTGAGTGGAGGGCTCGGACTCCTCAGAACACCCGCTGGCGATAGAGGAGAGGTAGGGTGAGCTGGTGTGTGCCCGCTCACGGCTCTCTCGATCCTCTGGAGACCTGGAGAGGGAAGAGGAATGCACTCTGTGTGTGGTTAGTGGGCACCGGCTAAACAGCCGGTGGAACATATGTAAACCAAGAATTTTCCACCCGACCCTCTATCGGGGGAAGGAGCGAATACCGTCTCCTGAAGAGTGATCCTCTGCCAATCCAGGTCGCCCGCTTACTGGCCACTTAAACTCCCGATCCACGGGAAGCGGCTAAGCGGGCGGGGCGAGCTGCTGACGACCGGTTCCCCCGCGCTGCCGAGATGGAGTCCGAGGAGGGGAACGGAGGTGGTCGCCGCAGGACGCCGACGGCGAGAGGCAGACTGAGGAACCGGCGTGGTGGTTTTTACCAAGGGCAGCTCTCCTTCGCCGGGGCGTGACCACAGAGATCGCCTCAGTCTGCGCAGCGGAGCTGTACGACTCCACGGCCTCGCCGAAGAGGCCGGTCTGTGAGACAGGAGCATTCAAGAAGTTGTTCTCGCCTGCGTCCGTCAGCCAGACACAGCCAAAGGTGGCGATCTTGAACCACTGTCGTGAACATCGCACGACTGAAGGTCGCGGCCTCCCTCGTAAATCCTTGGTGAACCCGTAGCAACGTTATTGCGTGCAGGGCTGAAGCCGCCTCTCCGCATGCCTGACGGACAGCGCCCGTAACCGGACGACTATCTACAAACCCGGGAGGGAAGGGTTGGGTGGTCCCTCCAGGAACGCAGCTGCATCGCAACCCCCCGCTCCACTGAAGGGTCCCTGCCCTTAGCAGCTCCATTGGTGAGGGAGGTGAGGGGTGAAAGCTGAAGCTGAACGGCCGGATGGCCGCAAACCACGTCAGCTCTTCGTGCCGTCGGGAAGAAAGGCACAGGAGCAGAGGACCGAGAGGCCCGAGCAGCTCCGAAATACCAATCACGTGGGCGGTACGGTTCGGGCGGAGAGGGGTTAACCCCTCCAACTCTACCGTTACCGCCGCTCGAGCGGGCACGGCCGCCATCTCCGGAACGACTCCACTCCGGAGGAAATTTGGACACCCCTCTGATGCTGCAGAAGTGAACGGGACCAGAAGGAGGTCCAATGGATTCGGCAGACATCGTAGAACACGACTCTGCCGTCTCCACCGGAACCTCAACCGGCTGAGGATGAAAGGCCGGTAGGTGGAGGACGCGCCCTCCGTCCTCCTCAGCGTAGTGATGCGAAGAGCGTCATGCGAGCGCTTGACAGCCGCACCATGGCGGTGTCAGCACTGCAAAGACGCGGACAGCATTCCCGTAGAAACGTCAGTCGTCTCCGCAATCCAAGAGGGTTATGCTCTCACAGAGAGAACAAAAACTCTCCACGAGCGCAGCCTCAGAGTGCTTGATGCCCAAGCATGAAGACAGCGCTCGTGACCGTAACTGGAACCCTTATACCTCTCACATCCAAGATCGCACGGACGAAAAGCAATCCTGAAAAGGACGATGATCTCCGAATATACGAGAGAGTGGCTGTCTTTAAAAAGACACAGAGCTCTCACGTATCACTCTTTCAGGGAAATCACTCTTTAGGTGCTCAGCTGATGATGCGCACAGGGAAAGGCAACGCACACACTAAACTCAAAACAAAAAATATGCAGAGCAGTGGAATACTGCGAGCGTCCGCTGTGTTAGTACTGCTTGTCAATCAACTTCAGCAACCGTTCCCCGAAGAGCAGATAGTAGCTTCTCAGTCAGATAAAGCCGGCTTTCGAAGCGAAAAAAGCTGATTTCCCTATTTGCACGTGCGCCTTATATGCGCACCTGGCGGGGCGGCGCCAGCATTATGCAAATATCTCAATGCCAAGTTCATTGGCGTTTTAGTAGTATTCGAAGCAGATTGGTCTCTCTAAGCGAGCTCCCAATTCGTCGGTCACGACGTGACGTCGTAGTGACCGACTGAAAGGGAACAGGTGTTACACCTAAAACAAGAACAAAAGAAGAGGTTGCCTCCCTTTTACCCCACATACACCATTTCAAACGTATAACATCAAAGTCACACAAGTTTAATCACAGAACATCAAACATCAGTAATGTTTTAAAACATTTCTTCTAAATATATTTACATATCAATCACATTAAAACATTTTTCGTGAATTACCATGTATCAGCCCCCCACATTTTTTCCCTAAAATGTGCTACTATCATAAAACAGTTCGCTAGTTCACATCAACATCTGCTTGTGACTGAGTTACAGTCATGTTGTTCACACAGTAATGTGTCTGGCAAGGTGTGAATGTGTTCTTTTTTCTTTCCGTTTAACAGTGCTAACAGTGCCTAATAAATCACGAAAGCCAATTTTTCTTTTGTGTGAAAGTGACACTATATTGTGTCCTGTCTTTCCACATCTACAGCAAACAACTTCCTTATCTTTCCATCTTTTCTCCGAACAATGCCTTGCAATGACCATCCTTTCCACATTCATTGCAGACAAAGTTTTGATGTCTCTCATTCTCTTGACAATATCTAGCAATGTGACCAGCGTTTCCACATGCATAGCAAAGAATAACACCTTCCAAATTTACTCCTGCAAATCTCATTTATCTATTTCTTACATTTTATAGCATTTTTGTTGGTTAAATTAAGGTTTTTGATGATGACCAAGCGGTTAGCGGGCGACAGCTAACGACATGTTGATGACTTGTTTGATCAATTGAGCCTCTCAAATTAACACTTCACTTGCCTACAATAACATCTATATAAAATATATATTTTCAGCATATCACAATGCTAGTTTAAAGGGGTCATATAATGAAAATGTTTGCATTGCCACTTTGTAGGTTTGAGCAAAAATGTGTCGTTTTGGATGTGTTTTTTAAAATGCAAATGAGCGGATGAAGTGCAAACACTGATCACAATGATGGTGATTTGTTGTAATTGAAACTCAATTGTGCTGTCAAGTCCTTCTTTTCTCTCTCTTTCTCGCTGCACTAAATGGCAGTGCAGTGGTTGGATAGTGCAGATTAAGGGGGCGGTATTATTCTAATAAGATATCCTTATGACATCATAATGAAAGCCAAATTTCAATGACCTATTTTTGCTCACACCTACAAAGTGGCAATGCTAACATTTTCATGCAATGGCCCCTTTAAATGATCATCAACACACACTATTTTTAAAATGCGGAGGGAGGCTGATCTGTTGCTCGAAGTGGTGGCAAGGTTCCGGAAAATAATGAAAAGGGCTATGCAATTAAAACAAAACAAAATAAACATGCAGGTTGGCTTACCTTACACATTCGCTATGCATCAATTAAAATTTAAGGCTTTACCATAGAACATGGCTATTCGTGTATCAAACAGTTAAACTAAGAAAAAAGTCTAATCTAAAAATGACACCACATTCTTACATGACTACAGGAAGAAGTCTTTTATAGATTATGCGCAGTATTTAAGGTTTTAATCCAGTTCTCCATTTTTCCCGATGCGCTGAAAGTCCTTATTGTGGGGCATGCATATCGTTATCATGATAAAAATACGATTAATCATGCAGCTCTATCTCGGACTAAATATAAAACATCTTAATCTGTGTTCTGAAGATGAACGGACGTCTTATGAGTTTGGAATGATATGAGGGTGAGAATCCAGTTTCTTAATAATTTATACGATTTTATAAGAATTAAACTTTTTTAGCAATTTACATAATTCACAAGGAATCTATTGTAAAAGCAAACACAAACAACTCTCTTATCTAGCATTTTAACAGCATCTATTTAATGGGTACCTGCTTACTGGTGTAATCTTAGATTGCTTGTACTGAACAAAAATTGTGCAGTGATATAAACAAATTCTTAAAAATGTTAAATTACATTTTTCTGGATTTTGAAGTCATATGATGTTTTCGAAATGTCCCTAACCAGTTCAGATAGCAGGGAAAGTTCAGAAAGACATTTTTGTGTCATTGTTGTCGATCATACAGAACTTGTTTATGGCAGTGGGCGGTTGAAAGTTGAAAAAAGTCAACTCTGAGCAGAAAAGTGGCCGAAGGCAGACCTTTCTTGGTGGTGACAGAAGTTTACAGCTGCATGGAACATCCGGAGACTGCACCCACTCACTGTTTCGTGCGTGTTTGTGCACCTCTCACCCTTGAGCAAGGTCAGAGCAAGCATCCTCTTTTTAAAGTTTCTGCTGGTATGACAGTTAACCGCAAACCAAAGTTTCATTGTTTGCCTAGCAACATAAAATAAATCCAGCGCTTTGCGCTTTTCTGAAGTCAATGGAATAAAGACAGTGCGGTCCACCTTACATTTTCAATCATTTAAACCACATTCTACGTGATCCGCCCCTAAAGAACAAGTGCTTTCGTAATTATATGAAAATTACGTTTTATTTTGCTTGTTTTAGTTGGTGCCCCTAAGGTCTTGGTGCCCCGGGCACACACAATTTCCCATATAGTCAATCCATCTATGCTTATGCATATTGGATCGAACCGGATGGGCCAGCTTTCGCACCCCATCAATGAGCCTATTTCACAACCTGACCCATAGTTTAACAAAGATATTTGTAGTAAAGCAGTACTATGTTTGTGGCACTTTCGTTTCTCAGTGTGTGGCTCTCTACACTTTGTTTTGGTAATTTTGTGGTCTCATTTTTCGAGAATAGCTCTAAAAGTGATGTGATACAGTACGTGATGCATATTTTTTAATTCAGGTGACAGCCCCACTGCAACACAACTGTGATCCACAGGGAGCCCAAGCCCACAGTTTGTGAAGCACTGATATACAACATAAATCATATGCATGTGATTGAATAGAAGTCTTTAAGTTATACATCACAGTAATATTACTGTTTGATTGAATCTTTTATTTATCACAGTTTAGTATTGATGGGTAAAGCTGCTTTGTGTAATGTGAAAGGAAAAAAGAACTACATAATATTTACACAAACCTACACACACTGAACTCACCTTTCACATACACACACCAATCTCTCTCTCTCGCACGCAAGTTCAGACCTTATAAACACACACACACAGAGATCACACATACACAACAGTAACGACTTGTCGAACCAATAGTCAGACACAAACACACCTCTCAAGTGGCCACCAACAGTACAAAACCACATTTCTTTCCACATCAAGTTTAACATCAACTCAGAAATGAAGCTGTTAAACTGTCACATTTATTCAGTGACAAAAATTAAAAAATAGACTTTTACAATAATTTGTGTTTTAAAACCACTATGACACTTTGGTCAAATCCACACTATTATTAATATATTTTAATCACAGTGTTTCTAATAATGATTTGCAGTTCAATCTTTCTTTAAACTATGGCCTAACGTTATTTAATTTTCCTATAGTTACATTGATACAGTAGTTGCATGAAATTTATGCTTGTGCATGTGATAGAGCAACATATTTTGAAGCAAGAGAGAAAACATACGTCTCAAATTCAATAAACTTAATGCAAAATAAAAACTCAGGAGAAACTGTAGACAGTGTTTTCCACAGAAATTTGTGAGACTGTGCTCAATGTAGTTTCCTCAAGCGAGGTCTGGGGGTATGGCCCTCATAAGAAAATTTTAAATGTGTATATAGTCATAACTATGGATTAATCGAAATAAAAAAAGGACATAAATGCACATCCCTATCACTATGAGTGAAGTTTTAGTCTCATATGCAAATTATTGACTTACATTGTGGAGGAAGGGTTGTTTTACTTGTCTCAAACGATGTTGTAATTTAAAGTGACGTCTCAAATACTGTCTGTCTCTGCATTTCAACCACGAAAGCTGAGACGAAAGCTGAGACAGAAGCGAGCGTGTATTCGCACAGTTGTGTGTTTTGGCACATAGCGTTGAAGCAACAAAGACGGGGATGCTTTTCATCTAGCTGTAAACGGTGACAAAATAACAAACCGCGATACAGAATTCAACATTAGAAATATTTTTTTTGGCTCGTTTTAAGACTGTGGCAGAACAAAATAGACTATGTGGGGCCGCCATAGTCTGGTCGATGAATGGGAAACACTTGTAGACTCATAAACAGTCAAAATCAGATGATCACGCAGCTGAATGTTGATCCGAGAATCACAGAGTTTTTTATCGTCTCATGACTCCTGCATACAACATATCATCCTCTACTGCAGATCTCTGTACACAAAAACACACAACATACAAAACATTAATAACAATCAGATCAATTCATTATTCGTGTAAAAATTCCTGTCCGAATTACCTACTGTTTTGGACATTCACCAAGGTCGTGTGGTAATTTAATTGCTTTCTGAATCCAGATCTCTGAGTTTATAAAAAGGGGATCAATGCAAAAGTCATTCTGCACTTACTTTTAGACCACTGTAAAGGATATGGTTTCGCACTTCACGTTTATTCTGCAGTGAAGCATCTTTCTTTGCAAACATTTTAAACATATTCATAACTAAAATGATGTGAAGTATTGGCACACTCGTTCATCACTCTTCTACAGCGAGTGGGAGCTGATATCAGAGGCGTTGCTCCAAATCAAAGAAGCGTCAATTAATCTGTTACTTGTATTTTTATCAATACAGTATTATCAATTATGTGCTGCATCATTGTCACTTCTCGGAGATTTTCGCTGTTTTGATAAGGTTTTGATCTTGTTTATGGATGGAAATTATCGATTCATTCATTAATCGTTAGTTGATTGAACATATAAAGACAAGATTAAAATAATAACTTACAAAAATTAAATTAATAATGTATTACTTATCAGTAATCAAAAGTGTTTTTTTTAAGATTCAAGTGTTACTAATACAGTTAAACCAAAATGATTAATCATTTTCACCTCACACACAGTTTGTAATTGGAATACAATGAAATACAATACTTCCAGTTGGCATATTGCATGCGGTTTATGTCGCACAAGTTAACACGCATCCGCAGATGGTCGGCACCTCACTTAACCCCTTTGCGACTCTCCATAGGAAATGAATGACTTCCGGCTTGTGCAGTGGAAAGGCGGCTTAAGGCTGGTTTTTGAAAAGTAAGTGAGACTCACTGCATATTTCGGCATTCGGTAGCATGGTGGTGTATTTGTTAAGCTTTTAAAGTTCTTATTCATTTATATTCACAAAACCTATCAACAAAACATCGATTATAAATAAGAGACAAATTATATAAAACGAAATTAGTTTTAAAGCAGCACAGAAAACTTAAATTAATTTAGAAAATTATTTCTTGCCGCCGGCGTTGTTCAATTACCCGACAATTAATTTAATTTAATCTAGTAAATTCTTGTCAACAATTAACCAATAATCGATTAACTGTTTGCATCCCTAATATTGTTACATTACTCTATTTAGGCGCCAGATGCAACAATATCTGAGCGTGGTGGCAGGCTTCTTGCTGCTGCGTTTTACTATCTGAAGAATTAAGACGTTGTCGGAAACACTCACAACAGTTCCAAACCCCAGTATGGTAATGTGCAGTTAATTTCCGCTGTTTAGAAAATGAATGGTTTAAAATGTGACAGTCTCTACGTGTTGTCTAGATTCAACTTGGTACAGCAGAGTTCACGGGGGTGCATGCTCACATATGAACGTTGCTGCGGGAAACGCGTGAGTTGAAAAATCTGAACTTTGGCGGAAAAACACGGCACGTTAACCAATCAGGAGTTTGCTCTAGTGACGTGATTACAGAAAGCCAGCGGAGTCGCAGAAGCCCCTCCCATGACGTGAATTTCCACGTGAATGTCTCGATGACTAGAGTTTCATGTGCGGCTTTCCCGCGCGAATGAAGCGAGTAAACTCAAAATGTTCAAGCGGCAAACTAGACGTGGTAGATGCGAATTTGATGTCTCTAATGCAGCTGGTGTGAACCCACGGTAATGGCACTCTTGGCTCTGCTGTGACTTCATTGTAGCATTTATCAGGTCTCAGTGTTATCATAAGGTGGTCAGAATGGTGAGTTTACACATTGTGCACACTGGCTAAAACAATTAGCAGATTTTTAAAAAACCTTCAAAAGCATTTTAACTAACAGTACTTGCATTATATGATTTTAATGTCAAGTGTCAGCACTTATACTTCTCTACTAAATCATTATAAGGTTGCACAAAGATGGGTGGTATTTTTGATCCTATGTAGTGGGTCGTCTGGGCCAAAATGCCAGGGCCGATTTTTTTGTCCCGGTTCAGCCCTGCATATAAGGGAAAAATGTAATTTAAAAATGCGTTCCTCCTAATCATTGTCGAACATTAAAATCAATTTAGGGCTTATGTCATTTTGTCATGATCAAATCGACTTTATGGATTTAAAATTACATTAATTTTATAGCATAAAGCAGTTGTTGTGCAAATGCGTTAATGGCACAATTAAACAGAACTTTAACATTTTTTTTTTCAGATGTAAATATGCAATATGTCATTATTGTGATTGATTTAATTGATATAAGTATTTGATATGAAAATTAGTCAACACAATTTATTTTAATGGTTTTTACATGAAGGCAGGTGGCTCAGATTATTAGAAAAGTTATTGAAAGTGCCATGGAAAAGCTGTGAAAGCTCTGTATAATACGCCCCTGGCTTATATAAATAAAGAGAAGAAAATCACGAAAACATTTAAAAATGACTATTATCCGCAGCAAATAGTCCCAAATACAATGTTAAAATGTATTTAATAACGCAACAATATTTCATATACATATTATTAAGTACTTGGGTTATGTGAATGATCATGTAATTAACCACACATGCAGCACATTTCCAGGTGTTTCGAAATATAAACTCACATATCCACCGGGAATTTATCTTTATCCAATTGCACAAGTTTTATCGCAGAGGAGGCATGCAAATATATTTTAACAGACATCATTATGAGAAACAATTACCGTCCCAATAGGGCTTTGTATGTATACATGGTTGCTAGCAGCTTTTTAGGACCCAGTACAGTACTACACATAACTATACAACAAGTAAAACACATTTATTGTGCGCCCTTGTGTGTGTACGCATGTGTAATAAAATAAATGTGTCAGATTTCAGGTAATCATATAAACATTCATAAATGATCTTACCGGTTAGTGTGCTGCTATTGTACAAAATGTTGGATCTGCGTAAATGAGTTCCGCTTGTCTGGTTTGAACTGTATGAGTAAAAATTTAAGTAATACTGTCATTGTTTGTTGTAATAGTTATTTTGGTAACACTTTACAATAAGGGTCATTAGAGGATACTTCCACGATTATGAATGCGATTTTGCCTAGCTTTCGGTGAAATACGGCTCTGTGCAGTAAATGCAGCTCCAACTGAAAGCAGGTGATAGCGGTTTACTACTAATCACCGAACCGGCTTTACTGACGAGACACGTGTGAGAATCGAAGACGATTTTTTTCGCCAGCTCTAAGGTTCATTAGTTAAAGGCAGGGTAGGCTAGCCTAGTGCAACCACACTCTCGTACATTCATTTCATTTATACAGAGAGTCTGGCCACGCACCGTTGCAAAGCGTTACTTCCATTAAGGAGGGTCCTCTGTTGAAGTTTAAAACTATTGGATCGCCCAGAGTCACTATGAATCTGCCATAACCAATCGCTAACGTTTGGTCGTGACGTATGTCACTCAGTCTGGCGCACGACCTCAACGTCTGCGTTCTTAGCCACTCCCCGCTGTTTGCTGATTGGACCTGCAGATTTTTGCCGGAGAAAACAAAACTCTACACAGGAGTCCCAGACGTTGTTCTGAAGCGAAATGAAAATTAAGCGGAAGAACGTAGGACGGCGGAGCCAGGCTAAGGGTAGGCAGGTTTAAGTCTAAAATGGTCTAAAACACTTTTTTACAAATTTGTTTAAACTGTCTTTATATACTAATACATAATTAAAATGTAAGTACTCTGAAAAAGAGAGTATAAAAATCGAGTGTCTGTAGACCCCTCACACAATTCTGGCTTTCTTCTAAAGCCACGCCCCCAAAACACATAAACGCGCTACGCTGCCTGCTCTGCTGGGAGCAGCATTTACCTCAGACGTGCGGAGAGGAAGGAACGCGGTGCATGTAGTAACATCATGTCAGAATCACATGTAATAATAAACCTTACTTTATCACTATGAATATAAACAAATAGGATGGCTTTTAGTACTCACTATTAAGCTAGCATATCGATACTGGTAAAGTTTAAAATATATTTTGTTTGATTGGGTAACAAACGAGCTAGTTATATTTATAAGACAAAGCTAAAAACAAGTTGCATTGATACAAGTTTTTTCATTACCATCAGTTACACTGTGATGAAGGTGAATTTCGTGGAAGATTTATAACATATACAGGGTTTTGCATGTAAGAGTTTCCGTGATGAAAGCATTGTTGACTCTGATGAGGACTACACACCGGAGACAATACCGCTACCGCATCGTCGACTCGAAGAAAATCCACGCAATATTAACTCTCGTTTGATTTCTTCGTTTATTCCTTTTTTTTGCCTCGTTTGCCTTCGCTGACTGGATATGCAGGTACTGTTAGTTCTAACTGCTCTTTCTCTGCCGTATTTTTGCTCTTCTTAGAGTGCCTTGTGCACGTTCAAATCAATCCGGTGTGCACATGTGTGGGCAGATCCCGTAGCAACAGGGGTGGTGCCATGGTGGCGAGAGAGAGTGATAGTCGCGCAAGCCAATTATTTGTTTCGTCCCGAATGGAAATAATTAGCTGTGTTTAAAACAGTCGTGAGAGGTCTACAGACACTCGAGTTTTATACTCTCTTTTTCAGAGTACTTACATTTTAATTATGTATTGGTATATAAAGACAGTTTAAACAAATTTGGAAAAACGTTTTTTAGATAATTCCTGCCTATCCTGCCTTTAACATAAGTTAACTACATTAGTTAACATGAACTAATAATGAACTGCACTTATACAGCATTTATTATTATTTGATAATCCTAATTTTAACAATTAGTAATACTTTATTTAAATCTTGTTTATGTTAGTTAATGCACTGTAAACTAACATGAACAAACAATTCAAAGCTTTATTTCTATTAACTAACATTAACAATGATTAATAAATATTGTAACGAATGTATTGCTCATGGTTTGTTCATGTTAGTTAATACATTAACTAATGTTAACTAATGAACCTTATTGTAAAGTGTTACCGTTATTTTATTAAAACTTTACAGTAATGTACCTTTATGAAAGTTAACCATGTTTTTTTGAAAAAAAAAGTGTAGTAATGTTTTCTTGGGTTATTGATTACTATTAGCAAAACCATGGTTTTACTACAGTAACCATGTTTTTTTACTGTAGTAAAACCATGGTTAATTTTCCTAAGGGTTGTATAAGTTAACATAAGAAAATTCATTAACTTACATGAACAAACAATGAACAATATAGGTTTTCAGCATGTATTAATCATTGGTGCGTTTAATGGTAACAGTTTCTACGCTTGCTTTTATAAATACTGAAATTATCATTAACTAAGATTAATAAATGCTGTAGTATTGTTCATTGATACTTGATGTTATTTATTGCTATTAATGTTATTGTGTTATTGACATTTACCCTGTTGATGTGTATTTTTGTGTTTCCTGTAGATGCAGAAGATCAAAACTGAAGTGACAATCATCAGACATCCAACAGCAGAACAACAGATCAAAATAAAGGTGAAATCTGTAATGAATGATAAAAGACATTCACTGAACCAGCTAATATCATTCATGTTGGTTAGTAGTCTTTTTTCAGAGGTTTAATTATACAGAATTTATAATAGATTATACCATGAGGCTGTTGAATGCTTTATTCTGATTGGTTGATAAATGTTCCATGAGTGTTGATTATTTTTCTGTAAATCGCACACCTGACCTGTCAAATGTCTTAAATATAGGCACCAGAGCAATGTTTGTGGTAACCGTGGTATAAGCGGAATAATTGACTCTGTTCCTTTGAATTATTCAAGAATAACACACACCCACATCGTGCCGCATTACCACCTTGGGCGTGCACTGTTTTCAAACAATTCAAAGGACCAGAGTCAATTATTCCTTACTTAATGTATTTTATAAAATGACATATTGCCCCCCCCCCAGTTTGAGAATCACTGCTGTAACTTAACCTGTCGTACTGACCTCAGAAGAGCTTATTGACTGAATGCAAATAATCACAGCTTTTGTACCTGAACATGGCTGACAGAGTTGAGTGATGTTGAGATGTTGAGTTTGGTTTGTGATGGTATTGTTGAGTACACATCTGTATGTGTTTGTATCCTGATATTCAACCTCCAGAGATAGAGAGAGTCTGATGTTGAGATCAGACACACTGATGATGGACAATAAACTGTTTCCTTTATACCAGGACAGACTCACATCTCTCACATTCATCACTGAACACAACAACACACATGGTGAACATTGTGAAGAGTCTCTGGTGATGATAGGAACGTGCAGAGGAGCTGAAAAACATGAAAGAACAGAATAGAAAATCGTAGCATAACATAAAGCAAAGAGACACTATTGAGAGTAATTACATTATGATAGATATGCCAAATGCTAAAATATGTGATAGAGAAGACTAACAGTAAATATTTACTCACCAAAGACAGTAACATTGAATCTGTATGACAACTTCTGCTCACTGTTGATGTTTATTTGATAAAGTCCAGTGTGTTGAGTTGTGATGTTTGTGATGGTGAGATCTCCAGTCTGATTATTCACCTGCAGTCTGTCTCTGAATCTCCCATCAAGAACATCATCATATATTGATGTCTTATTAGCTGCTCCATTGATTTTAACTATAATAAACTCTTGAGCTACAACAAACCTCCACATAATCAGATCACGTTTCTTAATTTCAGTAATATGAGTGTGTAGAGTAAGAGAATCTCCCTCCATCACTGACACTGACTTCACTTCATCACCAAACACACCTGAAGAACACAAACACATTCTCTGTCACACCAAAATTCATTAAAGTTTTGGAACAAAGTTAATTTGAACATTTCCATCTTTAACAGAAGCACAAAGACAAATTATGAAAGAGATGTGAGATTTGTGAAGAAATGTGTTCACACAGCTTCAAAATATTTAATCTTCAGGCTTTGGTTTGGAAAATATTCATTCATGTATTTAAACAAAAGATTCATGACATTTACATTTAAACGAGTCCCAAAGTTTACAGACAGAATTAAAGTTTATTTGACTTTTACACAAACAACAACAAATATTAGTAGAAAAACACAAGCTTCTTATATTAACTTTAAATCCATAAACATTTAACAGAGTATTCACATAAATAATATTGGATGAATATCAGATATTGAGATCAAAGACATTAGAATTAGAAAAAAGTGCATTAAAACAGCACATTTATAACTTACCATCCAGAGAAGTGAAGCAGAAACAGAGAAAAACAAACATGAGAAACATTTTCTTCAGCAGCAGGGTCGACTTTTAGGTTATCTTAAAATCACAGAAAAATCCAAGAATATCACTTTAGTTCTCAGGTCCTTACACTGGTAATCTCACTTTAATAAATGATTACTCTTTATTTCATCTTATTCAAGTTTTTTAGGTTTACTTCTTGATATCAGATAAAGACTGAGTGATGATCTCCTATGAAGCACTTTGATTTAGCATGCATGTAATGATTTATGAATATACTTGTCTTCCAATTTGAGGAGAGATGTCAGTATAATGTTTCTTTAAGGGTGGGGTTCAATAGAGCTTGTGGTTAAATTCATCTGGTGGGAGTAAGTGAAACTGCTTTTACATCATAAACAATTTTAACAGTGCTTCTTTACCTGACTACCTTTATATTACAAGACTGTCAGATTGTCGTTGTGTTGTTATTTCAGACATCTAAAAATGTTTCTCATGTTTGTTTTTCTTTCTCTGTGCTTTACGTCTCTGGTTGGTAAGTTATAAATGTGTTTTAATGATTTATTACAGCTGTTAGTACAGAGTTTTGATGTTTTATTTTACTTTAGTCTAAAGATGCACTTGATTTAGTTCTTATATAAATTTCAAAAACGTATTATTTTAAATATTGTCTTGGAATCTAATTTGGATGTCTATGATCTTACATAATCTAAAGGTGACCCGTGCTGGCAAAATGAGTCTGAGTTAGCAAATTTTAAAAAATTATTGAGTTATAATTAGTTATTTATATGTTGACATTTTCTATTACATTTTTTTAAAACAATGTATGGTTTGTTGGAATCTGACAAAATATGACAGAGCTACTCGTGTTTGAAGTTGAAAGAGTCAGCAAAGTGAATTTTGAAAATAATCGAGTTAAATATTCAAAAGTAAAGTTTAAAAGTAAAACCACTGCATCCATACCTTAAAATTAACGGTAAAACTTATAGATTTGGGACACACAAAGCTAAAAACAATATAAATTTATGTTAAACTTTTTTGTTTCTTTTATAGTTTGATTGACGTGAACACAGACAGCTTTAAGATCTAATGCAAGGATATAATATAATGTGGTAACAAAACATATTCACTTAAGACATAACAGATTATAGGTCCTACTTGCGTGAATTCTTGTCAAATCGATATTTTTAAAACTGTACTTCTGTGTTTATAAATGTATATATTTGGGGTTGTACGCTTGTGCGTCTGTGAATGCCTGGATCTGTAAAAGGTCTTCAGTATAATTTCACTTTGAACATGAGTAGGGCATTGTTATTTTTGACCCTGACCACAGGAACAAAAGTAACACACAGGTGGGTAAAAAGTAAAACATCACAAGAAGATAAATTTTTGTGTTACACTTGTTTTTAGTAAATATACTTGACTATGGCCTTGTGAATATTCAGTTTTGTCAAATGTTTCAAAAGCAACCTGACAGTACAAACTTGAATTGTTGAGAGTTTTTTTTTTCAACAGTACACTCTAAAAAAAATCAGTAAAAAACGGACAAAGTACCGTGTAAATATGAAGGAATTTTCCGTATTTATGTTTTACAGGCGTTTTACCTGTTTTTTTATAACATGCTGCATTACGGGTGCAATAACCCCTGCTGCAATCTTTCACTTTTGCCTCTCTATCACCATCTCTGTTTGAAACCTAAAATTACAACTTGCTTGCAGAGTTATTTTCTAACATGGATGATGTTTAACTTCTAAACAAATGCTGTCAGAACAAGATACAAGTGTTCAACTATTCCAGCATCAACACATGTGATTTAGTAGACAAATCTTCTTTCTGACGTGACGTGTAAGTCAAATGCATATTTACCACAACATTTATCACATTAAATCTCCAGTTTGTGTTTGTTTCATTTGAAGTCACCACTATGGTGATTAGTGTTTCCTTTAGTTAGGCTTTTGTCCCTTGACCTTCCAGAACTAACTCTGCTCTTTTAACATTGCAACAGTGTTTTTGCTTGTAGCAATTACAACTTGTTTGTTACTTGAAGAAGGAGAATTGTCTATGATGTCATAGAAGCTTACTTGTTTTTATGTTGTGCTGCCTAACATTTAAATATGAAATGATAAAATAAAATTAAAGAACTGAAATGTATAAGAGTGACACTCTATGCTGATCTAAAGACACACTGTATTTAATAAGATTGCTGCAAATGTGTCAGCTGTGGTTTTTGCTTCAGAGATATCAACACTTTGGATACAAATCTCAACAATGGTGAGAGTAAATGTCAAGAGAGTTTTCTACAATCCTGGTACCCAGCATGCACCGCGGCACGAAGCTCCGTTGCCGACCGTCACCATTGCTGTGCCTCACAGGCAGATTGAAGTGTCCCTAAAGGTTACGGACAATGTTCTGTAAATCTACGGACAGTGTTCTATAAATCTACAGAATGTTCAGTTTTTGAATAAACGGAAATGTCTGTAAACATAACGGAAAAAGTACCGGTAATTCTCTGCCAGGACTTTATCTATTTTTTTACGGATTATTTTTTTAGAGTGTAGACATTTTTTTAGTATATTAAAGGGGACTTTCCAGAAGACGTTTTTAAGATATTAAATAAATCTTTGATGTCCCCAGAGTACATATGTGAAGTTTTAGCTCAAAATACCCTATAGGTAATTTATTGTGGCATGTTAAAATAGGCACTTTATGGGGCTGAGCAAAAATGCGCCGTTTTTGTGTGTATCCCTTTAAATCCAAACGAGCTGCTCAGGTGGGCGGAGTCTCAAGCGCTCGCGCTGTAGAGAAGACAGAGCATCGAGGAAGATTCTCTCACGAAAGAAGTTAGTGAGCGTTGCGATACTTTTTTGCCAAACCACACGAGCACATTTAAATGATCTGTAATAAAACAACACGTTTAATGCTTAAACTTCAGAGAAACAGATCAAATGACATGTTTAAGTTTATTGTGATTGAACACATTCGCGTTTCTGTCAGTCTCTCACGCTCTGTCTACCCAGCTAGAAATAAAAAGTTCTAAGAACGTTCCCCAATGTTCCCAAAAACATTCTGCCAACGTTAAAAGTGTCCAATTTTTTAAAAGTTTTTTTTAAGTTCTAGGAACGTTTCTGTTGTCTGAAAGTTAGAGGAATGTTACATTTTACCATTTTTAAACGTTATGACAATGTCCTGTTTTAATGTTCACACAATGTTTAAAACAACAACTGTTTTTATATTGACTTGTTTGACTGTTATATAAATGACATAGAAACATTGCACTTTACTATTCTAAAAAACACTACTTCTGAATGTTCAGTAAACATATTGCTGTAAAAAACTCAATTCACTTATTAGGTTTAGATGTTGATGTTTTGTTTAATTTAAAGTCACCCTTGTTGTGATTAGTGTTTGTTTTAGTTGGTCTCTTGACACTTGACTTTTTGCTTGCAAATTTTTTCCCTGGTTGTGTTAACCTTGTGCCAATGCACCACATTTGTTATGAACATGCAAAGTTAATAGAGCAATTCTGTGGTTGTTGGCACACAATGGCAAAGATCCTCACCTAATTCATTTACAAATTAAAAGTTTATTTTCTGTCAAAAATGTAAATGAGTTCCAGTGCTTTCACAGCAGTTTGTCATTAAGGAGTTTTAGAAACTTTGGACAAAAATATCCGCTGTATAATTGGGATTCACAAACATCAAGAATCAGAGTATTAAAAACTACAATAGTATTAATAATATTAATAATAATAATAATAATAATAGTATTAATAATAGTAATAGTATTAAAACTACAAGTTATAAGATTTTAGGCTCCTGTTTGTGTTTAAGGGAATACAAACGCGTCGCGCTGTCACGCCGCATTCAGATAGCCAGCGATGTTATCGCTGTGTGTCGTCCGTCTCTTTCAATGAGGCGTTTCTAAATCTGCTTGTCATAAACAAATGAGTATCATCCATGCCAGTAACTGACGAGAGAATGATGACGTGAACTCCACTGCTTCATTCTCATTGGTAGTCGCTCCCGAAAGTCGCTCGACATTTGCATAAAGTTAAACTTTTCTTAACTTTCTCGCGTCGGTGGATACGCCCATACGGTCGCCAAAGGTCACTTTCGCTCGTCTCGCCGGAAGTCGCCCAGTTTCTATTGAAATGAATGAGATCGCGTCGCTCTGCTTCTGCTGGTTGCTGGCTGTCGGAATGGGGGGAGTCACCCTTATTGTGATTAGTGTTTGTTTTAGTTGGACTCTTGACACTTGACTTTTTGCTTATGCAAATGTCGAGTGTATAAATGTATATTTACCAAACAATATCCTGAAGAATAAAGCATTTGAAGCTTTGTGCATTCAGAGACCTCCTCTTCTTCATGCTCTTTTGTATTTTCTACATTTAAATAAAAGTTTCTTCATAAAGCTCACATTTCCAAATCTCTTTTCAAGTTTGTCTTTGTGCTTCTGTTAAAGATGGAAATGTTCAAATTAACTTTGTTCCAAAACTTTAATGAATTTTGGTGTGACAGAGAATGTGTTTGTGTTCTTCAGGTGTGTTTGGTGATGAAGTGAAGTTAGTGTCAGTGATGGAGGGAGATTCTCTTACTCTACACACTCATATTACTGAAATTAAGAAACGTGATCTGATTATGTGGAGGTTTGTTGTAGCTCAAGAGTTTATTATAGTTAAAATCAATGGAGCAGCTAATAAGACATCAATATATGATGATGTTCTTGATGGGAGATTCAGAGACAGACTGCAGGTGAATAATCAGACTGGAGATCTCACCATCACAAACATCACAACTCAACACACTGGACTTTATCAAATAAACATCAACAGTGAGCAGAAGTTGTCATACAGATTCAATGTTACTGTCTATGGTGAGTAAAGATTTACTGTTTGTCTTCTCTATATTTTATTATATAAAACTGATAGTTTAGGTGTTTCATTATGATTGGTGGTTGTTGTAAATTACTTGAGTGACAAGTAATTGCATGACATTAATATTACTGCATTGTTTGTCAATCATTCTGCTTCTGATCTACACTTGGTTATAGAATTTGTATAAATATCTATACATTGTTCTTGCTGTGTGCTTTAAAGAATCATTTTCAGGTATATGAAAAACCATTTAACAAAATAAATTATCTAGCTGCTCTGTTTCATCAAACCCCTTCTTAGGACGTAATGCTTTAGTTGAGATATTAACTATCATACAGTAATTCGTCTCAATAGTAGGGATGCACGATATATCGGCCGACATATCGTTATCAGCCGATAACTGCTTATTTTTAATATTATCGGTTATTGGTCTGATAGCAAAATTAGGCCGATAAATGAAAGCAGAGAAATTATGGATTATTTTTGGTTTGTTGAACCACTTCGCTTGCTCATTGCTGGCCATGTGGAGTTTTGATTGGTGCTTTCTGTGACATACCACGAAGATGAAACGTGTTACGGGCTTAAGAAGAGTATGCTAGTCTAGCGCAAAGACAAGATGTCCGCGGTCTGCGAGTTTTTCATTGTGAAAATAATCGAAATATTTATCGGCCTATAGATATCGGTTATCGGCCCCCAAATTTAATGAGTTATCGGTTATCGGTAACGGCCAAAATTTCCATATCGGTGCATCCCTACTCAATAGTGTCTCTTGCTTTATATTGATAAACTTATAAACTTTTTTGGGTTTTGTATCTGTATGTTTTCCAGCTCGTCTTCCCGTTCCTGTCATCAGCACACAAAACTCTTCATCATCAGAAACATCATCATGTGTGTTGTTGTGTTCAGTGTTGAATGTGAGAGATGTGAGTCTGTCCTGGTACAAAGGAAGCAGTTTATTGTCCATCATCAGTGTGTCTGATTTCAACATCAACATCATCTCTCTTCATCTGAAGTGTCTGGATGATTCTTACAGCTGTGTGGTGAACAATTCATTCAGTAATCGGACTCAACATCTCAACACCACTGATCTCTGTCAGCCGTGTTCAGGTACAGTTCTAATTTATTGAGTTTATTTGTTTCAACAAATGAAGGGCTTAGAGGCAAAGTGCATCTGCAGCCAATCTACATTGAATAAATAGCACACAGTGTGAAAAGTCATGCAATACATATGCCAAATCCATTTTTACCAAAAGCAAAAAGCTGAGATAATTCCATTTTTGTGACTTTTAATCGAGATCAGATTCAGTGCGATCCCGGAAATACTTGTCATTGGCAGACAAGCATTATCTCTTTATTGATGAGTTAACTCATCTATATTGGCATTTAATATAGACATATTGTTTATGAGGGCCGGAAACGGTGATGTAGTCTAAATGAAAGGCGTAAACGTGGCAGAAGTAATTAGTTTTAAAGGCAAACGCTTTAATGTAAACATGGCCTAAAACAGTGTCTGAAGTATTTACGAACGACTCCGTTTATGGGGGTCGAAAACGCTGGAGTAGTCTAAATGAAAGGCGTAAACGTGGCAAAGTTAAAGGCGCTCTATGCATTTTCTGCGTTTTTGTCAAACAGCGACCCCTAGAGTCGCTGGACAATACTTGCAACTGTCGTAATTTCCCACTCTAGTACACCTCCCAAGATAATGACCAGGTAATGTTTCACAATTTCATACAAATATTAGGCTACTGCATAGTCTACTAAACTACAGATGATGGTAATAGGATAATAAGAAGTTTATTCAGTGCATATAATAATAAAGTACCGCGTTTGCTGGCTTATAACGTTTTTACATGATTGCAGCTAAATCACAAGTAAACAGTCTATAGTCTATGTCTACTGTATCATTTCATTTGTGTTCTTGTAAACATTACAAAATGCCAGGACAAAGTTAATTGTGTACGTTGTATTATTTCATAACATTGTTTGTTATAATGTCACTATACATGATTATTGCTATTTATCATAATAGTTTGCAAATTGTGCATGTTTACACTATTTACAACCTCTAGGCTTATTTATGTCCTGATAATTATGTGAGATATTGACAACTGTTGTCTTGATAATCGCATGACATACTACAAGCAAGCGCAACAACATACAACATAGACCACAAACAAGTTTACAAATGAGAGATTTACATACTAGTCCATCAACAAGATTGCCAGATCAGCATCTCTGTTGCATCCAGTGCTGTCTTTTAGCTCACGCCAACGAGTAAAAACCTGACCGAGTGGGACTCTTTTCCGGTTCCTAACGCGGTCAGATTCTCTTTTCCTACTCTCTTCCGAAAGCGCTTTCTTAACTTTTAAATCAATTAGCATCACGTCTCAAATTTGCGCGTGCAGTTGTTGTTATAGGCTTGATCGACTTCATGCAGCGCTGCAAGAACCGACAGCCGGATGATGTCAAAGTACCGCGAGAATGATTCGAGACGGTTCTTGCAGTGCCGCACGAAGTCGAAGAAGCCTAACGTGTGTAACGTCGTTGCCGTAAAGCAAGTTGTGATTCTCGCGAGATTTATCAGGGGCGCTTCTCTCAAGCTTGCATTGCTGGTTTTGCTAGCGGCGTCCTCCCCGAGCTTCAACAGGAGGATGATTCGCCCTACTATGACTTTGTTTACCACCGAAATAACTTTGAAGCTGTTATATTAAGGTAAATTAACTGCATTGTGTGTCTTTAATGAGATTTAAAACGTAAAAGCATTAATGTAAACAGGGCCTTAGGGTTTTCAATATTTGTTGTATTCTGATGCAGAGATATGGCCGTGGTTATTGCATCTGCAGGCTTGCTGTGGATTGATAATGACAGACAGATTCATGTTTTGTTGTAATAAGGTTGAGTCACTAGCTGCAGATTTGGCCCAGATGGTCTGGATAGGGTTCAGCAGATAAGGATCAGACTGTAGAAAACATATTTCTTAATTTCTTTTCACATTAAATGCTGGTAAATTGTGTTTTTGTTGAAACACACTGATCTGTTTCATGGTCCTTTGTTTCCTCAGACTGTTTTTGCTGTTGTTATGGTCCTGAATCTGTGATCCGATTGGTTATCTCTGCTCTGGTGGTCGTGGCTACTGTTGTTCTTCTGGTTTATGACATTTACAGCAACTCTGGTGGAGATGAGCAGGAGAGAAGATCACGGACATCATCAGACCATCACTGAGAAATTGTAGTTTGTAGTTCTTCCAACTTTTAATATATACTTTAAAAAATAGATATTATCTTTGAGGTTTTTACAAGACATGGACTCTTCTGGACCTTTCTATCAGAACCAGCATTTTCACATTTTCAGAAATTTCAGCTACAGTAGTTTGTTTGTTGGATCGGACCACACAGATGCGATCTGATTCCTTGCATCACTTTTGATAGGTACTGATAACTGCAGACTGGGAGTACCCCAAGAGCTGCTGTGTTGGAGAAGATCCGACCCAGTCGTCCAGGCCCGGATTGGCCATTGGGAGGACCGGGGGGAATTGACCTATTGCTAAGCACGCCCCTCGAATGCAGATGAGCCAATGGCGGTTGAGTATCAGTTACACCCGGGACCAGAACACAGTCAACTGCAGGTTTCAGGGTTATAGAAAAGCATTGTATGATCTGAAGCTCACATTATTGTGTTTATGCTGCCAAAATGGTAAAACAATGTGTCTGGGGTACTATTTCAGGTATATTGGGAGGATGGGCAATAAAATTTATTTTATTCCATTTTCTAACCCCCCCCCCAAAAAAAAAAAAAACAGATCAAAATGTCACGTAATGTCCAGATTAACAAGAACGTATACATTAGTTCTAAAATGAGTCAAATATTTTTTTTATTTGTGCTAACGTCACCTTAACTTTTTTAATCACAATCATTAAGTTAGCATTAAGCTTGTGCCAACGTTAGCTAAAGTTCAGTTCCTCTCCATATTAATCTGGTTAAATGTAAGCTAATTTAATATTATGTGGTACATGAACAGTGTTAATCTTGATGTCATCTGCGATTGTGACGACCATAACAAGGCTTCTTCCGCTTGCATTGTGATCTGTAAACCCTTGCTTCCAAATTAATCTTGTTTTCCACTATATTTATATTCGGGGAACAATTCCCGCACACTATCTGCTTGCTGAGGTTTTTTTTTGATGAAGGTTGCGTTGCAACGTTTCGATCAACTGATCTTCATCCGGCAACCATCAGATCGGTTGATCGCAGCGTTGCAACGCAGCTTTCATTGAAAAAGGGTTCGGCAGGCGGATGGTGTGCGGGAGTTGTTCTTTGTATATTTTGAGACTTTTTGTCGTCTTATCCTACGCACCTATCTATTGACTTCAGGTGTGCGATGCTAATTTGTTTCACTATATTTATATTAAAATATTTTATGTCTCCATCTGTGGCTTATTTAAGTCCCATTTGGTGGTCCTTCAATGTCTAAAATATATCAAAAACATCCTAGGGCAAGGTTTTAAAATTGACAGCTCCCATTTTAAAACAGCTAGCAACCGTGTGTTTTTCTGAGGTGGGAACGGTAAGGGGGACAGGGCTTAGCGATAGGTCAATACTCAGTGGACCGGGCTGTTTTTTTTTTGCCACGAGGGCCAGTGTAGTCATGCCGCCGTGCGGCATTCCTCTCTCGCCTGCCACTTTTGCTTGTGCGAATACATTTGTTTTTGGCAGTCGTGGGGGCGGGATTACTTGTTATTTTACATGTAATCTCAAATGTCATTGGTTACTACCCTATTCTGGAAGCCAGTTGTGATTGGACAATCGTTGTTCTCAGATCAGAATAGATCTTTGCATTGACGTCACTTTTCCACATGACCACACCGGAGCTGTTAAGTGGCAAAACATTCAACAAAATGGCTGTTTTTTATAGCGTCTGCTGTGAAAACACCAGTAAAATTGACTATTATCAGCTTAAATTGAATTTAGTTAACCTTAACAGTGACCCTAACAACTTGCAAAAACAACCAGTCGTCTGTGGACACTGGCATATGGCCAGACATTGCTTTTCCTGACATATATATGTTTGTCTTGCCTAACACTATTAAACCATCCCACCTTTGTAGAACACAAGGCTCATCATAATGGATGTTTTTTTAATGAAGGCTCACTGACAAAAATTTGCAATTACACAGAATAAGAGTATTAATTTATGTGTATTTCATGTATTTTTATAGGATTTTCTTACCCCAAAATTTTAAATACCTGACATATGGCTACTTCTACTGATTTACTTCTCCTTTGAGTCGCAAAACATTCAACAAAATGGCTGGCTGTTGTAGCGGCGGCCGCAAAATGTCAGTGTAACTGACAATTATCAGCAAAAATTTAATTTAGTTGCACTTGATAGTGACCCTAGCAACTTGTCAACCCACCTGTTTGTCCGTGTATATGTAAGAGCTTTCTCTGATATTGCTGAAATAAGATCGCGCAGCTTTCACACACTTGTAAAATGAAACTAATAAAAGACGCGCAGATTAGCCGCTTTAGTTTTATCAATGAAAGGCTAAATATATCGCTGTACACTGTGTGTTCGTGCTAGAGGTCAGAAAAGATAGTTTCAGGTAGTTTTAGCCTACTATATTGAGTATTATTATTTTATAGAACTTTAAAAATATATTTACTATTACAAGTAATAGTATTACTCCACTAGGTCTGAAATATATATATATATATATGGGTCAAAGACGAGACGTCACCATTTTGGTGTCCGCATCAAATATAATTTACAAAAGTGATTTTACATACAAAAAAAACATATAAAATGCAAGTAAAATGTCTACTTTTATGTTTCAAATAACTTTTGTGAAAATACAATGACCAAATATGAGTTTAATAATGCTCCAAAGTGTAAAATCGTCATTCAGCGTAATGGTCCGGACTATGATTTTACTAATAGATTTTTAAATAAACGTATAAAATACCATGTTAAAAAAAAAATTTGCTTCCTTGGCATGTTCACATAAGTGTTGGCTGTTTTATATTAATAGGACTATGTGTTATTTTTTTCGTTAAATATTGAAACAACTAGGGGACTATTGTCCCGAATATGCAGTTTGTCCGAGGTCATTCAGTGTAACGGGATCAAGAAACCATTTTGAAATTAAATACACAAACAATACTCATCAAGCAGTCTGTGACATCATCAAAAGACCCCCTGAAGACCATGTGGTGATTCAGCAAGGTAAGTTTATTGCCCTTAATTATTTGATAATTTCACCTTTTCATAGTGTGGTATCTTGAGTTACAAAAACGACTGTCATTCAGTGAAATGCAAAAAAACACTTTTATTGTTAGATTTTTTGAAAAAAAAGTAGATGTTGTGAATAATGATGATAAACCTTTCTGGTCAAGTTCACTGTTTGATATAGGTATCTAGTTGTTAACTACTAATATTAGCTTAAGTAAAAGTTTCGTCATTCAGGGTAATGTTTTGTCATTCGGTGTAATGCAAATTGTATGTTACACCACAGTGTCATCCATTACACTGAATGATAGTGTCACTGTTTAGATAACATTTTTAGCATTTTATTTCTATTTCAGATAAATGAGGGATGTTTAGCACAAAAAATATATCAAACTTTATCAATATTAATGTTTTAATGTATTTTTGTCGTTTTGGTACTGATTTCTTTTAGATGCCCACAAACAAAGAGAAAGTTTCTAGGCACTGGCAGAAAGTTAATGCAGACCCAGTAACTAGGGCAATGCATTTAGCAAGGAGACGAGAAAGGTATTGAGGAGTGCAATGTAAAAATAATAGGGCTGGGTTTAAAAAGATAGATTTCTCGATTTTAATCAATTCTAATTTTGAAGAAACTATAGTGATTTGTAAATCACAATAATCGATCTTTCAGTCTATGCTGTTTTCAGATGATGTTAATCAATATCAAATTGATTTGAAATTGAATCAAATCGTGAAATTTGTGTCCAAGCCTAGCCCTACAGAATAATAGGTTACTGCTGTTTTTAGATAGAGACTCCACCCTACCTATACCACAAGTTAAAGGGATAGTTCACCCAAAAATGAAAATTTGGTCATTATTCACTCACTCTCATGTTGGTAAAAACCTGTATGAATTTTTTTGTTCTGATAAACACAAAGGAAGATATTTTGAGTAATGTTTGTAACCAAACCGTTCGTGGACCCCATTTACTTCCATAGTATTAATTTTAGTATCATAGTATGGGGTCCACAAAAGGTTTGGTTACAAACATTTCTCAAAATATCTTCCTTCCATTTATGCGGGTTTGAAACAACACGAGAGTGAGTAAATGATGACAGAATTTTCATTTTTGGGTGAACTATCCCTTTAAGAGAGGCCACTGAGGGGATTCTCCGCCCATAATACAAATCCTGATAACATGTCATTTATGTTGCCAAACAGAAAGTATTTTTAATTAATAACACGTTTTATATAGATCTATGTCAATAATTTTATGTCAATAATTACATGGAATCTGTATTTCAGCAACCAGAGAAGAAAGCAAGCTGCCTTGGCTGCAAATCCTGATCACCCGTCAATCAGGAATTTATCAGATGCTGCAGCTGAGAAGAGGCAAAAGCAATGGCGGGAAAATCAAAGTAAACACAGGGAAGAAGCTAAACGTATTAGGGCAGTTCTGGATCTTATAATACAGTATTACCACCTGTTCAGTTCATTTTTACGAATATGATATGTATTGTGGAATAAAATGATTATTCATTTCAGCATCTACTTCTGTGATTTGTTTAGGAATAAAATGATACAGAATAATATTCAAAACATTGCAATAATGGAAACAATGACACTTTTGTCAAAATGTCATTCAGTGTAACAAACCATGGTCATTCGGTGTAACAGATATATTTATGTAGAAATGAAACAATATACTTATTCTGAGCTGTACTTATTAAAATATGTATAATAATGTGTGATCCTTCAAAAATTTGATTTGATTTGAATTGATTTTCACTTCCTTACAAAAACTTCTTGCTGACAAATGGGTAAAACCTAATGGTTTAAAGGATATTGGCGATGTAAAATGCTTTAATATGACAAATAGTTAGTATTTCGTGTCTGCACTGTGATCTATAAATAGAGTCTTGTAATGTGTCATCAAATAATAGTTTTTCTAAAAATGTCTGATTATATTTTTTTGCATAAAAATATTGTTACACTGAATGACATTTTAGTTGGTGTCTTCTGTAAAATCCCAGTAAAAATGTATGGTAGTAATTATTTTTTGCTCAGAAAAACAAAGTTAAACAGGACATATTCTAATGTATGTGAAAAAGACTAAATTTAAAGCTCTTTTACACTTTTATTTTTTTATGCTTTAAACCCCCTTTTCGTCTTTGACCCATATATTGTTTGTTTAATCCCCTGGAACACACCACAAATATAATGATTTTATAGAACATGATGCATTCATGTGTCTGTCATAATTGAATAATACATTTTTACAGTCTTGCTTTAATGGGCATTAACTCTTTTATTTATTTAAGGCAGAGGATACATTTCTAGAAAAGATGTATTGTTGTTGCCATTTTTAAATGTTACATTTTATTGGTGTGTGTAAGAGTCTTTTGCCTGTAAAGTCTCAAATCTTATGTAAGGGATAATGTAGAGGCAGCCGGTAGTCCGCGAAGCGGAGGGTCTTGTATCACACTGAAGGGGCTTATTTTCCCGATAACTACCGGCTGCCTCTACATTATCCCGCTTATTACACGGCTACTTGTCACATAAGAAAAAAAAACTGGATATGAATATGAATTTGAAACATTTTATTGGCATATTTGTTTTAAATTAACATTTTTATCCTTCCGCAAAACTTTGCACAGATGCATAAAATGATCATAATACCTTATTAAGATCCTCTGCTTCATACTTGTCTGTTTTAATGCCCATTCTGTATTTTTTTGTGTGTTGGCTTCGTAGCTGTCATGCTCTATTTTGTCAAGTTCAGTCTCAGTAAGCTCTCCGTGTCTTGTCGTTGTTCGTTCTTCTATCCACTGTTTAAATGTTTTGTTTTTTCCGTACATGTTAAAATTAATGTCGAAATTTTCCATTCTTAATTGTGGGCTCCAGTGTTTGTCACAAGATGGCGCCAAACAGTAATCTTTATTGGTCTTTATTGGCGCAGAACGATTTTAATCGTACAAGTAGTACCGGCTATGCGTTATTACTTTGGAGCGGTTACGAACCAGCAAATGTCTCAACTGACCAATCAGAATCAAGCATTCCAGAGAGCCGTGTAATAATGTGAGATAAAGAGCATCACAGTTTGATTACAAGCATTTATTTCACTATGATTCAAATATTTAAATCACTGACATGACGTATCTCAGTAAATATTAAATCAAGTTTATATTTTCACAGGATAATTTTTACATTATGTAGGGTGATTTTTATGTAGAAAACATTAAATTACAAATAAATCGTATGTGTAGTTTAATAGCATATTCTTCTTGGCAGAAATTAACTTCCATTATTTACTGTATTTTGTGTCATCATAGTTTCTAAACGTAATGCATGGAATTGGATTCAAGTACACGTATCCTAAAAATAAATTTGGTCTGACTGATATGCTGAAAAACGGGTGAATTTGGATCATGATTTTGAATGTAAGTCAATGACGCCCTCTGGCGGTTGGGCATAGCAAGATGGCAGACCGTCTCAGTGATGGGAGAAACGAAGCTTTGAATCAAAAACCAATTGCTTCGGAAATTCAGCTTTTTTAAGCAGTTTGAAACACCACACACGCTGGGGACACCTGCTGGTCAAAATAGTGTAAAAGCTGATATGTCCAAACATTTTACACTTTTTTTTTTTTACAAAATAATAGCAAGATTTTATTAAAAAAATGTGTTTAAAAAAACTTCACTTAATTAAGACATAATTAAAAGTGTATTATGTGTTTTTAGTTTTATTTAGGGAAAACAAATCATTAAAACTAACTCCCCTTTTTTTCTTCTTTTTTTTAACTCCCCTTTTAATTATGCACATTTTTTCATTAAATATGTCTATAAACAAAAAGTAAACAAACTGGTTATTAGTCAGAAAGATGAATGTTTTATAAACTTGCATAATAAAACTGACCCGAGTTCATCAACTCCCCCTTGTGGTGAACGATCGGATTTTCGAAACGTAAAAGTTCTGACGTAATGAAGCCTCGTTTGCTAAAATCACGTGACTTGGCCAGTTTAAAACACGATCCGAACCAATGATTCGAAACAAAAGATTCATAAGTTTCGAAGCCTCATGAAGCAGCGCTTAAGCGACAATCACTTTCATTTCAGCTTACTTCGTGTATTGAGCATTGCCTTCAAATTATCCAGACCCTGATTTGGGATGCACCATGAGAAGCAACGGATCCAACCACCTCAGTTTCGCGTCAGCCACCCTTATATGTAGGTTTCGTTTGTTTGTTGTTTCTTCCGTCGGTCAATGCCAGTGGGTTTATGGACGGCGTTTACAGTCAGATATCAAGAATTAAACCCTTAACCTTATCGATGACATCTTTATTAAATCCACAACTACAGCAACATGAAGACGATATATTTACTCTTTATGATTTTCGGTAAGTAACATTTTCTGCAACACTTTCGCTTTCACTTCACATCGGAAAATGCCTGGGGGTGGGAGAAAAGAATCGATTCACCAAACTATCGCGATTCTCTTTAGAACTTTTAGATTCTCTCTTTGAAATCGATATATATATTTAATTGTTTTACGTGTCCAAAGAGGTGGTGGGGAGACGTTACCGCTTTTATTCCAACAAAGTGCAAAACGTATTTGTTGTTGTCTGTAACAGATCCGTTTCAAGCTGGAGTGAGAACGCGAAACCTTGACAGAGACAGGGGAGCAAACCTCTTCGAGAATTATTTCTGCACTTTCACGTGATACTGATACTCTTTGATAATGACATTTTGCGTGTGAGCACGTCGTGTCTCTCTCAGTGTGTTCGGTGTGCGTTTGCTTGCTCTCTGTTTCTCGATAACTTTGGTTGCAAAAGCTCCGTGTCACATTTAACCCATCAATGTTTCTGAAGTTGAGACGAATTGAACGCATCAAAGGTCTTCACTGAGGACCTGGGTCAGTATAAAACCCGATTATAAGAGTCAGTCAGCGCTAACGGGTTAATGCGCATGTGCAGTTTCAAATGTGCCTCCGGTTTCTATGGCGATAATAAACTGGCTCTTGTTTAAAAAGTCACGATCACGCACTGCACTTTCATTCTCAAGTATTAGTTTAATTTGTTACGTTTTTTTTAATTTTGTAGCACATATTATTTGTCTAGATTCTTAAATATGTTGTTCAACTTTAAATACATTTTTCAGTGGCTTATTTATTGTTATTTATTGGAACAGCTTAACATGGCACTTTATTTATTTCAGAGAATTTTGTTTCTACTCATTATGTTGCACACTTGAATATTATATTCAAGTTCAGGATTTTGGAAAGTTTTATGGTTAAAGGTACTTTAAAATATGCACTTTTATGTGATCTGGCCCTGAAAAAACATGTAATGCATTGTTTTTGTTAATGACTCTTATACATACAGTCTCTATGTATGATCAAGTTTTTAATTGTCTAATCTTTATTTGGCAAATAAAAATCACAAAGATTGAAACAACGAATCGCATTAGCCTCATAAGCGCAATTAGTTGTTGGCAACGATTAATCGCATACAGATAAGAGTTTTTGCATAACGTGTGATTGTTGTGTTTCATTATTATGTATATTTAAATACTACATTTCACAAATACATTTCAGAAATTATTTATTTATTTATTAATGTTTTATATATATATATATATATATATATATATATATATATATATATATATATATATATATATATATATATATATATATATATATATATATATATATATATATATATATATATAATTTTTTTAATTTATTTATTTATTTTTATTTATTTATTTATTTTTATTTATTTATTTATTTATTTATATATTTTTATTTATTTATATATTTTCATTTATTTATTTTTATTTTTATTTATATATTTTTATTTATTTTTTTTATTTATATATTTTTATTTATTTATATATTTTTATTTATTTATATATTTTAATATATTCTTTATTATATATATATATATATATATATATATATATATATATATATATATATATATATATATATATATATATATATATATATATATATATATATATATATATATATATATATATATATATATATATATATATATATATAATAAAGAATATATAAAAATATAAATAAATAAATTGTTTTATATATGTATTTATATATGTATATGTATGTATATATGTACATATACATAAATATATGTATTTATATATGTATATATGTATGTATATATGTATGTATATATGTATATATGTATGTATATATGTAGAGAGGCTAAGTAGGAAATTATCTACCACCTTTAGACACTTTTGATATTTTAGGGATAATTAAGTGACCAGTTACATCCAGTCACTAATATCGTTAATACAGTTTGTTAGCTTAGAAAACTGGTGAGTTTTGCTAGGATGTGAGGAGATGTAAAGCTGGGTATTATCTGCATAGCAGTGAAAACTTATGGTATGTTTCCTGATTATGTCTCCTAGAGCTAACATGTATAACGAGAACAGGATAGGACCTAGAACTGATCCCTGCGATATACCATATTTAACTGGGGCGTGATATGACTCTTCCTCGTTTACATAAACAAAGTGATAGCGGTTGGTTAGATACGATCTAAACCATGCTAGCGCCTGACCACTGATGCCAACATCGTTTTCTAGTCTATTGAGTAAGATTGTCTGATCTATTGTGTCAAAGGCTGCACTAAGGTCTAGTAATATAAGGATTAAAAATGAGCGGTCTAATAAATTATATTATGCATTGCCCAAAGATAGTTCCCTTTGTAACTTTCAATAACAGGGGACTATTGTGAGCCTCCTGCAGCCCTGATACAGCAGCAAAGCTCTTGATTATTACGCCAGAATGATAATATAGTTCCTAGACATATCTGCCTAGAAAATCACAACTTTTAATTTTCTGTCGGTCCTAGTACACAATGGCCCTCATTTATCAAAAGTGCGTACACCAAATTTCCAGCGTACACCTTGCGTACACCCAAAACCACGGTGACTTTGAGATTTATCAATATGGACGTTGGCGTACGGCACGCTCAAATCCTACGCCAGCTCAAGAGGTGGTATACGCACATTTTGAGTTAGTGCAGAAATGCGCAAACACTTCCTAACACCACAAAACGCACTGACAAACTAAAATATATGATATATTTTGACCCACTGTAAAAACCCAGTCTCCTGAGGTTGCGTATAAATAGCACGAAGTGTAAAACTCGTGCAATACATACGCCAAATTCCACTTTGGCGTGCATATGATACGCAAGTCTTTCCCATTCACTTAAACGGGGCATCTTTTTTTGTCGTTTTATTTATTGGTTTCTCAATTTTTTTCTGTTTTTTAAACCATTTTCGCTTGGGTTTAGGGTTAGATTTTAGATTTGCTTAATGAGGTTATTTAATATTAATATTCTCAATGTTTTTGTCCATATTTAAGCCATGGTCGCTTGGAGTTGGGGTTAGAGTTGGGGTTTGGTTTAGGATGTCATTTTTATATAACAAAAAAATGTTCTAACCCTAAACCCAAGCGAAAATGGTAAAAAATAGCAAAAAAATTGAGAAACCAATAAATAAAACGACAAAAAAAGATGCCCCGTTTAAGTGAATGGGAAGGACTTGCGTATCATATGCACGCCAAAGTGGATTTTGGCGTATGTATTGCACGAGTTTTACACTTCGTGCTATTTATACGCATTTTCAGGAGACTGGGCTGAAAAAAACATAGTAACTTCAGTGTTTATTTTTATGCAACAATGTTCAATGTTTAATTTGTGAGACTTTACCAAAGCATTTGATTTGTATGCATATGTATTCCTTCAGTTGAGAGCCTGCGCTTTACATGATGTTTCAGAGAGAGCATGTGAACGGAGCTTAGTGGGAGCGGAGCGTTGCGGTAATTTTACCATCAAAGCGCCTTTGCGAAAATTCCGCTCCCTCAGCACCGCTCGTTGAACCCAGAACGCCCTTTGATAATTTGCTAGTTCGAGAATCTGTAAAAACGTCTAGCAATAAGTTATGGAATTCAAGCATTATACATAAATGTAAAGAAAAAATCAAAGTTAAGATTGAACAGGAAGACAAAATTGAAAGGGACTGCGGAGAGACTGTAAAGAGTTAGGGCTCAGTCACACCAAAAGCGTTTATGGCAGTTGCAGGCGCCTTTTTTGAATGATATTCTATGGGCAGGGCGCGTTTGCGCGCTGTTTATGCGCGCCGAGCGCCTTGCGGTTTTCTGCCGCCTGCCGCGCACGCGTTTTTGAAGGAGCGCTGAGAGCGGAGGAGCGCCTGACGTCATTCGCGTCTTCCATTGTCCAATCGAATGAGGGGAGAGGCGGGCCTTACGTTGTGGCGAGGGAAGTTTACAGTTGCTTTGAAGAACCGGACTCCACTCGCTCACTCTCTCCTGCGTGTTTGTGCTCCTCTTATCCTCAAACAAGGTCAGAGCAAGCGCCCTCTTTTTAAAGTTTCTGCTAATATGACAGTTAACAGCAAAAGAGCCCTCACGCTTCAATATTTGATTGACAAGACAGCTGACTCGGTGGTTGCTTAGCAATATGAAAAGCCGCGCTGCACTGCTCTTTTTTAAAAAAGGCAGTGCGTCGCGCCTTGCGTTTGCAAGCGTTTAAAGCGCTTTTGGTGTGACTGAGCCCTTAGCAAATATTCATCCTGGAATCTGAAGCGGCACATTGCAAGAAAGCACAAGGTCAGGATGTGCTACGAAAACATGGTAATGCAATAAAAGGTAAGCTAGTTACATACCATTCGATGATAAATAAATACAGATGAGGTAAGGTAAAATGCTTGTGTTGAATGGAGCCGTAAATCCGATCATGCGATCATGCGGACAAAATTATGGCCACGAATTATCTTTTATGCTACATTATGGACACTTCTTTTTCTTATTTAGTCTAAAGTATGGCCATAAATTTAGAATTTGTTCCCAATATTCAACAGTTTGTTCCTTGGAATTAATTATTATAATATTTCGTAATTACTATTACAATTATTATTACTTAAAATTATGAATTAGCTTAGTAAAACATGTGGATGTCGTGGAAACAAATTGTTAATTTGAATTATATCCGGAGCTCCGTATCAAACTGGATCTTAGCTAACAAACAACTGTATGTAAATACAGAACAACACACTACAAAAGTTACTACATCATTTTAAAATATTATTTTAAAAAACTTAACCGAACCATTAAGCAGAAATATAATTTAGATGTAGGCAACAGTAAATAATAATAATAATACATAATTATTCTTCTAAATATCAATTAATAATAAAAATAATAATAAGAATATTACAAATTGTCATCCAATTATTAATGTGTCTTTAATCCCACTCTTTAAACTCCCAAATAAAACAATTTTGTTTCTTTTCACTTTCCCGGTTTATCTTCTTTGCCGTCTTTCGTGTGTCAATGGCGTAAAATGAGGGCGTGGGGGAGGCGGAGAATTGAATTTATATGGGCTTGTTATTCTAATGACGATCGTTTTCAGCCGCGGCATTTATGAAGGGCAGATATTGCGTACACCTGAATATCAACGGTACGCACAGTTTCATAAATCAGGCGGTGAGAGGAGTGTAAGCATAATCTTACGCCAACATTTACGCCCGTTTCTACGCAAGAATGATAAATGAGGGCCAATGTAACTACAGAAGAGTCAAGTTTTTTTGAATGGGAAAACTATTAAAACTCTTTGGTTATTTTTTAGCGCGATGCTAAATGGTCTAATCAGATTCCATGGATTTGGCTAAGCTATGCTAAAAGTGGTACCGCCAGACCAGGAGATCAGCTGAATGGATTCCAAAATTTTTGTTTTATACACTAAACATAACCTCACTATCTGCTAACTGCCTATCCCCTAAACACACTGTTGCGGTCTCTGTAGACAGCCCAGGCTTCACAAACTGCAACAAAAACAAAGTGGTTAAACCTACCTCCACGAAACATAACAAAGTGTTCCAGCAAATATACGACAAGAAGGATTAGGGAGTGGGGGGTGGGCGCGTTCATGACTCTTTCAGAAAGCACGGAAGGGAGGGGCAGGAGTTAGCTATGCTTTGTTTTTATTTGACAACACCTTAAACCTCAACAAAAGGTGACATCACACAGATTCGCTTAGAGCGCCTTTAACTCTAGGGGAGCTGGAAAAAATTATCAAATTTTCAAAAAAGTGGAATGTCCCTTTTAGAAGTGCACTGACCTACATACAAACTCGTTTGGGTGGCACCCCAGACACACACATGACACACACACACTACAAAATAGAATTGTAATTTTTTTGTAGCTAATAATGTGACTAACAGTAAATTAGTACACCTAAATGATTTTATTTTGTATCAATTTGCACTGTATAATTAAATTTTTAGTAACATGTTAAAGTAGCTTTCTTCTCTGGCTAACTTTAAGGAAGGCGGTGCCCACTATTGAACAGTCGCCAATGAACTACATATATATCTTTATAGTATTATGTTTTACAGACCACCCAGCATCATGAAGTGGTTTAATGAATCTTTGCTTTTAGGAGAGTTATTGATATTTTACCATTTTGAACAGGAGTTATTTTCTCAATTACAGTTTAATATCTGAATTAATTTAGCCTCTGTTTGTGTGTTTCAGGTGTGTTTGGTGATGAAGTGAAGTCAGTGTCAGTGATGGAGGGAGATTCTTTTACTCTACACACTCATCTTACTGACACACAGGCAGATGATGTAACAGTAACATGGACATTTGGGGCTCAAAAAACTCATATAGCTCAAATCAATAGAGAAGCCAAAGAAACATCCATATATGATGATGTTCTTGATGGGAGATTCAGATACAGAGTGCAGCTGGATGATCAGAATGGAGATCTCACCATCACAAACATCACAACTCAACACACTGGAGATTATGAAGTAGAGATCACTGTCAGAAGTAAGATTATACAAAAGAGTTTCAAGGTTACAGGTGAGTATCGCAGATATTTGAATAAGTACTTATCACTCTACAATATGATTTGTTACTGTTAATTAAAATGTGTTAGCAAACACTTAAATGTAATCAGTGAGAATGTCTGTGAAATATAGGCAAGTCATATATCTGTTTCACACATACTTCGTGTGCAGCGCATATGCGGTACATATTTTTTACCTGTTAAAAGGTTAGCATTACCTACCCATGTTAACATTTAGGCAGATGTCCGAATAGTTCTTATGAGGGACAAACTTTATTATGCTGACATTAACCATGCAAACTAAAATATAACTAGGCCACAAACTTAAATAATTAACTTTTCTTTGCAAATAAACATTTTGAACACTATTGAGTACAATCAGTTAGCAAAGGAAAGATAGTGCTACAGACTGGGTTTGATTTGCATTACCTTATAATGATCAGTTTGTCTCTAAAATGGCTTTTGTCAAAATTATATTGTAAATTAAATATCTTGACTTTATTGATTTAATCTGGGTTTTTTTGGGGAGGGTAAAAATGTGACATGTTTTTACACCTGATGCTTAAAAGATCGTTTTCATTTACTGTCATCAGCTGTCTGGTGTACTTATGTGTAGCCCAGAGCCATTTATTCCCGTGTGCATCTCATTGTGACAATTAATGATAAACATACCAGTCATCTGCTGCTGACTTTACACATAAAACCTCCTTTCTATGGTGCTTTTTACACCTGGTCACATGCGTTTTCTCTGATCGTATAGGTATCTGATCTTAAAAAGACCAGGTGTAAATGCCCTCTGAAACGTTTTCGAGATGGTTATAAATCTGATCGCTCAAACCATTGCCGGAGGTCATTTGGGACGCATTTCAGATGAAACTGGACAAGTGTAAATACATCTGGTTGCAGGGCTCGAGACTAACCTTTTTCACTGGTTGCACTGGTGCGCCTAACTTTTTTCTTAGGTGCACCAGAACAAAAGTTATGTGCACCCAAATTTTTGACCGCATCGCATTTAATGCTGCAGTTTTACAACCACCCAACCCTATTAACTTGCACGAGGACGCTGGCATCCGAAAGTGTTCTTTATTAACATTAATTCAAAGTTAATAAAGAACTGGCAAGCAGGGCCTGGGCTTTAATGATGCGGTTATTCAGTTTTAAGAATGTCGCAATTGTTAGCGTGTTGCCTTTAGAGTAAATCAGATTTTGTCCACTGGTCAAGTGGCTTGTCATAAATGAGTAAGAAATAAAAACATAAATGAGTAAACTATTGCCCCGCCCCCCAATACTATTGTGCATTGGCAATCTCAGAGGCTGATGATAGGACGATCTCACAATTGGACATATCACCCAACACTGCTGCACATGAAGTATGTCTGAAACAGGCGATAATCTTACCATTTTTTTTGTAAATTCCATTCTTCAGGTGTGTTTTATAAGTTAATTCCTGAATATAATACATCAGCGTTTGCTCAAATGTAAAACATTTTGATATATACTTACCCTCACATAGTATAATAAACTTTGCTGTATTTTTCTTCACATAAAACTAAACTAGATTTTTTTTTACTCTAATGTCACCTTAGGGGCTCAGTAATAAACAATAATATATTTATATACAAAATATAATTGGGCCTATATGGTCTTGACATGCACATTATCTGTTGTTTTAGTTTAATATAAAGTGCTCATTTGGTTTGGTGTATTCTGATTGTAACAGTCATTCTATTAGCACCAATCAATTACAAATCGCCACTTTATGCTTCTCCTCTTTCTCAGTAGATGAACTGAATAAAATCTGCTGTTATATACATTTTACAGAGACCAGTATTAATTAGATTTTAAGAACTTTTTTGGCAATTTTATCAGGAGAAAGTGTAATAGAATGGGCTAAAATAATAACAGAATAGCAAAATGTAATAAAGAACTTCAATATCTAATAACTACCTGGACAATAAAAATGGCAATTAATACATTTGTTTAAAAATTCATGAATTATTCTATGAATAACTAGACAAAGTTGCAAAACATTTTAGGCAATAAAAAGTGAGATTATAAAAATAACGTAGAAATGAAATATTAATCCATTAATAAATAGTTCAAAGTAATATAACAATTTACAAAAACAACATAAAACACTCAATAAGTTCATCATTTTAAACTGCATTTACAAATTCTTAATTAAATAATGGAATTTCAAAATGTATTTCAAAAAGCGATTTAAAAAGAGAAATAAATAACTGGATTTATAAATTGAACTACAAATACAGGTTTAAATGAGGTATTTAAAAGGGCATTTTCGTTTAACATTTCTGTTTTCATTTTTCAGATGGTTCTCATTATTCTTTTCGCTGTTCAATTTGCTTTTTATTTTGGCCTCTCTATTTGGCTTTTCCGTGACTCTTTGGGTCCTCATCCGAGGATCTATAAATCTGCGCATGACGTACAATCAGAGCCAATCAGCGAGCTTGTTACATCCACCTGACCATAGCTAATTTGCATTTCTCATTTGACCATTTGCAAGGACCCAAAGAGTCACGGAAAGGTTAAATGGAGAGGCTAAAACGAAAGCAAATTGAATAGGGAAAATAATAAGGAGAACCATCGGGAAATGAAAACAGAAATGTTAAACAGAAATGCCCTTTTAAATGCCTAATTTAAACCCGTATTGTGTGTTTTATGTTGTTTTTGTAAATTGTTATATTAATTTGAACTATTAATTAATGGATTAATATTTCATTTCTAAGTAATTTTTATAATCTCACTTTTTATTGCCTAATAAAATGTTACATAATGATTTTTTTATACTTTGTCTATTTATTTATATATTAATTCATTTTTTTTAAACAAATGCATTTATTGCTATTTTTATTGTACAGGTAATTATTAAATATTGAAGTTCTTTATTACATTTTACATTGTGGTCCTCCATAGTAACTGAATTTATTCATCTTTGAAGTTTGTGATAAACATCGCATCTATTTTGATGTAGGGTGATGTATGACTGTGGGGGACTGGGGAAAGTGGTGAGGGATAGGCATAGGGGTATAAAATATAAATGGAATTGGTCCTTAGTGATTGTTCTCGGGATGTGAGAAGTTTAATAAACCAGCTTAATAAAAAAAATTCTGGACAAAAGGGCCTATCCTGCATTTAAAGGCCTGAAAAATTACAGCAATAATTTAGAAACCTCCTCTGTTTGTGTTTGCAGGTGTGGTTGGTGCAGGTGGAGTGAAGTCAGTATCAGTGATGGAGGGAGATTCTGTTACTCTACACACTGATGATCCTGATATGCAGAAGTATGATGTGATACGGTGGAGGTTTCAACATAAAAACTCTCCTATAGCTGAAATCAACAGAACGGCTGGGATCTTCTCTACATATGATGATGTTCTTGATGGGAGATTCAAAGACAAACTGCAGCTGGATATTCAGACTGGAACTCTTGACATCAGAAACATCAGAACCAAACACTCTGGACTTTATCAAGTAGACATCATCAGCACCAGCAGCAATTATACCATACATCAATCATTCACAGTTACTGTCAGTGGTGAGTAAATCAAATCTGTGAGTGTCAATGTAATAAATTAACTGCTTCATTCTAAAGCAGTTTATTTGATTTCTTATGTGTTTTCCTCTGTCTTTCCTACATTAAAGCTCACATAGCACACATTGTTTCTGCATTTCTAATGTTAATCTGGAGTACCTATAATAGGCTGCGTTCACACGGTACCGTAATACGGTTGTCAAACCTGTATTTGAGTCCTTAAGACGGTTCCGTTCACACGCAGTTCGGTTATTTACGGGTTTGACAACCGCATTCTATAACCGACTTCACACCCGTAACTTTTCGGGTTTCACAACCGTATTTACAGAGAAGCTGTGCCGTGTGAACGGAATCGCACTGGACAACCAGTTGTCTGTCACGTCATTCATTGCTCTTGTGTTAAGATAACGTTACAGTGCATGAAAATGACTGCAAACTACGCACCAGAATTGCTCCATAAGATTAATGTGATATTATATTACCTTCATAGACGCCACAGAACATATTACATTACGCATAAAATTGCGTGCAGCCCAGTAAGTGAGATATATAAAGTTTTAAACTTTAAAAGTGGACGATTAATATAATGGTAAGTGTATAATAAAAGTGATATAAAATTAGCTGTTTATTTACTCACCTTTTATCTTCAGTAGAGCAATAAAGAAACATTTTGCAAAAAAACCCCATCTGTGATTCATATAATGCAAGGCAAAAGATGCGTCACTTTGAGAGCTCAAAAAGAAGATATATCCAATACAAAAGTAATCTCCGTGACTCCTGGTGACATTTTTGGCTGCTTGTGAAGCAAATTGGTCGGTTTTTGCAGGATATTGAACGTTGTTTACAACATTATTAGCGTCCATACAGAACTGTGGCAACATATAAAGTGCGCTTTTTACACTCCCGCTCTTTAGGTGGCGCTAAGAGGCTGGTTTTGCCTGCGGTTGGTAAACCATACTCTCTGCGCCACCTACAGAGCGGGAGCGTAAGCGCACTTCCTATTTGGCTGCGTTAATGGTTTAAATAAAGTTCGATTTCTTGCAAAAACGGATCAATTTGCTTCATAAGTCATTATGATTACTTTTATATTTTATATATCTGCTTTGGTAAAACGTGCAGTTGCTGAACTGATTTTATGTTCATTCGTTTTGGAAATTAAAACTTTAATAAGGAACCACCCTTGTTTATTTTTCTCTGCACAATGGTAAGCGTTACACCAGGGTTAGGCCTGGCTTCGCTGCTATATAATGACCGTCTTAAGTCATATCCTCACATTCTTTCTCTTCACTTTGTGATACTGAAGCGGCGTCATAGAGTATTGCACACATAACGGACGTAGTAGGCTAAGTCCCTTACACACGTTCCAGCTGACATTTACGTGGATATTGCTTCGTTCCTCAAGAAAAAAGGTAAGCAAAGAGAATTGCACGTGAATGTGTTCTCGGCAGCAAACCACCACCGCTAGCAGGTGTGTCGCAGCTAGGGTTGGGAACTGGTTCTGTTTTTTTAAAAGGAACCAGAACCGCACAGTATTCTTAAATTTCGGTTCTAAAAGCAGTTGCGATGCATGGACAAAACGCCGGGAGCGGTCACTTTAAATAGCGGGGCCTTACCTCCATGAATATTAATTACCTTGATTAATTACCTTTACAGTCATGTAACCAAATTAGCGCAGTTTACGACAGAAAACACTTGCGATGCTGAGGTAAGCTTTGTATAGCTGTTAAACATATCAAAAGGAAAGTCAAAAGTGTGGATTCTAGGGCTGTGACTGTACAATGCGACCCACGGTGGTGTCTACGTTACAAACTATGAAAAATATAAAGTACAATCTCGCTCAACGAGATGTCTTCAGGTTAGGTGAACGCAAACAACGGCCAGCAGACTCAAGAGTTAGTGTGCTATAAACTGATATCAGTGATGACCCGCTGGCTTGGGGGCGAAACAATGAGGTAAGTATCAATATAAATATCAATATGGATAAAAGTGATACAATAAACACGCACATAGGCGCCAATCCCGTGAGTGCTCCGGTGCTCGACTCAAACACCCACCAAAGTGGCCAAGCTCATATGCTCAATTTCTTAACATTTGCTTCACCTTTTCCTGTATAAAACCACGCAGAAAACATGGCCGCGCCACTTTTCTCCGCTCCAGAGCATCTGCCGGTGCCCACCCCACATGCCTGTGTTTAGCGGCGGGTTCTTCCACAACAGACAGCATGTAATGGGCACCTGCATGCGAGCGGCGATTCATTGCTAGACATGTTCTTATGGGGTGGACCCCATAAGAACCTGTCTAGCAATGACTCGCCCAGATCATTTGGCAGTGTTTACCCCACTTTTACCTTGCTGTATGGGCATTTCTGAATCCTGAATATGCTTGCGGGAACAAAAAGGCTACTGTCAAATTCAAAGAAAATTAAATTATTTATTGGGTTACAAACACCTAACACTTTGGTCACAACAGGCTTCTTTACAAAAAATTAAAACCTAAGCAGTTTTTAACCTCAGCAAGTGTGTTGCTGTATACGCTGCTAATGAACTCTTATATGTTCGGTAACACTTTATTTAGTAATGCTTAACTAATGCTTTGCTAATGCTTCATAGCGTGCAGTTATTATAAAGTGTTACCTAATTGGGTTGTGTATGACAGTGTTAGTTAGTGTTTCATATCTGTTCTACAATGTTGTTGTGTTTTGTGTTAATATAGGTGAAGTGAAGTCAGTGTCAGTGATCGTGGGAGATCCTGTTACTCTACAGACTCATCTTACTGAACTACAGAAGGATGATCTGATAAAGTGGTGGTTTGTACATGATGACTCTCTGATAGCTCAAATATATAAACTAAACAAACTGTCCAGAACGTACAACGGTGAGGAAGGGAAGTTCAGTAACAGACTGAAGCTGAATAATCAGATTGGAGATCTCACCATCATTGACACCAAAACTGAACACACTGGACTTTATGAGGTAAAGATGAGCGACAGAAGACGATCCATTCAGAGGAGATTCAGTGTTCATGTTAGTGGTGAGTCTTGTGTTTCCAGAGTTATCAACATTTAAATACTTTTGGTTTTTAAAATGTTTAACAATTTAAAGCTGCAGGTTTTATTCCAATTTCAGGTTACTTTTACATACTTTTCTTTTTGCTTGTTGAAAAAACTGACCTGTGAAATTTGACTGAACAGCTCCAACCACACTGCACACTGACATGATTTATTCGTTTATTTACATTTTAGTTTATTTCTTGGTGAAAATCTTGCCTTTCAAGTCACCATTCAGTTTTATTGAAATAAGAAGCATAGCCATTCATAAAGTATTCTGTGTTTCATAGAAGAGAGTCATATGAGTTTGATATAACATGAAGGGAAGTAAATTAAATATTTTTTTGTTTTGGTGAAGTATTTCTTTAACAATTGTAAGGAATATAAGCTTTTCTGTGTTAGAAAACTATAGTATTTTATTACTTTCAAGTCAAGAAAAGAATGTAAGTGTGATACTTTGTTACATTTACACATAATTCAGTGATCATAATAATTCAGTCATTACAGCTGATGTTGGTTTGTCATGATTCACTTAAAATCAAGTGAGATTATCATTTATTCTGTTTAAATCATATATGCTGTTGGTTTCTAATATTTGTTTATGATCAGATTAACAAATTCTGGTACAGTAAAGTTGATTCTTTTTATCATTACAGGAGGTCTGTCTTCGGGTGGTATAGCAGGAATATCTGTTTTCATCCTCCTGCTTATTGCTGCTCTTGCTGCTCTTCTGATTTACTTTAAACAAAAGATTGCTGAACTACAAAAACAACAGTGTAAGAATCATTCTGCGGAGGTCGCATATGCAGGGTGCATAAGTCATCAAGCCTGGTTTATTTAATTAACTGACCCATTACATTTGCAAGTCATAAGCATATTACAACAATTTTCTATTAACTAAGAATAAAAGTCAACTTTATAATTGAAGAATTTCGTTGCAAAACGAGAAATCCATTTTTTAACATTTTTGTCAAAACATGTTTATTATTATGTTATCATGTTATTATTTAGTTTTCTGGTGCTACTTAGCTGTATTTTTTAAGTTATGAAGGTTTAAATCAAAACAAACCAACTGCAGTTTAATTGAAATGAATTGGAATGCACAACCAAAAAACGAGATTTCTGAACAATTAAAAAAATGGTGGTTATCTCGTTTTGCAACTAAACTCTTCAATTGTTAAAAAACCATAATGTGATCCGAACCATGAATTTTGTGATCCGTCACACCCCAAGTGAACAGGCCATGCCAAACACGTTCACAAATGAGGGGCAAAAATTTAAACTAGTGTAGTTATTGCGTTCAGTCCGAATACAATGATTTGTTGAACATTTTTGGTCCTACACCTTTCACAGATGACATTATATTATAAAAATCACTTAGACAATGAACAAATGAAGCCTTTACAGCCTAGGCCAGAGTGTCCAATCCAATATTTTTATTCCATTTAGTTTGGTTCCAAAACGCGATAAACGCCTTTTTTTATTAGTTGCTGCCAAAATCAGTATTATATCAGGTGAGTATTTAAAAGTAAATTCTTAATTTTACGCAAAATACAATATCCGCAGTGTTATTCTGTCATCTTTTCTCCCTTTTTCCCCAAAACGCAATAAACGCCACTCCTCCTTTTCTGCAGAATGCAATAAATCCACAAATCACAGCGCACCATTCCACGCATTGTAAACAAACAATGGTGGCACGTTGAGTACACGGAATCCTAGTTTTCCTCATCTTGTACTTCGTGATCAACAAACAAAAACAAAATAATACTTTGATGGCATTGATAAACCTGTGGTGGTTTTCTGTGATCTAATAATTTACGCAAAAGGCACTCGGGAGACGGTCACTTATTCTCCCGACAGCATCCAGCTTCTGTCATGCTAACACATTGACCCCAGAGGATCTTATGAAAAACTTTCCATTATTTTACTCAAAGTCAACGAGAATCACAGCTGATCGCTGTCAAAAATGTTAAAGGAATAGTCTACTCAGTCATTTTCAATATTAAAATATGTTATTATCTTAACTAAGAATTGTTGATACGTCCCTCTATCATCTGTGTGCGTGCACGTAAGCGCTGGAGCGCACTGCGACACTTCGATAGCATTTAGCTTAGCCCCATTCATTCAATGGTACCATTTAGAGATAAAGTTAGAAGTGACCAAACACATCAACGTTTTTCCTATTTAAGACGAGTAGTTATACGAGCAAGTTTGGTGGTACAAAATAAAACGTAGCGCTTTTCTAAGCGGATTTAAAAGAGGAACTATATTTTATGGCGTAATAGCACTTTTGGGAGTACTTCGACTCGCCTGAAAAGTCCGCTCCCCTTCTCCCTCTCATAATGCGAGAGGGAGGGTGTTACTGCGCCGAGTCGAAGTACTCCCAAAAGTGCTATTACGCCATAAAATATAGTTACTCTTTTAAATCCGCTTAGAAAAGCGCTACGTTTTATTTTGTACCACCAAACTTGCTCGTATAACTACTCGTCTTAAATAGGAAAAACGTTGATGTGTTTGGTCACTTCTACCTTTATCTCTAAATGGTACCATTGAATGAATGGGGCTAAGCTAAATGCTATCGAAGTGTCGCAGTGCGCTCCAGCGCGTACGTGCGCGCACACAGATGATAGAGGGATGTATCAACACTTCTTAGTTAAGGTAATAACATATTCTAATATTGAAAATCAGTAGACTATTCCTTTAAGCGACGACGTCCCAAGTATAACCGCAGTAATCACAGTGTTCTTAATATGACAAAGTAAGTGTTTTGATTAATGCCATTAATGTTTATTTTTTAGTCAGTGTATACCACTGTTCAACTAAATGAATATAAGATGAATGCACATTTATATATTGATTCAATAGATTTATAGCATTTTGAAAAAAAAACTTTTCATGGATTTATTGCATTTTGTGGAAAAATAATTATTTTTTATAATAAAACCTAAATATGCTACGTGAAAGTTTGTAACAGAAAATAGTGGTTTTCATCTTGTCACTTTCTTGGTATAGAAAACACATTTTTACCGAAATTTGTCAAAATGGATTTATTGCATTTTGGAACCAAACTCTTCATATATAGGCCTAACATTACACTGTATTCTTACATTATGCAGCATGTTTACTAACAACACAAGCAGCAGACTCTGACATAATATTAGTTCAAGTTCATTTAAACACTTCATTACTCCTGCTCACATTTAAATGACAGCGGAGAGACTTGCAAAAGACAAAAGAGACTGATTTAAATACCAGGTGTAAACGTGATGTGCCTCTCTCGAGGCCGGATATATCGCTCTTTTACACAGGGTTCCCATGGGGTCTTAAAAAGACAAAAATTTAGAAAGTTAAATTTAATGCCTTAAAAGTCTTAAAAACACCCAGATTTTCATCCTAGGTCTTAAATTTAATTTACAAGTCTTATAATTCTTACATCCGTTCATTCCAGAGAAGCGTTGTCAGCAGAAAATAAAATAGTAACTTAAAATGCTGTAGAACTAATCCGTGGTGGAGGCAGAAAACGTATGATGGGTGGGCCTCAAAAATCTTAATTTAAGAATTTGTAGATATTTTTACTGAAAACAAGACAAAAACACAAAGTAAGAATGTCATTTTTTGCAGTGTAAAGTCTAGTGTAAGTCTTTTTTTTACTATAAACCCTTACGAAGAGTCTGTAGCCGACTTCTATTTTGACATGACACAAAATGCACATGAGATTTACATGACCCATGGAACACATATTTTGACGATCCACACACATGATGATGTTTTGACTAGTTTCGCATTTGTGCCTTCTTGGAAAAGAAGTCATGATCCTCCACGGCTATGAGCTTTCAGAAACTAACTATAGTCTCCATGAATCTCGTGACGGGCGAGCTTTTTGTACTTGTGTTGTCATAAGACTCTTCCTAAAGAGCTCTGGTTAATCTGGAAAGGCAAGTTATTCAACTAAACAATAGCACATAGAACAGTAGGCTGAATAGTTGTCCGTACGTTAACGTAATATTATCAGTTATTTACATGATACACAATAGCATACTGAACATACCTGCAATGCTGAATAGGCTAAATGAACAGAACAAGCCAACGTGCATGAAGTATACTCATCATTCCGCATCACTGAATTCATTGAATTACATAAATACAGGAGAAGCATATAGCAGACTGTAGATTGTAATGGTTTCTCTTGCCTCGTATATGTCAAAATTAATTCATACTGAGTTACAAGGCGCACCTGACTTTAAGACGCAGCATCAGTCAAACTTTGAAAAAAAGCGGGATTTATAATCTGGCAAATATGGTACTGAAATCTGCAAGACCCTGTTTACAGCAGATGTCAGATGTGGTGTAAAAGATAATAAAATCAATCATCAGTTTTTTAAAAATCTGTTTCATGTGTGTGTTGATATTTATTTATTTCTACGTCACTTTGACAGATAAAGAAATTACAGTGAAGGATGGACATTGTGCTGTTATACACACTGGTCTGAAAGTAAAGGCAGGTGATGAGATTGAGTGGGGATTCCGACAGAAAGATGCTGTGATAATGTGGCCATGGAGACCTCTCATAGCTAAACATGATAAAGAAGGCTCCATCACTTATAATTGTCCTCATAAGAGATTCAGGGACAAACTGAAACTGCAACCTGAGACTGGAGATCTCATCATCAGTAATGTCAGTAATGAACACTCTGGAGTTTATCACCTAAAAATCACCAGTGGTGGAGAGACCTCACACAGGAGGTTCAAAGTGTCTGTCATAGGTGAGTAACTCAATCATTTCAGTCTAATAATCTTATTCACATCTGCACTATATAAACTATTTATACTACTTACGCTTGTGTTTGAAACCCAAAACTTTAAAAAACGTGTTCATTAATTTATGTTCTGTTTTTATGGACTGTTTGAGAGATGTGTTGCTTTTATTTACTTTTTATGATGGACATAATAATAGGAATTTAAAGCTAATGTGTGTTATTTCATCACAGAAATTACATATATTAGTTTCAAAAGCTAATAGCCTTCAGTTTATGAAACATCACCAAACCATTTACTGTCTGTAAGGTTAAAGCCAAGGGGACCACACCAATAAGGCACCACATCATCAAAAACAACAAGCCCCCTGCATACACTGTAAAAAACTACTTTGCTGCCATTAAATCTTTTGTTAAATCAACTCAGATTTACAAGTCATGTCAACAGAGATGAGTTGTCACAACTTATAAAATATAGTTGAGAAAAGTCAACTTAATTTTATAAGTCATAACAACTCACCTGTAGTTATAACAACTCATCTTTAGTCAAGATAAATAATAGAAAGTTGAAATGACTTGTAAATCCCAGTTGCTTCAACAAAAAATTTTAAGGCAGCAAAGTATTTTTTACAGTGTAGACTGAACTACATACAGTGAACTACCCACAGAATTTGTGTCCCCATTATAGATAACACAACTCAACAAATACTGACCACAAACTCACACCTCTACATCTGCGCCCTTCTCCCACCCTCCTCTTCCTCTCAGCCCAGAGCATCTTAAAGCTCACCTATAAGCTGTGTATAAGAAATATTATTTCATATTTGGCTAATGATAAAAGATGGTCATGTTTTATTTCATTTAAAATGGCTCAGTGTGATTGGTACAATGGTTTCATCTCCACAATAGTATAACAGATCATAAAGGTTTAAGAGTTTAAGATTAATCTGCCCACCGTAGGGAGTTTGTCCTATCTGGGCTCTTTCATGTAGATTGATCATTAGTGATCCAGGGTTCTTTTCAGTTTAAAACCACATCTCCATTTGAGCAAACGGCTTGGTATTTAAGAGAAGTTGGCAAAAGTTCAGAAAGAGTTTCTGTACTCAGATGAATCTCATAGTGCTGTGGGTTTTTCTAACACTCGACACTATAAAATGTATTGATTGTCAGGTATGCATCTCAGACTCTTAGCAGTTTTCAGTTGTTACCAATGACGCTTTTAAAAAAAGCCAGTAGCTGGCGGGTTTTGGTTTTTCTGCACTAAGTGCAGAGAGTTGAGAAATATTCAACTTTCGGTGAAAATCTCAGTTTGTTAATGTCACTCTCACTCGGCCGTCCAATCACAGTGAAGGAGAGGCAGAACAAATATCACAACATTCAACCGACGCATCATTCAACGACTGATAAACAAAGCAGAAATATCATAGTGACCAAAGTGCTTAGCTGAAAAAATGCTGGCAAGTGCATACAGTCTTTATCTATATGGATTTATATTGTGAGAGAATCTGTAAAGCCCATAGACCAGTGTTCCCCAAATCTTACCCTGGAGGGCCAGAGCACTGCAGAGTTTAGCTCCAACCCTGATCAAACACACCTGAGCAAGCTAATCAAGCTCTTTATGATCACTAGAAAATCACAGGTGGGTAAGTTTGATTAGGGTTGGACCTAAACTCTGTAGTGCTCCGGCCCTCCAGGGTAAGATTTGGGGAACACTGCCATAGACTGTAAAAAAAGATGGACATAGTGTCTGTGACATCATCCATTGGTCTCTGAAGATAATTTTTATAGCTTAAAGTAGGCGTTGGCTGCCGTTGGCATCTTGGCCGCGTGTCATCGCGCATCACTCACGGATATCCGAAAATGGGTAAAGAGGCAGAACGTAAGGTGAAGCTGAGGTGTCTTGTTGCTGAAACCACACCCCCCTAGCTCGATTCTAGTGACTGCAGTGGCTGTTCACCCCTCACCTAAGTGGCCACGCCCTTAATTATGCAGAACCTTAAGGCTTAATATAATTTAAACAGAGGAGTTACAAAAAAATTCACCTCCCTCACAGTTGTCATGAAGGGCAAACTTTGTTATACAGACCAAAAACTATTTTTGTACCAGGCTGTAAACATATTATTTTCTACTGTAAATTTGGCTGTTTTAACATGGGGGGTATAAGGGAATTGATTCCCTTTTGGAGCAAGATATAATTATATAATTGAAGTGTAATTAAATTGTTTAGTTGGTCTGAAGTCTCATTGAATAACATGGGGAGGCGGGGTTTATGACCTATACTGGGACCAGTCACTGGGGGGCGATTGAGACGACGTGGCTTCAATTTTCAGGGCTTGGTTTATAGTGATTAAATAAGATGTTTGATAGATCTAAAGCAAATTATTGATCTCATTTGTGTTCTGTTTTTCTGTGTGCTGCTGTTACAGAGAGAATACTAGCGGATAAGGATGAATCTGTCAATCTGAAGACTGAAGTTACTGACATAAAGAGAGATTATGTGATAGAGTGGAGATTTGGAGAAACTCTCATAGCTCAAATCAATCCTGCAAACAAGATCTTCAGTACATATGATGGTGATAAAGGTCTATTCAGAGATAAACTGGAGCTGAATCATCAGACTGGAGATCTCACCATCACAGATGTCATACCTGAACACACTGGAGATTATACACTGAAGATCATCAGAGATGGAAAAATGTCAGACAAGAGATTCAGTGTGTTTGTCAGAGGTGAGTGACTGAAATGTTTCAGTGTAATAATGATTTTATTATCATCTGTACTCTGTTGACAGGATACTGTAGATGTTAGAGGGATTTATAACTACTTCAAAGTGTTTCAGGCAATTGAAGTGGAACGTAAACAGAAAACATAATATAATTTCACGCCATAATATAAAAAAACAAGTTGTGTTAAAATTACAATTACAGTTGTGTCTAAAACATCCCAACAAGCAGAGAAGTACAGTTTATTGCCTATTCGTTGACGCTTTACCTCTCACAACGTGAGACTCAATGGGCACCGACATTATGCTCCGACTTAATTTTGCGAGGTTGGGGAGTTTGGCAGTAGGAGGTTCCACTTTGACAGGCATTCCAGTGCACTTTTCCTAGTTGGAGGTAGGATAAGTCCCACGTCCCACTGGTTTGAATGGGCTTTGGAATGCAGTATGAGTCCTTCGTTCGAAAAATATCCAATACACAAAAAAAAGGATGCATATGTTTATTTTCGCACTTTGAAATCACCCACAATCCTATGTGCGCAGGGCTGAAAGCACACCTTTTCACTGACATAATGACGCAATGACGTGCACTTGCTAGCCTGTTCCATTAACTTGTTCCCCGAATGCTAAAGAGGAGCCTTGCCTAGCCTCTGAAGGAAGTTACTTGAAAGGACCAGTCCTGCCAAGGAAGTATCCTTGACAGGCAGAAAATATATTTTAATGACTTATGCTGAGTTTACACCAACAGCGTTTCAGGCGTCAAAATCGCGTCTACCAAACGTGGTTTGCCGCTTGAACAATTTGGATGCATTCGCGCGTTATTTGACGCCCGTCAAAGTCAAACTCCGCTTCTTGTGGGAGGGGCAAGTGCTATGCAGTTGTCTGTTTGCAAGATGACTGATGTTGATTGTGCATTTATTGAGAGAGTTACCAGTTTGTATTTGTTCACCTTACTATAAGGGCAAAATAAACGACGCGGGTCGATAAACGTCACGTGACTCAAAAGTGAAATGTGTATTACAACTTACCAGGTTGCTCAATGTCCTCACTGACACTACTCCAAGCGAGGTCCTTTTTATTCCTGTCTCCTCAATAGAAATAAGAATTGAATGAGTGACTCCGGGGCTGCCACCACAGCAGCAAGCAGGCTCCTGATTGGTTAAAGCGGAGCAAAATTGCGCCTAAGTTTAAAGTTTTCAACTCGGGCGTCAGACGCAAATTCGCGTGAACCGCAAAATGAACAAAAAGAACCATTCGCGCGTACCGCGCACAACCCTCAATTCGCGCCTTTCGCACGAGCTTCACTCGCGAAAGAGGCGGAAATGCGTCTTTCGTGCCGCGGGACCTCCTGACACGCATCAGCGTGTCTTCACATTGACTTAACATTGAAATCACTCGCACTTCACACCTCTTCCGCGGTTGGTGTAAACGCAGCATGAGGGCGAAGCACTGGCCTGAATGGGCAAGTGACTGATGTTACTGGCCCGAATGGCTCGCACACTGGCCCCGGGCCATCGGACATTCCTTTATGTTGAACCCTGATTAGTCCTTGTCGGATTTTTTTCCCCAAATGTTTCTTGTTTCCTCATTTACCCAGGTGTATACAGTGGGGCAAAAAAGTATTTAGTCAGCCACCAATTGTTCAAGCTCTCACACTCAAAAAGACGAGAGAGGCCTGCAATCCCCGTCAAAGGCACACGTCAACTATGAGAGACAAAATGAGAAAAAAAATCCAGAAAATCACATTGTCTGATTTTTTTAAGAATTTATTTGTAAATTATGGTGAAAAATAAGTATTTGGTCAATAACAAAAGTTTATGTCTATACTTTGTTATATACCCTTTGTTGGCAATGACAGAGATCAAACGTTTTCTGTAAGTCTCCACAAGGTTTTTACACACTGTTGCTGGTAGTTTGGCCCATTCCTCCATGCAGATCTCCTCTAGAGCAGTGATGTTTTAGGGCTGTCGCTGGGCAACTCAGATTTTCAACTCCCTCCAAGGATTTTCTATGGGGTTGAGATCTGGAGACTGGCTAGGCCACTCCAGGACCTTGAAATTATTCTTACGAAACCACTCCTTCTTTACCCGGGCGGTATGTTTGGGATCACTGCCATACTGAAAGACCCAGCCACGTTTCATCTTCAATGCCCTTGCTGACGAAAGGAGGTTTTGAGTCAAAATCTCACGATACATGGACCCATTCATTCTTTCCTTAACTCGGATCAGTCGTCCTGGTCCCTTTGCAGAAAAACAGACCCAAAGCATGAGGTTTCCACCCCCATGCTTCACAGTAGGTATGGTGTTCTTTGGATGCAACTCAGCATCTTTTGAGTTGAGTTTCTACCAAAAAGTTATGTTTTGGTTTCATCTGACCATATGACATTCTCCCAATCTTCTTCTGGATCATCCAAATGCTCTCTAGCAAACTTCAGACGGGTCCGGACATGTACTGGCTTAAGCAGGTGAACACATCTGGCACTGCAGGAATTGAGTCCCTGGCTGCATAGTGTGTTACTGATGGTAGCCTTTGTTACTTTGGTCCCTGCTCTCTGCAGGTCATTCACTAGGTCCCCCCGTGTGGTTCTGGGATTTTTGCTCACCATTCTGGTGATAATTTTTACCCTACGGGATGAGATCTTGCGTGGAGCCCCAGATCGAGGGACATTATCAGTGTTCTTGTATGTCTTACATTTTCTAATAATTGCTCTCACAGTTGATTTCTTCACACCAAGCTGCTTACCTATTGCAGATTCAGTCTTCCCAGCCTGGTGCAGATCTACAATTCTGTTTCTGGTGTCCTTTGACAGCTCTTTGGTCTTGGCCATAGTTGAGTTTGCATTCTGACTGTTTTAGGTTGTGGACATGTGTCTTTTATACTGCTAACAAGTTCAAACAGGTGCCATTAATACAGGTAACAAGTGGAGGACAGAGGATCCTCTTAAAGAAAAAGTTACAGGTCTGTGAGAGAAAGAAATCTTGCTTTTTTGTTATTGACCAGATACTTATTTTCCACCATAAATTGCAAATAAATTCTTAAAAAATCAGACAATGTGATTTTCCGGATTTTTTTCCTCATTTTGTCTCTCATGGTTGAGGTGTACCTGTGATGAAGGTTGCAGGCCCCTCTCGTCTTTTTGAGTGGGAGAGCTTGCACAGTTGGTGGTTGACTAAATACTTTTTTGCCCCACTGTATATTGCCCTTGTGTTTCAGTTATTTTTGGTCGAGTATTCTGTGAAGAGTGCAGGCAGTGGATTCATTTTTTTGTCTGTAATTGTGTCCCTACATGGGGAGGTCTCCCTCCAAAAAAGATGCTGTCTCAGGTGGCTTCTTGGTTAAATAAAGGTTAAAAAATAAATTTAGTAACTTAGTTACCTTGTTATTTTAAACCGTTAACTGAGACACATGTAGACTCGGTACATATTTTCAGCTATTTGATCAGTTTTATAATAACATTGATTTGATATATGACATCACTGATATCTTAAACAGTATTAACAACTAAACATACTGACTGAATATTAGTGTTAGTGAATTAGTACCATAAGTCATAAACCCATCAGATGAATTTTCACTGTTAGGAGATTCCAGAAATTAATTTATGAGAATATGAGCTGATGTTTATAATCAGTAAATAAGACACTTAATAGATGAAAATCACCTGAATTGATTTCATTTCTGTGTTTCTGTTTCTGTCTGCTGCTGTTACAGGTGGAAGAGAAAAACGGCTAGTGGATGAGTGGAAATCTGTCGATCTGAAGACTGAAGTTACTGACATACAGAAAGATGATGTGATAGAATGGAGATTTGGAGATGAAGAAACTGTTATAGCTAAAATCAATCATGCCAACAATATCTTCATTACTTTTGATGATGATTTATTCAGAGATAAACTGAAGCTGAATGATCAGACTGGAGATCTCACCATTAATGACATCAGACAGAAACACGGTGGAGTTTATTTACTCAAGATCATCAGAGGTGGAAAAACATCATATGCAAGATTCATTGTGTTTGTCTATGGTAAGTAACTTAATTATTTTAGTGTAATAATGATTCTATTAACATCTGTACTTTGTTGACAATAAACTGCAGATGTAAGAGTTGATCATGACTAGCAGGAGTGTGCAAGGTCGTTTGTGACAATATCTTTATTGTTTTTTAAAAATGTGCTAAGTCATATAAAAGAACTGGTGCTCTCATAGCTACTCTCATAGCTAAAGTGAGTCATATACTTGAATTTTGTTAATAACGTTTATAACTGAATTCATCCAATGACTGCAACTACCTAAAAACGAGTTACCCTACATGAATGCGCAGTGCAATTCAGCAACTTAGGGGCTTTTTAAACCTGGTCACTTCATGTGTTTTCTATGATCGCTATAAATCCGATCGCTCAAACCACTTCAGGAGGACGCATATCAGATGAAAATGGACAAGTGTAAATACATCTGGTTGATGAACCACATATTTCAGTGCTTTACTCCCCCCAAACGTAACCACGCCACCTGGACATTAGCCAGCAAAGAGGCAAACAAACGAAGACGACACGCATGTTCCTCTATGAAGCGACGATGGTGGGTAAAAAGCTTCCTAGAACCAATAAAAGAGTCCAATAACAAACTCTAAAATCACATTTAACAAAGAAATAAAACTTTGAGAGAGAGTTTTGTGAACGCTTTTCCCCGTCATGGACCTGTATGTTAAATCGTTGCGCCATTACTCTCCTGCCACTCTGTACTGCGCGCTCCAGTTCATGTCAAGCAAAAAGATGCGTGTCCCCTGCCCAACATACAGTACAACTTAAAATAATTGCTGCCTTTTGTTGCATAAACATCATCTTAAGTTTTTATGGTGAATTAATGAATAGTGCATTTGCATTTTCTACGATAGTAGAAGATCTGATTTATATCCGTTTTGCCAAGACACATTTATGTGGCTGAATGTAAATTGAACAGTTTTAACAAATCAGATAGCTATCCAATAAGTGAAAACACATGAAGTAACCAGGTGTAAAAAGGCCCTTAGGGTGGTGTTTCTTTGATGTTTAAAGGGATACTCTATCGTTTTGTCATATTAAACTATGTTATTACCTTAACTCATCTTAGTGCGTGCACTTAAGCACTGTGCCGTGCGGCAACACTTTGGTAGTACTAAGCTTAGCTCAGTTCATTCAATGGTACCAAACAGAGATGAAGCCAGAAACGACCAAACACATCAACGTTTTCCCTATTTAATATGAGTAGTTATACGATTATGGTAACACAAAACGAAATAGCACTTTTGGGAGTACTTCGACTCAGCGCAGTAAAACTCTCCCTCTCATTATGTGAGGGAGAAGGGGAGCGGATTTTTCAGGAATTACTTTTTACTGCACCGAGTCGAAGTACTCAGAAAAGTGCTATTCCGCCATACATTATAGTTACTCTTTTTAACCACTTTTAAAAGCGCCACGTTTTATTTTGTGCCACAATATTTGATCATATAACTACTCATATTAAATAGGGAAAACGTTGATGTGTTTGGTCAACTTCATCTCTGTTTGCTAGCATTGAATGAACTGGGCTAAGCTAAGTGCTACCAGTGTTGCCGTGCGCCACAGTGCTTAAGTGCACGCACTAAGATGATAGAGGGATGTATCAACTCTTCTTAGTTAAGGTAATAACACAGTTTAATATGACAAAACAATGGAGTATCACTTTAAGCCTGCAAGGTTTGAAACATTAGTTTTCTTATACAGTATGCAACTCACAAGCACAATTAATAAAGATGTTGCTGTCATTATGCTCAAAGAGAACTACGAAGGTACATTTTATAAATAAAGCTGAACAATGGGCTAACAACTTCTGGAGTGCAGAAAGATTAGGATAGAGTCACTCCGGTTCGCCAATGGGGTAGTCCAGTCAGAACAAGGAACAATACAAAGATAAGAGCAGTGAGGAGTCAGACGGGCAGCAAAGAAATCAAAAAGCCATCCAGGACCACAGACAGGTCAGAGAGTGAAAAACCAAAAAAGCACCATCAATTCCAAGCGAAGACGCATACAATTTACATAAAACAATGAAAGATATTTGTTTTATTGTTCTTAAAAGTATTGCTCAGTCATTACTGTTGACAAACCGTTTTCTTTTTTGGTGAAATGAGTTTAAAATGAGCAGTGCATCCAATGCATCACAAGTTTTTGGCACGCCCTGCTTCTGATATGCTAGAGCAACTGTGTCCACTATCCAGTGTGACATCCTCTGCTTGGAGACAGCTTTTCTCTTCTTTGTAACAGACAAATAGCTGGTCTGAGGTCCATACGGGAGTGTACAGGACACAACTAGTTAAGGCTGGGTCTGCCACTGTTTCGCTACCTTAACTTTCTGAGTGAGTGGTGGGAACCTTACGCACATAGTCTACCTACTAGGGGAAAGCCACGTTGAATATCTGCGTTACATCCGAGGGCTAACTGGAGTAACATAATGTGCCCCGTCCCTGAGAAAGGTTTTTCCTCTTAGGAACAAGCCAGATAGGGGCTGTTGCAAGCAGCACCAATTCCTGTTGGGCGAATAAAGTGCCACTAGTATGGCATGCTCCATGCCTTCCCTGACTTTGCATGGTGTTTGTGCAAGTAGCCTCACTAGGGAGCCCATGAGGCCACACGGTCAGCGTTATTTCTCTAAATAAGTTTAGGTAACTTGTAATTTTAGATAACATAATTACAAACCACCAAATTATTGCATGCACATACGGTACAAAGCATGATTATTTATTTAGATTTCAGAATGAGCACGTTTGTCATTAATAATATGCTGCAGTCTGTCTGCTGATCTGATACTGTAATGAAGATGAATGTATAATAACTCTTTAAAAGGCTAAATGTACAACTTTCAGTAAATAACTATGTACATGCTTAGGACGTTTGTGTTGTAGTAATGTACAGGGTAACTTCAGATATAAAAACAAAGAGTAGTAAAGTGATGTTTTATCATTAAAATCTGATAACGTCCATTGATTTAATAGAATGTTTGGGTATACCAACATGGCGGCGCGGTGGCTTCACAGCAGTGACGTCATGCGCAATCCAATCATTTATAGATCAATGGTTTAAACAACTTTAAAAAAAAATGAAAAGGTTTAATAACATTACTGACTTAAGACTTTTAAGAATCTCAGATCTTACAGTAGGACCAAAATTGAACAACTGATATTTTATTAAAGTCATTTACCCATTAGATGAATTCTCATTGTTAGGAGATTCATGAAGTTCATCATCTAGATGTTATAGTTGTGTTTATATTTATATACTGATAGAGAATCTGAAAGATTGAGTTAATAAACAGAAATTCATTTATGAGAATATGAGCTGATGTTTATAATCAGTAAATAAGACACTTAATAGATGAAAATCACCTGAATTGATTTCATTTCTGTCTTTCTGTCGGCTACAGGTGGACATGAAGAAATACTGCATAGGTCGGAGGGAGCATCAGTCTCTCTGGAGACTAAAGTTACTGACATAAAGAGAGATGATCTGATAGAGTGGACATTTGAAAATGAAGAAACTCTCATAGCTAAAATCAATCCTCCCAACAATATCTTCAGTACATATGATGGTGAGGATAATATATTCAGAGATAAACTGGAACTGAATGATCAGACTGGAGATCTCAACATCAATGACATCAGAGAGAAACACTCTGGAGATTATAAACTGAAGATCATCAGAGATGGAGAAACATCATACAAGAGATTCATTGTGTTTGTCAGATGTGAGTTACTGAAATGTTTCAGTGTACTAATGATTTTATTATCATCTGTACTCTGTTGACAGTATATTGTAGATGTAAGAGTGATTTATAACTATTAACTTACAGTGGAGATTTTCACACTGTGTTTAACTCTGATTTATATTCTGTTTAAACCTGAGATTCCTAAAATTTATCATCTAGATGTTATAGTTGTGTTTATATTTATATACTGATAGAGAATCTGAAAGATTGAGTTAATAAACAGAAATTCATTATGAGAATATGAGCTAAACACTTAGGGGCTGTTTCACGGACAGGGTTTAGATTAATCCAGGACTAGGCCTTATTTATATTACTTAATTTGATTAGTTTTTACAAACAAACCTTACAAAAAACTATACTGGTGTGCATTTTAGGACAAAACTATGTCAAAATTAACGCAGCTTAAACAAAATTTTTTCTAAGTTTTTTTTTCTATATTTGGGTGATACAGGGTTAAAGTTTAAATTAAAGCCTCTAATGATCCCAGCCGAGGCATTAGAGTCTTATCTAGCAAAACTATCCACATTTTTGGCAATAAAATTAAATTATGCTCTTTAAATGTTTCTATCTGCTGCTGTTACAGGTAAAATAGAAAAACTGATCGTGTATAAAGGAGATTCTGTCCATCTAAAGACTGAAGTTACTGACATAAAGGAAGGTGACCTGATAGAATGGAAATTTAGAAAAACTCTTATAGCTGAAATCAAACCTGTCAACAATATCTTCAGTACATATAATGGTGATGATGATCTATTCAGAGATATACTGGAGCTGAATCATCAGACTGGAAATCTCAACATCAATAACACCAGAGAGGAACACACTGGAGAGTATTTACTGAAGATCACCAAAGATAGAAAAACCTCATGCAAGAAATTTAATGTGTTTGTAAGAGGTGAGTAACTGAAATGTTTCAGTATAATAATGATTTTATTATCATCTGTACTCTGTTGACAGTATATTGTAGATGTAAGAGTGATTTATGACTATTAACTTACAGTGAAGATATTCACACTGTGTTTAACTCTGACTTATCTTCTGTTTAAACCTGATTTAAGTGCAGATAAACCAACTTTATACACACAGAGATAACACACGTCAACTCTGTAAAGTTTTCATTTCAGATATTTGGTTCTTTTAATAATTACATTGATTTCATCATACACAACTATTTAGTGAATTATTACCATCAATATTGACCAACTGATATTTTATTAAAGTAATTCACCATCAGATGAATTCTCACTGTAGGCAGATTTTTTAAAATTCATCATCTAGATGTTATAGTTGTGTTTATATTTATATACTGATAGAGAATCTGAAAGATTGAGTTAATAAACAGACATTTATTTATAAGAATATGAGCTGATGTTTATAATCAGTAAATAAGACACTTAATAGATGAAAATCACCTGAATTGATTTCATTTCTGTCTTTCTGTTTCTGTATGCATCTATTGCAGGTGATAAAGAAGAACTACACGTATGTGAGGGAAAATCTGTTGATCTGAAGACTGAAGTTACTGATATACAGACAGTTGATAAAATACAGTGGATTACTGGAGATGAAGAAACCTCTCCACCTTTTGCTGCAATCAATCCTGCCAAAAATATCTTCAGTACATATGATGGTGTAGAAGGTCTATTAAGTGATGAATTAAAGCTGAATCGTCAGACTGGAGATCTCACCATCAATGACTTCAGACAAAAACACGCTAGAGATTATACACTGAAGATCACCAGAGATGGAGAAACCTCATACAAGAGATTTCGTGTTCTTGTCAAAGGTGAATAACTCAAATCTTTTATTGTAATAATGATTTTATTTACATCTGTATGTATTAATCAGTTCTTGCTTTGAATATAACGACAGATGCTGAAATGGCATTAAGAATAAACGAACAAACATTTACATCTGTACTCTGTTGACAGTTTACTGTAGCTCAGGGTTCTAAATTAGTATTCACCACAGGCCAAATTTTTCCAACAATAGACCATTTCAAAAGATGTAAACAACACTGGTCCAGAAGCACTTCCTGTTTCTGTTTTTTAACACTAGATAAACGTTAGGATAAAATAAACCAACAGAACATATAAACCTGAATTAACTGAAGTTAAACACACATCTTAAAGATAATAATATATGTGAAAAAAAAAATAACTGTCACAAACTGTAACAGGAAGTGTTTCTGGACCAGTGTTGTTTACATCATTTGAACTGGTCTATACAAAGCCAAGGGAGATGGCCACATGTTTGCGCTGCTATTATTATTTTGTTTGCTGCTGTTATTATTAAGTAAGACAAAATATAACAATTCTTTATAAATATATAGATCACTATAATCTATAGCTTGATTTGATTGAATTCAATGTCTCTTGTTCAGACTAAATCAACAGACCCGTTCAGTGAAGAGCGTATCCATTCAAAGCATTCATCCAACATCCTGACATACTCCACTATTATTTGAATGGAGGCTTTATATTTGCTTTTTGTTGTGACTGTCAGTTTATATAATGACAATAAAGTAAATAAAATGCACAGCAGATTTACAATGTGTTCCAGTAAAAGGGGTCCAGGGATGCACTTTAAACAGTAGGAGATAGGGATGCACCGATCAGGATTTTTGCAGCCAATACCGATTACAGATTTGTTGTCTTCGTGTTCGTCTGATCACGGATTCTGATACCGATTCTTCAAGCTGATATGCAAGCTGTTTGATGACTGTTACTGTTAACATTTTTTTCTAGTTAAAGTAATACCACAGATGTTGCCTTTGTTATATTACTTGCAGTAATTAGGTATATTATTGTGTTAATAGAGAATCAAATAAATAAGCACAACAAATATTTCTTCTGCAAAGAGAGATTTAAAATGCCTTTTAAAATGGCTTATGTCTGTTTAAGTAATGAAAATAAAACAGTTAACAGTCTTTACTGCATTAATTAAGTATACACTCATTCGACCTTCTTTTAAAAGACCCACCCCACACATACGCAACCCCGGCAAGGATGTCGGTTAGAAGACACGCCCCTTACTGCTGATTGGCTACAAGTGTGTTTTGGTAGACGCCCCGTCTCCTTTTCCATAGCGTTTTTCAAACATTGTGCACGCCGCCTTTAATAAGAGTATTCCTGGTCCAAAAATAAAACGAGCTATTTAAAATTTTCCTGTGTGACGCTGTAGCCATTACACCCAATAAGCCTGTGACGTACTGATGTTTGACGTAATGATAGCACCACGGTCCACCACTTTACCGTGGTGTAAGCGTTCGGATGGTTAAGGATGCTAGTTTCTAAAAAAGAAAAGTTGAAGAATATAGATTTTTTTAAAGATGATTTGACAGAGAAGTCAGTTTGCCCTCTTCCATTGGTGAAAAGTGAAGCCGTCAGTGTCCCTGACATCTTGGGTCTTGAGTCTGCGCAGTAGCGATTTCGGGACCAGTCCTGCACAGTAGTGAGCAGGAAGTAAATCTGCGAAATCAAGGCCCCGCCCTTGCAGAATGCGCATATCACAGCTGTCCATCGTGACGTGACGCCACCATTTTTATAGCATTAAATAACTAACTAAAAACAAACTTATTTTAAAAACAAACATTTGAATTAACATCAGCGTGATAAAAACTACAGTAAATGACAGCAACCATCTTCAGAAAAAATATAACTGAAGTGTAATTAAATTGTTTAGTTGGTCTCAAGTCCCATTGAATAAAATGGGGAGGCTAGGTTTATATCCTATACTGGGACCAGTCACTGTGGGCGATCGAGACGTTTTGGCTTCACTTTTCAGGGCTTGTGCGGCACGCTTGACCTGAATACCTCTGACGTCAGCCAGAAATATGACGCTCCTTACCATGTTTGAAAGATTTCACACTTATACACACTCAAACACTAACAGAAATGTAAAATCGTGAAACTGCATCTAGGTGCTCTTTAACTGTTGGGGAAAAATATCTGATGTGTATCATTATATTAGCTCATTGCATTACAGTAGATCTAAAAGCTATTGATCTTAATGTCAAACAATAAAAGAAAGATAAAAGTTGAAGGAAAGTCAGGGGTGTAGCTAAAATGCAGAGTTTAATTCATAAATGCATTCCTCTAGTGGAATGGATTTCACTGACGGCGCTCTGACAAGTGGACATATGAGCATAGAGAAAAAGTGAGTGGGTCCAATATCATAGTCTTAAAAAGTGGGTGGGCCTTAATGGTTTCCAATGCCCATGTGTTAATGTATGGACGTGGTGATTGTGTTTTTCTCAAAATTGAATTTGCCGACTTCAAACAGGTGAAGCTCTGTCTCCATTTTTGTTAGATTCCAACAAATCATACACTGTTTTAATTTTTTTTAATGGAGAATGTAAAAATAACTCTTATTAATATTAATAATATAAATAACGATCTTGGACCCTTTTAAAAGTGAACCGAACTGAGACCTTCTAGGGAGGTGGTCTGAGTACGGTTCACTTTTGGGTACACAAAGGGCTCCAGACTAACTTGTTTTTTCCTGTCTTTCTCCCCAATAAGTTCAGTGTACATAAAGAGCTGCATGTTCAAATGAAGCGCACAATATATTTTTGAAGGTGGACCACTGTGTAAAACGATGTAAAGACGCCATAGGGTGTCAATGCAATTTGAAATCATTGAAACGTGTGCTGCTGGAGCGATGGTTTCACAATCGTTTAACTCTCTTGTGGACCAAATGTGAAAACATCCTTAATATAAACTACAATTCAACACACTGACTGAATATTTATCAACCCATTTGTCTGTTGAGTGGATTCCTACCGAAAAATTTTTATGTTACTGATCCATAAAAGTCACAGCTTTTGACATCAGACATAAAGCATGTATATTAAGAGTATGTTCTGAGAGATAATCTAAGATGTTAAGATCATAAAGAGGCTGTTTACACTTAGTATTAAGATGTGTTTTCGTCGATTGTATAACAAGTGGATGATGCTAAATGGTGTTCAAAACGTTTCGACCACTTTCAACCACATTCAGAGGTAGTCGAAAACGATTTCGATCGGATTGCTTTTGTAGTGTAAACGTGCATGTGGTTGAATGTGTTTGAACAGCCACACAAGTCCGCCTACTTTCTGCCTACTTATCAAATCTGAGGTACTGAGCACAATGATTTACACCTTTTCTGACTTTTGGCATTAACACACAGAGTACAGCGCGGCTTTGTGCATTGTGTTTTATAATGAAGAAATAAGATATCTGACAGAAATAAAGTAATGATTGTTCTTTTTCTGTTTTCTTTCTTTATATGTCCTGCTTGTACAAATTAAATGGAAACAGTTTCTGTGGATGAGGGGGAATCCTGCAATCTGAAGCCTAGTCTTACTGACATACGGACAATTCGTCTGATAGAGTGGAGATTTGGAGAAACTCTCATAGCTAAAATTATTCCTTTCAACAAGTTCTTCAGGACATATGATGGGGATGGTAATTTATTCAAAGATAAACTGAAGCTGAATCATCAGACTGGAGATCTCAACATCAATGACATCACACGGAAACATGCTGGAGTTTATACAATGAGGATCATGAAATTTGATACCCCATCATACAGGAGATTTATTTTGTCTGTCAAAGGTGAGTAACTCAGTCATTCCACTGTGATAATGACTTTATTTACATCTTTACTGCAGTCACAGTATCAATGGACAATGAGTTATGCATGACATTACTTCACACTTTCATTTTAAATCAGAAAAACATTTCGGGTTACGTATGTAACCCTTGTTCGCTAAGAAGGAAACAACACATTGTGTCATCGTAGTGATGCTATGGGAACGCCCCCAGACATAAGTGCGTCTTAATGTGTATATCAAATTTAACCAATGATGGGGTGTAACATCACGGGCGGAGAAGTGAAAGATTTCACTTCCTGCTCTAAAATTAGGGATGTAGCCCTAAGGTGTCAAGTAACGAAGTACAACTAATTTGTTACCTTACTTAAAGATCACATAACACACACCATTTCTGCCAATTTAATGTTAATCTTGGTTACCTATAGAGTAGTATTTTATCCTTCATATGTACAAAGAGTCTTTCGTGTTGTCAGATTTATAAAAGACAGAACAGCCTTTCCGGTTTTTGCCCACGAAAGACGAACACTTGAAGACGTACAATGGGAGGAGCTAAAGAGTTACGAGTACGCGCAGCTTTGTATACTAATCCAACAGCTGTGAAATGGATGGAAACTTTTTTTAAATAACTATGGCTTACAGTCAGATACAGCCGTACATATATGATCCAGAATCGGATACTGAGTCAGTAATTGATCAACAGGAACAACAGCAGCAACAATTATAGCAGGACGTCTATTTCTGGTAATTAGTCCTTGTTTGTTTATCCGCTATTTTAATATAAAAAATGTGAAGAAAATCTTGATGCGTTTTTTCAGCATTTGCCCGTTTAAAAGTTGTGAATGTCATAAGTGCACTACAATGCCAAGTGAGGTGGAAAATGTTTGCTGTTGGAGTTGTTTACATTACAAGCACGTATGCGCTGACTGCTAAAAAACATGTCAGATTTTAATTAAATTACCACCTTTGATTTTGACTCCTGAACAGGAAATTTTAAAGTTGAGATTGCTCCATCAGTTGTAAACGAGTGGTAAATCCGGTGTCGAACTGAGCCTGGTTTGTAAAGCATTTTTATTTATATAAAAAGCAAAATAAACAACACGTAGATTACCTAGGAAACCAAGAAAACCAAAACATTTGTTATTTTCGACGATGTATTAGTTTAGCAACTAGTCAGACCATTAAACAAACTGAAACCGGAAGAAAAGTTTGGACCAGTCGCGTATCGTGTCACAGCACGTGCGTTCGATGAAACCGTCTATAATTAGCCTATTGTTTAAACAGTCTTTTCAAGTTTCCCATACCTAACAGCCAATTAAGCATTGTCATTTGACTTATTTTCAAATTTTCTGGTTAATTGTACATGAACATCCCTTCTGTTTCTGTATTTACACATCTAACATTATAGCCTACATAGAGGTTTTGACTTGAGTTTAACATACCTGTAGACGCCGATAGCATTGTGGGTAAGTGTGTCGCGATGTAGTGCTGTTGTACTTCTGGAGACCTGAGTTTGAGTTCGGGCTCATGGACTTCATCATCCCGCCCCCCCTCTCTCCCCCACCTCAATTCCTGTCTAGCTACTTTACTATCCTAATAAAAGGCAAAAACATAAATACTAAATGTTTAGAATGTAACAAATTTGTTAGCAGTTGAATTTTAAAACAATTTATCAGAACAAATTAAATATATAAAAATCTGTAGGGAAGTCTGGAAATTTGAGTCTGGAAATATATGGAATTTTGAAACGAAAATTGTGTAGGAACCCTGTAATAAGTCAGCTCTGTAGTTTGTAGCTCGGGCTTCTGTATCTTTAAACAATAACTCCACTTTTGATTTGATTGGCCATTGCATTATTTGACTTCAAGCGATTTTTATGCTGCTTGAGGCACAGATAGAGATGGGCATTGTGCAGTATTTACAGTTAGGCATATTAGGCAATTATTTCATGACTTTTATTACACTCTATGGGGATCTCAATGGTGGGCATGAGCCTGCGTAAGAAAATTGATGTGTGGCGTGAGAGCATAAGAATGGGGTCAATTGCGTGAGTCTCATGCTGAATGCGTGAGGGTTGGCAGCCCTGGTTCATGCTATACTGTTAATATATTTCGATTCTGTTTTTATTGTTCTTTGGTACATTACTTTGGGTTTAGTATTATTTATGTTTCCTTACTTTAGGGTTTGTTGATAGTTAATATATATTAATTTTTACTTTTTACCTAAAAGTACAAATTATTTAGTCAATTCTGTATTCTAATTTGGTAATAAAGTTCAACACAACTTTGTTGTGTTACGTTTTAGCTCAGTAAATGAGTTTTGTGTTTGAATTTAGAAAATAGTAAAAACTATTGGTTAATTTATCGGTTATTGGCACTTAGTCTCCAAGGATAGCTATTCTGTGTCCAAATGGAAAAGGAAAATCCAAAAATAAACCTGTGTATTACTTTCAGCTCAGTTCACAAGCTTGTGTAAATGTAGCTTTGGCTGCTGACACCACCAACTCATCTGCGTGATTTAAATAGTATAATAATGTACCAATTTATATCATGTAACTTCAGTTGTTTAAAGCAACACTATGTAGTTTTTTACCTTTAAATAATGTCTCTAAAATAATTTCAGTGGTAGAACAACTTTTAACTGGACAAAATGTACTGTTGCTGCAACCTGAGCAGCCTCCTAGCTGCTACAAGCACACTCTGATAGTGGCGGTGGAGGGTAGAGCACACAGCCCCGCGCCTCCCCCTGCCTGTAGAAGAGTGTCTGATACCAGGCACTGTTGCACTTTTCAACCACATGGGGGAGCTGTAAGTCATTTTTACATGGAAACTACATAGTGTTGCTTTAAATGACATTGTGCCGTGTTAAGTTTTGAAGCATGGTAAAGATATCTACAGTATGCTAAAGACATAAGTTGTTTTGTATATGCTAAGAATGATTACACTTATGTATTATTTAAATGAACAAAACCTGCTTAACTAAATGTTTTGGATGTTCTGGATTTTGACCTTTTGCCTGTTTATTGGATTAAGTTTTTGGATTGCCCTATTTGGATGTGTTTCCCTGCCCTTTGGGATTTTACTAATAAATCTTCTGTATATGGATTTCTCTCTCTCTCTCTCTCTCTCTCTCTCTCTCTCTCACTTCGTTTAAGCAGCACCTGTTACAATTGAACTAACATTATAGCATTATAATCCAACAAAATGCTCAATGCAACAGAATGATTGACTCAGATCATCCTTCATTTAAAGATGTTTATTACTGCTGCTTCCTCTTAAACAACTTTTCATTTGATCTCTCTTCTCTGTTTCTTACAGCTTCCAGAGGAGAAGATTTAGCTAGGAAGAGAGGAGATCCAGTGAGGAAGAGAGGAGAAGGTTCAGTGGAGAAGATAGAAATCGATTCAGTGGAGATTGAGATGCCATTGTTGCCTAATAGCAGTCAGTATCAAAACACCAGAATGATTGAATCACATCATGCTTCATTTAAAGATGTTTATCACAGCTGCTTCCTCTTTTAACAACTTTTGATTTGATCTCTCTTCTCTGTTTCCTATAGCTTTCAGAGGAGAAGATTCAGCTAGGAAGAGAGGAGATCCAGTGAGGAAGAGAGGAGAAGATTCAGTGGAGAATAGAGGAGAAGGTTCAGTGGAGAAGATAGAAATCGATTCAGTGGAGTTCGAGATGCCATTGTTGCATAAAAGCAGTCAGTATCAAAACACCAAAATGATTGACTCAGATCATCCTTCATTTAAAGATGTTTATCAGTCCTTTCAGAAAAATGTCCTTTCATGAGTTTTTTTTGTGATTATTGCGTGCAAAAATCCTTGATCTTGTGGCAGGTTTTCTTCAAAAAATTAGATGGAATATGCAGTTATGCAATGAAATTGCAGGAACTTACAAAAACTGCAGTTGGATGAAAAAGAGAGAAATAAAGTGATTCCCCCAAAACCCTGTTCACACTAGGCTACTACCTTAATGTAAAGAGTCATTTCTTATTACTTCCTATGATAAGCAAGCATACTACATCACAGAAAGTGCTGGGGATATTTAAGTTCTCATCATTTTTTATTTATTACCTTAAGTTATGTAGCTTTCAAAAGCTTTATGGTTTCATTGGCTTCGCAGGGTTTGCATCTTCTCAGTGATGTTCCCATCACATAACTACGTCACTCCATAACGTTCCCATGGCTTATGTGAAGTAAATGCAAAATTTTTCAACTTTCTGCTAAGATATATATAATGACTTTTTGCTAGGTAAATGTGGGGATTATGAAATCATGCAAGCCCTGCTTATTTTGTGCGAGGAAATCTGCAATTTATGTTGCGAAAGTGCGGTGTATTTGAAAAAAAGCAGCCCCTGCTTAAATTTGCGGACTTTGGCTGATTATGCGTTGAATCATGCAATCGCGTAATCATGTTTTTCTGGAGGGACTGGTTTATCACTGCTGCTTTCTCTTTAAACATGTTTTGATCTGTTATCTCTGTTTCTTTATCTCAGCTTTCAAGAAAGGAGAAGATTCAGTGGAGATAGAGATGCCATTGTTGTGTAATAGCAGTCAATAGCAGTGATCTTCCTCCAGTTTAACATCATCAACATTACAAACACATCAGCATCACATCACTTATAACACCAACCTCATATCAATGAATCAGAGGAACCAAAAAAGTTAATTTAAAGATAAGTATATTATAAATAAAATAAAATGAAAGTTGATGGAACAGCTCTGTTCTACAGAGAAACTCTGATCTTTGTTAAAACATTAATATTAAATTTCATATCTGTTACTAGATGCCAAAATTGTGTACCGCATGTATTATTTACTGTTTCATACAACTAATACAGTGTTATAACAGCAAAAGGCCAAATATCTTGTGTATAACATATGTACTACACAAAATAGGCTGTTATACTCCATATAACTCAATTTACAAGCCAGAAATTAAGTTGTGTTTTTTGCACAGGCTTACTAAAGGGTATTTAAAAACTAAACTAACAATGCATGAAAGCCAATGTTTTTAATAATCTTTGACATGCCCAAGACTGTGAAAAGGGTAAAAAATCCAGTCAACAATCACTTTTTATATTGAAGATCATTAATTTTGTGTGTTTTCCCAAATCAGTGATGCCACTTATCAACTTAGCAATTAAAGAGTTAAAATCATGACATTTTGGACATTTGGTTGTTTTGATCAGTACAATACTTTTTTAATTTAGTGGCCTTTTTTGGCCACTAACAACACAAAAGGGTAGTAAATTTGTCTATGGTATATATTGTTGAGTTTCAAAGCATTTCTTAAAGAGCCAGTAAGATGCCAATTTTAAGCTTCCTATCACTGTTTATAAGTCCCTGACAACAGGTTTAAATGCATGCAAGGTTATTTTCTCAAAATATAAATTTAATATTACCCCATTTCTCAGAGATCCCCAAACGATTCGTGTGAAGCCGTTCAAGAATTTAGTCTGCCTAAACCCCACCTTTCGGTAGCCTACTCTGCTCTGATTGGTCAACTGACACAGTCTCCAACAGTAGCAACATGTATTGACCTAGTGCTAACATCTCAGCCTCAGACGTCACGCCTACATAATGTTGGCTAAACGTCTGATGTGTATTGCACACTTAACTGGAAACATATGGGAATGTTAAGCCCGTCTTCTGATTTGTTAAAATAAACCGGAATTCCTGGTGTCGCAATTATTCTCGATCCCCAGGGAAACAAAGCTTTGATGTTCCTACGAGGTATCGAATCAGTTGTGTTTACGCGGCTAATAATGAGCAGTTATCATGATCACAGTTGTTCTATGGTGAGTAATGATGTTTATTTAGATGCTATTTGGTTGTAGCTGGTTATTTCATTGACTGACTTGTTGCCAACCGGTTTGTTATTGTGGGGACATTTCCACACTCCGAAACGTGACACAAGACGAAACAAACTGTAATTGGTTGTCTGACATGCCGGTCAAATGGCCTCGTGAGCGGGCATTGGCCAAAAAAAAGCAGTGAAAAACACCAGACCTTCAGTATTAAAGGTCTGGCTACGTCTTAGACTAGTGCTAACATTACTTACTGAGAAGACATTAGCGACATCAATGCACATCATTTATCATTAATCTAAACAATAAAAACGACGACAGACACTTTATATTTTTACACTTATTTAAGCAAGTATGTAAGCTAACTGGGCCACAGTTTAACAGCAACATGCGTTGTTAGCGTGGCTTACTGACAAGACATTACAGTAAACTAGACATTTTATAATACTCAGGGGGAAAATAAACATATAATGTAATAATCATACTTGCAGGTTGTGGTTAGGAGATGTATGTTGTTCCAAATAAAATGGGTACTGAACCATCTTTCATGGCTAAACATCTCTCCCGACTCCAGAAACTCCAACCCCCTAAAAATTGTATCATTATGTCATTTGTATGACATTTCTCAAATGCAATAATATTTATCTCTGTTTACCACTGGTACTGTGCTTGAATGTTCATTTAATTTGTCAGTTTTTCTGTGTAGTGCTGCATGCAGTTGACACGCCTATTAACATGTGCTTAATATATGGATATGGTTTTCTAACAAAGCTCTCCGTCTGGAGCAGAAAAGACCAAACGTTCCATGAAAGTAAAAAGATTAATGCTTTAAATACCTATTTATTCTTGACTGACCATGCAGTGGATTTATTACACTCCAGTAAAATCCCCAGCTTCAATATTACTCCAGTGTGATTTGTTAGAAACTAAATAATCAAAATCTTTCATATTTTAGTCATTCAAGCTGTTGTGTGACTCCTGTCAGCATTTAAAACAATGCACATTTCATCTAAACTTTGCAGATTTAGAGAATTATTTATGTATTTTGATATGTTTACCACTGCATAAACTATATTAATCATGCCTTTTGTTTTTAGCAAATTGGAAAATCTGTTTTGTTGTTTTAGTTTTTCTGACTGCTATTTTGGTTTTATTTTATTCATAATTTTCAAATGGTTTCCCTGATGTTTTCCAAAAATATATTGGACCTTGTTTTATTTAATACCAATGTAACAGATGTAGGGATTTTCAGAAAATATGTTTCAATGCTATTACGGAGTAATGTCCATATGCCAAAAATATACAGCTATAATGTACTATACATTTTTAATTAAGATGTTATTTATAGCAATACATGTGTTTTTATGAATGCGCTGCAGGGCCCCCTCACAAAGTTGCTTAGGGCCCCCAGAAGTCTAGGATGGGCTATGGTCAACATATTTTAACATGTTGGGCTATGGTTGTTAACATATTTCAGGAATGTATTGATGCTGATCACCTGTGTACATGAAGCATGACTTTTGTTGAGTAGTAAATAATGAACATCAAGTATCAGTACATTCAGCTCATGTGTCTCTAAAGAGAGAAAGTGTTTGTGTTGAAGAATCTAGAAATCAGACTTTGATGATTCAGGGTTCCACTGACTGATAGATTCTGTATAAGACAGCTTTGTTTTGTTTTTTTTATTAAGTTTTTCACCAAGTTTATTATTTTAGCTTTATTTAAGCTTTTAAAAATGTTTATATTTTAAACTCTGTGCCTTGTTTTTTATTATTGCTGATAACAATATCTGAATATAAGACGGTCACGTTTTTCATGTTATTCAACAACAATGAAAAGGTTACAATGAACAAATTGCTGGAGACAGCACCTGTACTGTATATTGTTTCTTTTGCATTATTTTGGTGAAAAATAAATGTATTGTTTTGAACCCTGGTCAAAGTGAATTGTATTGCTTATTGTATTGATGTCAATTCAAAATATCTATATTTTTTAACCGCTGTTGTTAGTTTATTTGACCACAACGAGGTGCTATGTAAGCAATATGGCTGGGTAGGAGTGTGAAATAGCTCTATAGCTCGAACACTTTCAGCCGTTTGTTTTCAATGTCGGAACTCAAAAGATGAAATAGGCGTTTCTCAATGTTACAGTTTCTGGGTCACAAAATGTAGTTTTAAGATTAGTTCATCATGCCACGGACCACTGTCTCATTTCGGACACTTCTATGTACTGAAATCCTAATGAGCCAGTGTCCTTACCAGTTCCCGAGCGCCTCCCGAGTAAAGGAGAGGGGGTGCTGCAGAGCCATAGAGAAACAGAGTTGTGCCAACGGAAGTCCAGAAGCTCGGCCGTCACGTGATTCACGGAGACTTCAGTTAGTTCCTAGAAGCCCATAGTGAGCCATTGAAATACATTGAGTTAGAGGCAAAGAGCTGTGATTTTTCTTAATTTATAGTCAAGAAACGCATTTTTTTTTTTTTACAATATTTCTATATCACATCAAAATGTGAATGTAGTATTGTTATGTAGTTATATAAACAATGTTTTTTGACAAATTAAATCCACCAATATAGGAACATTTGTATGGTCATCTGCTGGTATGTGGCTTGTTAACATGTTTTACGCTGCCTTTAGCCACTTTAAAATGCATCACACTGTACTAATGTAAGTTTATAATGTTATGCTTGTTTATAATGTACAAAGTGAATGTGCTGTGAATGTAACTCATAGTGGTTTATAAAGTATATTTATAAATATACAAAGCACAACATTAAAAAAGACTTTAATATTAATTTATTTTAATTTATTATAAATTATAATAATATTTCTGGCTTAGTGTAGTTTTCTTTTTGTTGTTAATATAAACATCTGATGGGACATAACATCATCTTCACTTTAAATGATTACTAATTTCTTAACTATGTAAGTATACATTTGACAAGTTATTAATAAATAAATTTTATTATTAATAAATATATTTATTTTATTTTATTTATTAACCAGCAAAACCACAGTGTTAAAAACATTCCACCCATACTTTATACCACCATGACTTTATTTAGCCTCTCTAATTACACAATATTTACAATAATTGATGAATCTGCATTAAGAAAACGAAATTTACCAATACAAGGCTGTTAGTGGTTTGTTGTGTGTTGCTAAAGTTATCCACAGCTTGTCCTAGCCTGACCCGTTTTCTACTAACGCCCCCTAAATGTACTAATTAAATTAGAAATAATGCACTACAAACACACTGATGCATAAAGTCTTTTGATTCAAATGTTTTGCTAACATACAATCTTATTTGTCAAGAGTATTAAGTCTTAAAACTTATATTAAGTTCAACACATTCAATCTTTCTAATGCAACTCTATGGAGCTGACTGTGACTTCCGGGAACTTTGGAGAGACTCCGTGGTCCGCCATTGCTGTAAAAAAACCTTCCATTGGAGTGAACGGACTTGACGTAACTCTATCCTTCTATGGCTCTGGGGTGCTGACCCAGTGATGGTTTTAAAGACCAGGAGCAGAATTATAATTAAATTTGATGTGAGCTGCTATAGGATGCCAGTGTAACTTGACAAAGAGAGGAGTGACATGCACCCTCTTTGGCTCATTGAAGACTACTCTTGCTGCTGCATTCTGGATCATCTGTAGGGGTTTGGTTTTGCAGGCCGGAAGTCCGGCCAGTAATGCATTGCAATAGTCCAGTCTGAACAGGACAAGAGCTTGGACTAGGACTTGTGTAGCATGCTCAGTTAGGAAAGGTCTAATTTTTCTAAGGTTGTAGAAGACAAATCTACAAGAGCGAGCGGTGCTGGCAACATGCTCCGTGAAACCAAGGTTTCTGGCTGTCCTGGAAGGCGTAATGGTTGAAGAACCTAATTGAATAGAAAGATTGTGAGGAATCTTCGGGTCAGACGATATGACAAGCAGTTTTGTCTTTGCAAGGTTAAGCTGGTGATAATGCTCTTTCATCCAGAGTGAGATGTCAATCAGGCATGCTGAGATGGAGGCAGAAACCATGGGATCGTCAGATTGGAACAGCAAGTGGAGTTGTTTCATCTGCAAAGCAGTGGTAGGAAAAGCCATGTTTCCAAATGACAAAACCCAGGAATGTCAAGTATATAGAAAAGAGCAGTGGTCCAAGTACAGAGCCTTGAGGTTCACCGGTATTGAGAGCTGGGGTTCAGAGACGTCACCTCTCCAGGATACTCTAAATGACCAACCTGAGAGGTAAGACCTGAACCATATAGTAGCGCCGTATCAGAGAGACCCATAGCAATGAGGGCCGGCAGGCGGATGTGGTGATTGACAGTGTCAAAAGCGTCAGATAGATCCAGTAAGATCAGTACAGATGATTTGGAGGCTGCCCTTGCCATCCCTTAATGACTGAGAGCAGTGCAGTTTCGGTGGAGTGACCGCTCTTGAAACCAGACCGGTTGCTGTCCTGGAGGTTATTTTGTGTGAAGAAGGAGAAGAGCTGGTCAAAATCCTCATGCTCAAGAGTCTTGGCAATGAGGGGAAGGAGAGATACGGGTCACAGCTGAGAGACTTTTATTTGGAAAGTGTTTGTTTTTTTGTCACCAGTTGTCGCTGTGTATGTTTTTATAATAAATTTGTTGTAATAAATGTAATAATTTAAAAGGCAGATGCTTATTTTCAAAGTGAATTGCAATGCATTACAAGGTATACATTTTTATCGGTATGTAGTAATGGCCAATTTCGAAGCAATGCTTTATGAAGCCTCAAAACATTATAATCTTTTGTTTTGAATCAGTGATTCAGAGCGTGTTTTGGTTTTAAACTAGTTAAGTCACGTGATTTTAGCAAACGAGGCTTCATTACGTCATAATTGTTGATTACAGTTAGTGTCTAATATGGTTAGGTGAACTCTGGTCAGTTTTATTATGCAAGTTCATAAAACATTCATCCTTCTTACTGATAACGCTACCATTTAACATCTAATGTCAGACATGTGCATAATTAAATGCACATTTTTGTAAAACGTTTGGACTGAGATCTTGTTGCTGTTACAATGTTTTAACCAGCTGATGGCGCCATATGTGTTTCGAGCTGGTCTTCGAAACAGTGAATCATTTTTTGAATCAATTGATTCGGTTGATTCAAAGCTTTAAAAAGCATTGTTTCTCACATCACTAGTGTAGAGCAAATGGACTGTAAGGTCAATTGTCAGTCAAAGGTTGAGCTGAATACAGGTGGCGCTCTTTTGCTGCTTTATTCAACTTTATTTAACTTAAATGTTAGTTAATGTTTATAATAGTTCTTAATGTGTTTGCACATAATTGTTTTCATTTAAAAGATAAAGCAAATAATTTTATAAGCTCACGTCTCCCTGTAGTGTAATAAAAAAAATTTATAAAACGATAACAATACTGAATAAATGTAATTGTTTAATATGTTTATTTTGGTTTAATCATAAAGATACTACTGACTGTCGGACCGCATGATAAGCTTGATGTGCTGCCATAGAAACTCAAATAATCAAATTAATTAATAATCGCTGTTTAAAAAAAACTCACACCAGGGGCACAATTGGGAAATTTTAAACATTTTAAACACAAATTCTTGGCCTTTTTCATGCACAAATACTTGACTTCTTTACTGAATAGGTAATGGTGGTATGCTTCTGTGCTTTTATAGTTGCACATCGAAGGCCCGTCACCCCCATGCAACAACATGAAATTATTGAATATATCTTAATTTCATTCTCACACTGGGTTATACATTGCAGGTCTAGTGAATGTTTACCATAACTCTGCTACCATGACACCGACCGGCCATTGAAATGGTAGTCTTACACAAGAAAGGACAATAAATCGCATTACTTACTTCTGCGTTCGAAATTAAGGTGGATAGTAAAGTTACCAGCATCACTTTACTTAAAATGAGTAACTGACTAGAGCTGTTCTGCTTAAATGTTTGTGCTCCTGATCCAATCCAAGTATAACTAAATGCACTTTCTCTTATGATTTCATTTTATATTATTTTTCAATAATTCAGCATTATTGTAATCTAGTATGGTTTACTAAACATGAAAAACAGAAGTAAATTATTTGCATTTGACAGATTGAAAACTGATGTGATATCCTGCAAAAAGGTGAAATTAAGAGATGTGAGAATTAAAATCATGAAGTGTGAGATCATGATGTTGCTTTCTGAGTAACATCTGCTATCACTTCCTATAGCTTAAAAAAGCTCCCGGTAAAGTTGGCATGCTTCCACAAACAAGCATGAGCTTAAATTTAAATTTTGGATTTGGCAAATACTTTTATCCAAAACAACCATGCGAATTGCGCTTATTGGTTTTAACACAATCACAGTGCTTTACAGAAACTGCATTAAAGTGACAATCATATACCAGGTCATGCATACATTTTTGTATATCAGTCTTCATATTTTGCATGCATACAGTAAGAGGACACCATGTTGCAGTATGATTTAAAGTAGTCTTTTATTTGTCAAACTTCAGCATTGAATAATTCAATATTTACTGCTTTATTGTAAAGTGGAAGATCTTATCAATACAACAAAAGAAGAACGACACAATATTTACAAGATGTGTACAGATTCCAGCCTTACTGATAATATTTGACATTTTTAACTTTTTGTGTTTAAACTGCTGTTGTTAACATGCATTTATGCTTGTGAATGTGATGAGAGATAACACATCTTGGAGCGAGAGAGAATGCACATGTTTCAAATGTAAGAATTGAAGAGGTCAGGTGCGAAACCCTCTAAGTGCATCTGACATGTTTTCTCATAAATTAGCAATTTTTTTATCAGACTTTTATTGGATTCATTCTGCCAACAAAGCTGTATTTCCGAATGGCCTTAGCGATGGGATTAAGGGGATTTGAAGTTAAAATTTAATAAACATATAATACGTGCTGCGCATTCGGTTATCATTATCAAAATTTTGACATAGGTGGCGTTTAGCAGCCTTTGCCTCTGAGCTCCTCATTTGCTTCATAAACATGAGTAAGTACATGTTGTTAATAATATTACTCTTTAGTAAGATGTATAGATTTAGTAAGATGAAGAGAAAGTCTGATGTTGAGATCAGACACACTGATGCTGGACAATAAACTGCTTCCTTTGTACCAGGACAGACTCACATCACTCACATTCAACACTGAACACAATAATACACATTTTGAACTTGAATAGTCTCTGGTGATGACAGGAACAGACAGACGAGCTGTAAAAGATTAAAAATAAAATAAAGCTGCAAGCAGCGATTACCGGGGTTCAAGCGATTTGGGACCTTAAGACCTTTAAGGGCATGCCTGTGTAGATTTGCTGCATTGTAAAAAATAAAGGGTGCAGGGCTAACTGTAAGGCAAAACCTGGCATGTTTGGTATTGTTGGACTCGGCAACAATTCAAAAATCTGAGGAAAAAAGTTGCATGAAAATACGTCAAACTCAGCCTAAGTTATAAGCATTTAAATGATTCGTCTGACCACTAGGTGGCGCTGTGACGAAACGAGGCACACAACATCAGGCCATGACTCTCATCACAAGTACCAAGTGTTGATACTTCATTTATTTCCCCAGTTATAGCCAATAAAGTCCAAGTGGCTGCGCACACTTCAGACGTTTGGGCATGGCATGTCGACCGTGAGTCAAAAGTTACATTTTATATATAAAGGAATATTCCAACACTAGAACGGTTCCGATCGGACGAAAAACCTAGGACTAGTTCGTTTTAATTTTTTCAGACGAAATCGAAAAATAAAATAAAAAATTGTCCCGGATTGACGCAAGGATTCGAGGTATATAAGACACTTGACATTTGGACAAGAATTGTGGGAGTTATGAGCATCAACCGGGTGTGCCTCATAAGCCTTGAAAAGTGAAGCCTCTGGCTCTTTGATCGCCCCCTGGTGGCTGGCTGCAGTACAAGTCATAACCCCGCCCTCTCCATTCAAATGAATAGGACTTTGCTCTAAATAAAAAAAATTACACTTCCAATAAAAGTTTTCGAAAGATGGTTTTGGTCCTTTCAAGTAGTTGTTATCACGCTGATATGTGTTCAAGTGTTAATTTTTGTGATAAGTTTCATTTTAGCTTGTAATTTGATGCTATAGAAACGGGGCGTGTCGTTATGATTGGAGTGGTTGAATTGGCCGCGCGGGCGTTTGGGCGGAAGTTTGATACCGCGGCTCTGCCTCTGGCTTCACGGACGATTCCTTCTGCGCATGCCTCGGCTCCAAACTGACGTTTTTACGTAACATGGCGGCGACCGTGGTCGGACATTTTTGGCTTCAATTCATTACAATGGTGGGAGGCGACGTCGCATCGTCCATCTTTTTTTACAGTCTATGGCATCAACGCATTTGCCATCGTTATAGCGCCACCTATAGGCCAATCGGGTTGATACTCTTGTCAACCTCTCCCCAAATTGGGTCCTACCATTTGGCCAAGTTTCAAGTCTCTAGGCCTTACGGTTTGGTCTGCACGTTCCGTTTTATGGCAGAATAAAAAATACTAAAAATCTTAACAAATACAATAGGGTTTCAGCGCTTCACGCTGAAAGTTTTTAATGTCCTATAAGGCTTGATTTTTTCAAGGAGTTAAACCATTATGTTGTTAATTATTATGTGAAATTTGGTGCAAAAATATATTCTATATCAAATTAATAAATAATAACTTATAAATGTTTAATATGTTAAAACTTGTGTTAAAATATGTAATTGACAGGACAAACAGTAAATCTTTACTCACCATAGATCGTAACATTGAATCTGTATGGGGTATTTGGTGTCTTTCTGTTGATTGTTTCATAAAGTCCAGAGTGCTGAGTTGTGATATTTGTGATGGTGAGATCTCCAGTCTGATCATTTAACTGCAGTCTGTCTCTGAATCTCCCATCAAGAACATCATCATATATTCTTACTTTATTAGTTGTTTTATTTATAGAAGCTATGAGAGCCTCTTTATTTCCAAACCTCCACTCGATCACACGAGCACTCTTTAATTCAATATTAGTGTATAGAGTAACAGATTCACCCTCCATCACTGACACTGACTTCACTTCATCACCAAACACACCTTTGGCTTTTTAACTGTAAAAGCCGTTGAATTTTGTACTTTTGACTGAAATGACAAAAAAAAGTTTAATTGCAGCAATAAAAAAATGAAATGTATGCATGCATTGCAATAAACATGGAGAGTTTTTAATTCTTTTAATAATAAAAAAGCTGACTAAAAGTAAAACACTTTTAATTTCAAAATCATTTTAACCTTCTAAGACCCGAGCTTTGGTTTGGCTTGCATTTTAGATTTCTTTAAGCTATTTGGGGTTAGGAAGAACCAATAAATGTAATAACCAAATATTTTTCTTTGAACATGACCAGTGTAATTATCCACTTTTGTGTACAACGGGCTCGTATTATGGTGCAAACAACAACACATGATGTGGACACACCAGGTCTTAGGAGGTTAAACGGCATTCAGATTAATATACATTTTGACGAATAGTTAATTAAACACATGTCCATAAATATTAAAATAATTTTTACAGCTTACCCACTGGACACCTGAAGCATAAAGAGTAAAAAATAAACATGAGAAACATTTTCTTCAACAGTAGTCTGTGGTGTGAATCGTGTACATACAGATTCAACAACATCCTAATATGGATCTGTCTGACCGACTGAGCATAAATACAAACATATTTTAAATATAATTGGCGAGCCTATATATCACTATTTTTTGCACATTTAGGAGTTACTATTAAGTGATGTAGGCTATTAATGCTCTGTTTTCCTGTTTCTTCCTAACAGGAATATTATTGTAGGTTTATAAGCATTGTTGCTAAATGACTTTAAACTTGTTTTTGCACTGTTGTTTGCATTATTTAATTCCACTGTCCGAGATACAGCTTCAGAACCATAGTGGCGTCAACCTTGTTAAGTTTGCGCATTTATTACTTTTAAACAAAGAAAAAATCAAAATTCTGTTCAGTAATTTCTGTGCGGCTCACTCCAAAGATCACCTGTGCCAAATTTCATAACAATTGAACCAAATTTGAAGGAGGAGTAGCGAAAAAACAAAATACTGTACATTTCAAAATGGCCACTACTGTAATGGGTGGAGTCTTAGGGTGCGTCTCATTTCTCTGTCTTACCCCTTCCCCTTACCCCTTCACCTTGTGCGTTCGTGAGGTGAAGTGGTATCCCAATTCTCAGTTTGATCAAGGGCTATGGCCAAGGTGTAGGGATACATAGCCCTTGAAACGAAGTGTGATAATGACCACACTTGAAAGAGAGGGGTAAACGTTAAAGTAAGAATTTCTCAGGAGAGCCGGCATCAAGACATTTTATTGATGAACGTCGAACTGTCAAGGAGTCACAAAAATGAAAGTAACATTATTTTCTGCCGGTTAATTGAGATTATATTATGACACACATGTTTTATGATACTTTTAATAAAATGTTCAAGCGGTTTTAATTGTAATGTTTTTGTTTTGAATCACTAGTTAAGGCGCTAACTAGTAGCTAAGTTATGCGCTATTTGTTGAGCTCCGCTCAGGCAATCGATACCACAACCTGAGACAACGGCAACTTCTTTGTTTGTCAACGCTTGTCTGTTTATGTAGCAGCCGGTTAGCGGCAAGGGAAAGTGACGCAAACGGTAATCGAGTGGTGTCTAATTTTTTAGAAGAACGATCTGTCTTACCCCTTTCCCCTTTACTCGGTTTCGAGGGGCAAGGGGAAGACGAAGACAAAGGGGAAGGGGTAAGACAGAGAAATGAGATTGGCCGTTACTGTACAGTATTAAAAACTATAAGTGTGATGAGAGCAATCACGTGTACTAAGTAGGATTTTCAAAGATCAAACAGATCTGCAGTTATTTGAACATTACTGCACTGCTGGTGGCGCTATAGAGTTACTGCTAGAGACCCCGTTTTTGGCCACATTACTATTTATGACCACCACTACAACTGTGCCAAATTTCATCATTTTCCTATATACGGTTCATAGGGCTGCCATAGACACCAATGGCTAAGAAGAAGAAGAAAGTACAATTCCAATAGGTGTCTCAGCACCTTCGATGCTTGACCCCTAATTGTTTGCATTTGACATTGACAGACAAAAATCTGATGTGATATTTTACAAAAAGGTGAAACCAAGAGATGTGAGAATCAAAATCATGAAGTGTGAGATCATGATGTTTCTTTCTGAGTAACGTATGCTGTCACTTCCTATAGCTTAAAAAAGCTTGCCTTTAAAGTTTACATGCTTGCATGAACAAAGCATGAGGATTGATTTTGCATTTGGTAGATACTTTTATCCAAAGCAACCCTGGGAATCACACTTATTATGGCTTTAACACAATCAAAGTGCTCTACAACTGAGCAGCATTAAAGTGACAACTATATAGCAGGTCATGCATAAATCTTTGTATATTAGTCTTCATTTTTCACATTCATACAGTAAGAGGACCCAGTAATATTATTTAAAGCAGTCTTTCATTTGTCAAACATCAGCATTGATTAATTCAATAATCAATGAAAAAAGAATAGAATAGGATGTTGCCTGCAGCCTTCCAAAGCCTTATTTGAAGGCGTCACTGGGTACCTTCGAATTGGTATTTCGCCATGGCCCAGTGACGCCTTCAAATACGGCTTTGGAAGGCTGCAGCCTCCAAATGTGGCCTTTATTTCCCTTGAAACCGATCCATAGGATCATTTACAGTGTTGGCTATCCCGAGATTCAATACGTGTCCGCGGCCTGTATCCATATCAGCATATGGAATCTCTATGCAAATTTCATTCAATTTACTAAATTTTTTAAGGTAAGTGATTGCAATCAATTTATTTAAGCTACATTTAAACAAAAAAGATTTGTAAAGTAAAACAAAATAAAAAACTTTTGTTTAAATGTAGCTTAAATAAATTGATTTTAAAGCCTAGTTAAAATTCTAGTTCCTACATTATTTTTCTATATGTTTAAGTCACTGGGTGCTCTTACCCGACATAAGCTCACAGAACACTATATAGGAAGTGAAGATGAGCACATTTGAAGACTTTGAAATCAGACCTTATTTTTTAAAGATATATAAGCAATCACTTTACTCCTGTTGTATAGTGTTTTATCCTTGTATGTAAAACGTATATTGCCTCCTAAAGGGGTGGTCACTAGAAATGTCTTTAGGGTCGAAAAGAGAGATGGTGTCTTAAGAGAGAGTTGATAGGATGGTTGATATTGTGGGAGTGGTCTAATTTAGTGAAATCTATGGGAACATAAGAGTCTTGTTTAACTGTGCACAACCTTGCTGCAGACTGCAACACTTTCAGATTATCTTAACAAACACTTTTTCAGATCCCTGAACTGTTGAGGGAAATGTTACTGATGTTTGTTTTTCTTTCTTCGTCTTTCTGCTGTTTAGTGGGTAAGTTACAGTATGCTTAATACATTTTGTAGAATATAATGCTCAATTGAATATATATATATTAAATTGAGCATATATATATTTAAATTTGGAAATATATTTAGTTTTAACCTTCATATATCAACATATATTTCAAAGTGTATTTCTAGGGCAAGCAAGTATATTTCTAATTTTTAACTACAGGCCTATGCTAAATACAAGTTTAAGTATAAAGTATATTGTTGAAGTTGAAAATATATTTAATTTGAACCTTTTTAAAACTGTTATGTTATATACAGATTTGTAACATAAACACATTTTTCTTTCAATGTGACGTTTATATATTTTCTTGAATGAAAAATATATTTAATGCTTTAAAATGTGTTTACTTTTAAAATAAAATAAACAGAAATGGCCAAAAATATATGGGTAAAAAATAAACATGTATAACATTTATATTATGTGTTTCAGGTGTGTTCGGTGATGAGTCAGTGTCAGTGATGGAGGGTGAATCTGTTACCCTACACACTGATATTTCTGACACACAGAAAGACGGTCAGATATTGTGGAGCTTTGGACCTCTAACCTCTCTCATAGCTGAAATCAATAGAGAAGCCAATAAGACTGCTGATGATCTTGATGAGAGATTCAGAGACAGACTGCAGTTAAATGATCAGACTGGAGATCTCACCATCACAAACATCACAACTCAACACTCTGGACTTTATAATGTAATCATCACCAGCGAGCAGACGTCCTCACACAGATTCAATGTTACTGTCTATGGCGAGTAAAGATTTACTGTTTGTCCTCTCTATTATATATTTTAATTTATACCACTGGGTTTATTTATACCGCTGTTGAATGCCTCATTCTGATTGGTTGAGAAATGTTCTACGGGTATTCATTTTTTTAAATAAACGCACACCTGACCTGTCAAATGCAGGGCTCCAGACTCAGTGGCCCCCAACTGAAAATTTTAGGGGCGCAACCAGAAAATTTAGGGGCACACACTGTAAATCAACCTGCCAACCAAATATTTACATTTCTACTAATTTCCACTGTATTACTAATAAATACTTGAATGATAGATGTGCTGTTTCAAATTCAGTGTCACCCCAGCTAACAGAAAAAAGTTCTAAGAACGTTCCCTGAAAGTTCTTTACGTTCCCAAAAACGTTCTGCCAACGTTAAAAGTGTCCAGTTTTCTTGACGTTCTAAGAACGTTTTTGTGTTGTCTCAACGTTAGAGGAATGTTACATTTTACCATTTTTAAACGTTATGACAATGTCATGTTTTAATGTTCACACAATGTTTAAAACAACAACTGTTTATTATATTGACTTGTTTAATTGTTATGTAAATGATAGAGAAACATTGCATTTTATTATATTTATTTTTTATATTTATATTATTTTATTATATTTATTATATATTATATATTTATTATATATTATATATCTATTATATATAAGTTTAGATGTTGATGTTTTGTTTCATTTTAAGTCACCATTATTGTGATTAGTGTTCGTTTTAGTTGGGCTCTTGAGCCTTGTCTTTTGCTTGCTAGTTTTTTCCCTGGTTGTGTTAACTTTTTGTTAATACACCACATTTGTTATGAACATGTTAAGTTAGTAGTGTAATTCTGTGGTGTGGTGGTTGGTACATAATGGAAAAAAATCATCCCTAATTCATTTACTAATCAAAAGTTTATTTTCTGTCAATAATGTAAATGAGATCCAGCACTTTCACAGCAGTTTGTCATTAAAGAGTTTAAGAAACTTTTGTCAAAAAATATCTGCTACATAATTGGGATGCATAAACATCAAGAATCAGACTATGAATCTCAACCATGGTGACAAAGAAAATTGGAAAAAAAATATTTATTTATCCATGCTGCAGTGCATGCTGGGAGTCCTGAATGAGATTTGTAATTTGTTAATACCCAGCATGCATTGCAGCATGAAGTTTTTCATTTAATTGTCACCATGGTTGAGATCCACAGTCCGACTCCCGATGTTCGTGCATCCCAGCCACACAGCGGATATTCCTTGTCCAAAGCTTCCAAAACTCCTCAATGACAAACTGCTGTGAAAGTGCTGGATCTCATTTACATTATTGACAGAAAATAAACTTTTGATTAGTAAATTAATTAGGGATGATTTTTTACCATTATGTACCAACCACCACACCACAGAATTACACTACTAACTTAACATGTTCATAACAAATGTGGTGCATCAACAAAAAGTTAACACAACCAGGGAAAAAACTAGCAAGCAAAAGACAAGGCTCAAGAGCCCAACCAAAACGAACACCAATCACAACAATGGTGACTTGGAATGGAACAGAACATCAACATCTAGGCTTGTATGTAGTAGATATGTAGTATATAATAGATGTATAATGTATGATAAATATAATAAAATAATATAAATATAAAAAATAAATATAATAAAATGCAATGTTTCTCTATCATTTACATAACAATCAAAGAAGTCAATATAATAAACAGTTGTTGTTTTAAACATTGTGTGACTGTGAACATTAAAACATGACATTGTCATAACGTTTAAAAATGGTAAAATGTAACATTACTCTAACGTTGAGACAACACAAAAACGTTCTTAGAACGTCAAGAAAACTGGACACTTTTGACGTTGGCAGAGCGTTTTTGGGAACGTAAAGAACTTTCAGGGAACGTTCTTAGAACTTTCTTCTGTTAGCTGGGACATCACAAAAAAAGGTCAAATTTACTTATCCCACATATGAGACTGGATGTAAAATTCAGTGGCACACTCTCAAATTTTGGTGGCAGTCTGAAGCCCAGAAATGCGTAAAGAATAATTGACAACGGGTTGTGGGATTGTTAGAAAATAATGCACACCCAAGGTGGTAATGCAGCATAACGCAAAGTAGTGTGCATTATTTTCTAATAATTCAACAGCCCGTCATCAATTATTATGTACTTATAAAACGCATCCCATACCATCATGGTCAATAGCTGTCCTTTATTCACGATAAAACACAGCTATGACCGCTTCACCCAACGGTTCTACAACCCCAAATCAGAAAAAGTTGGGACACTGTAGAAATTGTGAGTAAAAAAGGAATGGAATAATATACAAATCTCATAAACTTATATTTTATTCACAATATAATATAAATAACATATTAAATGTTGAAAGTGATATATTTTGAAATGTCATGCCAAAATTGGCTCAATTTGGATTTTATGAGAGCTACACATTCCAAAAAAAGTTGGGACAGGTAGCAATAAGATTGAGGACATCTTCCTCTTTATGATGCGCCAAATCAGGGGTTGACCCGGCTCTAACCTACCGCCAACCCAGGTCAAAGTGTTCTCGTTCTGTTACCGTTCTGTGAAAGATGCACTGTTTCTGGTAATCCCCTTTGTGATTTCTTGCCCACTCCGTAGCATCTCTCACAATCTGTGTCCACTCTTTGAAGAGCAGAGACGACAGTTTGTTGTATTAAAGGAGCATTTCATAAAAACACTAATATTTATTGAAAGTGCGTCATATTTGTAGTCAAAATGTAACATACATTTAGAATTTGGTGCCTATTTGACAGAGAAAAGGGGTGTACAAACACCCCCTTAACAAAGATATTGGACTTCCTTCTTTCGATGATGCAAAATGATGATTTTTTACATCATTGAAAGAAGGAAGTGAAACAATGAAATCTTTATTTCTCCTGTCTCAGGGGAAACTGAGGAAATGATGCATGATCTTTTAAAAACATGACTGGGGTTCTAACTATACAAAGCTTAATGCAAATGGGTGAAGTGTCCCTTTAACAGGTAGATTCATTACGTTAGCTCAGTTGTTGAGCTGCTGAATTAGTCATTTGGTAGTTTGAAGCCGATAGAGATCGTGTTTTATATTTATTTTTGCTTGCTTGTTTTCTCGTGATCACATCTTAATTTTCTCGTTATTTCGAGATACAGCAATTGTTTTCTCATGATCTCGACATAACAAAAGTTGTATTCTTGTGAAGTGATTAATTAAAGCTTACGTGTACTCAATTGAACATGTTGTTTTGTTTGTAGACAGCAAAAGCATATTTTGCTAAATTAGCATGGATGAACAAATGAGATTTACTTGGATCAGGGATTTGCTCAAGATAATTCAATAATTAAAATGATTTCGATTAAGCCTATAACAACAACTGCACGCGCAAATTTGAGATGTGATGCTTAACGATTTAAAAGTTAAGAAAGCGCATTCGGAAGAGAGTAGGAAAAGGAAAAGAGAATCTGACCGCGTAGAACCGGACAAGAGTCCCACTCGGTCAGGTTTTTACTTGTTTGGGACGAAGAACAAGAGAACCCAAGTGCAGAAGATTGTGGGGGAAGTGAACAATGAACATTTAACCACAGAAAACAAAAAGCCCACGTGGGGGCAACACAACATGAAACATGATATACGAGAGCACTGACATAACATTATCAACTAGACTTGGATATAAAACTAAACTGAAATCAAACACAAACTTTCGACAATACAAGCACGCCAGTACACAATGAACCAGCACAAGACAAGGGACAAGAGGAGATTAAATAGGGGAAAAAACCGAGGGCAACATATGTGAGTGGGATAACTGATAATGAATAATTAACAGGGAGAACAAGGGGGCGGGGACTAGAAACGAGACACTAGAGGCACATGACCCAATATACAAGGCCATGAGCCTCCACATAGAACATGAGGCTGTCAGAACCCTGCCATCATGATAAAACATAAATATAAAACAAGACTCTTATGGCAGGATCCTGACAGATCCTAAATCCCCTTAGGGCCTATAGCTTTAGTTGATATATTAACTATCATACAGTAATGCATTTTGCAGATGCTTTTTTTCAAAGCATCTTATAGTGCATTACAAGCTATACATTTTTATTAACTTGTGTTCCCTGGGTTTAAACACGTGACCTTTTGCGTTGCAAATGCAATGCTCTTCCACGTAGCTATACAGGAGCACTTTTTAACTTGGAATTCATCTCAATAGTGTCTCTTGCTTTATATTGATAATAAACTGTTTTGTTTTTGTATCTGTATGTTTTCCAGCTGCCCTGCCCGTTCCTGTCATCACCACACAAAACTCTTCATCATCAAAAAGTTCATCAAGTTCAAACTGTGTCTTTGTGTGCTCAGTGTTTAGTGCTCAGAATGTGAGAGATGTGAATCTGTCCTGGTATAAAGGAAACAGTTCATTGTCCAGCATCAGTGTGTCTGATCTCAACAACAACATCTCTCTTCATCTGGAGTGTCTGAATGATTCATACAGCTGTGTGGTGAACAATCCCATCAGTAATCAAACTCAACACCTTTACACCACTCATCTCTGTCAGACGTGTTCAGGTATATATTTCATTTAGTGTGTTCTTTTGTTCCAATAATTAAAACAATTATAAGCTAAGAGTAATGTAAATTACATCATCCTCTGGTTTCACAGACAAGGCTTAAGGCTAGACAAAAACACATATTTCAACTAGTCTCAACTAAAGTAACTTGCACAACAGGTCTTAAAATATGCCAGTGCCATTGTTTTATCTCAAGAATCACACCAGTAATGTCTTCATCTAAGGCATGTTTATTAAAGATGCTTAAACATCTTAATTTAACTAAGTCTTAGTCCTGGATTTAGCTAAGTGTTGTCGTCTGTGAAACCAGCCGTTCATGTTTTAATGTGACATGTTTGAATGTAAATAGGTATGTCTTTCATTAATGTTATTTAAAATAATCACAGTAATAACAAAACACAAACTTTGATGGTCTGAAGGTTGAAATAGTTTTTAAAGGGTCTGCCTCCAGACTGTGTACCTTCTATTTAATATTTCCACAGGCTGTTTAAATACTCGATTCTGATTGGCTGGAAGGTGTGCATTAAAACCATTTAATGCACAGGTAGTTCCAGTCAGTTTGATTACAGTTACTGTAGAAATTAATCCGCTACTATAAACATTGGTTACCATAGTAACACAGTTACACTTGCATGAGAGTTGTCTACACTTGAGTGAGAGACACACGTTTATTAAGGTAGACTAAATGGATGATTTTTGCATATCGTTTAATTTGTATAGTGAATATGGCAATTTTGAGAAATGGGCTCAGGCACGAGACGAAATAAAAAACTTGGAGAAAACGTTGAAACGTTGAGAGAGAGAGAGAGAGAGAGAGAGAGAGAGAGAGAGAGAGAGAGAGAGAGAGAGAGAGAGAGAGATGAGTGCAGGAGTTCACTGTGTGTGTCTTTTCTTTAAAGTCTATAATGAGCTCAATACGAAAAACTAAAAAGACAACACTTTCAGTGAGTTTTTGCGCCAAAGACAGAACAATTGTGATTTCGAGACCAAACGTTACTCTGCTTCTATTTTAAATGAGACATTGCGGGAGTTTTAAGCCTCTGTTCAGTCTACCGCTGGACGCGAACAGTGTTGCATGTTTGATTTGTCTCAGAGCAGGTATAAACCGTCATATTACAATATACAACATCATAAGTAATAAAGACTTTAAAGGTGACATTCCATGAAAATAAAACTTTTTCCATGTTTAAGTGCTATATAATCGGGTACCCAGTGCTTCTACCAACCCAGAAAACATGAAAAATAGCAACCCTGTAACTTTGTTTTGGAAAGGCTCTATCTGCAAGCATGTGAATATATTCATTCGAATTTCGCTCCCCCATGACGTATTAAGGGGATCTTAATATAATGATACCGCCCCTTCATCTGCGCTATCCAACCATGACACGGCCTCTCGAGTGCGAGAGACAGAGAGAAAGAATGACTGACAGCACGTCTGAGTATTCCCTCAAACACAAACAGTAGCCTACAATCTTATAACTTGTAGTTTTAATGGTGTTTCTAAAGCTTGAAGATGAGGATTAATGTTACCTTAGTGCAAGAGACAGAGAGAGTGAGTGAGTGAGTGAGAGAGAGCGAGTGAGCGAACAAACGAGACAGAGAGAGCAACGCGACAGTTCTCTTTCATCAATACTATCACATGTCTTGTCTACAGCGTGAGCGCTTGAGACTCCGCCCACCTGAGCAGCTCATTTGGATTTAAAGGGATACACACAAAAACGGTGCATTTTTGCTCAGCCCCATAAAGTGCATATTTTAACATGCCACAATAAATTACCTATATGGTATTTTGAGCTAAAGCTTCACATATGTAGTCTGGGGACATCAAAGATTTATTTTAATATCTTATAAACGTCTTGTGGAATGTCCCCTTTAAGTCAAGCAATGCTGTCTATACCTGCTCTGAGACACATCAAACTTACAACAATGTATTCGCATCCAGTTTGTAGACTGAACAGAGACGTTAACCTCCCGCAATGTCTCATTTAAAAGAGAAGCAGAGTAGATCACGAAATCACAATTGTTTTTTGTCTTTGGCGCAAAAACTCACTAAAAGTGTTAACTGCCCATGTAGTCATTTTTGTCATAGACTTTAAAGAAGAGACGCACACTGGTAACTCGGCCATGGATCTCTCTCTCCCTCTCTTTCTCTCCCTCTGGTCCTTCTCTTTTAGTTCTCTGTTTCTCTCTTTTAATAATGAATTTAAATAAATGTGATAATTTATTCAAATAAAAGCAATCTGATGGTTCTACTTTATTTAAAGTGGACGCTTTCAGCAGTAACTTTAGAAAATAACCGTCATTTTTACACGTCTGTTAAAAAATTACAGTATGAACATCAGTTACAGCTTTAACTTGTTTTTAACTTGTCAAATAACTGTGGTATAAGCGGGATAATCCACAGCTAGCCATGCATTAAAAGGATTTTAATGCACTCCGCTACGTGGCGGGTGGTTCTTCGCCTCTACGCCGTGCATTAAAATCCTTTAATGCATGGCTAGCGGTGGATTATCCCTTACTTGTTTACTTTTTACAAAAAACTTGTGTTGAAACACTTATTTTCTTCATTTTTGTTGTTGTTTCCATTCAGTTTGCATTTGTGGTGCTCTTGTGGTCCGATTGGTCATATCAGCTGTTGTGGGTGTGGCTACTGTTGCTGTTCTGGTTTATGACGTCAGGTCGAGCAGAGATAAACAGAAGAAAAGTTCACAGACCCCATCAGACCATCACTGATAAATTGTAGTGTCTAGTTCCTCCAAATTGTAACATTGTAAAACAATTTTTCTGTTACCTTTCCTGTAAGAAAGTTTTACATATTGCCATGAATACCAGTGCATGATTAATGCATTGTAAGTCATGTTGGATAAAATTTTAATGTGTATTTTTTTTTTTTTTTTTTCGATTCGGCATTGTGCATTTGGCATTTGTCTTGTAATTATTTGGTGTCGTACAGGATCATGTAATTCTCTGTTTTTGTCTGTTGTATAAAAAAGACTATCACAAATCATTTCAGCCGTTGTTCAAATACGCAACAAGTCCAGTACTAAAGTTGCCATGAAACAGAAGTAGCGATGGTCTCATTTTCCCCAGTGACAAGTAAATGCTTCTGAAATGAAAAAAATGGTCCTGTCCCAAATGACGCATTTCATGTGGACTTTTGGTCTCGTGGCCTTAAATGACATGTGCTTGCTTAGTCTACGCAGTCTTGTGAGAATTGAGATTTGTGCGATCTTCCTGTTGGTCACCTGACCTCCGCCATTGTTTTGCCGCAATGACTTCTGGGGCATAAAGCGATTTCAGCGCGCAAGTCTTAATTTCATGCATCCTCGATGTCAAGAACACATCCGGGTATTTTCATGGGTTCTCTGTACTTGCGTTCTTGAGAATTGAAATTGAACTTCGACGGTTAATGATGACGTAGAACGAGAACACAAGGACGCAAGATTGCTGAAGAACACATATTGAGAAACAGCCTCCGGTGCGTCCTCATATATCTGCACTAAGTGATGTCATAAAAGTGTGGACTTCTTTTGGAATGGGCTATTTGGGAAAGGTAGATTTTCGTCCATCTAGAACTGATTGGATCGTTTGAAGTTGGGACATGTTGCTAATTGTTAATCGCTGTGATCTTGATGGTGTCAAGGAACTATACAAAAAAGGCTTTCGCCAAAAATGACTTTATTGCTAAACTTTGCAAAATGCTGCTAAAGAACTCTTTATTTATTTTTGCTTTAGTTAAATATAGATTTTTGTTGAATGCTTAATGTGGACTTTTTTGTTATTTTTTTCGCAAGAGTGCTTATGTTTTTACCACATACTTTTATTTTGAAATATGAGAGTGGTGAGGCGCTGCTCGTGTATTTTCGCGCACTTTCTAAGTGAAGCGCGTTAGGTGATCGTTTTTGTACATGCTGTGAAAAAGATTTATTTCTCCAACTAAGCTCCCGGCTGACAAAGGGCACAAGGTACTGTTTTGATTTTGTACTGTTTGGTGAACTTTGAGACTTTCATAATTATTTTACATCTTGTTAATCTCTTACTTAATCATCTGAAGCTGTTCGCTAATGTTAAACGGGTCATTTGCGTATTTTTGCGTATATTTGCTAATGTTGTTAACGGTTATCATAAGCAGAACACAACGTGATATTGTCTAATTTCTGTTTATCGCATCCTAAATAGTTTAGTATGAAACTGGCTTTATTTGGTAATATATGATTTTCTCTAAATTGAGTCATTTGTACTAAAATGTTGTTAACTCCACTCCAGTGTTAATTAAGCTAACATTGCACTTTAAAATTAGATTTTTGTAATCCATTAAATCGTATAGTCTTTAAGATAGCACTTTATTTGAAGTTTACCAATTGTCTAAAACCTTTTAGTACTCTTTATTTGCACTTAATATTGTTACTGCCAGGTGTAAATTATATTATTAAGGAATACAGTACGGTAAGGGAGTGATTATTAAATTAGCCTGTAGACTAAAATGTGATTTATTGTCACACTATAGCCTATATGGTCTATACAGTGTAAATGTGTATATGTGTTTATGGACATTTATGTTCAACTTGTGGGCAAATGACTAATTTATTGTCTGTTTGTTTGTTTTTTATTCAGCTCTTATGGTGTTTGTCCTAGAAATTAAATCTTTCATAAACACCAGTTGAGAGTCATCTGTCATCTGTTCAGCCGGGGATGCTACAATTAGGGCTGCACGATATATCGAAAATGTATCGCCATCGCGATAACTGTGTAAGCGATATGCTTATCGCAGAGAGCTGCGATAACTTGCATTTATTTGACTTGTCTATCATTTGTGTGTTGCATGCTTAGATCGTCCAAATTACACCGATCAGAAGGTGGTTCCCACACACTTACTTGGGCGGCTCTCTCAAGTATATTAACAACTGCCCACGTATATTTAGCATCAAATTTTGTCTTTTTTGTCCGTGATAATGACATTATGCGTGCGAGCACGTCGTGTCTTTTCTGATGAGTTCGCTGTGCGTTCGCGTGCTTTCTGTTTCTCGATGAATTAGGTGCGACGCAAAGCTCAGTGTCACATTGTATCCTTCCATGTTCCTGAACTTGATCATAGTTGTATCCATTAGAGGTCTTCACGGAAGGACACGAGTTTATATTTTGAAAGGTCAGTCGGCTCCGAGTCGGTCCCATTTTAATTACTTCAGGTACCGGGTCTGTTCAAACACAAGTCGATCAGAGACTGCCGTGAAGAGTCAGTCAGCGCTAACCCAGCTAGAAATAAAAAGTTCTAAGAACGTTCCCTGAAAGTTCCCGAATGTTCCCAAAAACATTCTGCCTACGTTAAAAGCGGCTAGTTTTTTTTAAGTTCTAGGAACGTTTCTGTTGTCTGAACGTTAGAGTAATGTTACATTTTACCATTTTTAAACGTTATGACAATGTCATGTTTTAATGTTCACACAATGTTTAAAACAACAGCTGTTTATTATATTGACTTGTTTAATTGTTATGTAAATGATAGAGAAACATTGCATTTTATTATTTTAGAAAACATTATTTCTGAATGTTCAGTAAATATATTGCTGTAGAAAACTCAATTCACTTACTAGGTTTAGATGTTGATGTTTCATTTTAAGTCACCCTTATTGTGATTCGTGTGTGTTTTAGTTGGTCTCTTGACACTTGACTTCTTGCCTACTAGTTTTTTCCTGGTTGTGATACCTTTGTGGTAATACACCACATTTGTTATGAAAAGTTATTAGTGTATTTCTGCGGCCGTTGGCACATAATGGCAAAGACCATCACCCAGCTCATCCACCAATCAAAGGTCTATTTTCTGCCAATAATGTATATTAGTTCCAACTCTTTCACAGCAGTTTGTCATTAAGGAGTTTTAGAAACTTTGGACAAAAAATATCCGCTGTATAGTTGGGATGCCCAAACATCAAGAATCAGACCACGAATCTCAACCATGGTGACAACAAAAATTGTTAAAAAAAAATCCTTATTTATCCATGCTGCAGTGCATGCTGGGAGTCCTGAATGAGGTTTGTAATTTGTTAATACCCAGCATGCATTGCAGCATGAAGTTTTTCATTTCATTGTCACCATGATTGAGATTCATAGTCTGATTCTTGATGTTTGTGCATCCCAGTTATACAGCAGATATTTTTTGTCCAAAGTTTCTAAATCTCCTTAATGACAAAATGCTGTGAAAGTGCTGGATCTCATTTACATTTTTGACAGAAAATAAAGTTTTGATTAGTAAATGAATTAGGTGATGATCTTTACCATTATGTACCAACAACCACAGAATAACACTATTAACTTGGCATGTTCATAACAAATGTGATGCATTAACACAAAGTTAACACAACCAGGATAAAACTAGCAGGCAAAAAGTCAAGTGTCAAGAGACCAACTAAAACAAACACTAATCACAATAAGGGTGACTTAAAATGAAACAAACATCAACATCTAAACCTAGTAAGTGAATTGAGTTTTCTACAGCAATGTGTTTGCTGCATACAGAAATAATGTTTTATAAAATAATAAAATGCAATGTTTCTCTATCATTTACATAACAATTAAACAAGTCAATATAATAAACAGTTGTTGTTTTAAACATTGTGTGAACATTAAAACATGACATTGTCATAACGTTTAAAATGGTAAAATGTAACATTACTCTAACGTTCAGACAACAGAAACGTTCCTAGAACTTAAAAAAAACTAGCCGCTTTTAACGTTGGCAGAATGTTTTTGGGAACATTCGGGGGCTTTCGGGGAACGTTCTTGGAGCTTTTTATTTCTAGCTGGGAACACACTATAGCGCATGTGCAGTGTCAAGCGTACCTCCGATTTCTATGGCGATGAAAACTGGCTCTTGTTTATATAAAGTCACGGCCAAGCGCTGCACTTTCTTTCTCCTATTTTTATAATATAATTATTAATTAACCGTCTTTTTATATCCAAAATGTTTGCTACAAAGATGGTAGCAAATAACCAATGTTAATGCCAAGCCCATTGCACTGAACGAGCAATTATGGTCAAACAGTCATTATGTAAGCTGACTCTACATACTTTATATAGAGTATACTTTTGAATCTGAAATAATCACGGATTAAGCTCTTTTAATCTGCAACAGAGAAATAGAAAGAGAGGCACTTTTACTGCTTCTACACAAACCTATCAACTTTATAATCTTTAGACCTATTTATAATCCATAGACCTGCATTGTCTATCATTAATATACTATACATTTTATTGTATAAAGTTAGTCTTTCTACACCTCTCACAATGTTAATAAATCCATTTAAAGGGGGTCATATTCACAAGTTCATTCAGCTTTGTTCATGTCAAAGAGAAAGTAAAGAGAGTTTGGAGTGGTTGGATTTATGAAATTAATATAAATATTCAATAAATCAAAATACTGCATTATGGTCACACATTACTAGTTTTTTGTCACATGTATAGCATAGTTTAATTACATCTTTAGAATATGCATTACCTCTTTATTTCATTGCATATCTAAATGCTAAAATAAAAGCAAATAAAAAAATAATTTAAGTAAGACATATCGCAAGGCATATCGCCATCGCACCCACCAACAGAACTATCGCATATCGCATATTTCCTCATTATCGTGCAGCCCTAGCTACAATGACAAATAATGCTAATCCTGTAAATGTTTTAAGAAACAGCTAACTTTTCAGCAATACCACCCTGCAATAAATTAAGACGCAGCTTTATCAGAGTCATCCGGAGCTGATCCCAAGTGTTTATCTGGAAGCTGTTGGTGTATGTACTGGTAAAGTGCTCGGCAACTGAATGTAATGCATGCAATATCAACCCTGTGTAAAGCTGACAAAGATGGTTGTTTCTCAGCAGAGATATGTACATTTGTGTGCATCCAAATGAACCTGGATAAAAGAAAGTATGGGCCAACTATTACAATACCACCAATTCCACCTTGGTTTTTTTGTGAACCACAAATAGACCTCACAATACATGAAAAAATGCAAAAGGGAGAAAGTGGAGGGGAACTAAAAACAATGGCAATAGATCATATTAAAACTGTTCATTATTCATCCGTTCACATTTATACTGACGGGTCAAAAAACCCTGAGTTAGGGATCACTGGTTCAGCCTTTTATGTCCCAGAGTTTAAGTATGGAATTAAAGGGAGATTATCTAATGGAACGTCAGTGTACACGGCAGAGTTAGCGGCTATACAAATGGCTCTACAATGGATTGAGGAAACAAGGACAGTTTCTGAGGTGTTAATATGCTCAGACTCAATGGCGTCTCTCTTAAGTCTTCAAACTTTTAAATCATGCAGAAATGATATATTAACAGAAGTTTATATAGACTAAAGAATGTGGGAATATTGGTGAGGTTTGTTTGGGTACCAGCCCATGTTGGGATTCAGGACAATGAGGTGGTAGATCAAATGGACAAAGAAGCACTTCAATTAAATAATATATGTAACAGTAAGTTTGAGTAGGGTAGAAGGGAAATCGCTTATTAAACAAGCATGTAAAGACATGTGGCAGATATCTTGGGACTCATGTATGAAGGGAAGACATTACATACAAAGTAAATTAAAGCAAAGTAATATAAATCATAATATAAGTAGGAGGGAATATATAATATTTACAAGATTAAGAATGGGACATACTAGGCTCAATGCAAATAATTACTTCATAGGTAAACACAATACAGGTCTTTGTGATAAGTGCCAGGAAATGGAGACAGTGGAACATGTTTTAATGACGTGTGAAATATCAGCAGGAAAGAATATTGTATATTAGAGAAGTACAAGAAATGGGGATTACTGAATTCACAATGGGTAATATTTTAAATGAAGGGACATATACGGGTAGGCTAATAAGGGCAATAATGAGGTTCTTTAAAAAAAAAAACATCGCGGTAATTAATAGAATTTAATCAGAGTCATGTAGACTATATTTGTCACACTCCAGTACAGTAGGTGGCGGTATGCACCTGTACAGTTGGTTTGCAACCCGTCAGTAAACCCACAAAAGAAGAAGCAGCAGTGCTTCAAAAAAAGATCATCACTAGTGGCTGCAGGCTCCGATTATTGGTTTTATTTCACGTCCTAAGTATTCCTCCGATCGGATTCTTTCATTATCACAGAAAACACGGATAAATTCATAAGCTTGTCTTTATTGTTATATCAGTATATCTACAGATTCTATGTAATATCGCTAGTTTTCGTCCAGGGCTTGTGGGTGTGCCGACTGTTACTGTAGAACACTCGGAAAGACACCGGATACTTTAATACATTTACTGATCGCATTATTAACTGAACACCTAAATAAACATGCAAAAGATCACTTCACTTTTTATCATCTCTTTATTCATCAACGGTGAGTTCATTTATCAGCATTTCTGCCTCACTTTCGCTTTCATTATAAAGCAGGGGTTTTCAAACCTTCCCTGGAGGACCACTAGTACTGCACATTTTGCATGTTTCCCTTTGAATTGTGACACACCCAGTTCAGGTCTTGCAGTCTCTACTAATGAGCTGAAGATTTAAACCAGGTGTGCCTAATGAGGGAGACATGCAAAATGTGCAGTACTAGTGGTCCTCAAGGAAAGGTTTGAAAACCCCTGTTATAGAGTATAGAAGAACAAGAGACGAAACTCTGGTGCGTTTTTGGAAACAGCCACTGGGTGTCGTTTCGTTAGCGCGGCCGGCCGCCATTTTGGAAAGAAAATGCCCTTTGCTGGAGTTACCGTACAACAGCTGTACAGCACAGATAACATATAATTTCTTAAATTAAGCCACCAGTAAAATGTTTTCACTTGCTACACCTACAGTAAATTAGTGCTGCCTCACGATTAGTCGCGACTAATCATTTGCAGAATAAAAGTTTTTGTTTACATAATATATGTGGGTGTACTGTGTATAATAATTATGTATAAATGCACACAGACACATGCATGTATGTAAATAAGAAACATTTGCATGTGTATATACATGTTTACATTTATAAATAATTAAAATTATATATAAATAAAAATATTTATTATATAAATTTATATTTTTCTTAAAATTATACATGTATGTGTTTGTATTTATATTTACATAATTATTATACACAGTAAACACACATATATTATGTAAACAAAAACTTTTATTCTGCAAACGATTAGTCGTGACTAATCGTGAGGCAGCACTACAGTAAATGCTCTATTGTCTTGTATGTATGTATGTGTTGTTGTGGAATTCAATCATTAAATAGATGCACATTTGAGGTAGTTTTTTTCTTGCTTTATTGAATAATTCCATTTTATGCTACTTTACTATTTACTACTATTATTACTTACCAACTTCACTAGGATGAAATCTATTTTGTACATATTAATCCACTGGATCCCACTACAAACACGACAATCTTTTATAACATGATGCATTGCTATGTCTGTTATCCCTGCTGAAAAAAACAGCATCAAACCAGCATGGGAATTATGTTTTGTGACTCACTAAACCACTTTTAAATGGTGAGTATATCTGATGTGGGGATGAGCAGGAAAAGTTGGTTTACATGGAAATCCAGTCTTTTTGTTTGTTAAAAAAAACAACAGCATCAAAACAACAAGAAGAATAGCAGATTAAACATTGTGGTTAGAGGACCTATTGGCCTTGTATTGGCAAAATTTGGCCTGTGGTAAAACTAATTGAATAAGCCTGTGCTATGCCCACAAAGTCAAGTGGTATTTTCTTATCTGTGACTTATTAATATTTCAGATTCAGAATCTGATGTATAGATATTTCACTTCGGTTAGAAGAAAAATTTGTACTGATGATTGATATGTACTGAAAATTGATGTGTTATTTGTGTTTTGATAGATGTTTTGTTTTAATATTCTACATTAAAAGTAATGTATTTTTTATTCGGGCTACTTGCATTCATTTCGGGTTACCAAAAACTGAAGAGTGCTACCAGGGATTTTGAAATTTTGCAAGCCCTGCCATGAATACAGCAAATGAAATTAATGTACATGTGACAAAAAAGGCTGTTTATTATTCTGGCCTGTAAAAATATGCTTGGCTGGTGGATTTTTTCATCTACCAGTCCCCGTGGCAGGTGAGCCAAAAAGTTAATTTCGGACCCTGGGCGTGCCGCATTGAAGACCTGGACATAAACGCCCACTGCTATGATTGGACGGCTTCATTCTCCGTCATTACATGTGGGGAATGTTTAGTGTTTATTGCAAAAGGGATGTTTCCTTATGCCTTAAAGGTTTGCCACACGCAATGAAACCAGCAACTATAGTGAGATTTGAGCTGGCTGTTAACATCTTTGAGAGCTGGGACCACTTTTGGATGAGTTTTTTGTATAAATAATTTCATTTCTATATGTTTGATTGTTGTGCATATTATTTGCTGCGCTTTTTTTGTAATATACTTTTTGTACCTTGAGTGATTTGAAGTGTTTCGTTTTTGTGCCCGTGCCCTAAACAAGTTTTTATCTTTCAAATTAGTTTTGAAGAAGTGGCGTTGTGCTACAGAAAACAGCTGATATTGCCATAGCGACAACAAGAAGCTGGAAAGTGTTGGGAAGTTGCTCGTTTGCAAACGACACACATCACTTAGGGCCTGTTTACACGAGTACGCTCGAGGGTGAAAATGTAAAAATATTTTATCGGATGTGCCTTTCGTTTACACGGCGACGGCATTTTGGGGGCTTAAAAACGCAAAAAAGTGAAACTACCCTTCAGAGTCGAAATCTTAAAAACGATCTACCGTCGCGTTCTCGTCTAAAGAGTAAAAAACGCAAAAGTCTGCTCACGGTGGCTCTCGTCACGTACGCGTTTACGTCACAGGCATGCGCCAGTTCAGGAAAATAACAACAAACATGTCAGATTATTTCCATAAGTCGGACCTTCAGGTTGCCATAGCAGCTCTGATAAATATACAAGTCTTTCCAGCAGTTGTACGAATTATTCACAGCAAGTATTACTGATGAGAGAAGGCGCATTAATTACCTCATTGAAACTGTTAATTCGCCAATTCGTCGGAGGCAAACCAGACGGCTTTGGACGAGACCTGGGAGAACCAGGAAGAAGGTTGTACGCAGGCACATGGACTCTTGGTGTTGTTGTGTGTCAGTGCTTCACATTGCCACCTAGCCGCCTGAAGTGCATACTACATCGAATATCACACACTTTTGCGTCACCATATGCACGCAGATTTCCCCCTGAAAATGCTCGTATAAACGTGGAATAAAAAGTGATAACGCAACGCCACTTTTGCGGTTTCTTTTCAGATCGTTTCCATGTAAACGTAGCCTAAGTCGACTCCCGAGTCGCTCTCTTTCCAAAATGGCGGAAGCGTAGGGCTGTTGCTGGGCACTGATTTTGCAATGTAACGTTCAATTGGCTTTCACTTCTTGTCAATATAAGTTCTTTGCTTTCACTCCATAACACCGGAAATAAAACACTCAGTTACTACTGCTACATATCTGCATACTACTATCCATTAAATTCTAACAAAATTATAATTTTGACCGTCCAGCATCAAGAAGTGTTTTATTAGGGACCCTTTGCTTTTCAATAAGTGATCAACAGAACAGGATATTTCTACTGACAATTTAATGTCTTGAGTTTTTGTCTTATTTTTTGCAGGTATGTTTGGTGATGAAGTGTCAGTGATGGAGGGAGATTCTGTTACTCTACACACTAATGATGCTGACATACAGAAAGATGATGTGACAGTAATATGGACATTTGGAGCTAAAAAAACTCGTATTGCTAGAATCAATAGAGCGGCTAATAAGGCACCAATATATGATGATAATGTTCTTGATGGGAGATTCAAAGACAGACTGAAGATGAATGACCAGACTGGAGATCTCACCATCACAAACATCACAACTATCGACTCTGGGCTGTATGAAGTACAGATACTTATACTGAATGTCGGAATTAAGAATATACTGAAGAGTTTTGATGTTAAAGGTGAGTATCGCAGACATTTAAATAAGTACTCATCACTCTGTGAACAATATGATATGTCATTGATTGGCAGAATGTTAATTGAAGTTTGTTTGCAAACAATCAAGTACTGTAATTAGTGACCTTGTACACGCACAAAATAAATAAGTGAACCAGACATCATTGTGTATGGGCTGTAAATAATAAAGGTTTATAAATATAAAACTCTCAGGGCTACTGTTACATTTGGAAAAAAAACAAATCAAGGTTCTCCTGTAGGAGGAAATTCAATTTATCCAGAGTCTTGTCATGACCCCTAAGTAGATGGCTCGCTGGGTAAATTTCCTGAATGATCCTTTGAATCATCATTGGAAGCTAGGGCATATGTCACCGGGTGACTATGATAGGGCGGAACCAAAAGTGGCGGAGAAAGGTTCCGCCTGAAGATGGTTTCCGTCCGGGCCCGATTTTTAATCAATTTTACTTCCTGGTTTCCCTGCCAACGCTGATTACGAGGGAATGAGCAGCAGGTGTGGCAAATTGATGGAGCGACCTGTGATTGGAGGTGAGGGTGAAGGCAAGCCACATAAAAAGGGCCAAGGAAGCACAAAGGAGGAGAGTTGTTTTTTGGGTGTGAGTCCCTTTCTGCCTTGGGCAAACGTAAACACACGCTCCGTCCCTGGAGGAGCCGAAGGGCGCCGTTGATCCGTTAACCACTTATATTGTAAGGAAAGAGTGCGGCTGCCAGAAGAGGCGAAAAGGACGGGGCTGTGAAAATAATTAAAGGGACACTACACCGGGTGCTGTTTGTCGTTGGTGGCACTTTGTGAATACGTTGCTTGCGCTTGTTGCTACGGTGGAGATCGGCTGGGTTGACTCACATTGATCCCTTAGGGAAGACGAGAGGTTGGAGACGTCGGGTTAAGGAAGTTATCGTGTGATTTGGATGTGGAGAAGAGCACACGAAGCCATTGGATGTACGATTGGGGAAGCTTTTTGAGAATGTTGAAGGTGACCGGCCCTGCGTAGACTGAAAGCGTAGGTGAGCCGAAGAGGTAACCAGGAGACATAAAGGGGTGTTGTTGAACATATTCACCTGTGAAATTCTTTTCTCTCTTTCTGGCATGTACAACGCCCAACCCGCCTCTCGAGCAGCCGAGGCCTAGGCGGCCAAGTCTTAACTTCACGTGGAGTGCGTGTGCAGAGTGCTGTGGTGAGTTGTGACTTTCATCGTGTGTTTCACTAAGCTTGCTGTGTTTGTGCTGTATTTACAGTAACCAAAGCCGTGCGGGCCCCGTGCAGATTGTGCGAAGAAATAGCACGTTGAGGCCTGAGCCATAGGAGAGAAACCAACTACTATCATAACCCCCTGAGTGTCGGCTAGAGCTCGCGTTAACCCGGAAAGCAGGCAGCAGTGTAATCCAACTACATGTCAGAGTGAACAGCGGCCGAGGTACATTGTATGGATTGAAGGTAGAAGTTGTGTCTGTCTAGAAGAACTCGGCGTGCACGCAGAGCCTCGTCGAGAGTTCGCCCCGGTAGAAGATCCCCTGTCAGCGACAAGGAGGGGGAGCTTGGGAAGCGTTCGGCTCTGCGGTGCCCGATCTTGCAGTCCCCACGACACCTGCGAAGCTTTGGCCGACGGGTGAAGGCGTACAGTGTGCGGCCGTTGTGGTGAGGGTCCGCTGCCTGGAGGAGTGAACCAAAGGCCCCAGTGTTGTGAGTAACCTACCTGTGCAGTGTGTAACTTACCTGTGTTTGCAGCAACGCCTCGAAGAGGACCAAACAGTGTCAGTAGTGAGAACCCTTTACCTCTGTCTCCACGTATGCTTTGGAGTGAACTAAAAGCCCCAGTGTTGTGAGTAACCTACCTGTGTAGTGTGTAACTTACCTATGTTTGCAGCAGCGCCCCGAAGAGGACCGAACAGTGTTAGTAGTGAAAACTCCTTATCTCTGTCCCCACGTATGCATTGGAGTGAACCAAAAGCTCAGAGTTTTGTGAGGAACCTACCTGTGTTTACAGCCACGCCTCGTGGTGGATTCTCCGCGTCCAGTGAAGTTGAGACGGAGTGACCTGAGGGCGAGAGAGACGGAAACAACGGTCAGATAAGTTGTGACTCGGTGCTGGACCAACATTAATTGTGTTCTCCCTGTTTTGCCTCCAGGAGGAAGCGGAGGGCGCCACGAGTTCAAGAACAACACTGAAGGAGACTCCTGGCCCCCGTCCCTTGGTCCAACTCGCCCTGGAGGCGAAGAGAAGATTGTTTTTAAGCTGCCCTTCCCCTATTTCCCTTTCCTTTTAAATATTAAATAAAGATACCTTTTAATTGTAGTATACTCGTCTGTCTGGTCATTGGGGTGGTCTTGGGAACCTCCTCGAGGTGGAAAGTAGAGAGGGGCGTGGCCTGTTAGCTATCTTGGGTCCGCCCCAGCCGTGACTCATATCTTGTCACTGATTCCTCCAACTCTGCTTTTGTCATGTGTTCCATTTTAAAGATGAACTTAAACTTTTCAGACACAAGCTGAAGATTGCAAAACTGTCAGACAACTCCTGCATTCCATTTTCAACAATTGCATTGTAAACCATGCACCTAAAATGGGTTTCAGGTTCCTGTTCATAATGACAGTGCTGGAATCATTACCATGAAATCTTTTTTGCTTTCTGAAACGTCTCTCTCTAAACTCAGGGGAAGCATCCATCTCAATAGCTATTTGGCGTGCAATGTCAAGGGATTTTTGAAATCCCTCCACTATATACTTAAGCAAGAATTTTTTTAAGAGAGTCTATCATTCTAATGGCAGTGTCCATCGAGATGTTCACTGCTTGCATTGCCTTGCTGACATAGGTGATCTCTGACAATAGATCATACCAAACCAAGAGGTACATGAGAAACTCCATGCTGACAATCTCACTAGACAGTGACTTTGTCTCTGAGACAGTTTTGCTGTCTTTCTCCACTTCATCAAGCTTTTCCAAAGCATCAAGGATCACCCTTAACTGGAAACGTACAGCTTTGACTGAGTCTATTTTTGCTTTCCACCTGGTATCACTCAGAGGCTTCAATGTAATGTCCACAAATTCTTTCAAAATATCCCACCTCTTCACTGAAGCCAAAAAAAGGGTGTACAGTCTTTGGACAGTGCCAAAAAAGGTTAGGCACACTCTGTTTGATAAAGCAGCATCACATAACAGAAGGTTCAGACTGTGGCTACAGCAGGGGATAAATAGTGCCTCTGGACACTTCTGCTGCACCAATGCTTGCACACCCTTGTGAATACCCCTCATATTTGAGCCATTGTCATAGCTCTGCCCCCTACAGTTAGCCAACTCCAACCCCAGGTTATCCAGCACCCTGGTCAGTGTTTCTGTGTGAGGCCTTTACCAGTTGTGTCGTTCACGACTGTGAAGCCAACAAAAGACTCATTGATGGTAGCATTCTTGTTGTTGCCTGTATGAACATACCGGATTATTACGGAGGCTTGCTCCTGCTTTGAAATATCAGGTGTGCAATCCAACTCCACTGCAAAGTACTTAGAGACTTTGACCTGGGCACAAATTTGACCAAGTACACATTCTGAAATTGAATCTAAAAATTCATTTTGAGTGCACCAGTAAGGATATCCTGTGGTTTCTTTAGAGGCTACCTGTCTAAGATGCTCTGCTAGTGTGACATTGACCTCAAGGACACCCAAAAAATTTCAATTTTTAGGATCTCCTAACTTGGCATTCTTCCCCTGCAGTGGCAAGTTCCTTTCTGCAAGGAAGAGTATGCAGTCAATCACTCTCGTTAACACACTTCTCCAGTGTGCCTTTTCAGCATCCATGGCTCTTTGTAATGTTCTGTCAATAGTTTAACGCAATAGATTTATGTGATCACCACTGGATTTGTGGAGCTGCAGCGTTTTTGAAAGACACTGCCAGTTATTGTACCCCACCACAAAGTGTGTCAACAACTCTAGCTCCACCGAAAAGCATAAATGCAAAACAATACACTTTATTTGTGCTTTTGGAGTACAATAACCAATCCCGCTGCACTTTTTCTCCATTGGACAGTGAACGAAAACAGTATGCTTTGGAAAAACACCTTCTATTCTTGTCTGATCTTAGATACGGCCCATCAGGACATTTCTCTGGGCCATTCTTAACCATACACTGCCTAAATGAGTCCCCAATCTGGTGTGGTGGTGGTCAGTCAGATGGATTTTCTGAGTAGGCCTTGTCTCAGCCCTCTTCTCTTTACCTCTCTGTTCCACATTTTCTTCCACCTCATCTTCATCTCTCTTTTCCACATTCTCCACAAATTCCTCCTCAGTGGTGACTGGCTTTTCATCTCTGTCTGCTGTATTTTGAAGATTGCTGATACACAAGGGGGTCCTTGGCATATATTGAGGACATTGCAAAGTCTGTTTAACCTTACCTTAGATTCTTGAAGACTGTACTAGTTAAATAATGAGTTTATTAACTGTCTTTGTTTGTGTCTGCAGGTGTGAGTAACCCAGAATCAGATCAACTAAAGTCAGTGTCAGTAAAGGATGGAGATTCTGTTACTCTACTCACTGATGTTCCAAATATAAAGACATATGATGGGATACAGTGGAGATGTCAAGGGATTCGTATAGCTCAATTCGATAAATCAGCCAGTAACATTTCAGAAAACGATGACATTCAAGATAAAAGATTCAGAGACAAACTGCAGCTGGATGTTCAGACGGGATCTCTTAAAATCAAGAACATCAGAATGAATCTCTCTGGACTTTATGAAGTAGAGATCAGCAGCAGCAATTACACCATTCATCAGTTATTTACAGTTACTGTCAGTGGTGAGTAAATTAAATATTTCAGTATAATACAAATTTAATAAATTTTTTACCTGTCAGTCACTTAATTACAACAATCACAACTATATTTTTCTAAGGTGTTGTTAAACAAGTACAATTAAATCACAAGGAAAACATTTCTTGGTTCCTAAATCCCTTACAAAGAGCCACTCGGTTTATAGATTTTCTGTTTTTTAATTTGTTTACTTTTTGAATTCTGTAGCTCCTGTAGCATCATGATATTAAAGTGTCCTTCCAGTGCATGCTAAAAAATTTCACGGGAAGCAGTAGCCGACACCAGGGGTGTCAAAATCAGTCCTGGAGGACCGGTGCTCCTAAGCACACTAGACAATTACAGGCAGGGGTGTTGAGTCAGGTTTAAGTTGAACTCCGCAGGACACCGGTCCTCCAGGACTGAGTGTAAACACCTCTAACCCATACAGGTACTTCTCACATCCTGTTTACTGAAAAGTATTGGTTAAGCATACTGATTTTCACCTACTATAGTATGGAAGCACTGTATGTGATTTTGAATGGAGCCCATGTGCATAAGAGTCTTTTAGTTCACTCCTGCTGTCAAAGAAAATTAGTGAATATTAAAAGATACAAGGAAATACTATTTTAATAATTAATTAAACAATTTTTTTAAATAGTTACATGTGTTTTCTTGACATAGTTAATCTGTCACAGAAATATTATGTATATTGTAAGTGCAGTCAGTGGATATTTTTGTTGCGATTCATGCGATTGACTCCAGAAGTACTCAACATGATGGTGAGGCATTGTAGATGCTAAATTTTAGAGTCGTCGACTGTTAAGTGTGGACAAACAGGTCAGACATAGGTGTGTCTCTTAAGTGGCTCACTACTGCCCCGTTTGTCTAATGTGGGATTTGTTTTACCTACAGTACCCAAATGGGTCAGTAACAACATAAAGTAGTCCACTGATATTATTTACCCACTTGATGCACTTGCCCACCATGCATCGTTTTCTCGGAGGCACTGTGAAGCGGTAAAAAAAACTAGCGAGGGCCCGCCATTGCTGCTTGCAGCTATTTTTATCATTACAATTGTGTTTGATTACCGTTATTTTGAAAACTCTGTAAATCCTGTCCAGCCAGAATTAGTTTTGATGCAGGCACGCACATGCAACATAGTTTTTGCACAAGAAGGCATTTAAGGGATAATATATTGTGTTCATTCACGGTAAACTTATTAGACATATTTTTTTGACCACAGAAATAATTTTAGGGACATGAGATTTTAAATTGTGATTTTCAAAAATAAACTTTTTAAAAAATGTTTTCAGTGTGTGTATCAGTTCGTTTTGAACATTTCCATCTAATTTTAACAAAACCATGATAATACTGATAACCGTGATAACTTTGGTCACTATAATCATGATATGAAATTTTCATACCATCCCATCCCTAGTAATGATGTACGGTACGCTATCATTCACAAGTTTAGTTCAAATGTAATGTCTTACATTGTTACTAACCAGCAGTTCAATATGAGATTTGTTAATCTGTTTTTGCTTGTTTCTTTTTAAATAGTTTGTTTGTATGGATGTTTAATGTGTTGGATTGTGTCTGTGTGAAGAGTAGATGAATACAGTGTGTCTCCGTCCAGTTGTGTCAGTTCATATTGTTCTGTGTTAAGTATACTACTGACCAGTATTTTTGAGATGTTGCTGAAAAATTAAGCTGTAGAGCTATAAATGAGGTGAATTAGATCTCAGTTAGATGATAAAAAGATAATAAAAATGACTGATAATTGTTGAATCTCTGTGTTTGATACAGGTGAAGTGAAGTCAGTGTCAGTGAAGAAGGGTGATCCTGTCACAATAAACACTGATGTTCCTGACATTAAAACCTATGATCGGATACTGTTGATCTTTGGATGTGATGACAGGATTGCTGAAGTAAATAAACAGAACAAACAGTTCATGCTAAATGAAAGATTCAGAGACAGACTGAAGCTGAATGATCAGACCGGAGATCTCACCATCACAGACATCAGAAATGAAGATGCTGGAGATTATGAACTGAAGATGAGTAGCAGAAGACGAACCATTCAGAGGAGATTCAGAGTTAATATCGGTGGTGAGTAACTTCTTTTAGTATAATCAAGAATTTACATCAGATCTTATTTATATCAGAACATTATTAACATTTCTACAATAAACACTTACACTGATATAACCTGTTAAACTAATTTTTTGTCTTGCAAAATAAGAGAAGGCATAAAATGTCCTGGAACATCTTGGTGTTGTCCTGGATTTTTGTAAAAAAAAAAAACGTATTCGTTAAACAACAAACCGTACAATTTACAGCTGAGTGAGAGTAGAATATGAGTGTTATTAGAATAAAGTTCCCGGCAGTGATGAGTTTTGAATTACAAAAACTTGTGGTCGGACATTTTTGGCTTCATTTCATTACAATGGTGGGAGGAGACGTCGCGTCGTCCATCTTTTTTTACAGTCTATGATCAAGGCAAAAGCCAAAGAAGCAGCAGCTTGTTTTTTGAGCCACTAAACTCATTCTGTTGAGACGTTATTATAATAAACGCATATTTAAATATTGCCACCACGCTCTTGGTGTCTGTTTCTGATGATTTAGCCAGACATTTAATTGTAAAAAAATGATTTAAACCTCCTCATATGCAAGTTTAAAGTTAATCCCTAACTGAGACTTAAAGGGACACAAGGCAGCATTTTTATGTTAATAACTCATCTTCGTAAGTCGGTATATGGTTAAATGACTCATTACATGACGAATGAAGACCCTCTCGCCCGCCCCTACCATCTGTAGGAAGAATACTACACTTGCAAGTTCGCTGTGTCCGACCCGGTGTCCTTCAGTCTCGTAAAGTCTCAGATATAGAAAGCATTTACTCCTAGACACTAGGTGGAGCTAGTAGAGAAATAATACTCAGACTTGCCTTGTGTGCCTTTAAAACAGAGTTTAAAGTAATGGAGCAACAGGATTAAAGACAATCTAGGTTTACTGTAAAATTTAAACCGTGATCAAAATGAGAGTCAAAACCCACTCGTCCTCATTGTCCATACATAACTGAAGATCTTCCTCTTGTGTGTGTACAATGTTTATCATCCAAATATGTAGTAAACACGCAGGGAGTTAAATAGAAAGCTCATCCAAAAATGCTAATTTTGTCATAATTTACTTACTCTCATGTTGCTCCAAACTAGAATTACTTTATAATTGCACGTAGCTCAAAAAGACAAACTGTGACATTTTTCTGTATTTCTTATAATGAAAGTTATTGGTGACTGATGTAGACAGGAACTAATGCTGCCTTCACGTGCTATTGTAATTATGGTAAATACCAAAATCCCACTTGGAAAATGCACATGAACACCCCTCATGTGGTATTTTCCACTGGGCAACTCGTAAAATATTTTGATGCCCGAGTTGCCGAGATGAGATTACCTTTGACCTTTTCAAAATGGCGGAAAGCAGCAGCAACGTTGTGAATGGTTGAATGACAACAAAAGCAATGGTAAATACCAGTTCACAAATGGAAAATGCACTTGAACACAACACGCTGGTAAATACCAGTTCACAAATGGAAAATATCATCTTTCCCGCACGTGAAGGCAGCATCACACTGACGAACATTTCCTGTTGTGTTTTGTGTAGAAATAAAGTCACAGGATTGGATAAAAAAAGTGTAAATGATGACAAAATAGCATTATTCAGTGAACTGTATCTTAAACAATAACTTCTTTTGATCATTAATGTGAATAAGCAGGTTGTATATATGTATGGATGAAGACTCTTGTAAGGACGACATGTTAAAATCACATGATCATGATCACATGACTTTAATTTAAATATGAACTCACTAATAACACATTTAGCATCTGTAACTGAAACTCTTTATTTTCCAGAATAACTGCTATATCAAGCAGCTTAACATATACACATACTAAGTGCACCTTTAATTTGTCACGTTTTAAAAATATTGCTTTTAAAGTTGCCATTTTATGGGAAAGTAGCTAAAAATGTTAAAAATATTGTTTCACAGTTGAAAGTCAAATGGGTTTCAAATGATCAAGGGAAGTAAATAGTTTTAATAGTAAACATTTTTTGTTTTGGGTAATCTATGTCTTACTTTGTGATCTGTAAACATGTCAAAATAATTTCAGTGTGCTACTTTGCAACTTTGCTACTTTGTCTTAAGTTATCACATGACATTAATACATACAGTTAACATAATGATTCAGAGGTTTTTCATGATTCATTTTAAATAGAATGAGATTGACATTTATTCTGTTTAAATCAGATCTACTGTTAGTTTCTGATGTTTGTTTATGATCAGATGAACAGATTTATTTACAGTAATAATTGTTTGTTTTATCATTACAGAGCCAGGTCTGTCTCCAGCTGCTATAGCAGGAATATCTGGTTTCTTAATCCTGCTTATGGCTGTTGTGATTTACTATCGCCGTAAGATCGCTGAATGGCTGGGTAGGAATCAACTACAGTTGATACAGCTGAAGGAATATAATGATCTCTATTTTGCTATAATACAGATTGATTTGAAAGGCATAAATATGTTTGTTTATGTTCAGGTTAGAGCCCTGTGCTGGTCTGAGATGTTTAAACCCTAGCCCCGCCCTTGTCTGACAGCTTATCGGTCTTATTAATCCTCCCCATTACACATTTTCTACTGTTGCTGCCAATAAAACAGTTCAGTTTTGTTTCAGATGGCAAATAGTAGTTATATTTCTTATTATTAGGTGAATTTTAAAAGTTATTTACAGAGTTTTTGTTTGACGTGAAAATTGTCCCGAAGCCCGGCAGCCTCAGGGGAGTAAAAAAGTTAGGGCTTTTTGGGCCAGATCTAAAATGCAGGGCTCTAATTCAGGATATAAACTTCGGTGTAAATTGTGGTGATTTTGTTTGGGTTGTCATTCAGATATCAAACAGCATAACACAGACATATCAATAAAACTAAATATATACTAATTAACTGTAACTAAACTTTATTATAATCATTTTGGAAGCACTTTTTTTACAGTACGTGTACTTACCATGTACATATATGGTAAATAAGTTGTACTTACCAACAAATGTGCAGTACTTACTTTTAGGTATCTACATGGTAATTAATTGGTATCATTACTGTACTTACCAGTGGTACATACTTAGTAGTTATTATGTATACTCTAGAAACTTACCTACAAATTTCATGCCTGCTGTTGGTGATGTTTAAGTTTGGTATCTATTTAGTCATAATTTAAAGGAACAGTATGTAGGATTGTGGCCAAAACTGGTACTGCAATCACCCAACTGGTGGCCAATACACAAAATTACAACATAAACATCAGTTGAGGGCTGCAACTCCACTTTTTAAATGACAATATCCTGGACAGAACACTATTGTCAGTGATATAAATTATTTGAAATAAAAATTATTTCTTAATGTCTAGTGACATATCAGGGCCATTTTATGATAATTGATATACATTTCTTACATACTGTTCCTTTAATATATAAGTTAAGCCAATGTCAGCTGACTCCCTAGGGGTAGAAAAAAACTGTGGGAAAAGTCCTAGGTAGAAAAAAATTAGACACTTTTTAATAGATGAAAATCATCTGAATTTTAATTTCTGTGTTTCTGTCTGCTGCTGTTACAGGTGGAATGAAAACAGTGAAAGTGATTGAGGGAGAATCTGTTGATCTGAAGACTAAAGTTAAAGACATAAAGACAGCTCTGATAGAGTGGAGATTTGGAGAAACTCTCATAGCTGAAATCAATCCTGCCAAAAATATCTTCACTACATATAATGATGGTCTATTCAAAGATGAACTGAAGCTGAATCATCAGACTGGAGATCTCAACATCAAAGACATCAGACGGGAACACATTGGAGTTTATAAACTGAAGATCATCAGAAATGGAAAAACATCATACAGGAGATTCTATGTGTCTGTCAATAGTGAGTACCTCAAATATTTCAGTATAATAATGATTTTATTAACATCTGTACTCTGTTGAGAGTATACTGTAGATGTAAGAGTGATTTATGACTATTAACTTACACTGGAGATTTTCACACTGTGTTTAACTCTGACTTATCTTCTGTAATATTTGATTAGTATAAAAACATTGATTTGATCATACATGGCAACTTCATTACTGATGTCTTATATAAACAATTAAACACACTGACTGAATATTATAGTGAATTACCAGAGATGGGGGACTCAAGTCATATGACTTTCCTCAAGTAAGACTTAAAGGAACAGTATGTAAGAAATGTATATCAATTAATGATACGTCACTAAACATTAAGAAATCATTTTCATTTCAAATACTTATATCACTCACAACAGTGGTCTGGCCAGGATATTGTCAGTTGCAGCCCTCAACTGATGTTTATGTTGTCATGTTGTGAATTGGCACTAGGCCTGGGGCGGTAACCGGATTACCGCCATACTGCGGTCACGTGACCCATGCCGCGGGTCTGAGCTCCTCACCGTCATAACCGCAAAAAAAAAAAACTTGAAACATTGGCCTGCACTTGTGTGTTTATGTGGGGATGTTATACACGCAGCTTTTAAACAACCGCAGCTTGTTATGAACATTAAATGTTAACTGATATGATTTTAATATTAAATTGTCATTGAGTAGAAATACGGGTGACGTTGTCTGTGACTCGGTAAAAGCAATACAAACATTTTATTTAATTTGAACGTGCAGATAGCTGCAACAGATCAACAACAGAATCAGGTTTCATACATTATTAAATTGTCACGCAACATAAAGAGCACGCGATCAGTCCGAGGATTAATATCCAAAGAGGTTAGATTGTCTCTTTTTCATCTAGCCTACCACAGTGGCCATTTCTACAGCAGTACACATTTCACAGTACACACAGCAAGTTTTGCTTTTGCGTCTTCTTTCTCCGTTTGTGGAAAAAGACAGATGTTTATGGTAAGTGTCTAGAACAGAAGCGGTCCCGAGCACACAAGACAGACGCGGACGAGACAGACGCGGACTGCCCGGGCACGCGACAGACAGACGCGCGCGAGACAGACCGTGTCATTTTGCGCACACACACACACGTCTCCGTGCAGCTTCCAATCTATACTCAAGCACAGACACATATGCAGTACAAGTGATTTCTCATACAAATGGTTATTTTACCAGACCATCAGGGCAGCAATAATTTGCGTCATTTACAGGCCATTCATAAATTAAGGATAGAAAAGTGGAGAAATGTCTGTAGGCACGTACGTGTGGACACGCACAATGCGTTAAATTTTTTTTTACTGATAATATTAATTGTTCAAGTTGTTGAATGTTTAAATTGAAGAAATGTGGAAGGAAATAATATTCACTTTACATGTTCCTTAAGAAATTTGCACATGTTGTTTATTGAACATAAATAAGTCATGCATGTTATTTAACTCGTTGTCTTGCCAATAAACCGCAAAACCGCGGGAATTTGTTGATTACCGACCGCGGTAAGAAAAAATCCAAACCGGCCCAGCCCTATTGGCCACCAGTTGCGTGATTGCAGTACCAGTTTTAGCCACAAGTTTTGTGATTGCATTACCAGTTTTGACCACAATCCTACATACTGTTCCTTTAAGTTGCAAATTTGAGGCTTGAGAAATTTTTGCTTGTATTTGTCAAGCAAAATTTTTTATTGCTTGACAAATATAAAAAAGACTCGACTTGACTTTAACTTGACATTCATGACTCGGACTTGAGTTAAATGACTCGAAATAACTTGTTTTTTGTTATAAATGTTTTTGAATGCACCGCATAGGTGCAACCTTAACTACGTGACGCAGCAGGCAAGCAGACGGAGAGCGCACATTAACATAACAGTCGTGACGGAACTTCAAAAATAGTTAGGTTCAGGTACCAGGATTTTATGCATGATGATGCTAAGAGAAGAACAGCAGTATGCAAGGCCTTAAAGACAAAGATATGTGATACAGCCAGCGCCACTTAGAATTTCATTTGACACTTCAAATCCCACAAAAAAACTATGAGTAACAAAGTCTGTCCCATTGTTTTCAGCTAACGATTAGGCTAAAGTAGGGCTGGGCGATATGACCAAAATGTTTTCCATATCATTCGATATTATCAATTATCATGATAAATGACAAATATTTATTCCTGTCAAATTTAAGGGCAGATTTTTTTCTCCTGAATGAAAATGGTAAAAACCAGACAGTTATTTGGTTTCAAACGACTTTTTATTAAGAACATGACAAATACAAATACTAAAATCTTGTTTTACTTTTCAGACATCTATATTAAAGCAACACTATGTAGTTTTTTTACCTTTAAATAATGTCTCTAAAATTATTTCAGTGATAGAACAACTCTTAACTGGACAAATTGTACTGTTGCTGCAACCTAACCAGCCTCCTAGCTGCTACAAGCACACTCTGAAAGTGGCGGTGGAGGGTAGAGCACACAGCCCCGCTCCTACCCCTGCCTGCAGAAGAGTGTCTGATACCAGGCACTGTTGCACTTTTCAACCACATGGGGGAGCTGTAAGTCATTTTACATGGAAACTACATAGTGTTGCTTTAATAAATACAAGTATATAATACAATGAACACTTCTGACACAGAAAGCAGCAGGCTACTGTCACTTTAAGACCCAAGAGAGACTGATTTAGTTTCAATATACTGAGTAACATCCAGCTGTTTATGTTCACTTAAACAAGAAATAAAACTTAGTTCAGGGATCACACGTGTGTTATATATACGAACTATACTGGCTGATAAATAAATAGCTATTCACTGCAGTGGTGGATCTGCTGTTTTTCCTCAGCTTTCCTGAATTTGTGATTGTCCTGTGAATATACTTTTAAAGCTGTGCGGGCACAAGGCGGATGCTGAAAGAAAGTACAGTGTACCTATTTTCAGTAGCGCCACTCTTTATAGGCAGAGTATGCAGTCTGCGTAGGGCACCAACTCCCCCGGGGGGCACAATCTTGGTTGCTTAGACAATAAAAACATTTCATTCTGTATAAATATGAATCACAACAACATACATACAAACTATATGTTATATACACACTGTAAAAAATACTTTGCTGCCTTAAAATTTTTTGTTTAATCATCTCGGATTTACAAGTCATTTGTTGTTATAACTTATAAATTTAAGTTGACTTTTCTCAACTATATTTTATAAGTTGTGACAACTAATCTCTGTTGACATGACTTGTAAATCTGAGTTGATTTAACAAAAATTTTAGGGCAGCAAAGTTTTTTTTACAGTGCAGTGTTTTGCGGTGACAAAGCAGATGACGCGACACCCATCCATGCATTTCCACGCCCCTGCTACCTGTACTGCAGATGATCAAATGTTTAATCAATAGCCCTGCGCAGATTGAGCGAATAAAAAACATAAAAGTACCATGAGAGGGATTAGAAAGCATGGAAAGCAGTCTGCTCTCATAATGCTTTGATATCATACGCCTCCATTTGCACACACTCGTCACAATTAATGGACGGCTATCCCCGGGAAGACACTGCTTTCTCCCTCCAAATGGAAAAGAAAAGAAACAAAATACAACCAACTGAATAAAATTTTTTTAAAATAAATGTGAACTATAATATTCATAAAATTCATCATCTAGATGTTATAGTTGTGTTTATATTCATATACTGTTAGAGAATCTAAAGATTGAGATAATAAACAGAAATTCATTTATGAGAATATGAGCTGATGTTTATAATCAGTAAATAAGACACTTAATAGATGAAAATCACCTGAATTGATTTCATTTCTGTTTCTGTCTGCTGCTGTTACAGATGAAACACGGCCATTGCAAGTGTATGAGGGAGAATCTGTTAATCTGAAGACTAAAGTTAAAAACATACAGAGAGATGATCTGATAGAGTGGAGATTTGGATTTAATGAAACTCTCATAGCAAAAAACAATCCTGCAAACAATATCTTCAGTACATATAATGGTGTTAATGATCTATTCAGAGATAAACTGAAGCTGAATCGTCAGACTGGAGATCTCAACATCAAAGACATCAGAGAGGAACATTGTGGAGTTTATAAACTGAAGATCACCAGAGGTGGAAAAACCTCATACAGGAGATTCAAAGTGTCTGTCAAAGTGAGTAACTCAAATCTTTCAGTGTAATATTGATTTTATTTTCATCTGTACTCTGTTGACCAGTATACTGTAGATGTAAGAAGGATTTATGACTATTAACTTACACTGGAGATTTTCACACTGTGTTTAACTATTTTTCATTTTTTTGCTAATAATAAATATCAGGATTATTTTATGATTGTGAGAAACTCTTAGCCACCTTCATTGTTTGATCTGCTGTACTTGACTTTATCAAGCTATTAGATACATAGCAGTTTGATCATTTATTTGTTTAATGTGTTTATAATTTATCTCATGTAGACGCAGAAAAGCATTTTTCAATGCTTCCGTCCCCAAGATTTTTTTTCAGCCATAAACCTGAAGGATGCATCTCGATTCTTTCTCGACACAGGTCGCTTCTCCACTTTGCATTTGAGGTCGTGCATATCAGTACAAACCATTTGGGCTGTCTCTCTCTTCCAGTGTCTTCACAAAAGCTGCGGAGGGAGCTCTTGCCCCCCTGAGAGAGAGCGGTGTTCGCATTTTGGCTTATCTCAATGACTGGCTTAAAATAACTTACTCTCAGTAGATGCTTGGCGAACACTTGGCTCAGGCACCTCGTTCGTTTGGGTCTTCAGGTCAACTGGGAGAAGAGCAAACTCTGCCATGTGCAGAGGATCTCTTTTTTCGGTAGGGAACTGGACTCGGTCGAACCTACGGCACATCTAACAGAAGCGGGGGTACAGTCGATACTGACTTGCTTGAACACGTTCAAAGGCAAGACAGTGGTCCCACTGAAAATTTCAGAGGCTCCTGGGGCATGTTTCGGCCATGACATTGCTCAGGCTGCTTCATATGAAACTGCTTCAGCGTTGGCTTCACGACTAAGTCCAGAGGAGGGCATGGCACGGTGACCTGCACCATGTAACTATCACACCAACGTGCCGTCTCACTTTCACTCCGTGGTCAGACCCATTGTTTCTTTGTAGCTGGTGTACCCCTGAAACAGGTCTTCAGGCATGCCATAGTGTACACAGATGCCTTTACCACATGGTTTGCAGCGGGCTTGCAGTCTCAGAGACAGGGGTTTGGATGGCATCCCAGCTTCACTGGCATATTAACTGCCTTGAGTTTGTCATGATCTCGATCTGATCGACCGCTTTGTTTTGGGTTTTGTCCTGTGTCTGTGTGTTTCGTGTTTTGATAGCTTTTACGTGTGCGTCTGTTACTCGGACGCTCCTCCTCCCGCTTCAATTCTTTCACCTTCGTCCCACACCTGATGTTAATTTTCCTCTCACACAGTTTGCTATTTAAGTTCTCTTTCCCCCCTCTGTTCCAGCGGTGTAAGCTGACCCTCATCCGCTCTGTGTTACAGAACTCTACAGCCTTCATTGCTGTCATCATCGCTCCCTCTCTTTGTACAGCGGATTCATCACCCTGTCTTTGTACAGTGGAATCATTACCCTCTCTACGTACAGCGGAGCATCTCTCTGTCTTCACCCAGTGGAGGTCACGCCCTGTCATCGCATCGCCGAATCTTCATCCTGTCTATGTACAGTGGATACCATGTCTAGACTCTAAGCCAGTGGTTCTCAACTCCAGTCCTCGGGACCCACTGCTCTGCACATTTTGGATGTCTCCCTTATTTAACACTCCTGATTCAGATCATCAGCTCGTTAGGATAGATTCCATGAACTGAACTGAGTGTGTCAGATATGAGAGACATCCAAAATGTGCCGAGCAGTGGGTCCCGAGGATTGGAGTTGAGAACCACTGGTCTAAGCAGCAGGTATCTCGCCCTGTCTTTGCCCGGCAGAACTCTTACCCTGTCACCAAGCAGTGGATCTCTTCCTGTCTTCTATCAGCATTTTCCTCTCTCTCTCCTTTTTCATCTGCATTTGGATCCGTGTTTTTGTTTCTTACCCTGACAGAGTTGTTGGCTGTATATCTTGCACTTGTTTGTCTCGTCAATGAGCTTCGAGGAAAGGATGTATTAGTCTGCACCGAAAACACTGTGACTGTTGTGTATATCAACCGCCAAGGTGGGTTGTGCTCTTGTCACCTGTCGCACCTCAATCATTTTCAAGAATCTGAGGTTCCTTCAGGCTATTCACATCCCGGGGTCACTCAATGTAGCGGCCAATGCACTCTCACGAGCAGCATGTCCTGGCCAATGGTGACTCACAGTCGGTTCAGCTGATTTGGAGACGTTTCAGCAGGGTGCAGATCGATCTGTTTGCCTCCCCAGAGACGTCCAATTGTTGCCTGTTCTATTTATTAACCAAGGGAACACTCGGTGTGAATGCACTGGCACACAGCTGACCGCGGGACCTGTGCAAATATGTGTTTACCCCAGTAAGCCTACTCGCACAGAAACTGTGCTAAGCCAGGGAGGATGAGGAGCGCATTTTACTGGTGGCTCCTTATTGGCCAACTAGGACATGGTTTCCAGAACTCATCTCCCCTGGTGGATTCCCCTGAGGGAGGACCTTCTTTCTCAGGTAGGGGGCACAATATGTCTACTATTAAGGTAGACATTGCTGCAATCTCCGCTCACCATGCCCCCATAAACAGCAGGTCAATGGGGCAACACAACCTGGTCATTAGGTTTTAAATGACCCTGCTCCTTTGAGTCTTTACAGTCAGTTAGTATCCAGTTTCTCTTAATGAAAACCCTGATCCTGGTTGCATTGGCCTCCATAAAGAGGATAGGGGACCTCCACACATTTTCGGTCAATGATTCCTGCCTCCTTTCAGAGATCAGTTAGTGAGCCTGCAAGCGCTGCCCCCAGGGGAGGCAGATCCAGCCATGGCTTTATGTTGTTATGTTGGTAAATTGTTGTTGTTTTTTATGAGTATAATTTATGTCTTTGTTGTATATTGTATAATTGTATACTCTTACTATTTGTTGTTGCCTACTTGGGCAGGTCACTCTTGTAAAGGGATTTTAATCTCAGTTAGTTTTTAACCTGGTTAAATAAAAAGAACAGAACTGAATTGATATGTGCTAATGTCACAGGTCGGGGAAGCGGACCACCCCTGGCGCGGGTCACGCTCCTCTTATTTCCACCTCGAGGAGGTCCCAAAACACCCCAATGACCAAACAGACAAGGATTAAAATTTAACAGCTTTATTAAATATAAAAAATGGTAGAAGAAAGGGGGGGAATAGAACATTAAAACCTTGAGCCTTCGTAGTAGTGGGGGGGGCAATAGGATGCCCTGGGTAAGTTCTTCACCGGTATCGGACTCCGGCTCTGTCTCCTGCTGTAGGCTTATAGCTGTAACACAGAGGATTAGTTTCAGACACTGGGGCTCACACTAGTCACTGGTGACCACACACAGGTAGGTATCTCACGGCAACGGGCTCTGGTTCTCTCTCTCCTGCTGTAGGCTTACAGCTGTAACACAGAGGGTTGATTTCAGACACTGGGGCTCACACTAGTCACTGGTGACCACACACAGGTAGGTATCTCACGGTAATGGGCTCTGGTTCTCTCCCTCCTGCTGTAGGCTTATAGCTGTAACACAGAGGATTAGTTTACAGGCGCTGGGACGTTCACTCGTCACTCCAGGGCCACACACAGGTAGGTACCTCACAGGTAGTGAACTCAGTCTCTCTCTCCTGCTGTAGGCTTCAACACAGGGGGTTACACACAGCATATACTATAAGTTATTTCCTCGGCCTCCACAGCCTCTCGTTGTCCCATGACGAATTCAGTGTAGGGATCTACTGACAACACCACACAGCATCACACTGCAATAATTTAAAGTGTACTCTCACAGCAAAGTCTCAGACTCACCCACAGCATTCTTCACTCTTCTACGTGAAAAATAGGGTCGCAGCCTCAACCTTCTTAGACCGTCTTCGGACCGATTGGCGTGTTGAAGTGCAGACCAGGGGTGTAAACATCGCTGCTGTGGCCCTTCACTCCTCTCTGGGTCGTTGCTTCCCGGCTCTCCCACCACTCTACTCTGTGGTAGGGCCGTTGTCTTATACACTGAGGGCTCACAATACATGTTGAACAAGCACTCCACAATGACACACTGTATCAGGCACTTAGTACTCACAATATTGAAGATTGCTCTCCTTTGTTTACTTCCTTAGGACGAGTGAATTCCTCTTTGCCCCAATGTATATCCACAGCTAACGTTTCCTCCAGTAACATTTACAGTGAGTCGGCTTTCAGCCTCTGTCTCCTTCTTTTCGCCTCGTACGGCCCGCACTCTTTCCGCTCGCCTCAATAGCGATCCCCGGATCATCGGCGCCGATGGACTCTTCAGAAGGAGTGTACAACTCGGTCCGCCCTTGGCAGAAAGGAGCTTTCCCCTGCAGCAACCGCGCTTGGCGGAACTGTGTCTGCCCGAAGTCAACCGCGCTCACTTGTGTTTGAAGCTCCTCTTTATATCCCTCTTCATCTGTACATCCTCCAATCCCAGTCGCTACGTTCATCGTGCACACCTGTGTTGTATCAAGCTTAATTTCGCCTCGCGGCGCTTACCGGAAGTTCCGGTGTCTCCGCTTTGCCATCTGGGTGGGAAACACTTCCGGGCGGAACCAATCTTCCCAATCTTTGGTTCCGCCCCCTTGGAAATCGTCACCGTGTGACACTAACATTTATATACTGATAGAGAATCTGAAAGATTGAGTTAATAAACAGAAATTCATTTATGAGAATATGAGCTGATGTTTATAATCAGTAACACTTAATAGATGAAAATCACCTGAATTGATTTCATTTCTGTCTTTCTGTTTCTGTCTGCTGCTGTTACAGGGAATGTAGAAACACTCTCAGTAAATGAGGGAGAATCTGCTGATCTGAAGACTGAAGTTAAAAACATAAAGAGAGATGATGTGATAGAGTGGACATTTGGAGAAACTCTCATAGCTGAAATCAATCCTGCCAACAATATCTCCAGTACATATGATGATGATAAAGGTTTATTCAGAGGTAAACTGAATCTGAATGAGCAGACTGGAGATCTCAACATCAAAGACTTCAGAGAGAAACATGATGGAGTTTATAAACTGAAGATCATCAGAGGTGGAAAAACCAAATACACGAGATTCAGAGTGTTTGTCAGATGTGAGTAACTGAAATCTCTTAGTAAAATAATGCTTTTATAGGGGGTGTCCTCGACTAAGGATTTACATATTCGAATCAGAATTGTTGAATCTTTCTATAGTCGACTGATAGTCAAATCATCTATGTGTGTGTATGGGTTGGGGACCAGACCAAGTAGTCAACAAATGGTTAACATTTATTTTCTTTCACAAGCAGCACACACACAAAAAAATTCTGATTAAGTGACCACAAGTGCCTTTCAAGTGATGAACGAAGACAAAACATGATGCATTTTCATCTTTTTTAAGTTAAAATGAAAAGCTATATGTATAAACATTTGTTAAATGATTCCTCATAACATTTTTAAGATATAACAAAATACATTTTCGATAAAAACCTAAAAAAATAACAAATGTGATGCTGCCTGGGAATTCCCTGGCTATAGTTCAGTGATCTTATGTAATTTTGAGATTTAGTGCATCAATGTAGCCAGTGGCGGCGTTTCACGAAAACCTAGGGTATGGCAAAAATTCTTCGTACAAGAAGGCCATTCAAATAACGAATCTATGAAACCACATTATATCCATATGTGTACATACTCCACCAACCTGTATAAAATCATACTATGATTGCACGGATGTACACTTACTGACAATAATACGGAAGCAATACAAATGAAAAACAAAAATAGAAATCATGGTTGTTTAAAATGCTTTTCAAATGTTGTCAAGTGCAACTCCAGCAACAGATAAACTAAAACAAGATAATATCAAAACATACTATAACATCCCTTCACAAATCTTTTCATGACAGCCGCCAATAAACACTTATAAAAACACAATAAAGACTTTTAATGATGTGATAGAGCACACGTAGTTAACCCAGCCAGCTAACCAACTAAGACTAAAACACTAAATAAAACTCTTAGTAAAACAGGGCTAAATGCAAAAACAAGTCTTACCTTTTGTCGTCGTGCAGTTTTTATTCCACAAGTCGCCATATTCAAAAATGCGCGCAAATAATTAATACAATTCACTTCGACTGCGCTACAATTTCCCAGTGTAAGAGAACATGTTTATTTATCCACAGAGAACAAATCATTTTACTTCTGGAATAATGTATGCAATATGCATTGCGCGAGTGTGGGGGAGAACCGTGAGTCTGTTTAAATGTTAAAACAAAAAAAGGAGTTTACTTGCGAAAATAAAGATTATAACAACAGCGGTCATCATGAAACCTCCTGCACAATTCAAGCTGCGCTGCAAGAACGACAGGTTGATGACATCAAAGTACCGCGAGGATGAGGCGAGAAATCATCGGAAGAGTTTGCTTTCAGACCGCTCTCGCGGCACGTTGATGTCATCCACATGTCGGTTCCTGTATTATAGCATGAAGTCGAGCACACGCGTAAATTATCCATATTAGTGATATACCAATGTTCAGAAATGTTCTACTGAAAATATTTAACATTATTTTTAATGAGCTTCATTATAGCCTGTTAATTTCTGGTGTTTTGTCTGAATGCTAGGGTATGGCAACTGCCGCAAACGCCGCCCCTGAATGTAGCCTATTTATGTTTTTAAAAAAATGACAAATGACAATTTGTGATTGTTACTGTGAATAATAAAACCTAACCTTTATATACAATTCCTTAAATGTTAATTTATAACAAGACAAATACTGAAATTTTAGATTTTATAGACACTAAATGCTTATTTTGCACAGAAATAGTCTACCTGTTTGCTTACTTTACTTTGATCATCTCTGTATTCACTTTAGAAACAGAAACACCCGAGGATTCTTATATTATTTGTTTCATAAATCTCTTTTCTATCATTTGAAAGTGAACACCGACCATAATATTAAATAACAAGAGAGAAAATAGTGTCAAATATAGGTTCGATGCAGATATTTTTCGTGTCATCCCCGTAATTTAAAATAATGGCTTACCTGTTTTATAGCTAAATTTATGACAAGATTACCTGTTTTAAATACATTTCAATCTGTCAAATACAAATATCTGTCGTTTGACGAACACTTAAATATGATCTTAAATATCACACGCAGAGCACCTAGTCGTTCGGCTAATTTGCATGTGACAGCACGCAACGTTGATACAACGAAAAGAAATCCAAAATGTACAGACTTAAATTAGATCAGAATTTACCTTTATGATAAATAAAAAATAAAATTAGGACAAAAGTAACAAGGTGCAGAACAAATGTGTGCAAAATGCACGAAGTGGAGGAGAACCAAACACAAGCCAAATAGTTAAAATAGTTATTTTATAAATAAAATCAAAATAAAGAAATTATTTAAACTAGAAATGCAATTCCCAAGGAATTACCAGTGCATGAAAATGCAAAAAAGTTGATTGACAGAAATGTAAAAGAAATTTAGTCTAGTAGTTTACCTGGCTGTTGACATGTTTTAGTGTGAAGCTAGCATGATTTAAAAAAGTTATCATGATGAAATATGAAGCTAGCATGAGTTAACATGATTTAGCATGAAGCTAGCATAATTTAGCATGAAGCTAGCATGATTTAGCATGAAGCTAGCATGATTTAACATGACGTTAACATGATTTAGCATGAAGCTAACATGATTTATCATGAAGCTAGCATGATTTACCATGAAGCTAGCATGATTTAACATGAAACAAACATGATTAAACATGAAACAAACATGATTAAACATGAAGCTAACATGATTTAGCATGAAGCTAACATGATTTAACATGATTAAGCATGACATAGCATGAAGCTAGCATGATTTAGCATGAAGCTAACATGATTTAACATGATTAAGCATGATTTAGCATGAAGTTAGCATGATTTACCATGAAGCTAACATGATTTAGTATGAAGCTAGCATAATGTTAGCATGATTTAGCATAAAGCTAGCATGATTTAGCATGAAGTTAGAACGATTTAACATAAAGCTAGCATGATTTAGCATGAAGTTAGCATGATTTAACATGAAGTTAGCATAATGTTAGCATGGTTTAGCATGAAGCTAGCATGATTTAGCATGAAGTTAGTAAGATTTAGCATGAAGTTAACATGATATTAGCATGAAGCTAGCATGATGTAGCATGAAGTTAGCATGATTTAGCATGAAGTTAACATGATGTTAGCATGGTTTAGCATGAAGCTAGCATGATTTAGCATGAAGTTAGTAAGATTTAGCATGAAGTTAACATGATATTAGCATGATTAGCATGAAGCTAGCATGATGTTAGCATGATTAACATGATGTTAGCATGATGCTAACATGATTAGCATGAAGCTAGCATGATGCTAGCATGATTAACATGAAGCTAGCATGATGTTAGCATGATTAGCATTGAAGCTAGCATGATGCTAGCATGATTAGCATGAAGCTAGCATGATGCTAGCATGATTAGCATGAAGCTAGCATGATGCTAGCATGATTAGCATGAAGCTAGCATGATGCTAGCATGATTAGCATGAAGCTAGCATGATGCTAGCATGATTAGCATGAATCTAGCATGATTAGCATGAAGCTAGCATGAAGTTAGCATGATTAGCATGAAGCTAACATGATGGTAGCATGATTGCCATGAAGCTAGCATGATATTAGCATGAAGTTAGCATGATGTTAGCATGATTAGCATGAAGCTAGCATGATTAGCATGAAGCTAGCATGAAGTTAGCATGATTAGCATGAAGTTAGCATGATGTTAGCATGATTAGCATGAAGCTAGCATGATTGGCATGAAGCTAGCATGATGCTAGCATGATTAGCATGAAGCTAGCATGATGCTAGCATGATAAGCATGATGCTAGCATGATTAGCATGAAGCTAGCATGATGCTAGCATGATTAGCATGAAGCTAGCATGATTAGCATGAAGCTAGCATGATGCTAGCATGATTAGCATGAAGCTAACATGATGCTAACATGATTAGCATGAAGCTAGCATAATTTGCATGAAGGTAGCATGATGCTAGCATGATTAACATGATGTTAGTATGATTAGCATGAAGCTAGCATAATTTGCTTGAAGGTAGCATGATGCTAGCATGATTACCATGAAGTTAGCATGAATTTAGCATGAATTTAGCATGAATTTAGCATGAATTTAGCATGATCCTAGCATGATGCTAGCATGATTAGCATGAAGCTAGCATGATTTAGCGTGAAGCTAACAAGATTTAACATGAAGCTAGCATGATTTAGCATTAAGTTAGCTAGATTTATTATGAAATTAGCATTAGGCTAGCATGAAACTAGCACAAAGCTAGTATGACTTAGCATGAAGCTAGCATGAAGCTAATATGACCCAAAGACCCAACCCCCATGTCTACATGACGTGTGGATCCAGAGATATAAGGCTTTGTTTATTATGTTGCTAGGCTGCTCATATTTGGTTGCTAGGGGCGTGGCTTAATACCTTAATAAGGATGGTGAGAGACTGATTGGTTGCCTGAGTAAAATGAGCCCACCCCCATGTCTCTGTGACACTGTGCTGCAAAGATATCCCATCTGGGACGTTTTTATTTCCTTATATGGGCATGATTCCTGCCCCATTATAAGTCTATGGGGAAATTTGGGGGCCTCTTACACCCCATGGGTACAACTTACACCCCATTGTGAGGTATGTTCTTACAGAGCCTGCCAGCCTCTTCAAATGTGGCAAGTCACAAGTTTCTGTGAGATCCTAGGTCTGAGCTACGACTCGTCAAAGTTTGTCTCCATGTTAAGTCTATGGGTTTTTTCGGCTGCTTTTTCGCCCCTGGGGCGAAGACCGTACCCCCGACCGCTTATAAAAGTCATAGCACACTATTCCCGAATAGTCCGCACGTTTGAGAGTTGGAATGAAGTTTCTAAGTTAAGCGGTTCGAGCCGTATTAATTGCGGAAATTTGGTTGGAAGAATAATAATAATAATAATAATAATAATAAAAAGCCCAGTAACAACAGTACAGCGCATTTTCAATGCACTGTAATAACAAAAACCAGAATTGCCAGCTTTGTTTTTTTAATTGCAGAAAGGACAAAGACAACTGCTTCGCACACTCAAAAAAAATTTTTTGCACCTTGTCTAATTAACTTAAATGAAACAAGTTAATACAACATAATTTTTTATTTTTTGTGTCTCAACCTATTTTTATAATGTTCAATGTGCTTAAATTAAAAAAAAATTACTTGAGCTTAATAATTTTATATTGGGACCACATTAATGATTTTTGTTGCTATTACTTACTGGGCCCTGAATCTGTATTTCCCAGCATGCTTTGCATGCAACTGCCTTTGGAGAGTAATTTTTTAATTAAGTGTTATTTTATGCATTTTTAGGTAAAGAGAAAGACTTTGTAGTGTTTAATGTTGGTTTATCTTATTGATTTAGAAGAGTTTGTATTATATTTTTACAAATTGTTTGGTTACCATCGTGCAGAAGAGTGGTGCTTGTGGTTAGGTTGTGGATGTGGATGTTGTGGAACTTTGTATCATTCAAAATGTCTTCTAAATGTTCGCAAAAATTCAAGAAAACCTAAAACCACTCGTACGCAATAACCACGTACACTATTATTAAATACTAGGCTATAATTATAATGTGTATGAAAATGTTGATATATTATAAAATTTACATGATAATATTTGATATTATAATATTTTCTGTATTATACATGATTATTATTATAGCCTATTTATTTTTCTACTCATAGAAGATGTAGGTAATGACAAATCTTCACGCTTCAATATTATTACAGGAGGTATTAAGAGCTTTTGATTGAACAAAAATGAATACAGTATTATAATCCAACAAGGTGCTTCAAAACACCAGAATGATTGACTCAGATTATCCTTCATTTAAAGATGTTTATCACTGCTGCTTCCTCTCTAAACAACTTTTCATTTGATCTGTCATCTCTGTTTCTTACAGCTTCCAGAGGAGGAGATTCAGTGGGGATAGAGATGGATCCGTTGTTGAAGAATAGCAGAGAGTAGAAGTGATCTTCCTCTAATCATCATCATCAATATTACAAACACATCAGCATCACATCACTAATAACACCAACCCCCATCAATGAGTTTAAACAATACACCTGTGTGTGCTCATGAACTAGAGGAAAATATTTCCTTTTAATTTGCAGATACATATAAACATTTTAATGGCTTGAAGTGAATAAAAATATAAGTATTATTATAAATATAATAAAAGTCAGTAAAATTAAAGTTGATGGAACACATCGGTTGTTCACACTGATCTACAGATAAACTCTGATATTATTTTAAATATATTAACATAAATTTCAGATTTCATATCTGTTTCTAGATGCAGACATTGTGTACTGAATCTAATATTTGTTGTTTCATACAGCTAGTACAGTGTTATGGAACAAAAGCCTAAAGATCTCATGTTTATCTAACATATGTACTACAGCAGTATTTCACTGACTGATTTTTGTCTTTTTGTTGATATCAGTTGACATCAAAAGTCTCTGTCCCTGTGTCCTAGTATGCATACTTCACTCATATACAGTATGCAAAACTATGAGTGTTTAAATACGTAAATGTGAATCTTCAGATGAAACTGTCTGTTATTGTTAATCTGATGAGCTGCTGATCTTCACTTATAGTTAGTGTCTAACTAGTGGTCAGTTTTCTATCCCATAATGCCACAGATGCCGAGGAGCCATCAGATGTGAACTTGTGAACTGGACTCGTTTAATTGTTTTCTAGTGTAGTAGTGTTGTGTTCCTGTAGTTTAATTGATAGCGTGTGATGCTAGCAGCAGCTTTAGTGAATATTTTCAGCCGTGCATAAATGCTTTTATGTTCAAATGTATGAGCTACCGTACATGTAACAAAAACAGTATTCCTGTGCTTAAATTACTTTAAACACATTGTTTACATATTATTATCAGGAATATATTGATACTAAACACCTGTGTACATGAAGCATGGTCTTTATTGAGAAGTAAATAGTGTTGATAGTCTGTAAAGTACACAGATTCAGCTCATGTATCTCATGTGTCTCAGTGTAAAGAGAGAAAGTGTTTGTGTTGAAGAATCTAGAAATCAGACTTTGATGATTCAGTGTTATATTGACTGATAGATTATGTGTTGAGACATTAGGTTTGATTTTATGAAAGTTTTCACCAACTTTATATTATTTTAGCTTGTTTTAAAGCTTTGCCAAATGTTTATATTCTAAATTATGTGACTTGTTTTATTATCATTGCCACAATTAGTAAATTACTACAAATATTCATTTTGTTATTATATATTAATATTGTTTGTGTCATAGAGACTTTGTCTCAGAGAATTTTAATCTAATGTCTTAAATTTTATTTGAATGTAGACTGAATCTGTTTTCATGTTGACTCATCTGTACATGCATTATACAATCTTTTTGCTCTGCATGATGCATAGATTTATAGCACTTTAATTCAAAGCTTGCACTAAACCAAATAATAATAAAGTCCTACATTTTAATCTCTGTCTAGTTACTGTTCTCTAAACAGTGTATTGTAACAGCTTTGATATGATACATCACTTATGTTATAATCCTCATGTTGTCAAATAAAAGCATCTGATAAAAGTCACAGTGCTGTTTTATTTATGTGAGACATTTTATAGAAATAATCTCACTTTTAGTACACTGAAAAAACGAACTTTTTGATGTAGTACACTCTAAAAAATGCTGGGTTGTTTCTGTAAACACATTGTTGGGTTGTTTATGCTGGGTCAAAATTCTGGGTTGTTTGGAGTACTTTAAACACACTGTTGGGTTGCTCATGCTGGGTCAAATGAAATGTAGTGGGTAATTTACAAATGAACACATGGTTGGGTAAATTTGACCCAGCAAATGGTTTATTTTCCTTTCATTGGCTGGCCGTTTCTCAAGGCAGCCTTCACAATGTTCAAAATATTATCATTTAAATATTACCAAATGTAGTTTTAAGAGTTTTTTAGGCGACAATGTATGTGTGTAAAGTTCAAAACTTCGATCGGTTTTTGAAGATAGCGTATATTTAAAAATGTGCTCCAACGATGTCGAAGCTTCGAGATTCAGGCAATCACTGGGCGCTCTGCGCTGATGTACCCGCCCAACACAGCCTCACCTCGGCACGTCATTCTGGAAATCACCGCTGGCTGTAATGTCTCTGTAGTGTTTAGAACGGCGGATATATTTCATTTCGGGTCTCATAAATCTATTATTTTTTCCTTGCCAAGTCCGAATTAAGTTACGTTACTGTAAGGATGCAAGTTCTGCCATTTTTTTGTCGAACTTTCTGGAGGACTTCATTTCCTCTTAAGCGAGTTGCACGCCACTCAAAGCGGGCAGTATTTTATGGTAAGTTCATGTCAATTTTTATATTATAAATGTTGTAGTTGTGGTAGGGGCAAGCTCATTGCTATTTTCATTCGCTTTTCCACAGATATAGGGGTAACGTTATTGTATGTAGGCTATGTTTGATAAAGTGCGTTTCATATTTAATCCAGAACGAGGATCGTAAGTGGTTTCGGAAGCGCGTTGTCACAGTAACACAATTTCAGCGTAGTAGTGCTTAGCTATGTGGTGTGAACTAAGGTAATTTATTTTTTATATAAATTGCTTGTTATCAGACATAATCTACTCTCAGTTGACTATTTTGTCAATAATTATATGCGAAGTCTACCGGAAGTTTAAAAGTAGTTCGGATCACAAAAGCCTGTTTATGGCCGTTTCTGCCTGCATCCTTCGGAGGCCGCATTTGTTAGTGTTTGGAGTCGTATTTTTAAGCTGCATACGTCATTATGACTGTCTTATTATAAAGTTGACTATTATTAACTGTAAACTGTTGTAATATGCTTATGACTTGCGAACGTAATGCTCAGTTAACTTAAATAAACAAGGCTTGATGACGTATACAGCCTGCATATGCGACCTCCGCAGGCTGCAACCTTCGGATTGAGAAACGGCCTATGTATGTTGTTGCTGAAACGAAACCATCCCGTTAGCACACTTGTAATTCCGGTCCGGAGGTAAACATAATATTCACTACAGTTGTGTGCGGAAAGTATGTTGGCACATCTTATAATTGTCAGAGGAAGCGATGGGGGCACGTTTAATGACAGTGTCTTCTGTTTCTGTCAAAGCCAGGATCATTTTGAAAAACAAACACCTGGTTGGGTTATTTTGACCCAGCAATTGGTTTATTAATTGCCGCACTTTCTGGATTCTTCGCTTCTGACTGGATCACGCTAACGTAACGTTACTCGGACCAGGCGGTATTTCATGGTGAGTTAATGTGAATTTTTACTTATTTTTGTAAGAAGTTGTCGTAGGACAAATCATATTTCATTGTTCAGAATACATGCTTTGATGTGGGGGAGTGGGGTTAATGTTTTTTATTCTGTGCCAACAGTTGTTATGAGAAACATGCCTCATCGTTAAGTCGTAGTCGAGCTATATCGGCATTCTTTTGAAATATTCAGTAAGTTATACGTTGTAAATTAATCACTAAAATCGTATTCATCTATGAATAATTTAAAATTCAAAAGGGGGATTCGTGTTTCATATTAAATCTAGACGGAGCGCTGTAAATTACCCCTTGCCGTCACACGTTAAATCCTGAGGTAAATTAACAGTCAGAAATATACACTGACGTTCATGTTCACCATAGTTTTGTTTTGTACTTAGTTACAAGGCGAAAACACGTTTCGTATTAAATCCACAAGTATAGCTACTTATTTTAAATCGGGCGGGAAACTAGACTCAATAATAGTGAGTTGTGTGTGGAAAGTATTAGGGGAGTTTGATTGACAGGTGCCTGACCAATCATAACACTGATATTATTTGCCCCCGTTGCAATTCGCCATTTTGGCCGACAATCAAACCACAAAGTAGAGTTACACAGACTGCACAATGAAGTATGTGATTTTTAAGGGAAACTACACTTCAACCAAAAATTCTACCTAAATTGGCGTGGACGCTGTGAGAAGAAAGGTGATGAGTGGGCTTGGCAACTGATATAGTGTAACAAATATTAATATTAACTAGGAATAGCAGTAGGCCTATTACAAAAATAATTAAACTGAATATAATATTTTATTTAAACAAAGGTCAAGTAAAACTGTTATAGTTGAAATAAGAGCGTGTTTGAAGATAAGGAAAAGTCCTCAGGACATATCAAAGTCAACCTGCCTCCCGAAGCTTTCCTGAGCAAATTCAGTTGATGGTGAGTCTAGCCCTGACAGCATCGCTGGGAAAATCATCCAACGTATTTACAGAGTGTGCGTAATGGCGCAGTCACATTTACTTTACTATACAGAACCGTATCCATGTGTGATCCTGAGCCCACTACTACAGCCCGTGACGTTTATGCAATATGGAGTTTAAACCCGGAAGACAAAAATATCACAAAAAAGCTAAAAATTAACTAGTTTTGACCTAATGTTCAAAATTAACAGATACTAACATTGTCTTCTATGATGTGCAACACAACTAACTCTTTAAACATCTAAAAAAGTGTTGGTTAGTGTTTCATGATGCTTTAAACATTTGATTCTCACCGTTTTGAAATCGATTCAGCCGATCTCCGAGTCTGGCGCTACCACTTTTAGCATAGCTTGGCACGATTCATTGGATCTGATTAAACCATTTAGCATCGCGCTCAAAAATAAAAATAAGCAGAGTTTAAATATTTTTCCTATTTAAATACTTGACTCTTCTCTAGTTACATCGTGTACTAAGACTGACGGAAAATTTAAAGTTGCTATTTTCTAGGCAGATGGCTAGGAACTATACTCTCATTCTGGAGTAATATTCAAAGAATTTGCTGCCGTAACATGGCTGCATGTTTGCAATGATATAACGCAGTGCCCGAAAATAGTCCCCTGCTATTGAAAGATACTATAGGGACTATTTTCGGCTGCTGTGTAATATCATTGCGCCTCCTGCAGCCACGTTACGGCAACAAAGTCCTTGATTATTACGCCAGTATGAGAGTATAGTTCCTATCCTATTCAATGGATTATGCTAAGCTATGCTAAAAGTGGTAGCGCCGGAGACCGGCTGCTGAATTCCAAAACATTAAGAATCGAATGTTTAACTCCAGGGGAGCTGGGAAATTAGCATATTTTCAAAAAAAGTGGAGTGTCGCTTTAAATATTCTTTCTTGATTTTTGTTCAATCCACCAACAGAGTTCAGTAGAATCCACTGAATTGACCCCAACAGATCATATCACCATGACAGTGGAACTTTTTTCAGCCTTTGTAAGTATCGACTTTATTTGTATTGGATATTAACTGAATAAAATTTCAGTTCTAATGGACCTAAAAAGACATTGATGATTGTTCTGTTTTTATAGGCAGTTTGTCAGATTTTGGAAAGCACCCCTGAGAGGAAATCCGTATTAAACCGTTAAAGTGCAAGCAATTACCAACAAGCAGAGGAGGCTACTTGTGAGACTCCTTGCATCCCATCTGCTGGAAACCAATGGTGAAACCTGAGTAAGCTACATTTAAATAAGCCTGCAAACATATAGTAGCAAGCAAATGCTTAGAAAACATAAATGACCATTCTCTTTTTTTATAGCGAGTCTTATAGGTGCGTACACACCAAACGCAAATTCAAAGACTTGCGCAAGTAAATTACATACAAAGTCAATGCAAGACACAAACTTGCGCTGGGTGATGCAAATGACGCGAATAGGGCGGTGTGATTGCCGCAAACATGTGCTATTTGTTTCAAACTTATCTGCCACAATATATTCAACTCAAGTGGAAAATGCGCAGGACACAAAGTTAAATCTTGTAAGTAATCGTGAGTAAAGAGCTAGGAGCGCAATGCTTCAAGTGTGGTGTGTACGCAACATTAGTGTTTGAACATGAAAATACCAACATTATTTTTAAGTAAATTCTAAGTAAGATCACACAGGCTTCTGCAATAGCTTACCATATTGCATAAGTTCTTCATCAACTGCTGTTGTCTACATAACAGGCCATCATCAGACACTAAGAAGGCATGTGACAAGGCATTGGTGTATGAATTTCCTTGCCTGAAGGATATACAGGTAAAACTGAAACTTAATATTTACGCTTACACTTTTGGCACGGTTTTTGCGCTGAAATACTGCCAAAAGCATTGCAGGTCTGCAAACAGTGCCGTGCAATCAAACACAGTTTCATGAGCGGCAAATACGAATTAATCACGCATAATCTGTTTCTTTTTGTAAAATAAACCAGTTTTAAGTTTTATGTGTAAGTGACTTGTTGCGTACAGAGGGCAAAACAGTTTTCTCAAAAAACTAGGGGTAGGAATCGATTGGACCCTCATGAATCGATTCAGAATCGATTCTTAGGATCCTGTTTCGATTCAGAATCGATTCTTGACATACTAATTTGCATATCTGTGACGTCATTCCATCACATTTGCTCTCAAAGCCAGGTTAATGTTTGTGCTTTTGCTACTAGTCTCTGAACTGTCATATATGTATATAAGAATGACATTATTTATCCCTTAGTTGCATTAAAGTACAGTATATGTCCTGTTTCTTATGTAAGACATTAAAACCAGTAAAAATAGTAATTAAACGTGACATATTAATTCTATATGTTAACAGGCATTAACTTCCACGAACTGAGTAACGTTAGGCGTCTAATCATCATCATTATACACAGTGATTGGCAGTATTACTGTATTTATATAATGCAGCGCACCCAGCGACTGAATAACAAACTATGTGCATATTTTTATGTTGGCCACGCTTCAGACAAGCCTTCCCGTCAAGCTTTGACCCTTTCGCCCCGTGTGAATGCACCTTTATTGTTTCTCTTTTCTTTGTTATTTACAGCAAACCATTTAAATGTTATTGAAACACTGTATTTTCTCAAAATTATTTAGCTGCTAAAGGGGAAACAGCACTGAAGATGCCAACTCTGCTAGCTCCATCCATTTACAGGGGAGGAGGAGAAGTCTTCAGACCTACCACTGTGGAGGCCCAGAGGTCCTTTATTGACATGCAACCTGTAAGTTTTTGCTTTAGTGTTTCTACTTTGAAAAGGGTGGATGTTAGGGCTGTAACAATAAATCACGTGTCCTTTTAAAAAGACCTGTCTAAAATCGATTCTGAATCGCAAGGCTGCGATTCTGTGTTTCATGTGCAGCTTGTGCGTGTACTATGGGGTTTTGGTCAGTAGGAAGTCCTCATCAATCTAAAATCATTTTGAGTCGGAGTCGTTTATAACGTGCATTACAAAATTATTCAAAATATTCTTTATTATCATGAAAATACCTGAAACAATCTGAAGAACGGTGATATTCTTTAGACATTTCCTGGAATAGGAGCCGTTTCTCAATGTCAAGGAAGGATCCTCGGAAGCTAGAATTTCGAGGATGCTACGTCATCGACGTCCGTCGAAGGACTGTTCCAATGTCGAGGATCCTTGAAATTTCAGCCAAGGACTGAGTCCTTCGTTCGAGAAATATCCCATATACAGGAAAGGATGCAAATTTGTGTCCTTCGCGCTCTTCTCGCGCTGAAATCACCCATAATCCTATGCGCGCAGCACCGAAAGCACACCTTTCAATCACGCAATGACGTAATCACTTGCGTAATCACTTGCTAGCCTGTTCCATTTAACGTGTTCTCCGAATGCTTAAAAGGAGCCTCGCCTAGCCTCTGAAGGAAGTGACTTGTAAGGAGTAGTCCTGCCAAGGAAGTATCCTTGACATTGAGAAACGGCTAGGGTTTGTAATGCTACTTCTTCTGTGGCACAATTGGAGTTTCTGCATGAGAGCGCCCTCTGGCTTTGGATGTGGCGGCATTTTACCGTAATTCATTCAAATTCATTCATTGAGAAATCGCGCATTTTCACGATTTATCGTTACAGTCCGTGGATGTTTGTAGTTATAGATATGTTTCGCATAATAGCCTGTAGGGGTGGCACGGTTCACAAAACCCTCGGCTCGGTTCGTATCACGGTTTTATGGTTCTCGGTTCTGTACGGTTCTTGTTGTTTTTTTTTCTTTTAATTTTTTAACACTCCAGAAATGTATTATCTTATTAATGTATTAATTATCCATAATTTAGAATGCAGTATTAAAAAAGTTATATCATGTAATCATGCACAAACTGAATTTGACTTAGCACATTATTGGGACCATCTCTGAGGAAAGCCAGGTGAGATTTTTATACAGCAAGAGGGAAGACATTGATGATTTCAACATGCTTTACATTTATTTGGCAAAAAATAGAATGTGTATTGCCATCTACATGAACTTATGTGCCTTTTTAGCACACAAAGATAACTTGCATTTATCAAAATGCCTACTTCAGTGTAGCTCTAAGACTTATCACCGAGAGGCTGCTTAAATACTGCAGAGTATATGTGGACGAGAGAGAAACATAAGTTTTACACCTGTAATATTTAAATCCGTCTCTTTTGTCCACTTTTGACCAATTCTGTCCTGATTACTTTGAGGGACAATTTATGAAATAAGATCGCGCAACTTTCAAAAGCTAGCAAAATGAAACACGGAAATCAGCCGCTTTCGTTTTATCAATGAAAGACTAAAAATAGCGCGGCAGAAGTCAGAAAAGAGGTAAAACATTGTGTTCAGTACCTCAGATCAGATAAATGGTCGGAGAGAAGGTGGTCTCCTGTGGCTGTTTGAACACATTCAGCCCATAGACTGCAGTTCTATCTATTGTTTTATTTCCGCTGTCATCATAGGTAACATGAAATAAAAACTGTTTCCACACACCAAACTTATACGATGCTGGCGCATCCTCCAACCCCGGGCAGACTTCCTTAGTTCCCACTTGCCATTTCTAAACGTAACATGACATGCAGCACTCACTCTCCACACCAGTCACCTCTTCTTTCGCGCGATTCGCGAAAGGGAAACACGCTATCTGAGGTCACATACAGGGCACGAGGCTACATACATTGCGCATGCCATGAACCATTGAACCGCACACGCTCCGAACCGAGACAAGTGAACCGAACAGTTCAGATTTTTTTCATGAACCGTGCCACCCCTAAAATGATAATAAATCCATGATTTACTCACCCTCAAGCCATCCAAGATGCATATATCTATTTATCGGATGATCACATTTTTATTTTTTATTTTTAGAAAATGTTCTAGCTTTGAGAGTGTACGCACTTTGCAGTCTTTGCTGATGCTCTGTGCCTCCGCATTTGTCTTACGTCACAAATAAAAGTGCGTAGACTACGCTAATACTCTCTCCTGAATGCAGAGGCGTGGTGTTACCAGAAGCTATTTATCTTAGTTTGTAAAGTTTTAAATATGGATATTTCTATCACAAAACCGCATGGATTACCCTCAGAAGGCCTTTGTTTATCCTCATGGAGCCGGATGGATTACTTTTGTAAAGGATGGATGCACAATCTTTATGCTTGAGGTGTTTTAACTAAAATCTTTTAATTGTCTTCTAATTATAGTTTCACTGTAATATTAAGATAATATTACATGTATTGTGATTATATTAATAATCCATAATATCATAATATGAGCAGTGAAATATACTACTTAATTACTAGAACTATTTTAATAAAAAAGTTTGAATGAATGTTTGCAGTTATTTTATTTGTATTTTTTGATACTTTCACAAAAATGCTTGACTTAAATCATCACTAAGTTGTGGTGTGTACTCAACAGGTGGGGACCAACATGGTGGAATATCTGCAAAATCAGAGATGTTGCACGTTTTGTGACTTCGGGACGAGCCAAGAAGGACCTGCCAGACCTTTGCCATTGTTGGAGGCAATGCCTCTGAGACAAACTCTTTGGTGAAGGATGTTGATAAGTTTTTTTTGTCTTTGATGTTAAGTACACAAAGCAATAGGTGTGTTCGACTTCATGCAGCGCTGCGCAGACCGATCGGCGGCTGACTTGAAGCAGTGCATTTTGGTTAGTACTTTTGTCCGACTTCAGCTGGCGCTGCAGGCACGTGACTGTGTCATATGGTTTTTAAGTACCGCGAGAGCGTTTCGAGAGTAGCCAGCTGGCTCAGCCGGTGCAGCTTCTCCAGAGCGGCTGCCCGGAGTTGTGATGACGTAACAGCTTTACTTGATTGGTCGCTTCATTGATGACAACGATCACGTGCGTTTCAAGTTTAATCCAACCTTTAGTTTCACTAATAAACATTATAAATTCATGTTTTAAAACAGGAAAAAAACACTTTAATATCCTAAAATATGTTATATTGTGTCGTGTAATAAAATAAAAATGAAAATAACAAACTCTATTGGTATTTTAATAATATAGGCTTGTTTCCCGTTATTTTCGGGTATACAGTTTAAGCAGCAATTAAAATATTCGATATAAAATGTTTCTGGTTGCAACTTTTTATCAAAAGGTTTGTTTTTATCAAATTCAGCATCTAATTCACTTAATTTGCGATTATAAACAAGGAAACACGGCGCACACGTCACTACGGCAAGCAGCAGGTGTCCGGCTTGACGGCTCCGTCTTCAGTTCCTCCCTCGACTGCAAGCGGCAAACCTCGTCGATCGGTCTGCGCAGCGCCGGATGATCTCGAACACACCTATTGTCTTCCCACCTGGGAGTTTCACCAGGATGACATTTATCAGATTGATGGACATGAGTCCTCCTCTGTTAACATTTTGAAGACAACATTTAATCACTAATAATTAACTATTTCAGTGCTATGTTTGAAAGATTCGCCCACAATGCAATGCCAACAGGAGTTTACTTACAGGCTGTGAGGTCAAGTGGTAGGAATTATGATAATTTCGGTCTTGTCTACGTCACCAATCCCAGGAAGTAAACTGTTGCCTACAATCTGTGTTTGTTGTAGTCCAAGAAAAGAGATCACTCGCATTATCGTTTACTTTGGGGTTTGTACCTTTTGCATATCGTTAACATGAATTAATAAACAATTACACACCAAAGGAAATGTAAAAATGTGAATCGGACCATAGCTGCTCTTTAAAAAAAAATTTGTTTCAGGGCTTCTTGTTTTTAATAACATTTTGATGAATGAAAATGTAAAGTAAATGAAATGCTAATCATCATAGTTTAAATATTAAGAGTTATAAAGTCCGTGGGGATTGTTTGATGTCATATGGGGGTTGTAACTTTTGTATTATACAAATATACAAAAATGTAATTAAAACATTGTATTAAATGTGAAACAAATTAAATGCGATTTAAATCACATTAACAGGGGCCTCTCAGTTTTGTTTTACAGGGGGTATTTGTTACATTTATTTTATATCTAACAATTTGTCACATTGGAATTTTAAGGTTCAATCTGACATTTTTGTCACATATTTTTAATCTGTAACAATTTATTTACATTATGTGAAGTTATGTACATTTTTGGGATGTTTTTTAGAAAACAAAAAGGTTCTTTCCAGTAAAACAAATGGAATGAGACAGCAAGAGTGTTAATTTTACCCACTGGTTGTGTCAAATTAAATAACCCAGCACTTGAGTAACATTTAACCCAGCAAGAGTGTTAATTGTACCCACTGGTTGGGTCAAATTAAATAACCCAGCACTTGAGTAACATTTAACCCAGCAAGAGTGTTAATTGTACCCACTGGTTGGGTCAAATTAAATAACCCAGCACTTGAGTAACATTTAACCCAGCAAGAGTGTTAATTGTACCCACTGGTTGGGTCAAATTAAATAACCCAGCACTTGAGTAACATTTAACCCAGCAAGAGTGTTAATTGTACCCACTGGTTGGGTCAAATTAAATAACCCAGCACTTGAGTAACATTTAACCCAGCAAGAGTGTTAATTGTACCCAAATGGTTGGGTCAAATGAACAACCCAGAATTCTGGGTTAAATGGTCTAACCCAGCAGTTGGGTCAAGCCAACCCAGCGCGTGTTCTGTCCAATAGTGACCCAGCAGTTGGGTTATGGTTGGGTTGTTTTTTAACCCAGCAGTTTTTAGAGTGTAATATTTATTAGATTAACTCTTATAATTTCTACATATAATATTAACATTTATTGAGAACTAGATTTTCCTAAGTAAAATGATGATAAATACACAATTAATTCATGTAAAAAATGAACTGTGTGGGAATAGTAAGTCTTATTAGATATTTTCTATTATTTAACGGTTTTATAGTCACTGCACATAGTCCTAAAATAATTAAGTAGATTTTAATCAAAAACTTTAGCAGATTCAAGTAAAAAATCTTAGTTCATTTTACTTAAAAATATTAAATCCATTAAACTAAAAAAATCTAAGTAAAATTTACTTACATTTATTTGCACATGTTGTAAGGAATACCCACAATTCTTTGCGCCTGAATATTTTAATTTTTTAAGCTTTATCACAGAATAAGAACTGATAAGAACTTTAACTACTTAAATATTTGTTAGCAAAATCTCATAAAGGTTTAAGCTCTTATATTATTGATGTTGTTTTGTTGTAAATAATAATTTTGTGAAGTCACCATTCAAGTGATGTTTCTTTACATGAACCCTGTTCAGAACATTGTATTGTAATTCTCTCCACAGTGCTGATAATGCATGTCAGAAACACAGTTTGTGTGCGTTTCAGTTCCGAATCAAGTTTATTCAATGACTGCCTTGTTGTCAGTCATGAATTTTGTGTTATAATGCCATTTATAACACTAAAAATACCTAGGTCCATAGGAATATGTTAAAGGACAGCAATGCTTCAATTTTCCAAAAAAAACTAATAGATTTTACCTAAACGAATAAAATAAATCTAACTTCTAAATAAAATAATTAAGTAACATTTAATTAATTATTTAACATATGTTTTATCATGCAATTTTAAGTAAATTTTATTTGATTTTAGTAGGTAAGTTTTACTTATAAAAAAGCAGTAAATTTTACTTAAAAAAAAGTTTGTGCAAATTGTTACGAGGATTTTTTTAAGTAAATTTTACAAAAAAAATTCAGTGTAATTTTACACTATGATTTGTCTGTTTGATTATGTAATTTTGTAGTTTTACAGTCTGAATGTACATAAAATTAAGTAACTTGGCCTAATTAAGTATTGTGCGTTAATTGGGTTGTCTTTTAAAAAAGCCTACTGTAACACAGTAAATAAAAAATAACATGATATGAGGTCATTTAGAATATCCTGGAGAGGTGACGTCTCTGAACCACAACGTCTCAATACCGGGGTACCTCAAGGCTCGGTGCTTGGACCACTGCTCTTTTCTATGACATTGACATGACATTTCTGGGTTCTATCATTCGAAAACATGACTTTTCCTACTTTTGCTATGCCACTCTGGATGAAGGTTTGTCATCTCCAGCTGAACTTTGCAAAGACAAAACTGCTTGTCATATCATCTGGCCCTAAGATTCATCACAATCTTTTCATTCAACTTGGTGTTTTGACCATTACATTTTTTGGGACAGACAGAAACCTGGGTTTGGTCATTGATCGTCAGCTTAGTTTCATAGAGCATGTTGCCAGCATCACTCTCTCTTGTAGATTCATCCTCTACAGCATTAGTAAAATTAGACCTTTTCTATCTGAGCATGTTACAAAAGTTCTAGTCCCAGGCTCTTGTCCTGTCCAGACTGGACTACTGCATACTGCAATGTACTCCCAGCCAGCACAACCAAACCCACTCTGAATTGGTACTAAACTTAATAGAAAGCTAACCAAGACAAAGTAAAGTGAGCTGGCACGGCCCGACCTGTGGGGTCTATGCAATGGAAAGACTGCTGCAGATGATCCACTGCAATTGCACAACTGTCTGCCGAACACAACAGTGCAGTTGGAGGGCATATGGACTACTTGTGGACCATGTCAAGTTGGGAATTGTGAGAATCACTATCAACCTCTATGGGAGAAAGAGTGTGACGACTAATGGTAAATCTAGTGACGGTCACAGTGCAAAAAAGTATACAAAATAAACCAGAATAAGCGGAAACAACTGAAGAAAATAGAAAAGATAAATAATAAAGTATTAAAAAGGCCCAAAAAAAAACATTTTAAAACATTATAAATAAATAAAAGGGGTTAACGCTACTGGGCCTTCACATGGCAGCCCTCTTTTGACTAATTTTACAGTACACAGTTCTAATGAATAAATTTTTTATTGGAATCAAAAGAATGGTTATGAACTACAGAAACCACAACAGTAGGCAAAACAATATGGGAAAGGAGAAATATGCAATTACTTGTACATATAAATATGCTTGTAACCAATTTCTTTAATATATAATATACTTGTAATCACTCATCTATTATTCAAATATGCTAATTAGAATATCACATGGCCAAAACATGTATCTGGCACCAGTATTCCTGGTTTAGGGGGAATACAATTGAGTAATGGTCATTTTAAGGACCTGACGGCCGCCATTTATTTTGGGGATTTCCGCCCTGGATTTGGCCTACTCCATTTCAAAAGCTTCTCATACCCACAAGCAGAGGTGCACATACAAAAGTTTGGTATCATTTTACAGGAAACCCTTTGAAATTTCATAAAACACTGTTAAAAGTGCTCAATATGGTTGTATGTGTTGTCAGTCCTCTAATAAACACAAAAATAAATAGGCGCTTTTTGATGTTTTTTTCTAAAGTCTGTATTTAAAAGTGTATAACTCTGGCCCTGAGTGGTAAAGAAACCTGCAGACAGTTTTGTTTGATTCCAGCAATTGCAGCTTACAGGGAAAAATGATTTTTTTTTCTCTATCATTATAAATGCAAAAGTTATTTTACTCCAACTGCAGGGAGGAATTTAATTTTCTATTTAATTTCCTGAACATATTTGAAGTGCTCCCATAACCACATACAGTGGAATAAATGCAATATCTTCATATCATTTTGCAGAAAACCCTTTGAAGTTGCATAAAAAGCTGCTGTTTGTGACAAAAAGTGTTATTTATGTTGTTTTTCATATGATAAAACACCAAATTATCTTTTTTATGTTGTAAATACTGTCTTTGATAGTGTATACCTCTGGTTCTGGGTGCTTTAGCAGATTATTATATTATTTTTCAATAATTTAGCATTATTGTAAACTAGTATGGTTTACTAAACATGAAGTAAATTGGCATTTGACATTGACAGACTAAAAACTGATGTGATAATCTGCAAAAAGGTCAGATCAAGAGATGTGAAAATCAGAATCATGAAGTGTGAGATCATGATGTTGCTTTCTGAGTAATGTCTGCTATCACTTCCTATAGCTTAAAAAAGCTCCCGATAAGGTTTGCATGCTTGCACAAACAAGCATGAGCTTAAATTTACATTTTGCATTTGGCAGATATTTATCCAAAGCAACCCTGGGAATCACACTTATTATGGTTTTAACTCAAACACAGTGCTCTACCAATTGATAGGAACAGCATTAAAGTGACAAGTATATAGCAGGTCATGCATGCGTCTTTTTATATCTTAATTTTTCACATTTAATAAGAGGACAAAGTACGGTTTAAAGCAGTCTTTTATTTGTCAAACATCAGCATTGATTAATTCAATATTTCATTGTAAAGCTGTTTTATCTTATTAATATAGCGAAAGAGGAACCACATGATATTTACACAAATACGTACAGATTACACTCTTACTGATAATATTTGATATTTTTAACTTTTTATGTTTAAACTAAACATAAATAGTGAATTCTTGTTGACATGCACTTATATGTAAGTTGTTAACATGCATTTATGCTTGTGAATGTGATGGAGAGATAACACAGACATTTCAAATGTAAGAATTAAAGAGCTTCGATGCAAAACCCTCTAAGTGATTTTGACATGTTTTCTCGTAAATGAGCAAATTTTCAGACTCTTAATGGATTCTGCCAACAAAGCGGTATTTCTGAATGGCCTTAGGGCCGGGATTAAACGGATTTGAAATTAAAGTATTTAATAAGCGTATAATATGTGAATATTAATATCATTATCTCATTGTAGACAGAGGTGGCGTTCAGCAGACCATTGTTAGGTTTCGTAAACAAATCCATCAGAGAGATAACAAGTAATATAGACCAATTAAAACAAATATAGAGGGTTCACCGCAAGGTGCAGACCATTGATAAAATTGATAAGATTGAATGGTGTTTCACTGTACAAATGGACAATGACCCAAAACACATTTAATTTCCTGAAGACTGAAAACTTCTCTGAATTCAGAAAGACACAACCAACAACAACTAAAGACAGCTGCAATAAAGGCCTGGCAAAGCATCAAAAAGGGAAAAAAACCCCGGTGATGTCCATTGGTTCCAGACTTCAGTTTGTCATCCTCAACAAAATATGAAAAATTATTTTATGTCCAATTACATTTGAACCTCTGAAAACAGGGGATGACAATTCCTAAAGTTTCACATAGCATTGTTGTTTAACCCCTTGAATAAAAGCTAAACGTCTGCATTTCAAATTTATCTCGATGGTTTTGTTTTAATTCTACTTGCAGAGACAACACTATGAAAATTGTGTCAGTGTCCAAATATATACTGTATGAACCTAACTGTATACAAAAAAGTTCATGAGAAACTGTAGACTTACAAACACTCAGAGTCTGAAGTTATAACACAAACTGAAGATAATCACACGGCAGAATGAGTTTGATCATCTTTTCATGACTTCTCCATACACCACAGTACTCTCTTCTGAAGGTATCTGTTATCATAAATGTCTAAATCAGATTAAATCATTACAAATTATTACTCATGATCTGTTTTTGATAGTGTGTGTGAGTTGTATGCATGAAATAATGTGCCAGGTTGTAAATAAGTTTTAAATAAATAAGTTATTTACGGCAGGGGTTCTCAACCTACACTTTATTTATTATGACTCAACTTGTATACTTAAATGTTCTGATTCTGATGAATTTAATATTTGGCTTGATGGTGTCATCTGCAGGAAATGTTGTGTCAATAGTCCACTTAGAAATCCCCTTACTAATAAAAGGCGAGGACTCTTTGAAGGTCATAGCCTCCGAAGTCCATGAAGAGAATTGGAATGAGACGGCCTACGAAGGCCCTAAAGCCTTTAGTCACGCTGCTTTGACGCAATCGATCTAAGAATGCAGCCTTCGGAGGTCGCAGACTTTAAATTGGGACACAGCTAAGATCTCTGTGTGTTTCAGTGCAATGTATTTGTATTGTACATGTATGTGTGTGGCAGTTTTCAGATAATGATATAAACTGTATGGATCTCACCGATTTATGCATTTTTCGTTTATGGAATGTTGTATCTGCATATGTGATCTCATCTTCACCAGTCTCAACTGTTTCAACAACAATCAGAGACAAATTAGAAACTTAAACTTGGACCTTAATTTTGTATTGATTTAGAGATTATAATTTTGTTAATACTCATTATTAAGCACTTTGCAGTAGTTAATAATTACCCTCTTGATGTGTGTCTTTGTCTTTCCTACAGATGCAGAACATCAAAATTGCCACTACAATCATCAGAGATCCAGCAGCAGCCCCAGAGATATAATCTAAGAATAGACCCAATGTTTACACTTTATTTTACAGTATCACCATTAAACATGTTACATGTACTTACTAGTAATAACAGTAAATTAGGTATAATAACATGCAAATAACCTTAAATCAAACATTACACTTAAAGTAAGTACATGTTGTTAATAATATTACTCGAGTTTTGTAAAATGTGTAGTTATACGGTATCAAGGACACCTTAAAATACAATATAAACCGTTGACTCACATAAAAGACCTGAACACGGCTGACAGAGATGAGTGATGTTGAGATGTTGAATTTGGTTTGTGATGGGATTGTTGAGTACGCAGCTGTATGTGTTGTTATCCTGATATTCAACCTCCAGAGGTAGAGAGAGTCTGATGTTGAGATCAGACACATTGATGCTGGACGATAAATTGTATCCTTTGTACCAGGACAGACTCACATCTCTCACATTCATCACTGAACACAGCATGGAACAAATTGAGCTTAATGATAGTAAAGAACATTGTGATGAGTCTCTGGAGATGACAGGAACGGGCAGATGAGCTGAAAATTATTGAGAACAAAACTAAAAATAAGAATGAATAATATATCAACATCTAGCAAGAGGCACATTGTCAGTTTCTGGTGTCATGATCATACGGCTTCATTTGTTTAAAGAGTTAAACTCATGTTCCAAAAATATATTCAGTATCAAATTAATAAATAATTATACACAACCCAAAAAATGTTTATTATGTTAAAACTTAAATATATAATTGACAGGACAAACAGTAAATCTTTACTCACGATAGACAGTAACATTGAATCTGTATGGGGTTTGGGGTGAATTTCTGTTGGTTACATTATAAAGTCCAGTGTGTTGAGTATTGATGTTTGTGATGGTGAGATTTCCAGACTGAGCATCCGCCTGCAGTCTGTCTCTGAATCTCCCATCAAGAACAGTGTCATTTATTTTGACTATATTAGCTGTTTTATTTATTCTTGCTATGAGAGTACCTTTATCTCCAAACCTCCACTCGATCACACGAGCACTCTTTAATTCAATATCGGTGTGTAGAGTAAGAGAATCTCCCTCCATCACTGACACTGACTTCACTTCATCACCAAACACACCTGAACACACAAACAAGAGACAGACACAGAGACTGTTAATCTTTGTTAAATTAGTTTGTCTTTTAAAGCTTTAAACAATTTGGCTTTCTAAAAAAAACATTTTTCTTGACTAAAATGATAAAAAAACTTTTAATGGCACCAATAAAAAATGAAAATGTATGATTTGGTTACAATGAATATGGAGATTGTTCACTTGAATTAGTTGACATTACTAGAAATTTGTAAGAAAAACCTGTTGCACTAAATCACAAGGTGAAACTAAACAGGTTAAGTTGTATTAACATAGAACCTTTAGTTGGTGTAGCAGACAAATCAAGTTGCCATTAGTAGTCTTTACTAAAAAAAACATTAGTTACTATGTTGAACAAAAAAATACTACATTTAACTTACATTTTTTAGTTTAGTAAACTTAATTTTAAGTTGATTTAATCTGTAATATTAATTGCTCTGTCCAACATCTCTACTTTTTTTAATTCCTTTATTTTACTTTTGGTGTTATTAATAGTATTATAACACAAAATTCATGATTCACTAGTCAATCATTGAATAAACTTGATCCTCCACAGAAACGCATATACAAAAACTGCATTTGAGACATGCATTGAGAGAAATACAATAGCTGAACAGGGTTCATAAGTAAACACTGATCATCCGAATGTTGACCTCACAAAATTATAATTTACAACAAAACCACATCAATAATATAAGAGCTTAAATCTCTATGACATTTTATTAACAAATATTTAAGTAGTTAAAGTTCCTATTCTGTGAAAAAAGCAGAAAATAATCAAAATATTCAGGCGCAGAGGATTATGAGTATTCCTTATGACATGTACTAATAATTTTAAGTTCAGTATTTTAATAATAATTAAAATGACAAAAGCTGACAGAAAGTAGAAAACTTTTGGTTTAAAAATAATTTTTAAACGGCATTTAGATTCATATAAATTTTGACGAATACTTAATAAATCAAATGTCCATAAACTATAAAATATGTTTACAGCTTACCCACTAGACACCTGAAGCATAAAGAGTAAAAAATCAACACGAGAAACATTTTCTTCAACAGTTCAGCGCTCTGTGTTGTGTTGGCAGTCAAGATTCGACACCATTCCAGTTTAACACGGATCTTGTCTGACTGACTGAGCATGCATGCTCTACTTCCAGTTTTACAGCAGTCTTGTGTTTCTCAGTTTCCATTCAGCTATATTTTATTTTATTAATAATATTGCATTGACATCAAACCTCCAGGATCCCAGTTTGGACTGTACTAAAGAGGTTTTTTTTTGACAGGTTCAGTAAAACTTTAAATGTTTTTGTGTTTAGGAATTTTTATCCTGACCGTATAGTAAACTGAATACATTTTATCTACAGGCCATGTTTAAAACTAAAGGGTAAATAATAGTAATTGTGTCTATGTTGGATTTACAGCTGTAATGTTTGTAAATTCAGTTTTCAGTGTTAATTTGGACTTTCAAGGCTTTAGCTGACAGGCAGTTTTTGGAGCATGTTTCATTTAAGAAAATTATTAATCTAGTGATTCATGAGATTAACAGTTTGAAGTGTTGTGTGAAATATGTTTATTTTCTGCTGAGCCTATCTAGTATTTCTACAAACATACAAATGTGATTTAAAAACAGTTGTGACTTAAGCTTAAGATGAGCACATGAATTGACTTTGAAATCAGACCTTATTTTTTTAAGGATAATAAAGCAACCACTTCAAAAAGTGTGTTGTTCTTGTGCATGTGCTTTATGTGCAAACTTATCTTTACTCCTAAAAAGGATGTTCACTGAAATGTCTTTATAGGGTTTAAGAGAGAGTTGTGTGGTTGATATGGTGGGAGTGGTCTAATTTAGTGAAATGTATGGGAACATAAAAGTGTTTTAACTGTGAACAATCTTGCTGCAGACTTCAACACGTTTTCAGATCCCTGAACTGTTGAGGGAAATGTTACTCATGGTTCTCTATTCGTGTGTCTGCTGTTTAGTAGGTAAGTTATAAACATGCTTTATGTTTTTTTATAAGCAGTATTAGGAATAATAATTTACTATTTAAATCAGACGATTTGCATTCACATCCCTGAGGTCGAACTGTGAGAGCTTAGAAGCAGGTCGGTAATTTATAAGGTACAAATCAGTTTATAGTCGATTCTTTGCATTTTTAACTAATCATGTATATTCAATCAGCTGTTCTGAAATTATCTAAACTTTAGTTCCTGCCTGAATAAAAATTTTGAGATGAGCTGTCCAATGGATCTGGACAGGATTTGAAGTGTGTGAGCGGACACTCGAGTGATCATGTGTGTACAGGTTGTGGGATCACACAATGATTTGCGAGACTCCAGCACAACAGACATATCTAATATAAAATATCCAAAAATAAATACATTAAATGATTTATTAATTCAACTTAAACTGCCTGAAGATCTTTAATCTGTGTGAATGTGTTTGTGTTCTTCAGGTGTGTTTGGTGATGAAGTGAAGTCAGTGTCAGTGATGGAGGGAGATTCTCTTACTCTACACACTGATATTAAACTACAGAGAGATGATGTGATCGAGTGGAGGTTTGGAGATAAAGGTACTCTCATAGCTAGAATAAATAAAACAGCTAATTTAGTCAAAATAAATGTCAATGCTTTTGATGGGAGATTCATAGACAGACTGCAGGTGAATAATCAGACTGGAAATCTCACCATCACAAACATCACAACTCAACACACTGGACTTTATCAAGTAACCAGCAGAAAGACACCAAATACGCCATACAGATTCAATGTTACTGTCTATGGTGAGTAAAGATTTAGGGCCGGTTTCCTGGACAGGGTTTAGGACGTTTAAGAAGTTTTACTAAAAACTATACTGGTGTGCATCTTGAGACAAAACAATGACACTGATATATTTTAAGATACGTCAGTACAAGGTGTTTTGAAATTAAAGCAGCTCAAACATGCAGTTTAGTCTGGGACTACCATAAGCCCTGTCCGGAAAACCGCCCTTTAGTGTTTGTCCTGTAAATTACAATTTTAATATTTAAACGTTTTTTTATTTATTTATTTATTATAGAATAATTTTTGCACCTTAAAAAATGAAGCATAGGCCTAATGATTGTAGGACATCAGAAATTGACAATGTACCTCTTGCTAAATGTTGATAAGAATTCTAATTATTTTGTTCAAATTTAATTTCATAATATATTTGCTAATTTTTAATGAATGCAGACCTTTCACGGGGAAAACTTGTTTACTTTCGGTTTTTTGATAGGACAAGACTTTCAGATGTCACGAACACACTATTTGGTTGAATAATTTGTAAATATAATGTCATATGTTATTAAAAACATATTTATATTTAATTTCTGTGTAATATTAAACTGTACCTGTCAAAATGATTGCAGCATCCGGTTACCGTGTGTTGTTAGTTTCAGGCGGTTGTAAGGAATAATTGACAACGGGCTGTTGAATGATAAGAAAATAATGCACACCCAAGATGGTTATGACATTACACAGCGGGTGTGCTGGCATTATTTTTGAATAATTCAAAGGACCGGAGTCAGTTATTCCGCTTATACCACGGTTACCAAAAATATTGCTCTGGTGCCTATTTTTAAGACATTTTAAAGGTTAGGTGTGCGGTTATTAAAAAATAATCAACACCCATGGAACATTTTTCAACCAATCAAAATAAAGCATTCAACAGACCCGTGGTATAACTCGGAATAACAAACTTTTGGATGTTGCGACTGGTCAATCACAAATAAGCATTTAAAAGCACAGTATATTAAATATTAAATACTGTTTTGTTGACTTTTTATTGTATATATGCCGTAACTCACTGGCAACCAATTACAGTACCATAACTGTACATGTTTTTTTACAGTATGATGCCTTTACCTCATTTCTATTTTGCGGTATAATACCCTTACTGTCTGTAACCTAGTTTTAAAAAATATATTGCCTTCAAGGGGAATCAAACCCAGATCACCCGTGTCTTAGGTCCGTACCAAAGGTACCAAAGTGCCACAGAGTCACTTAATAAAAGTTACTCGCTACACTCCCCAAGTTGCCTCTTCTGTCACTCTCCCGACACACCGAGGAGCGAAATCTTGGCGTCACTAGTGTTTTGAAGTCTTGAGGTCAAATTCAAATCTGATTGTCAAGCATTGATCCATAATTTCTTTCTTGTTTCTATCTACAATTCTCAATAAATTATTTACACTGCTGAAAAACAATTCACATTTTGAAATTTGCTTTACTGCTATAAGCATAACAAATAAAATGTATTTAATTTCATATATATATTTTATTTTTCCATTTTATATGCTTTTATAACACTGCTTTATTTAACTACAGTAGCAGCTGTTGTTTTACAGCGGCCTACCGCAAATTCAAAACATACAGTAAATCACTGTAAATTAGATGTTAATACCCATAATGCAATGCATATTACAGTACTGAACTGGAAAAGAAAATGATGGTATTTTACTGGGCATTTTGCAGTAAGTAACTGTAGAAATTACAGTTAAGTCTAACAGTGTATGTTGATTCTTATTTCTGTTTTCCAGCTCATCTACCCATTCCTGTCATCACCACACAAAACTCTTCATCATCAGAAACATCATCATGTGTGTTATTGTGTTCAGTGTTGAATGTAAGAGATGTGAGAGATGTGAATCTGTCCTGGTACGAAGGAAACAGTTTATTGTCCAGCATCGGTGTGTCTGATCTCATCATCAGCATCTCTCTTCATCTGAAGTGTCTGGATGAATCTTACAGATGTGTGGTGAACAATCCCATCAGTAATCAAACTCAACATCTCAACATCACTCATCTCTGTCAGACGAGTTCAGGTACAAAAACTGTGATTACAGTATTGGTGTTTTCTCACTGTGCTAATCTGACCTTTCTAGAGGTTAATCATTCATTCACTTATACGCAGTGATGTTGATAGAGCATTTGTTCAAACACACGTTTCATGTTGTTTCTTTCAGACTGTGTTTGCTGTTGTTATGTTTCTGAAGCTGTGATCCGATTGGTGCTCGTCGCTCTGATAGTTGTGGCTACTGTAGCTGTTTTAGTTTATGACATCAGATCCAGAAGAGCCGAAGAGAAGGAGGAAGTTCAGACATCACCATCAGACTGATACATTTTACATTTTGATATGTAGTTGTAGTTCTAGCCATAGATATGTATAAAGGCTAGATGTGTTACGGCGGAGTCTCTTAAGTCATCGCCTGGGGGCCATCTTACCACAGGCAGCTCGCTCACTCGTATTATTGTGTTTTAATGATGCATTTACTTATAAATGACCATAACTTGCTCAATTTTCTACCAGTTTTCAAATGGTTTGGTTTCTTACAAACGTTATTAACGTGGCTATAATTCTGTATGCTTTAACATGTTTCATGAAAATTATATATTTTTTAGTTTAAGTATACAGTGTCATAGGTACATCTTTGACCTTTGTAACAAACCAAACCGTTTGAAAATCGGTAAACAATTAAGCAAGTTATCGTCATTTAAAAGTACCTGCACCATTACAAGTGAGCGAGCTGCCTGTGGTAAGATGGCCGCCAAATGTGAACGTTCCACTCAATTGGCCAGCAGCGCGGGCGAGACATCTAGCCTTTATACATATCTATGGTTATAGCTTTCTAGTGTTATTGCCAAGGATGTCATTTTGTCAAATATAAATTTTGACTTATTATACTGTATGTTTAGCACAGAGTCCGTAACTTGATTTTATGTAAATTATTATTGTTGCAATGTTTTGTTGTTGTTGTTTTTAGTAATTGAGTATTTTTCAGAGCCATCAAGTTAAAGAATTAATAAATCTCGATTCAATATTTCATATCTATGTTTTTTGTAGCTGTACAACAAAGTCAAAGTGTCATACAGTTTACCTGTCATACAAGTACAGTTTAAAACTATTTAAAGCAACATGATCTCATGGCAAGTCGTGTTATAGTCACAAAAAAATGTTATTAATTGATGCGTGTCCATGACATGAAATTCAGCTTTTTTGTCTGAAGGTCTTTTGTCACTCGCACAAATTTGTATAAAAAGTTTTTCATGTCTGTGGCAAGACTTTCTTTTTCATGTCATTTTATGTATTGTTTTCTCATTTTCCCCCCTATTTTTAAATCACTGTTGCTTGGGGTTGGATTTGGGTTAGAATGTACTTTTATGTATTGTTTTCTAAATGTTTTGCTTCCGCTTTTAAACCTATTCTCACTTGGAGTTAGGGTTAGATTTGGGTTTGGGTTAGGATGTAATTTTATGCATTGGTTTCTACTAGTTTTTCTTCCGTTTTTAAACATATTCTCGCCTGGAGTTGGGGTTAGAGTTGGGGTTTGGGTTAGGATGTCTAAAAATGTAACGGAAAGTGATTCTAACCCCAACCCCAGGCCACAATGGTAAGAAAATAGGAAAAACTATGAGAAAACGATACATAAAATGACACAAAAAGCCGAATTTCATGCCATGGACATGGGCCCAACTCCCTTTTCCAAAGTGTTTTTTAGACATTGTGCACTCCGCCTTTAAAGGCAGGGTCCATGATCTCTGAAAGCCAATTAATGTTGACATTTGAAATCACTTAAACAAACACACCCTTACCCCAATAGATTAAATAAACTCTACACGAGTCTTCAAACGCTGTTTTAATTTAGCTACTATCAAAGCGCGCTTATGTGTTATTATGTTGTGAATGTAGGTTAATTTGAGGAACTTGATATCAATGTCAAATTTATTTGTTGAACAAGAAGACTAATCTCCGCGAATAGAACCGAGGTGGGTTCTAGCTAGATGGGATACAGCTATGGTCTATATCTCGCGAGGTTTTTAATTTAGGGTTTGGTTTGAAAGTCGAATTATGATGAAAACAGCGGTTCTGGCTAGATGGGTTACAGATACTACATAAATCTAGCGAAATGTTGGCTCTAAGGTTAGGTTTGGGTGTAGCAATAATGATGTGGATAAGGATGAAAACGGTGCTCATCTGACGAGATTGGTCGTTGCTGTATCCCTTCTAGCGACAACCGCGCATGCGCTCATCGGTGCAGTCGCCTCAGCAGCACATCCTGCAGCATGATTTCTTTAGTCGAGGAAACTGAGGTAAAACTGAAGAAAACAAACGCTTATCTGCTGAAATTAAAGTTAATTGGAGTCGACAGTGATCAGACTCAGTGACAAAGTTACGGTTCAACTTAAAGAAATACAAAATAAGACATTAATCATAAAAAGAGCTGCTGTGAGACTGACTGAACAGATTCAACAAGACATCAACAATCAGGTAACTTTATGTTGAATTAAAAACACAAACCTGCCAAAACATCAGAGAATTAGCATGTATTGAATTTATTATTAGAATATCAGATTTAATGCTAATATAATTTGTTTGTGTTGTATCACCAACAGATGACTTTTCTATTTAATGGTTTTTTTTTTTTTTATTATTTCTATGTATTGCTTCAGAAATATTGACCTGTAGTTGATGTTATATTGACCAGAGTTGTAATAAAAGTTTCATCTTCCTCAGGTGATGGTTTCAGAGGTCAAATATCATCAGTTTGTGTCTGTAGTCTCTATCAACATCTCTTATAAAGGTGAGAGTTTTACTTTACTTTAAACCGCCATGATTGATAATTTTAGGCTTAACCTTTGACCTTTTCCTCAGTCATCAGTTCAGCTTTTTAACAAACACAAGAGTTACAGGGTGACTTTTACAATAGAAGTAAATACGTAAACATTACACTATATAGTTGATTTAAGATACAAAATGTAAACACTACGTATTTAAATGAATAAGTACATATTTATCATTTAAAGTTATATCAATCCAAGTCAACTTTACACACATTTATCACACAAAGTAATGTTGACATATTTTACCTATAATTTTAAACATTTGTGACAGTTTAATATTTGATTATATTGTAAGTGTCCCACTGGAATGATGATTTACGCTTACTGTAAATTTGTTAAAAAATAAACCCAGATTCTTATTAACATTGTCATTGAAATGTGAAAGATAATTCTTTGTTAAGTTATAATTGATTATTTTATGATCTGTGGCAGCTGTGAAATGTGGTCATAATGTTTACTTTGCATTAAGAAAAAATATCGCCTGAATTTAATCCTTTTTCCTTCAGTTTTATTTTTTTTTTCAAAATGACAAAATATCTAGTTTATAAAACCGGTAAATGTATAAAATTGATCCTATTGTGATTTCATTATAGACTATTGTCTAACAAGTCAGGGGGGCGCGCGAGACCCTGGGGAAAATACTTAAAGACATTACACCCCAATCACGCTGAGTTTTTTAGTATTATTTATTGATTATATTTAATTTTTCAGTATCAAATGGTCAAAAAATATTATACAGTATATACTGCAGTATTTGTGTACTGTACTATAATATTCACCTAAAGAATATCGGCTGATATATCGTTATCATCCGTTTTTAACACCCTAATATCTGTATTGGCATCGGCCCAAAAAAATGCATATCGGCCGAGCTCTAGTATACTTCATATACCTTCGTATACCCTGCACTACAGCACTGAATCTCACCCGTCTGACTGTTTTTGTGGTCCAGGGTCACATATGTTGGTGAATGAAGAGACAACTGAAGAGCCACAACATTTTTGTCAAAAAGACACTTTATGTAAAGCGTCATGCTTACATCTTTGAATGCAATGATACTTAACAGTACAGTTTGATTTAAAGCAATCTTTTATTTGTTAAACATTAGCTGATTTTAGTGAATTAGTGAATTTGTGATTTCAATAAAGCTGCTTTGTGCAGAGTAAACAATATTAGCATGACAGCAAAAAAGCCACACAGTATTCACAAAAACAAACTGTTCACACCTCTCTCATACACACACAGACATTCCATAGACTTAATGCTTTTTATACTGTACAAACTGTATATTCTATTCCCTATACCTACCCCATTCCCTAACCCCAACCATCAAAGAAAACCCATCAAAATGTCCCCACAAGGTCACAAAAATACTGGTATTCCTATCTTTGTGGGGACAATTGTTCCCCACAACGTGATAATTACCAGGTACACACACAATGTTCACATCTCTCACAGACACACACATATACTGTACACATTAACCAATAATAGCCTAACACATATCTCACGTCCATCAGTACAACAAAACCACATTTCTTTCCACTTCACATTTCACTTAAACACGAATGAAAGTGTTAATGTGTCAGATGCATATTGTGACAGGAAAAAAAAAATGTTTGTGTTTTAAAAACAAATACTTTTAGTCTATACACATTTATTTATATATATTTTGATCACAGAGTTTCTGATTTTGTACAGTTATTTTTAAAAATGCTATTAAAATTATTTTAGGCATGGAGAAATTATGTTGACATTTGCTTTCTGGTGTGTATTATGCTTGCAAATGTGATGGAGAGTAAACAGACGTCTCACGTGTAATAATTTCTTCATGTAATATAATTCACAAAGGAAAAACTTTAAACTCACACTGAGAATACACCTCATCATCCTCAGATCCCTGTACACATAAACACACAACATAAAAACACACACATTTAATAACAATCAAATCAATTCATTTAATCATTATTAATCTATTTTTAGAGTAAGATTGTCGTGTATGCATTAAATAGGACTAAAGACAATGTGTTAGGTTATAAACAATCTGACATCAGTTTATTATAGATGGATAGATAGATGGGTAGATCAGGGCGTCCGCGCGGTAGTAAAGGGTAGTAAAACTAATCAAACAAATTTAAGGCCCTTCAAAGGTAGTTAAAGGTAACAAACACAATTTGATTGGTAGTAATTTTTTTTGCTTAATATTTGTGTCTCCATGTTCTAACTTCATCTAGCATAGAGTGAAAATATATACGGTGCTAACAGGACCTGAGTAAGTCAGAGTTGATAGCAAATATAGTCACCTTATATGAGAGCACACACACTTAACTCGTAGTATTTTCTCATTCGAGGTTACGCGCCCACATCACGTTGCTGCACGCGTGGTCAAAAAAGCTTAACATTACACGTATTTAAGCACCACAGTTTTATATTAAGTTATTTTAAAGCATTGAAACACAAACAACAGTGCTATATGCGCACACTGTTTCTGTGTGAGTGGAGCGTGCAAGCCGAGCATCCGCTGCTCATTGAGCTTGTCTGTATTTTTGCTGCTGTATTAGCCTTAAATACACACATGCGTCAAAATTACTGGCTTTTGCAAGTATTCTCATAAACACGATAATTTAGGTTTTAAGAGAAAGTAAACAGCTAAAAGAGAAAACGCATGTGTAACATAAGATTAGATTCGGACTTTGGTCTTAAAGGGGAAGTTACCTAATTTTGCTCCTGTCTGTCACTCGTGTTAATCAAACAGCATTGAGAGAAAATCCTTCACTGCTCTTAACTAAATCCCTTTTCTACCTTTAATAAGATTTGTACGTTGATTTGACCTTTCGCCGGCCCCTCCCCCAAAACGGCCATTGTCCAATCACACATCACAGCAACCGTTACTATGTGAGCACGTCCGACAAACATTAACACCTGCGGCGTATGTAAATCGGACACCAGATAAGTTACCCCGAGAGATTGTATGGATTTTACTGATGTCCTGGCATCAGAGAAACAAGTCACACTTTCCTCCTTAATGCCAGTCTTGGAGCACATTAACATTGAGATACTTCAAGATCAAGAGGAAGACTGCAGTCTCACTAAACAAATGAAACGTGTAATAAGAGAAGACCTGTTAATGCAGGCAAGATATACAGAGGAAATGAAGAATGTTATGAACATATCCAGTTTTGTGGATCCCAGGTTCAAGGGAAACTTTACTGAGAATCTGAATGACACAGTCAAGGAATGCAGTGACGAAGCAATGGCACTTGAGGCATCACATCCAGAGATTCAAAACACAGAAAATCCTACAGCAGCAATCAAATCAAGCACCTTCTCCACCACCACCATAAGAAAATAAAAGACACTGTCTGGGTTATTACAGCAAATAACCAGTGCAAAGAATAATAAGTCACTAGCTTCAGGACATGCAATGCCATCAGTCCAAGAAAAACTTGACTAAGAGGTAAAACTGTACTTGTCGCTTTCTTCATTTAGTGCTGATGCAGACACATTGGCTTGGTGGAAAGCACATGTGGAAGAAATGGCAATGCTTTCAAAAGTGTCCAGAAAATATCTCTCTATCCCTGCAACAAGTGTGCCTTCCGAAAGGTTATTCAGTGCAAGTGGCCATATCCTGTCTCCTCAGAGGTCAAGACTCAAGGCCGAGGTATACCTTTTTTCCGCGTCCGCGCAGCTTTTCGAGTATACTCCCCGCGGCTACATGCGGATGGCCGCGTTCGACACTATACGCAATACAAATTATTTCTTATTCAAATTATTAGTCTAACAGGCTGTCAGGGCAGCACTGATTTGGCGACATTTACAGTACATTAAAACATTAGGATAGGTGAAGAAAAGTAACTGATCCACCATTGCAAACAAAGTTTAGAACAAACAACAAGACAACAAAGAACAGGAATCAAACAAACATGCTCCACAGCTTTCTGTTCTTGGAAGAAGTCAAAGTTAAAGAAGAAAAACGATAGTGTTTGTGCAAATGCTGTCTATTTCCTTTGTATAATTGTTTATAGTGGAGTGCCCTGTCTAAATATTTTCACGCCCATGCGCTGTTGTACGCGGACTGTACGCGCACTGTCCGCGCGGTCTCAAATTTTGGGTCCGGCCGCGGACCCTCTTGATGACGAAAATGACGTCATGCGGACGGCGCGCATACGCGGACGTCCCTAGTATACTTTCGGCTTAAGGGCCAATCTCATTTCTCTCTCTTACTCTCTTAGGGGTAAGACAGATCGTTCGTCTAAAAAAATGAGACACCACTCGATTACCGTTTGCATCACCTTCCCTTGACGCTTAGGGTTAACACAAAAGAACACGAGATCACTTCACCCACGCCATTGGATACCGTCGTTGGGCTGATGGGTGTCTCCTTACACCTTAACAATATATTATAATAATATAACAGAATAATAATGATCATATAATTAGAATATCCTCAAAAATTTGATTTATTTTACTAATTCCATTCAAAAAGTGAAACTTGTATATTCAAGAAATTTTGTGTCAGTAGCCCACTGAGAAATACCCTTACTTATAAAAGGCGAGGACTCGCTCTTTGAAGGTCGCAGCCTCCGAAGTCCATGTAGAGAATTGAAATGAGGCGGCCTATGAAGGCCTTACAAGCCTTCAGTTGCGCTGCTTTGATGCAATTACATTTTCTAAGAATGCATCCTTTGGAGGTCGCAGACTTTAATTTGGGACACAGCTAAGATCTCTACGTGTTTCAATGCAATGTATTTGTATTGTACATGTATGTGTGTGGCAGTTTTCAGATAATGACCTAAACTGTAATGATGGATCTCACCTGTTTATGCATTTTTCGTTTATGGAATGTTGTATCTGCATATGTGATCTCATCTTCACCAGTCTGAACTGTTTCAACAACAATCAGAGACACATTAGAAACTTAAACTTGGACCTGTTTCTTAATTATGTATTGATTTAGAGATTATAATTTTGTTAATACTAATTATTAAGCACTTTGCAGTAGTTAATAGTTACCCTCTTGATATGTGTCTTTGTGTTTCCTACAGATGCAGAACATCGAAATTGCCGCTATCATCAGAGATCCAGCAGCAGCCCCAGAGATATAATCTAAGAATAGGTCCAATGTTTACACTTTATTTGACAGTGTCACCATTAAACATGTTACATGTACTTACTATTAGTAATAACAGTAAATTAGGTATAATTACATGCAAGTAACATTAAACCAAACACTAACCTTAAAGTAAGTACATGTTGTACTCGAGTTTTGTAAAATGCGTAGTTATACGGTATCAAGGACACCTTAAAATACAATATAAACTGTTGACTCACATAAAAGACCTGAACACGGCTGACAGAGATGTGTGATGTTGAGATGTTGAGTTCGGTTTGTGATGGGATTGTTGAGTACACAGCTGTATGTGTTGTTATCTTGTGTTTCCACCTCCAGAGGTAGAGAAAGACTGATGTTGAAATCAGACACATTGATGCTGGACAATAAACTGTTTCCTTTATACCAGGACAGACTCACATCTCTCACATTCAACACTGAACACAATAATAAACAATTTGAGCTTAATGATAATAAAGAACATTGTGATGAGTCTCTGGTGATGACAGGAACGGGCAAAGGAGCTGAAAATTATAGAGAACAAAACAAAAAGTAAGAATTAATAATATATCAACATTTAGCAAGAGGCACATTGTCAGTTTCTGGTGTCATGATCATAAGGCTTCATTTGTTTAAGGAGTTAAACTATCATGTTTCAAAATTATATCCAGTATCAAATTAATAAATAATTATACACAACCCAAAAAATGTTTATTATGTTAAAACTTAAATATATAATTGACAGGACAAACAGTAAATCTTTACTCACGATAGACAGTAACATTAAATCTGTATGGGGTTTGGGGTGTATTTCTGTTGGTTACATTATAAAGTCCAGCGTGTTGAGTTGTGATGTTTGTGATGGTGAGATTTCCAGACTGAGCATCCGCCTGCAGTCTGTCTCTGAATCTCCCATCAAGAACAGTGTCATTTATTTTGACTATATTAGCCGTTTTATTTATTCTTGCTATGAGAGTACCTTTATCACCAAACCTCCACTCGATCACACGAGCACTCTTTAATTCAATATCAGTGTGCAGAGTAAGAGAATCTCCCTCCATCACTGACACTGACTTCACTTCATCACCAAACACACCTGAAGAACACAAACAGAGACAAATGTACTTAAATCTGTTAATCTGTGTGAAATTAGTTGGTCTATTAAAGTTTTAAACAATTAAATTAATTAAACAATTACAAATGTACATTTGACGAATAGTTAATTAAACAAATGTCCATAAATATTAAAACAAGTTAACAGCTTACCCACTGGACACCTGAAGCATAAAGAGTAAAAAATCAACATGAGAAACATTTTCTTCAACATTTCAGCGCTCTGTGTTGTGTTGTGAATCATGTTCGTTCAGATTCGACACCATTCCAGTTTAACACAAATCTTGTCTGATCGACTGAGCATGTGTCCTTTACTTCCTGTTTTACAGCAGTCTTGTGTTTCTCAGTTTCCATTCAGCTGTATTTCATCCTATAAATAATATTGCATTGACATCAAACCTCCAGGATTCCAGTTTTTATTGCACTAAAGAGTTTTTTGTTTTTTTTTGACAGGTTCAGCAGAACTTTAAATGTTTTTGTGTTTGTTGCTTTAAAAATTAGATTTGTTACTCTTACCCTGACCCAGAGTAAACTGAGTAGACTTCATGTACAGGCCAGTAATTGTGTCTATTTTGGATTTACAGCTGTAGTGTTTGTAAATTTAGTGTCAGATAGACTTTCAAGGCTTTAGCTGACAGGCTGTTTTTGCAGCATTTTTCATTTAAGATAATTATTAATCTAAGAAGTGATTCATGAGATGACTCGCTGTTTGAAGTAGCGTGTGAAATATGTACTCTGTTGAACTTGAGCCTACAATATTTTACAAACATATTGTACAAAAAGACTGAAGATCTTTAATCTGTGTGAATGTGCAGGTGTGTTTGGTGATGAAGTGAAGTCAGTGTCAGTGATGGAGGGAGATTCTCTTACTCTACCGTATGTTGATTCTTATTTCTGTTCTCCAGCTCATCTACCCATTCCTGTCATCACTACACAAAACTCTTCATCATCAGAAACATCATCATGTGAGTTGTTGTGTTCAGTGTTGAATGTGAGAGATGTGAGTCTGTCCTGGTACAAAGGAAACAGTTTATTGTCCAGCATCAGTGTGTCTGATCTCAACATCAGCAGCATCTCTCTTCATCTGAAGTGTCTGGATGAATCATACAGCTGTGTGGTGAATAATACCGTTAGTAACCAAACTCAACATTTCAACATCACTCATCTCTGTCAGACGAGTTCAGGTACAAAAACTGTGATTATTGGTGTTTTTTCACTGTGCTAATCTGACCTTTCTAGAGGTTAATCATTCATTAATTTATACACAGAGATGTTGATAGAGCATTTGTTGAAACACACATTTCATATTGTTTTTTTCAGACTGTGTTTGCTGTTATTATGTTTCTGAAGCTGTGATTCGATTGGTTCTCGTCGCTCTGGTAGTTGTGGCTACTGTAGCTCTTTTAGTTTATGACATCAGATCCAGAAGAGCCGAACAGAAGGAGGAAGTTCAAACATCACCATCAGACTGATACATTTTACATTCTGATATGTAGTTGTAGTTCTAGCCATAGATATGTATAAAGGCTAGATGTGTTACGGCGAAGTCTCTTACGTCATCGCCTGGCGGCCATCTTACCACAGGCAGCTGGCTCACTCATAGCATTGTGTTTTAATGATGCATTTACTTATAAATGACCATAACTTGCTCAATTTTCTACCAGTTTTCAAATGGTTTGGTTTCTTACAAACGTTATTAACATGGCTATTATTCTGGATGCTTTAACATGTTTCATGAAAATTATATATTTTTTTAGTTTAAGTATGCAGTGTCATAGGTACATCTTTGACGTTTATAACAAACCAAACCGTTTGAAAATCGGTAAACAATTAAGCAAATTATGGTCATTTAAAGGTACCTGCACCTTTGGGGCTCGATGCTATGAGTGAGCGAGCTGCCTGTGGTAAGGATGGCCGCCAGATGCGGACGTTTCACTCACTTGGCCAAGAGCGCGGGCGAGATATCTAGCCTTTATAGATATCTTTCGTTATAGCTTTCTAGTGTTATTGCCAAGGATGTCATTTTGTCAAATATAAATTTTGACTTATACTGTATGTTTAGCACAGAGTCCGTAACTTGATTTTATGTAAATTATTATTGTTGCAATGTTTTGTTGTTGTTGTTTTTAGTAATTGAGTATTTTTCAGAGGCATCAAGTTAAAGAATTAATAAATCTCAATTTAATATTTCATATCTATGTTTTTTGTAGCTGTACAACAAAGTCAAAGTGTCATACAGTTTACCTGTCATACAGGTACAGTTTAAAACTAAGCAACATGATCTCATGGCAAGTCTTGTTATAGTCACAAAAAATTTGATTAATTGATGCGTGTCCATGACACGAAATTCAGCTTTTTTGTCTGAATGTCTTTTGTCACTCGCACACATTTCTATAAAAACTTTTTCATGTCTGTGGCACGACTTTCTTTTTCATGTCATTTTATGTATTGTTTTCTCATCTTTCCTCCTATTTTTAAATCACTGTCGCTTGGGGTTAGATTTGGGTTAGAATGTACTTTTATGTATTGTTTTCTAAATGTTTTGCTTCCGCTTTTAAAACTATTCTCACTTGGAGTTAGGGTTAGATTTGGGTTTGGGTTAGGATGTAATTTCATGCCTTGGTTTCTACATGTTTTTCTTCCGCTTTTAAAAATATTCTCGCCTGGAGTTGGGGTTAGAGTTGGGGTTTGGGTTAGGAGGACGTAACGGAAAGTGATTCTAACCCCAACCCCAGGCCACAATGGTAAGAAAATAGGAAAAACTATGAGAAAACAATACATAAAATGACACAAAATGCCGAATTTCATGCCATGGACATAGGCCCGACTCCCTTTTACAAAGTGTTTTTCAGACATTGTGCACTCCGCCTTTAAAGGCAGGGTCCATGATCTCTGAAAGCCAATTAATGTGGTGACATTTGAAATCACCTAAACAAACACACCCTTACCCCAATAGATTAAATAAACTCTACACGAGTCTTCAATAGATTAAATAAACTCTACACGAGTCTTCAAACGCTGTTTTAATTTAGCTACTATCAAAGCGCGCTTATGTGTTATTATGTTGTGAATGTAGGTTAATTTACTCCGCGAATAGGACCGAGGTGGGTTCTAGCTAGATGGGATACAGCTATGGTCTATATCTCGCGAGATTTTTAATTTAGGGTGAAAGTCGAATTATGATGAAAACAGCGGTTCTGGCTAGATGGGATGCAGATACTACATAAATCTAGCGAAATGTTGGCTCTAAGGTTAGGTTTGGGCGTAGCTTTAAGGATGTAGATAAGGATGAAAACGGCGCTCATCTGACGAGATTGGTCGTTGCTGTATCCCTTCTAGCCACAACCCCGCATGCGCTCGTCGGTGGAGTCCCCTCAGCAGCACAACATCCTGCAGATTGACTTTAGGAAACTGAGGTAACACTGAGGAAAAAAACGATTATCTGCTGAAATTAAAGTCAACTGAAGTCGACAGTGATCAGACTCAGTGACAAAGTTACGGTTTAACTTAAAAAAAAATACAAAATAAGACATTAATCATAAAAAGAGCTGCTGTGAGACTGACTGAACAGATTCAACAAGACATCAACAATCAGGTAACGTTATGTTGAATTAAAACACAAACCTGCCAAAACATCAGAGAATTAGCATGTATTGAGTTTATTATTAGAATATTGGATTTAATGGTTATATAATTTGATTGTGTTGTTTCACCAACAGATGACTTTTCTATTTAATGTTTCTTTTTTTTATTTCTATGTTTTGCTTCATAAATATTGATCTGTAGTAGGTTATATTGGACACAGAGTTGTAATAAAAGTTTCATTTTCCTCAGGTGGAGGTTTCAGAGTTCAAATATCTTCATCTGTCTTCATCAGTTTGTGTCTGTAGTCTCTATCAACATCTCTTATAAAGGTGAGAGTTTTACTTTAAACCGCCATTATTGATCATTTTAGGCTTCATCTTTGACCTTTTCCTCAGTCATCAGTTCAGCTTTTTAACAAACACAAGAGTTACAGGGTGACTTTTACAATAGAAGTAAATGAGACAGTACGTAAACATTACACTATATAGTTTCAGATTTAAGCTACAAAATGTAAACACTACCTGTTTAAATGAATAAGTACATATTTATCATGTAAAGTTATATTAATCCAAGTTGCTGTGTACAACTTTGGATATAACTTAACACACATGATAATACTGATTTAATCACACAAAGTAATGTTGACATATTTTTACCTATAATTTTAAACATTTGTGACAATTTAATATTTAATTATATTGTAAGTGTCCCACTTGAATGGTGATTTACGCTTACTGTAAATTTGTTTAAAAAATAAACCCAGATTCTTATTAACATTGTCATTGAAATGTGAAAGATAATTCTTTGTTAAGTTATAATTGATTATTTTATGATCTGTGGCAGCTGTGAGATGTGTTTATATTGATCACAGTCAGATCTGATCATGAAGAGGTGAATTCCTGTAGTGTACACTAGATGACTCTCTAGTCAACAGTATAGATTGAATACTAAGGGATGTAGTGATCTTAACAGCATGCAATATTTTGTTTATTGTAAGGTATTTACATCTTACGCACCTGCTATCATGGCTACTGTAAAAATACAGTTATATTGATGCATGTTGTTTATGTTTATAGGCTAAGCTTATGCAATTTTTTGTTTCCCTGATCCAATCAAAGTCATTTAACATTGAACTGATTCCAGTACTTGTATATACCCTAATGCTATAGATCAGGGGTCACCAACGTGGTGCCTGTGAGGTCTGTGAGGTGCCCGCCAAAGCACATTCTATTAATAGTCTCAACTGTAATGTTTATTCATTACATATTTTTTTATATTAGCTTGGCTTGGTTTACGTATGTTAAAATTTTAAACAATACTAAACCATATAAACAAGTCAAATAAAATAAAATAAAATATAGATGCCCACTTCAGGTACATTAAGGTTATTTAAATGATTTTAATGTATATGCCGATCAGCCATAACATTATGACCACCTGCCTAATATTGTGTAGGTCCCCCTTTTCCCACCAAAACAGGCAGACCCGTTGAGGCATGGACTCCACTAGACCTTTCTATCAAGCCAGCATTCACGTTTTTAGCAATTTTCTAATCTATTGGACTGGACCACACAGGCCAGCCTTCACTCCCCACGCCTCGATGGGTCAGTTCTGTTTTGGTGGCAAAATGGTGATTTACAGTATTAGGCAGGTGGTCATAATGTTTACTTTGCATTAAGAAAAAATATCGCCTGAATTTAATCCTTTTTCCTTCAGTTTTATTTTATTTTTTACAAAATGACAAAATATCTAGTTTATATACCGGTAAATGTATAAAATTGATCTTATTGTGATTTCATTATAGACTATTGTCTAACAAGTCAGTTTAGTGCATTAATACAGTAAGCTGTGTATACTACAGACATCTCTGCTGGTAAACTTTGCTCTTACACCATCTGATAGCCCTTTATCTTTTTCCATTGTGTAAGCAAAATTGTGACCTTGTTGAGTACATGAAGTTTCCAGCGTTTCACTCTTCATTGTTTTCAGTTAGATGAATGCATCATCTGAGTACTTTAAATTTCATTGTGAACACAAAGTGACGTAAGATTGTGCATAAGAAAAGTGCATAAATAAGAGTGTGATTTATAGTAGTAACCATATTATGTATGAAGTGAGAGCAGTGGGGTGTGAAGTATGAATGTGTGGCAAAGCTCATGGGTCATGGCTCACGGCCCGGGTAAGGTACCATGGCTCACGGGTCAGCTAGGAGGGCCCCTTAGCAGAATTTTGCTTAGCGCCGCAGGGAGGCCAGGATCGGCTCTGGTTACTGAACATGCTAATTTCAAAGCAATTGATTAAATAAGCTTGCGCAACTTTACACCCTTGCTAAATAAAAGAGGCGGAGAGCACACGCTTTAGTTTTATAAAAGTTTAAAGTCCCGGCAGAACACTGTGGGTTTGCGTAATAAAAATGTTGTGCACTACATTAAACATTAGCCTACATCAGTATGTTGTCAGTTAAGCATAGTCTTCTTAAAGGTAAGTTGCCAACTAATTTGTGAAGTACATAACTTACTGTAAAGTTAATAAACAATTACCCTATAAGTTTCCTTTTCAATACAAGTCAAATATAATGTTATTCTCGTCAAAACCGCCAATGATTTAAGTTATATATATTTTGTTTTGTTTGTGATTTAAAGTTATTTATAATATGTCAAGTTTACTGTTTTGTGCACTGATATCAGACTCATTTTGGATAATAAAGTTTATTGTTAACTTATTAAACACACATGCCTATATAACATATCTTTGTCAGGTCATTTTAAGTGTTTGATCACATTTGTGAGTTATCATTGCATAAAATCTATTTATTTATATATAGTATATTCTGTTACATTATATGTATATAGTGTACAGTACAGTACTGTAGTATGATATACTGCAGTATTTGTGTACTGTACTATAATATACACCTAAAAAAATATCGGCCGATATATCATTATCATCCTTTTTTAACCCCCTAATATCTGTATCGGCATCGGCCCAAGAAAATGCACATCGGTCGAGCTCTAGTATACTTCATATACCTTCGTATACCCTGCACTACGGCACTGAATCTCACCCGTCTGAATGTTTTTGTGGTCCAGGGTCACATATGTTGGTGAATTATGAGACAAATGAAGAGCCACAACATTTTTGTCAAAAAGCCACTTTATGTAAAGCGTCATGCTTACATCTTTGAATGCAATGATTAACAGTATAGTTTGATTTTCTGATGTTGTACAGTTCTCTCATTATTTTAAGCATGGTGACATTATGTTGAAATTTGCTTTCTGGTGTGTATTATGCTTGTTAATGTGATGGAGAGTAAACAGACGTCTCACATGTAATAATCATTGCTTCATGTAATATAATTCACAAAAGAAAAACTTTAAACTCACAAACACTGAGAACTTGAAGTTATAAAAGAGACTGAAGATGATCAAACAGCTGAATGTTGATCTGAGAATCACAGAGAGTTTGTTTATTGTCCCTTGACTCCTGCATACACCACATCATCCTCTACTGCAGATCTCTGTACACATAAACACACAACATACAAACAAACACATTTAATAACAATCAAATCAATTTATTTTATCATTATTATATTTTCAGAGTAAGATTGACGTGTATGCATTAAATTGGACTAAAGACAATGTGTTAGGTTATAAACAATCTGACATCAGTTTATTATAGATGGATAGATAGATGGGTAGATAGATGGATAGATAGATGGCAGGGTTACCCGCAGAAAATTTGTTAGTTAAGGTGGTAGGGTTGTGCGGGTGCTCGGGGCCGTGGCAATGCCAATCAAAGGGGCGGGGCGTACGCGTCAGGATGAAAATATTTTTATTTAAAACACTCAAATAAAACTCAATTTTGAAAAAACTATGACAGAAAATGAACACATACTAGATTATTAATGAATTAATTGTTTTATCAACTGGCTAGTTATCCTCCAGACAGTGACGGACCATGTATTTCTCTCATTCCGGCCATGTGGCGCGCGTGCCCGCTTGCGGTGTGAAGCACGTCCACGCTATTCTCCGAGATGCACTTGACGGCCTTTTGTGCAGTGAAATTTTTTTGGGACTACCTAGTTAAGGTGGTAGGGTTTCCCAGCTTAGGTGGGCCGCCCGAACTGAAAAGTGCTGCGGGAAACCCTGGATGGGTAGATCAGGGCGTCTGCGCGGTAGTAAAGGGTAGTAAAACAAATCTAACAAATTTAAGGCCCTTCAAAGGTAGTAAAAGGTAACAAATGCACTTTGACTTGGTAGTAATTTTTTTTGCTTAACATTTGTGTCTCCATGTTCTAACTTCATCTAGCATAGTGTGAAAATATATACAGTGCTAACAGGACCTGAGTAAGTCAGAGTTGATAGCAAATATAGTCACCTTATATGAGAGCACACACACTTAACTCGTAGTATTTTCTCATTCGAGGTTACGCGCCCACATCACGTTGCTGCATGCATGGTCAAAAAAGCTTAACATTACACGTATTTAAGCACCACAGTTTTATATTAAGTTATTTTAAAGCATTGAAACACAAACAACAGTGCTATATGCGCACACTGTTTCTGTGTGAGTGGAGCGTGCAAGCCGAGCATCCGCTGCTCATTGAGCTTGTCTGTATTTTTGCTGCTGTATTAGCCTTAAATACACACATGGGTCAAAATTACTGGCTTTTGCAAGTATTCTCATAAACACGATCATTTAGGTTTTAAGAGAAAGTAAACAGCTAAAAGAGAAAACGCATGTGTAACATAAGATTAGATTCGGACTTTGGTCTTAAAGGGGAAGTTACCTAATTTTGCTCCTGTCTGTCACTCGTGTTAATCAAACAGCACTGAGAGAAAATCCTTCATTGCTCTTAACTAAATCACTTTTCTACCTTTAATAAGATTTGTACGTTGAATTGACCTTTCGCCGGCCCCTCCCCCAAAACGGCCATTGTCCAATCACACATCACAGCAACCGTTACTATGCGACCACGTCCGACAAACATTAACGCCCGCGGCGTATGTAAATCGGACACAAGATAAGTTACCCCGAGAGATTGTATGGATTTTACTGATGTCCTGGCATCAGAGAAACAAGTCACACTTTCCTCCTTGATGCCAGTCTTGGAGCACATTAACATTGAGATACTTCAAGATCAAGAGGAAGACTGCAGTCTCACTAAACAAATGAAACGTAATAAGAGAAGACCTGTTAATGCAGACAAGATTTACAGAGGAAATGAAGAATGTTATGAACATATCCAGTTTTGTGGATCCCAGGTTCAAGGGAAACTTTACTGAGAATCTGAATGACACAGTCAAGGAATGCAGTGATGACGCAATGGCACTTGAAGGCATCACATCCAGAGATTCCAGACACAGAAAATCCTACAGCAGCAATCAAATCAAGCACCTTCTCCACCACCACCATAAGAAAATAAAAGATCCTGTCTGGGTTAATACAGCAAATAACCAGTGCAAAGAAGAATAAGTCACTAGCTTCAGGACATGAAATGCCATCAGTCCAAGAAAAACTTGACTAAGAGGTAAAACTGTACTTGTCACTTTCTTCATTTAGTGCTGATGCAGACCCATTGGCTTGGTGGAAAGCAAATGTGGAAGAAATGGCAATGCTTTCAAAAGTGGCCAGAAAATATGTCTTTATCCCTGCAACAAGTGTGCCCTCCGAAAGGTTATTCAGTGCAAGTGGCCATATCCTGTCTCCTCAGAGGTCAAGACTAAGGGCCAATCTCATTTCTCTGTCTTACCCCTTCCCCTTTGTCTGCGTCTTTCCCTTGCCCCTCGAAACCGAGTGAAGGGGAAGGAGTAAGACAGATCGTTCGTCTAAAAAATGAGACACCACTCGATTACCGTTTGCGTCACTTTCCCTTGATGCTAACTGGCTGCTACGTAAACAGACAAGCGTTGACATAAACAAAGAAGATGCCGTTGTGTGGTATCGATTGCCTGAGCTGAGCTCAACAAATAGCGCATAACTTTGCTGCTAGCTAGCATCTTAACTAGCGATTCAAAACAAAAACATTACAATTGTATCCCTACGCCTTGGCCCTAGCCCTCGATCAAACAGAGAATTGAGACGCCACTTCGCCTCACATGAACGCGCAAAACCAAGGGGTAGGGGTAAGAGGAAGGGGTAAAACAGAGAAATGAGACGCACCCTAAGCACTGAGAATGTTAACATGCTTACGTTTCTGCACTTTAATATTAACTGAATGAAATGAAATATCTTCAATTTACAAAAAGGCCCTGATGTAGGTGGGTCCTGGCTGCAGCTACTGACTCCTTGTTTTGTTCCAAAAGGATATGCATAGCTACCTCATTGTTAATTCAAGAGATGTGGATCTTGTTTCTTTTTTTCATTTCCATTGTTCTGTATTATTTTATTACTTGTTTTACCATGTTTCTAAGTTCTTTACTCGGGTACAAAAAAAACAGACTGTGTAAAACATTTTTACAAAAAAAACTTCAGACAGAGGTAGAGCAGCCTTTATTTGTTTTCTATAGGAAAGTATAGCTTAATGTGTAGTTTGTATTAAACTCCAAAGAGATTATTATTATTTATTTTGTTTTATTATGTAATTCAAAAAATTATATTTTTGAATTTTGTGAGTCATTTACTAGTTTGTTTTGGTTGCTGTGTTATTTCTTTTTTAAAAGGCAGCAGTAAATAACAGTTTAAATCCCAAAGTGTGTTTTTGTGATTTTATGCATTTTAGTGTGAGATGTATAAATGCATATTAACCGTGAAAACCGTGTAACTGTGGTTATTTCTTAGATTATAACCGTACCCAAAAAATCTCTCAACAGATAATTGACTTAATTCCTATTATATTAAGTTGGAATCAGATTATAGTTCAAACACAGAGGTCAAAGAAATAAGTTGAAATCTAATAAATGGAATTATTCTTATAATAGCGCTAACACACAAAAGAACACAAGATCCCTTCACCCACGCCATTGGATACCATCTGATGGGTGTCTCCTTACACCTTAGCAATATAATATAATAATATAACAGAATAATAATGGTCATCTAATTAGAATATCCTCAAAAACTTGATTTATTTTACTAATTCCATTCAAAAAGTGAAACTTACTTATAAAAGGCGAGGACTCGCTCTTTGAAGGTCGCAGCCTCCGAAGTCCATGTAGAGAATTGTAATGAGGCGGCCTACGAAGGCCTTACAAGCCTTCAGTTGCGCTGCTGTGATGCAATTGGTCTAAGAATGCAGCCTTTGGAGGTCGCAGACTTTAATTTGGGACACAGCTAAGATCTCTACATTTTTCACTGCAATGTATTTGTATTGTACACGCGCGACCGACGACCACCGGCTGAACCAGTTTAATCCGCTTACCCGCTTCCTATACCTACCGTATCTATCTATCTATCTATCTATCTATCTATATATATATATATATATATATATATATATATATATATATATATATATATATATGTATATAAATATATTAATTTCTCCCAAGGGTTTTTGTCCTTCTAGGAGTTTTTCCCACCGGGTTTTCTCCTAGGGTTTTTTTTCGTCTCAGGGAGAGTCAGCCAACTTTGGCTTAACTTAGCACTTTACTGTATACGTTACATTATTAATACGCTTGCTTGTACGGTTTAACCTTAGCCGCTATATTCTACACGCTATATGCGTGTGTGGCAGTTTTCAGATAATTATATAAACAGTAATGATTAATCTCACCTGTTTATGCTTTTTTCGTTTATGGAATGTTGTTTCTGCATATGTGATCTCATCTTCACCAGTCTGAACTGTTTCAACAACAATCAGAGACACATTAGAAACTTAAACTTGGACCTTAATAATGTATTGATTTAGAGATTATAATTTAGATTTTAATGATTATAATAATAATACTTATTATTAAGCACTTAATTAGTAGTTCATACTTACCCTCTTGATGTGTGTCTTTGTGTTTCCTACAGATGCAGAACATCGAAATTGCCGCTACAATCATCAGAGATCCAGCAGCAGCCCCAGAGATATAATCTAAGAATAGGTCCAATGTTAACACTTTTTTTGACAGTATCACCATTAAACATGTTACATGTACTCACTATAGTAATAACAGTAAATTAGGTATAATTACATGCAAGTAACCTTAAACCAAACACTAACCTTAAAGTAAGTACATGTTGTTAATAATATTACTAGTTATTAATATTAATAGTTTTATAAAATGTATCTGTGTACTGTATCCAGGACACCTTAAAATACAATATAAACCGTTGACTCACATAAAAGACCTGAACATGGCTGACAGAGTTCAGTAATGTTGAGATGTTGAGTTTGGTTTGTGATGGGATTGTTGAGTACGCAGCTGTATGTGTTTGTATCCTGATATTCAACCTCCAGAGATAGAGAGAGTCTGATGTTGAGATCAGACACACTGATGCTGGACAATAAACTGTTTCCTTTGTACCAGGACAGACTCACATCTCTCACATTTAACACTGAACACAATAATAAACAATTTGAGCTTAATGATAATAAAGAACATTGTGATGAGTCTCTGGTGATGACAGGAACGGGCAAAGGAGCTAAACATTATTGAGAACAAAACAAAAAATAAGAATTAATAATATATCAACATTTAGCAAGAGGCACATTGTCAGTTTCTGGTGTCCTACGATCATAAGGCTTCATTTGTTTAAGGAGGTAAACTCTCATGTTTCAAAAATATATTCAGTATCAAATTAATAAATAATTCTACACAACCGAAAAAATGTTTATTATGTTACTTAAATATGTAATTGACAGGACAAACAGTAAATCTTTACTTACCATAGACAGTAACATTGAATCTGTATGGGGCATGTGCTGTATTTCTGTTGATTACTTGATAAAGTCCATTGTGTTGAGTTGTGATGTTTGTGATGGTGAGATCTCCAGTCTGATTATTTAACTGCAGTCTGTCTCTAAATCTCCCATCAAGAACAGTGTCATTTATTTTCACTATATTAGCTGTTTTATTTATTCTGGCTATGAGAGTACCTTTATCACCAAACCTCCACTCGATCACACGAGCACTCTTTAATTCAATATCAGTGTGTAGAGTAACAGAATCTCCCTCCATCACTGACACTGACTTCACTTCATCACCAAACACACCTGAAACACACAAACAGAGACAAATTTACTTAAATCTGTTAATCTGTGTGAAATTAGTTGGTCTATTAAAGTTTTATACAATTAAATTAATTAAACAATTACAAATGTACATTTGACGACTAGTTGATTAAACAAATGTCCATGAATAATAAAACAAGTTAACAGCTTACCCACTGGAGACCTGAAGCATAAAGAGTAAAAAATCAACATGAGAAACATTTTCTTCAACAGTTCAGCGCTGTGTGTTGTGTTGTGAATCGTGTACGTTCAGATTCGACACCATTCTAGTTTAACACAAATCTTGTCTGATCGACTGAGCATGTGTCCTTTACTTCCTGTTTTACAGCAGTCTTGTGTTTCTCAGTTTCCATTCAGCTGTATTTCATCCTATAAATAATATTGCATTGACATCAAACCTCCAGGATTCCAGTTTTTATTGCACTAAAGAGTTTTTTTTTTTTTTGACAGGTTCAGTAAAACGTTAAATGTTTTTGTGTTTGTTGCTTTAAAAAATAGATTTGTTACTCTTACCCTGACCCCAGAGTAAACTGAGCAGACTTCATGTACAGGCCAGTAATTGTGTCAATTTTGGATTTACAGCTGTAGTGTTTGGAAATTTAGTGTCAGATAGACTTTCAAGGCTTTAGCTGAAAGGCAGTTTTTGCAGCATGTTTCATTTAAGAGATTTATTAATCTAAGAAGTGATTCATGAGATCACTCCCTGTTTGAAGTAGCGTGTGAAATATGTACTTTGTTGAGCCTACAATATTTTACAAACATACTGTACAAAAAGACTGAAGATCTTTAATCTGTGTGAATCTGTTTGTGTGTGCAGGTGTGTTTGGTGATGAAGTGAAGTCAGTGTCAGTGATGGAGGGAGATTCTCTTACTCTACCGTATGTTGATTCTTATTTCTGTTCTTCAGCTCATCTACCCATCCCTGTCATCACTACACAAAACTCTTCATCATCAGAAACATCATCATGTGTGTTGTTGTGTTCAGTGATGAATGTGAGAGATGTGAGTCTGTCCTAGTACAAAGGAAACAGTTTATGTCCAGCATCAGTGTGTCTGATATCAACAACAACATCTCTCTTCATCTGGAGTGTCTGGATGAATCTTACAGATGTGTGGTGAACAATACCATTAGTAATCAAACTCAACATCACTCATCTCTGTCAGACGAGTTCAGGTACAAAAACTGTGATTATTGGTGTTTTTTCACTGTGCTAATCTGACCTTTCTAGAGGTTAATCATTCATTCACTTATACGCAGTGATGTTGATAGAGCATTTGTTGAAACACACGTTTCATATAGTTTTTTTCAGACTGTTTTTGCTGTTGTTATGTTTCTGAAGCTGTTATCCGATTGGTTCTCTCCACTCTGGTGGGTGTGGCTACTGTAGCTGTTTTAGTTTATGACATCAGATCCAGAAGAGCTGAACAGAAGAAAGGAGTTCAGACATCATCATCAGACCATCACTGATAAATTTTACATTTTGATATGTAGTTGTAGTTATGGCCATAGATATGTATAAAGGCTAGAGGTGTTACGCCAAAGTCTCTTACGTCATCGCCTGGCGGCCATCTTGCCACGGGCGGCTCCCTCACTCGTAGCATTGTGTTTTAGTGATCCATGTGCTTTTAAATGACCATAACTTACTAAATTGTCTACCAGTTTTCAAATGGTTTGGTTTCTTACAAACGTTATTAACGTGGCTATAATTCTGGATGTTTTAACATGTTTCATGAAAAAATTTTTTTTTTTAGTTGAAGTATGCAGTGTCATAGGTACATCTTTGACATTTATAACAAACCAACCGTTTGAAAATCGGTAAACAAATAAGCAAGTTATGGTCATTTAAAAGTACCTGCACCATTAAACTCAATGCTACGAGTGAGCGAGCTGCCTGTGGTAAGATGGCCGCCAAATGCGGACGTTAAACTCAATTGGCCAGCAGCGTGGGCGAGACATCTAGCCTTTATACATATCTATGGTTATAGCTTTCTAGTGTTATTGCCAAGGATGTAATTTTGTCAAATATAAATTTTGACTTATTATATGTTTAGCACAGAGTCCATAACTTGATTTTATGTAAATGATTTTTGTTGCAATGTTTTGTTGTTGTGGTTTTTAATGTAGTAATTGAGTATTTTTCAGAGGCATCAAGTTAAAAATGAATATATCTCAATTCAATATTTCATATCTGTGTTTTTTTGTAGCTGTACAACAAAGTCAAAGTGTCATACAGTTTACCTTTATACAGGTAAAGTTTAAAACTATTTAAAGCAACATGATCTCACGGCAAGTCGTGTTATAGTCACAAAAAATGTGATTAATTGATGCGTGTCCATGACACGAAATTCATCTTTAACGTCTTTTGTCACTCGAACAAATTTCAGTAAATCGTTTTTAATGTCTGTGGCACGACTGTCTTTTTCATGTCATTTTGTGTATTCTCACCCCCCCACCCCCTATTTTTAAATCACTGTCGGTTGGGGTTAGATTTGGGTTAGAATGTACTTTTATGTATTGGTTTTTAAATGTGTTTCTTCCGCTTTTGAAACTATTCTCACTTGGAGTTGGGGTTAGATTTGGGGTTTGGGTTAGAATGTACTTTTATGTTTTGGTTTCTACGTGTTTTTCTTCCGCTTTTAAAATATCCTCGTCTGGAGTTGGGGTTAGAGTTGGGGTTTGGTTTAGGACGTCTAAAAATGTAAAGGAAAGTGAGTCTAACCCCAACCCCAGGCCACAATGGTAATAAACAATACATAAAATGACACAAAAAGCCGAATTTCATGCCATGGACATGGCCCCGACTCCATTTTTGCACTCCGCCTTTACAGGCAGGGTCCATGATCTCTGAAAGCCAATGTTGACATTTGAAATCACCTAAACAAACACACCCTTACCCCAACAGAATCTGGACCTTCTTTTGATAGACCCGCCCCACACATATGCAACCCGGCAAGGATGTTGGTTAGTAGACACGCCCCTTACTGCTGATTGGCTAAAAGTGTGTTTTGGTAGTCGGCCGATTCCCTTTTACAAAGTGTTTTTCAAACATCGTGCACTTCGCCTTTAAAGGCAGGGTCCATGATCTCTGAGAGCCAATGTTGACATTTGAAATCACCTAAACAAACATGCCCTTACCCCAATAGATTATGGACCTTCTTTTGATAGACCCACACATACACAACCCAGGCAACAATGTCATAAATGAGTGATTGCTACACTAGCAATACCACCTAAAACCAAGCTGGGAGACCAGCTTAAACCAGCCCTGCTGAAAAAACAATAAAACCATTACAGGCAATTCTAATGGTTTTATTGGGAAATTTATTGGTTCTAATGGAATGTGGCCCAAAACACACTACAGTGTATTGTTTTTTGTTGGTCTCTAATTGTATGTATTGGTTCTAATGGTTCTATGTATTGGTTCTAATGGAATATGGCCCAAAACACACTACAGTGTAGTGGTTTCAATGGTAAAAGCTAATGGTTCCTATTGATATTTTACTGGAAACCATTACAATTTTCTGTAATGGTTTTATTGTTTTTTTCATGCTGGTCTTAGCTGGATTTTGGGGTATAACCACAAAATAACCATTGTAATTAATACACCAAAAAACAACTTGGTTACTGCACTTTTTCCACAATAAAACCATTGTTAATTTTTTAAGGGTGTTGTGACAAGCTTTGCATCCTGCGCCCACAAAAAAGAAGTCACTGTGCATGAAAGGAAGATAATATAACACACAATTCAATTATTCAAATTATTCAACAATTCAAAGTCACTTAAAGCAAAATAATATTAATCATAATATTAAAAATAGGAAGGAATATGCTATATTTATGAGATTAGGAATGGGACATATATTCTCAATTTAACTAATTATTTCATGGGCAAACACAATACAGGTGTTTGTGATGTGTCTCAGGAAATGAGGAGAATTTGGAGCATGTTTTAATGAGATAAGGTGTCAGCAGAAAATAATACTTTATATTAGGTATTACAGAATGGGTGATATTTTAAATAAATGGACAAAAACGACAAGGTAATAATAGCAATAACGAGGTTCTTAAAAACACTGCGTTAATCATTGCCAAGCATTATGCAGCATCAGCGTCATCATCTCCAGTACGAGGCGGTCTGCACCTGCACCAGAGAAGAAGAAGATGCTGCTCGTCTCATTTATAATAAGAATTGTTTAGATAATTTAATGTTTTTTTATTACTATTTCGATATTAGTGAGGTGTATATATGTTTAGATGAGTTGAGATTTGACGTTGTTATTCGCTGTCAGTCAGTGTGTTTAGGGCGTGACGTTGACAAACACTCAGTCAGAGATCTAAAATAACGGTAACGTTACTTGAACAACATTAACATGAAGACGATATATCTACTGTGTATTATATTTTTATTCATCAACGGTAAGTTAATTTATCAACATATATTCCATACTTTCACTTTCGCTTCTATTTAAATGCGTCTGTATATACGTTTGAATTAGCCAACGCGCTTAATAATAACAGATTTGGAGAGCCATTTCAATATTTCTTCGCTGTTATGCTAATATATTTTTTAAAACTGTTGTTGATTTTTAGCTGTTTCTTACGTGATGGTCAGATCGATATAACGCAGTAGAGCTCCTGACTAAAAACATGATATTTACATTATCACCCTAGGATTCTTATAAAAATGTTATCTCTCACTTTTTTTGTAAACAGATGTGTTTGGTGATGAAGTGAAGTCAGTGTCGGTGATGGAGGGAGATTCTGTTACTCTACACACTGATACTAAACTACAGAGAGATGATCTGATACTATGGAGGTTTAAAGATGTAAATGACCCCATAGCTACACTTGACAGAGCAGACAATAAAATCTCATTTGGTACTGATGTGAGATTCAAAGGCAGACTGAAGCTAAGTGCCCATACTGGTGATCTCACCATCACAAACATCACAACCCAACACTCTGGAGATTATCAACTAGACATTAATGGAGATCATATTACAACAAAGAAATTCAATGTTATTGGTGAGTCTTAAACCTTTACTTTAGTATTTGTCTTAATCATTGTTGGAAAGTCTCAATCTGGATGTGCCTTACACATCTTGAAATGTAAAGCTGTTGCTCTTTGATCGGCCTCTGTTGCAGTACAAGTTATAAACCTCACCCTCTCCATGCAATTAAATGGGACAACAAAACAATCTCGCTTATATTAAGCATTATATGTGTATATTATAACAAAATGAGTAAGCACACGGCTTCCGCCATCATCATTGTAGTCAGCTCGCCTTACACACTCTTGCAGTAATACATGAAATCTGATACCTGCTGCACTTTGATATGATGCACGTTTATATAGGCTGAATTCAGGCAGCAGAAGACACATTCAGTTGTAGTGTCTGCTCTCTCTAACAAAACTAAATTATTTAATTGCAAAGAAAAATCAAAATGAGAGCAAGTGATCTAATCAGTAACGGTACATTCACACGGGGCGTAAGCGTTAACGATTCCAATTCACTTTTAATTGGTGACGTCATGCATTGCCGAACTGAATTGTGGATCTGTCGGCGCCGGGTCATGGCCATTGCTCACGGCAGAAGTTGAACATTTCTCAATCTTTCAAGCAGCAACGTGTGCGTCAGCCAATCAGGAAATAACCTAGGCAGAGCCTGCTAATTATGTTAAATGAAGGCCAGAGCATGTGTAGCGGCCACTGTGATTGGCTGTTGGCCACGCTTCAGACAAGCCTTCCGTCAAGTGTTAACGCTTCTGTCCCGTGTGAATGTACCGTAAGAGGTTAAAGCACCTTGGGCCCTATTTTAACGATCTAAGCGCATTGTCTAAAGCGCACAGCGCAACGTCTAAATGGGCGTGTCCGAATCCACTTTTGCTAATTTAACGACGGCAAAAATGGTTTGTGCGCCGAGCGCATAGTCGAAAAGGGTTAGTACAATTTTTTAAATGAAAAATGGGAGTATTTTGGGCTTAACGTGCAATAAACCAATGAGAGTCTCAGCTCTCATCCCCTTTAAAAGCCTGTTGCGCTGGCCCTATGTCTAATACCTATTTAGATGACGGACTTTGTAAACTGAAAAACTAAGAAGATCCCCAGTTTAAGATTAATGTTAAATAATTGTGTTGTTTATAGTTGCTTTAAATGTATGGCTATCCAATATCATCAAAAAATTATGTACAAGTATGAAAGAAAAGGTTTGTACTGTAAAAATACTTTATTCGTAACAAACAGGAGATAAAGAATTTACAAACGGCTCTCCTTTCAGCACTTGGACAGCGTCACGAGATTTTTTAAGCATTACTTTAAAATGTTTCTCATCTCACCATATCCACAGGTACAGAGTCATCATATACAATAAACCCGTGAGGTAGCATTTAAAAAAAAACATTTAAAAACAGATGCATTTTGTTTAAAACAAAGCATTCATTTACTTACCAGGCTGCAGATGAAGCAGCTCTTTGTGCCTTCTAACGTCTCATAATTAGTCCTCATTTATGTCCAAGAGACTCAATAATAATCTTTTACATTCAATCCTTTAATCTTTCATATTTAAAAGTGTTTTTGTGCTGCTGCGCATTCATGTATGTGTTAAGCAAACCCGTGTTGTCGTCCCGTTTAGGCGCATATTAGCTACTAATGCGCTCTTTAAATAATAAAAAAATATATTGCCTCAAAATAGCAACACACCAACAATGCGCCTGAACACACCTCGTTTTCAGACCAGAACGCCCATGGGCGCAAAAGGGGGCACAAATGCATTTGCTATTTAAACAATGCGGCGCTGAACGTGAAAATTATAATTGCGCCGGGTGGAAAATAGCAAATGACACTTGCATTGCGCTGCATTGCGCCGGGTGTAAGATAGAGCCCCTTGTATCACCGGTTACACTGACTATAGCAACAAGTCTAGTTGTATTTAACTTACCTTAGAGGGTTTTCACGACGCGTCATCAGAGCGGTAGTCGCCATATTGGAGGCACTCCGCATTTCAACAGAGCACAGGCACTGAAGTATATTCCGAACGTCGTCAAGGAAAATGGCTAATTATTGCCGTGTTTGAGATTGTACCATTAGGACAGTTTGAGAACAACATTTGGAATATTATCGACTTCCAAAAGTTATTAAAAACCAGGGAAAGGGATGCAAGAAATTATCAGAGGAGGCGCTTGTGGTTGGCAAAGCTCAAGAAAAAGAGTACTATTGTATTAGAAATATGCTTCAAGTACATAAAATATAAAACAAGTATGCTTCTACTTCTTGTGCCTTATTTAAAGAGTATTTAATATGTACTTTTAGTGTTTGCACAAAATGTACTTAAACACAACAAAAATTTGCGCTGCAATGCCTTAATGCCAGTGTGCTTAATTGCTCATAACAAATTTTCTATTGTAATGAAAATAATATTTTTAATAGTAAATGGTAAAACAATTATTGCTTTTATTGTTTTACTGTGTGTTTATTTTTTACTGTAAAGCACTTTGGTAGGACACTGGCTATTTTAAATTTGCTATATAGATAAAGCTGACATATTTATATAAATAAATAAATATGATATATTTATCACATATGGGCTTGGCATGAAAACCAGGTAGTTGACTAACTTATATCGGGATATGCAACTGAAGAAAGAATCGCCGGGTCGTCACGGATCTAAGAAGAGGGAGCTAACTCGTATCTGCTGCTGCACCGCCTATAAATTGTAATTTCTTGAAATATCGTGCCTTTTCTTGTGCTCCAAGTCCTTCCCTATATGCCTTTGTATCTTGGACGCGTTTTCTGTTGTTTAGACATGTCTACATTCACTTAAAGTTTCCAAAGCGCACAATACTCCATTGTGCTCCGTTCAGATCTTTACACCGAGTGCCTCCACAATGGCCGCGCATCCGGGTTACCGCCCAGATCGTGACGTCGGTGAAAACCCTCTATTTTAGAAAACCAGTTAAATGAGACCTTCAAGAAGCGTGGTTAAATTGGGCGCGCATGCTTTGGCTGTAAGTTTGATGCCTCTGGGCTCCGTGAACGATTCCTTATGTGCATGCCCTGGCTCAGAAACTGATGAATTCAGCATTCCAAAGCAAATTTGCGCAGCTGTCGCTCTCTGTGCTGTGCATGATAATGTCAACATATTTTAAAAATAAAATATACTGCGTTGCGTTGTTTTTTTACATCCTCTTCAGGGTTTCCCGCAGAAAATTTGTTAGTTAAGGTGGTAGGGTTTGGCGGGTGGGCGGGGCTGAGGACGTGGTAATCAAAAGGGTGGGGCGTATCCGTCATGAGGAAAATTTAAATATTTTAATAAAATAAATAAATAAAATATTTATTTTTAAAACACTCAAATAAAACTTAATTTTGAAGAAACTTTGACAAAAAATGAACACATACTAGATTATGAATGAATTAAATGTTTTTGCCTCTAATGGGAATAGATGCGTGATGAAGTGAAACTAAAGGGTTAATAAACACAAACTAAAGCAGATGTTGTAGAACGTCTGGTGAACAATGATAGATAGCGCAACAATGGTAAAAACTGAATATTTCCCACTATTACATTAATTACATTATTTTAGAGGAGTGTAACTACTGTAGCATGTAAATAATGCACATAAATAAAGTGAGCAGACCGCTCAACAATTATATCGAATCAACAGGCACGTGAAACCTAGCAGGTTGCTCAAACAACAAAATCACCAGCTAACTTACTTTAAAATTGCAAGAACTATAGACGAATGCAATAGCAGGCTTTAAGAACCCCAAAACATAAGTCCACTTAAAGTTCTCACAAACACGCATTTTATCAACTGGCTATCCTCCAGAGATGACGGACCACGTCTTATCTCATTTCGGTCATGTGGTGCGTGTGCACCATGCGGTGTGAAGCGCGTCTGCGGTATTCTGGAGTGTTTCATCAACTGGCTAGTTATCCTCTAGACAGTGACGGTCCGGACCACGTCTTTCTCATTTCAGCCGTGTGGCGTGCGTCCCTGCTCGCGGTGTGATGCGCGTATGCGCTATTCTCCGAGATGCACTTGACGGCCTTTTGTGCAGCGATTTTTTTTATTTTTTTGATGACCTAGTTAAGGCGGTAGGGTTTCTAAGCTTAGGCGAGCCGCCTTAAAGTAACACTATGTAGTTTTGTTACCTTTAAATAATGTCTCTAAAATTATTTTAGTGATAGAACAACTTTTAACTGGACAAATTGTACTGTTGCTGCAATCTGAGCAGCCTCCTAGCTGCTACAAGCACACTCTGAAAGTGGCGGTGGAGGGTAGAGCACACAGCCCCGCCCCTCCCCTTGTCTGCAGAAGAGTGTCTGATACCAGGCACTGTTGCGCTTTTCAACCACATGGGGGAGCTGTAAGTAATTTTTACATGGAAACTACATAGTGTTGCTTTAACTGAAATATGCTGCGGGAAACCCTGCTCTTGTACGTGCACATTAATTGGTGATGATGTGAGATTGCGCACTTTTCAAGTGAACCGTCCAGCATGAGCTACAGTGTGCACTACAGAGCAGCGGGAAAGTTATGCCGCTTTTTTATTGAAAAGTACTGAACGTTTGGGTCGTGTCAGCTTACTTTTTGGAGCTTTTCCGCTGGGTTCAGTATGTCGTACCCAGTACTTTTTTAATTAGACCGCGCAATGATTAACATGACCATGGCAGATGAAAACTCAATTCAGTTTTATTTATATAGCACTTTTCACAACTGTGTAATCGTTTCAAAGCATTTTTACATTAATAAAAGCAGGAGCAAACAATCAGGGGACAACAAAAGTAGCAGTGGCTAAGATTAAATAATGTAACGTATAGAAGAAGGTTCTAAGTTAAAGGCGGAGTGCACAATTTCTGGAAAACACTTAGAAAAAAGGAGTCGGGGTGACTAACAAAACACACTTGTAACCAATCAGCAGTAAGGGGCGTGTCTTCTAACCGACATCTTTGCCTGGGTTGCGTATGTGTGGGGCGGATCTATCAAAAGAAGGTTCAGATTCTATTGAGGTAGGGGTGTGTTTGTTTAGGTGATTTTAAATATCAACACTGGCTTACAAACATTGTATAAGTACTCCGCCTTTAAGCCAATGTCAGCTGACTTCCTAGGGGTTGAAAAACTCCTAGGAGAAAAAAACCCTAACATTTTTAGGGAAAAAAGTTATTTGTAGAAAAATCCCTAGAGAGAGAGACAGACATAGCTTATTGTATTTAATTCAGGACTCTTTTTTAGCATGAAATAATCATTGGCGAAATTAGATAATGCTTGGATGTCAAAGAAAAAAACATTTCATGTATATTCATTGCCACATACTTTCAAGAAATGTTTGTATTTGTGTAAATATTTCTTACCACTGTCACTTTCAGCTTGCTCACTGGAATTTAAGGCTATGTCCACACGAAGCCGGTGCATTCCCTATCCGATAATTTTTTTTCCTCGCTCTAAAAAAAATAATCCGTAAACACGAAACCACTGAAACCGGTGTAGTATATATGCCGGACCAGTATGGGGCGCTGTAATTCTGCTACAGATATACACTATACACGGAGAAGAAGACTTTGAGCATGCGCATAACCAACGTATGGTGTTGTCCATTATCGCTTGTTGGTAAGGGTGTCACGATTTCGATTTTAAATCGAAATCGATCGAAATTAATTCACAGCTTCGAACTTCGAATTAAAAAAATGGGATCGTCGATGCTGCCACGCCCCCATTTCACGTCAGGTCGGCTTGCCAAGCGAGGAAAAAAACTCTCAGAGATGCCTTTTAAAAACATCTGTCCAGCGGAACGCGATCATATTTTAACACGAGGGATGCTACAACTTCTTGAAATGCATATCATAAACAGGATTACCAGTGATCTGACTTTGGACAGAGTGCAGCTCTCTGCACGTGCGCGATAGTGAGATAGGCGCAAAGATGCAGCGGGTTAACTTATATTTTAAACAAAAGGATAGTTTGCCTCAGCTTGCATGAAACGCATAAAACTGAACAAATACATAAGGATTACTACTTTAGTTTATGTTCAGACTTCAGATGCGCGGATGGACTATTATTTCATCCGCAACCGCATAAAAAAACTCATCATCCGTCCACCATCCATGCGCACCAACGTTTCTGACCAGTTTTCAAAACTGCACCCGCCCGCCATCCGCTGACTGGGCGATGCAAGGCGCTGCTGATGACAGCTGCGAGACTAGAAACCTCTTGAATATCAGCAGTGAACTCCGTCTTCTATCGGCGCACAGGGACAAAAATAAATAAATAAATAGCCTAAATTAAACGCACGAATTACATAGCCTGCACTGGTGTCATCCTGATTTACCACGTTGTAAAACTTATTCCAGGCAACCCTTTCTGACATTCTATTTCCTTTGTTTTTAATTCTCATTTTTTGAGTTTGCCACGTACCTCCTTCGCCAGCGTTGATAAGAGCTGTGTCAAAATGCATCCTCAACGAATGGATCCTTAACAGCCGAGGATATCCCAAACAATTAATAGCTTTATTAAATAAAGGTGTGTATTTATTAGAAAACTTTTTCTTGTCACTGTTTTAGTATTGTAAGTTATGTTTTGTGTTAATATTATTCTGTTTATGTTGCGTATATTTCTAGGTTGATTATTTGATATGCTGTTGAATAGATTAATCTACATCAATGTGTCATATGTTCTAAAATAAATTAATATTTTTCTGCTTACACATTTATTTTAAAAAGTCAGAAATGTCTCCGCTGTTTTCTGCTGACAGGCGCGGTGGGCGCTACTGGGGGCGTGTGCAGCAGGTGACGCAAATTTTGGGTCCTCAGAAGGCTAGTGTTAGGACGTCAGTTTGATTGGTTGCTTTGTTTCTGTGTTTTCATTGTCTGTGTTTATGTTTTACAGCTCTGCTCATGCGCGTCTGTCGTTTGGGTTCTTCATCAGCGTGATTTCCTACACCTGCGTCACCACACCTGTTAATTATTTACCCCTCGTTTGGTTTGCTATATTAGTGCCCTTAGTCTTTTGTTCCCCGCGAGTTCGTCATTGTATGTGCCTTGCCAATTCTCCTGTCCTGTCTTGTCTAGTCGGTCTAGTACCCAGTATTATATAACTCCAGTTATCTGTTCATTTAGTTAATTTATTTATCTTACTAGTCTAGTTATTACTCATAGCTCCAGTTTATTTCTTTAGTTATTTTCCGTATTTTACCTGAGTTCTCTGCTGTCACCATCTGCCAGGTTACCCTCTGCTCTGCTATCTCTGAGTGCTTGACATCTCACTCTCCGCTGCAGCTTCGGCTGTTGTGCTGCCCGAGGCGCTGTCCAGCGTACCTACACAGGGTCTGAAGCCGCGGTCCGGCAAGCTCGGTTAAATTCTCCGTGGAAGTTAAATCATTCACCCTGTCATCGCGCAGTGGATTACTCACCCTGACATAGCTCTGTGGATCTGTCACCCTGTCTACAAGCAGTGGATTTCTCAGCTGGCCTTCGCTCATTGAAACTCTCACCCTGTCTACGCACAGCGGATAATCTCACCCTGTCTACGCACAGCGGATAATCTCACCCTGTCTACGCACAGCGGATCTTTCTCTATCTTTGATTTATTCTCTTCTTTATTCACCCAAGCTCAGCCTTGTGGACATTGACTGCCTTTAATAAATTATTATTTTTCTGCAATTGGATCCTGTCTCAGTCTCCCTCTGTAGCCCCTGACAGACGAACTCGCCATCTAAATGGATCCAGCAGATGTCGAGTCAGTGCGCTCTGCCATCGCCCAGCAGGGAGCCTGGTTGGGTCAGCACACGGCACAGATAACCTCAGCGTCCCGTGAAGTCGAGGATCTTTCGTCTCGTTTCACTGAGCTTAGCGCTCAGCTCGACCAGGTCCGTCGAGAGGTCAGTCAACCCCGCCAGCCTCTGGAGGCGGAACCCCATGCCACCAGCCCTCCGCCGTATGACGGCGATCCCAACTCTTGCCGGGCATTTCTTTCCCAGTGTTCCTTAGTGTTTGCCCTTCAGCCTCGACGATATGCTACTGAACAGACCCGAGTAGCTTTCTGTATTACCCTGCTCACCGGGCGAGCGCGTGAGTGGGGCACTGCGGTCTGGGATGCCCGCGCACCCTGCTGTCAGTCTTTCGATGCCTTTCGGCGTGAGATGGAAAAGTTGTTTGACCGGTCGGTTCAGGGTGACGCTGCAGCCGCCCGTTTAGTGCGTCTGGCTCAGGACAGACACTCAGTCACGGATTACTCCATAAAGTTCAAGACTCTGGCTACAGCGTGCGGTTGGAATGACTCAGCTCTACGTGCCCAGTTTGTTGACGGTCTCAATGATGAGATCCAGGATGAAATCGCTACCCACGATCTGCCTAGTTCTCTCGACGATATCATCGAGCTCGCGCTCAAGGTTGAGGCTCGGATGCTTCTTCGCCAACACCGCCGCACGCTGCTTCACCGGGTTCTTCAGAATGAGTCGGTCAGTTCTACCACGCCCACCTCGTTGTCTTCACTCACTGAGGCTGAACCCATGCAGCTCGGTCGCATGCGTCTCTCTCAAAAGGAGAGAGAGCGACGTCTACTAAATTCTCTCTGCCTCTACTGTGGCAAGCTGGGGCATTTCGCTAAAGGGTGTCCGTTAAAAGATCCAGCCCGCCGGTGAGACCGGGAGTCCTGGTGGGCGTGGCTACTGAAGAAATCTCCCCTGTCTCTAGCTCTCATCTGCCGGTTATTCTGTCCTTTGGGGGCGTGGATCATCCCACCTCGGCTCTTCTCGACTCCGGTGCCGAGGGTAATTTCTTGGATGAGGAGCTGGCTCGCTCTTTGGGCATTCCCGCTGTTCCCCTCAAGATTCCTCTCGTGGTTTGGACTCTCAAAGGGCAGCAGACGGCGCAGGTCACTCACTGTACACCCCCGGTTAGTCTTTTTGTTTCCGGCAACCACCGTGAGGAGATTGTGCTGTACCTTCTAGGCTCTTCTCTTTCGCCCATCATTTTGGGTCATGCCTGGTTGGCACAGCACAATCCTCACGTGGATTGGCGTAATAGTGTTATTTTATCTTGGTCATCGTCATGTCATGTGTCTTGTCTTGGTGCTGCTTCTTCTGGTTCTGTTTCTTCTGTCTCTCAGGTTTCTGCAGCCGATCTGACCGGGGTCCCGGCGGAGTATGGAGATCTTCATCAGGTGTTCAATAAAGCCCGGGCCACCTGCCTTCCTCCCCACCGGCCGTATGATTGCGCTATCGATCTCCTCCCAGGCACTTCTCCGCCTAAAGGTAGACTTTTTTCTTTGTCCGGTCCCGAGAGAGAGGCTATGGACCGTTATATTAATGATTCCCTTCGTGCCGGTCTTATCCGTCCCTCCACTTCCCCTGCGGGGGCAGGTTTCTTTTTTTGTTAAAAAGAAAGACGGCTCCCTACGTCCATGCATTGATTACAGAGGTCTCAATGACATTACCATTAAGAATAGGTATCCCCTGCCTTTAATGTCGTCGGCCTTTGAATTATTGCAGGGAGCGCGCGTCTTCACCAAATTAGATCTGCGCAATGCTTACCATCTGGTGCGCATTAGGGAGGGAGATGAGTGGAAGACAGCTTTTAATACACCTTCCGGACACTTTGAATATTCCGTTTTACCGTTCGGGCTTTGTAACGCTCCGTCTGTCTTCCAGACTCTGGTTAATGACGTGCTGAGAGACATGATCAATAAATTTGTGTTTGTGTACATTGATGATATTCTCATCTTTTCTCCGTCTATGCAGGTACACACTCAGCATGTTCGCAGAGTTCTCCGGCGTCTTCTTGAGAATCAGCTCTTTGTTAAGGCGGAGAAGTGCGAGTTTCATAGGGATTCGGTTTCGTTCCTTGGTTTCGTTATTGCCGCGGGCGAGATCCGTCCAGACCCTTCTAAGATTAAGGCGGTAGCCGAGTGGCCAGTCCCCGACACTCGTAAGGAGTTGCAACGGTTTCTGGGTTTTGCCAATTTTTATCGGCGATTCATTAGGAACTTTGGTCAGATTGCTAAACCTCTCACTGCTCTCACTTCCACTAAAGAATGTTTCCGTTGGAATAATGACGCTCAGGAGGCCTTTGATAATTTAAAGTCCCGGTTTATCTCTGCTCCTGTTCTTTCTATTCCAGATCCGAAGGCTCAGTTTATTGTGGAGGTAGATGCTTCTGATGTCGGGGTAGGCGCCGTACTTTCTCAGCGGTCTGCGAGGGACGGAAAGGTGCATCCTTGCGCTTTCTTTTCTCACCGGTTGAGCCCTGCTGAACGAAACTACGACATAGGTAACCGGGAGCTGCTGGCGGTTCGATTGGCTTTGGGTGAGTGGCGTCACTGGTTAGAGGGGACCTCAGAGCCCTTCTTGGTTTGGACGGACCACAAGAATTTGGAATATGTCCGTTCAGCCAAGAGGGTGACTTCGCGGCAGGCTCGTTGGGCACTGTTCTTTGACCGTTTTAACTTTACTCTCTCGTACCGGCCAGGTTCAAAGAATACAAAGCCTGATGCCCTCTCTCGCTTGTTTGGTGATCCTGACGTCGAGAGGGATGAAACCATCCTCCCTGAGGGGCGGGTGGTGGGTGCCCTCTGTTGGGGCATCGAACAGCGAGTGAGGGAGGCCGGACGAGAGAGTGAAGTGCCGGAGGGGTGCCCGGCGGGTCGGCTTTGGGTTCCGGCAGCGCTTCGCTCTGAGGTCATCCGGTGGGGTCACGAGTCTAGGTTTTTCGGCCATCCGGGGGTTCGGAGAACGTTGGCTACCGTCCGTCAACGTTTTTGGTGGCCCGCTATGGGCTGTCATGTATGCGCTCGTAATAAAGCGTCTCATCAGCCTCCCATTGGTCTGCTTAAATCTCTCCCCATACCCACCCGTCCTTGGTCACACATAGCCATTGATTTTGTCACCGGCTTACCAGTTTCTAAGGGTAACACCGTCATCCTCACGGTGGTGGATCGCTTCTCTAAGGCGGTTCATTTTATTCCCCTACCTAAGCTTCCCTCTGCCAAAGCGATGTCTCAGATATTAATAGAACACGTCTTCCGCCTCCATGGTTTACCCACAGACGTAGTATCTGACAGGGGTCCCCAATTTATCTCTCGATTTTGGCAAGAATTCTGTAAGCAGATTGGTGCCACTGCCAGCCTGTCTTCAGGTTATCACCCTCAGACCAATGGGCAATGTGAACGGGCTAATCAGGATCTTGGTCGTACGCTCCGCTGTCTGACGTCTCAATGTCCGAACTCTTGGTGCCAACAGCTTCCGTGGGTAGAATATGCTCATAATTCCCTGCCTGTATCATCTACTAACATGTCCCCTTTCGAAGCCTCGATGGGTTTTCAGCCTCCTTTGTTTCCCTCGCAGGAATCCGATGCGGCGGTTCCGTCTGCTCTGGCCTTCGTCCAACGCTGCAAACGCAGCTGGAATAGGGCCAGAAACGCTTTAATTCAAACCTCCAGACGAACTCGAGTCGCGGCTGACCGACACCGGCGACCCGCCCCTCGCTATATTTGTGGGCAGAAAGTATGGCTCTCTTCCAAGGATCTGCCTCTCCGAGAGCCTTCACGTAAACTGGCTCCTCGCTTCCTTGGTCCATACAGTATAGTTAAGGTCATTAGTCCGGTTGCGGTCAAGCTCAGATTGCCTTTAGCATTCGGTCGGATTCACCCGGTTTTTCATGTGTCCAAGATCAAACCTGTTTTTTTTTTCCCGCATTAATCCTGTCCCCTCTGCTCCCACCCCTCCCACCCCTCATCTAGTGGACGGTTCTCCTGCTTATTCAGTTAAGCGGTTATTAGATTCACGTCGGCGGGGCAGAGGTTTTCAGTATCTCGTGGACTGGGAGGGCTACGGTCCGGAGGAGAGGTGTTGGGTACCGGCCCGGGACATTTTGGACCCTGAGTTGATTAACGATCTCCGTCGGCGACAAGGTGAGCCCCTTCTGGGACCGCCCGGTGGCGGTTTTGGGAGGGGGGATTCTGTTAGGACGTCAGTTTGATTGGTTGCTTTGTTTCTGTGTTTTCATTGTCTGTGTTTATGTTTTACAGCTCTGCTCATGCGCGTCTGTCGTTTGGGTTCTTCATCAGCGTGATTTCCTACACCTGCGTCACCACACCTGTTAATTATTTACCCCTCGTTTGGTTTGCTATATTAGTGCCCTTAGTCTTTTGTTCCCCGCGAGTTCGTCATTGTATGTGCCTTGCCAATTCTCCTGTCCTGTCTTGTCTAGTCGGTCTAGTACCCAGTATTATATAACTCCAGTTATCTGTTCATTTTGTTATTTTATTTATCTTACTAGTCTAGTTATTACTCATAGCTCCGGTTTATTTCTTTAGTTATTTTCCGTATTTTACCTGAGTTCTCTGCTGTCACCATCTGCCAGGTTACCCTCTGCTCTGCTATCTCTGAGTGCTTGACATCTCACTCTCCGCTGCAGCTTCGGCTGTTGTGCTGCCCGAGGCGCTGTCCAGCGTACCTACACAGGGTCTGAAGCCGCGGTCCGGCAAGCTCGGTTAAATTCTCCGTGGAAGTTAAATCATTCACCCTGTCATCGCGCAGTGGATTACTCACCCTGACATCGCTCTGTGGATCTGTCACCCTGTCTACAAGCAGTGGATTTCTCAGCTGGCCTTCGCTCATTGAAACTCTCACCCTGTCTACGCACAGCGGATAATCTCACCCTGTCTACGCACAGCGGATAATCTCACCCTGTCTACGCACAGCGGATCTTTCTCTATCTTTGATTTATTCTCTTCTTTATTCACCCAAGCTCAGCCTTGTGGACATTGACTGCCTTTAATAAATTATTATTTTTCTGCAATTGGATCCTGTCTCAGTCTCCCTCTGTAGCCCCTGACAGCTAGACCGTCTCATTTCAGTTCTTTTCTTGAACTTCTGAGGCTGCCACTATGAAAGACAGAGATGTCGCATGCTTAGAAGGACAGAGCTAATAACAAGCAGTCGATCCGCCACCCGCCCGAATTTAATTAAAATATTATTTTTCGTCACGTCATCCGCCCGATCCATTAAGCCAACCGCGCATAGTCCATGTGCGTGCAAGAAGGAATCCTCTCTCTACAAGCTCTCGCGTTAAGTGAAGCCCACAAACCCCCATGCGAGTTGTGCAATGTGCATGTTAATGTTAAAGTATTATAATAATAATAATAAATAATGGCATATCATTTTTGTCTAAATTATATGCCATATAAAAAATATGTAAAAATCGAGAATCGGATCGAATCGTGACATTAGAATCGAAAACGTAATCGAATCGAGGATTTGGAGAATCGTGACACCCCTACTTGTTGGTCACCACAATTGCATAGAAGCAATAGAGTTTGCTAGTGATGGGGAAATGAAGCTTCGAATGAAATTGCATAGAAGCAATAGAGTTTGCTAGTGATGGGGAAATGAAGCTTCGAATGAAGCACCGATACTTCTCTTACTGTTTCGAACCATGATTCGAAGCCTCAACGAGGGTGTCGAAAACAGCGCCATCTTTTGGTTAATAAAACATATAGCAGTTGCTTCTGGAAAAAGCTCCGTCAATGAAGCAACAAGCTGATGAAATTCAGATTAATATTAATATTATGTGTACTGTTATAATGTGAGATTGAATGAGCTGCTGCAAGTAAATATGCCTATAGGGGGCAGTCTAGTGCTGTTCAATGTAGAGGTTAAAAGCAGCAAAGAAGTACTCATTTGGGTATAATGTATTCCACCTGTTATGCCTCTCGCTGCGGTGTGTGTTGTGGCTTGGAGACATTAAAGAACTTCATTGGATGATTCATTGGTGGTATTCCTCTTAAGTTATTACATTTTCTGGCGACAAGGATGAAAATGAAAATGATATTTTTGGATAAAAGACTGTGATTTCATACAACTTGGAGCTTAAAGAAGAAGATGGCCAACCTGGTAGGAACAGTCGCTCCTTTTGATTGTCAATCTCAATCTTGGGAAGAATACTGTGAAATTTTGCAACATTTCTTTGAGGCAAATGAAATTACACAGGCAGCAAAGCAAAAAGCTATATTATTAAGTTCTGTTGGAAGTCAAACATACAGTTTACTTAGGAATTTACTAAGCCCAGTGAAACCAGGAGAAAAAACATTTCAAGAACTAGTGGAATTGTTAAAAGAACATTTCAATCCGAAGCCTAGTGAAATTGTGCAACGATTTAAATTTAATTCAAGATTCAGAGAAGAAGGAGAAACTGTGTTGGATTATGTGGCAGTGCTGAGGAAATTAGCACATGACTGTAATTATGGAGACAAATTAACTGAAATGCTTCGTGATAGACTGGTATGTGGCATAAATGAGGATCGTATCCAACGCAGACTATTGTCAGAAGCGGATTTAACTTTTGAAAAAGCATTAAAGATAGCTCAAGCTATGGAGACAGCAAATAAAGATGTTAAGGATTTGCAAGCCCAACGCTTAGAAATGTCTGTAGCTATGAGAATGAATAAAGTGTCATTAAAACAAGGAGAAGGTCTTGTGAGATCATGTTATAGATGTGGTAATTTACAGCACCTAGCAAATGAATGCAAGTTTGCTTCTGAAAAATGTCACAAGTGTGGTAAACAAGGACACATAAGAAGAGTATGTCGATCTAAAAGTTCACAAGAAGAAAGTAAATCACAGGTGGTAAGGAAACAGAAGATGGTAATGTCCAGGGGAGACCAGAGAACACATTATGTCACTAGAGAGGAAAACAGTGCATCTGATGAAGAAGAGGTTTTTACAATTCACAATTTGGAGGAGATAGAGATCAAAAAAGTACCTCCTGTTCTGACTGTGTTAAACATTAATGGTTCAGAGACAGAGTTTGAAGTAGATACAGGCTGTGGAGTAACTGTAATGAATCAGTCAAATTTTTTCAAGTTGTGGGTTAAAGATCAAATTCCACAATTGGAACCCAGCATGGTGAAATTGAAAACGTATACTGGCCAAGCTTTAACAGTACTAGGATGTGCAAAAGTGGAAGTTAAACACCAAACACATGTGAAGAAATTACCAGTAGTGGTAGTACCAGGAACAGGACCAAATCTTTTGGGAAGAGGATGGATTAAAGAATTGGGCATGAGATGGGAGACTATACATACAATCCAAGCAGGAGACAACTCAGCCTTGTGTAAAGTACTGGATCAATATGCAGAAGTGTTCAAAGAGGAACTAGGTGAATTAAAAGGTCCACCAGCAAAGATTTACGTTGACAATGAAGCTGTACCAAGATTTTTTAAAGCCAGACTCGTTCCATATGCAATGAAGGCAAAAGTTGAAGCTGAATTAGAGCGGCTCTTACGTGAAAACATCATAGAGCCAGTGAAACACTCTGAATGGGCTGCGCCAGTGGTACCTGTTTTAAAACCAGATAACACAGTGAGACTTTGTGGTGACTACAAGTTAACAGTAAACCGTGTTTCAAAGCTTGAACAGTATCCCATTCCTCGAATAGAGGATTTATTTGCAACTTTGTCAGGAGGTCAGAAATTCACCAAATTGGACATGAGTCATGCTTACCATCAAATTGCATTGGATGTGGAATCTAAGAAATATGTCACAGTGAACACCCATAAAGGATTGTTTACTTATCGTGTTTTACCTTTTGGAGTTTCCTCAAGTCCAGCCATCTTCCAAAGAACAATTGAGGGGGTGTTGCAAGGCATTCCACATGTAGCAGTGTTCCTGGATGATATTCTGGTGACTGGTCGGAATGGTGAGGAACATTTACAAACACTTGCCCTTGTATTAAAGAGATTACAGGAAGCTGGATTAAGATTGAAGCGGAGTAAATGTAACTTTATGAAGAAAGAAGTAATGTTCCTGGGCCATAAAGTGGACGAAACTGGTTTGCACCCAGTCCCTGAGAAGCTAATGGCTATTCAGAATGCTCCTACACCAAGAAATGTGACACAGTTGAAGGCCTATTTAGGACTTTTAAATTACTATAATAAGTTCTTACCCAATTTGTCTACTATTCTGGCTCCTGTATACAGGTTGTTACGCAAAAATGTAAACTGGAATTGGGGTGTAGAACAAGAGGTATCTTTTAATCAGTCTAAGAAGATGATTCAGTCTGTACAAGTTTTGGTTCATTACGACCCACAGAAAGATGTAATTCTCTCATGTGATGCTTCTCCTTACGGTCTAGGTGCCGTGCTTTCACACAAAATGCCAAATGGCAGCGAACGGCCCATTGGGTTCATGTCACGGACATTGAATAAAGCTGAACGAAATTACTCTCAATTGGACAAAGAAGGGCTTGCCATCATGTTTGGTTTACAGAGATTTCACAAGTATTTGTATGGTCGGAAATTTACTATTGTTACAGACCATAAACCTTTGCTGTATTTGTTTAATGAACTGAAAGCTGTTCCACAAATATCTTCTCCTAGAATTCAACGCTGGGCTGTGACATTAAGGGCATATGAGTATAACATCATCTATAAACCTGGTAAAGATCACGGGAATGCTGACGCTTTAAGTCGCTTACCATTACCTATGGAATCTAGCATTGAGCAAGAGGAAAGAGTCCTAATGTTGGAGAATGCCGATGTAACATTGCTTACAGCAGAACAGGTGAGAGGATGGACCCAAAAGGATCCTGTATTGTCAAGGGTAAGAGAAATGTTGCAAAGAGGATGCTTGGAGGAATTAAAGGGAACTGAATTTGAACCATTCATATCAAGGAAGGATGAACTAAGTGTACAGGATGGTTGTTTACTTTGGGGAGCCCGAGTAATCATCCCTAGTTCAGGTAGACCAGGAGTTCTTAAACAATTACACCAAAGTCACCCAGGGGTTTCCAGGATGAAAGCTCTGGCTCGTAGTTATGTGTGGTGGCCTAAGCTTGATCATGATGTAGAAATGGTTGTGAAGACTTGTCAGATTTGTCAAGAACATAGAAATGTTCCAGCTGTAGCTCCATTACATCCTTGGAATTGGCCAGAGAGACCATGGCAAAGATTGCATGTTGATTATGCAGGACCATTCATGGGGAAGATGTTTTTCATCTTGATTGATGCTCATTCAAAATGGATGGATGTGTATCCAGTGAACTCAGCTACATCTACTACAACTATAGAATGTTTGCGCAAAAGCTTCAGCAACCATGGATTACCTCAACTGATTGTATCTGACAATGGAACTTGTTTCTTGAGTGCTGAATTTAAAGAGTTCCTTGATAAAAATGGAGTTCAACATGTAACTTCTGCACCGTATCATGCTTCTAGTAATGGTCTAGTAGAAAGAGCTGTGCAAATTTTCAAAGGGATGATGAAAAAAATGATGGAAGGAACGGTGGCAACAAAAACAGCACAAGTTTTATTTAGTTACAGAATAACTCCTCAAACTACTACAGGACTTTCTCCAGCTGAAATGCTTAATGGATGGAAACTGCGTTGTTCTTTGGACTTTATACATCCTGATTTAACTAGAAAAATTCAAGCACAACAACAAAAGCAAAAGTTTTATCATGACAAAAAGGCTAAGGAACATAGTTTCTGTGTTGGAGATCCAGTACTTATTCGGAATTTCAGCTATGGACCAAAATGGATTCCTGGATTCATAGATACACTTACAGGTCCACTTTCTTATAAAGTAATACTGGGTGATGGAAATGTAGTCAGAAGACATGTGGATCAAATCCATGCAAGACAGGAAGGAGTGGATGAAACCAGAGAGAAAGTTAAGGACAGTAAAATTCCAGATTTTGAATTCTGGGGTAATTCCCCATCTCCCCTGACAGACGTAAGTGAGAACCCAAACATGGAGTATAAGTCTAATGAAGGGGTGGAGACTTCTAGTAGTATGAGCACAAAAGGAATGGAGACACCTAGTAGTCCTACTCGGGTAGCTCTTGAGAATGCCACTGAATTAACTGAACAATCAACTAAATCTGTCAGTCCTGTGGTGCTTATGAGGCGATCACAGAGGACTAGAAATTTGCCTGCCTATTTGAAGGACTATGAACTGAACTGAACTGAAGTAACTGATTTTTTTAAACTATGGAACCTATCTTTATTTGGGTAACTGTAATGGTTAATATTATGGTTATACATAACAGTAATTGATAGCTATTGTAAATTCTGGTTGTCTTACTGTTGTATTTCTTTTAAATAGGTAATTAACTATTATGTGGTAATATGCTTACTGGGTTGTGTAGTTGGGAATAATTTAAATTGGTTATTATGGGGAGGAATTATTGTAAACTTAAGGGGAAGGGTATGTTATAATGTGAGATTGAATGAGCTGCTGCAAGTAAATATGCCTATAGGGGGCAGTCTAGTGCTGTTCAATGTAGAGGTTAAAAGCAGCAAAGAAGTACTCATTTGGGTATAATGTATTCCACCTGTTATGCCTCTCGCTGCGGTGTGTGTTGTGGCTTGGAGACATTAAAGAACTTCATTGGATGATTCATTGGTGGTATTCCTCTTAAGTTATTACATGTACAAATAAAGCTTAGACAACATGTCTGTGAATGGTCAATATAATACATTTATTTACTGATTAAAGTGTGGCAATAAATTCCAGTATGAGTTAATATTCATATGATTCAATACTGTATTGTACAGAATAATGTTCACAGGCATATAATAACAGACGCGCACACAAGTATAAATAAATACAATATTATATATACAGTAATATGTGGGACCAAAATGTGAATATGGCAAATAACTCATAAAAAACTTCTAGGGTTTGAACCTTCTGACACGCAAAGCGAAGCGCGCACGTGACTAAGCAGAAAGTGAAGCTTCGTTTGTCATTGGTCACGTGATTCCAATGTTAACAACACAAGCTTCGAATCAAAGCTTCATCTGGCACGCCCACTTTTGCTCGACACAAGCTCCGAAGCCTCGCTTCAAATGTAACATCACTAGAGTTTGCTGTAATAAAGCTAGTAGGCTTTAGTTGCTTCTGTAGCACGAACACAATCACATAGTCCGCCGTTATTGTTGTTGCTGTTACGTGTGATGCTTCCGACACGTGATGTGATGACGTTTTCGCTTCACAAAATATACGGATTGGCTGTACAGACGAAACCGCAAGGGTGTCGGTTTCAGATTTATCCACTTTAGGACCAGGTTTCAAAAAATAGCGGTTTCACTCTCTGAAATCGCCGGATCCGTGTGGATGAAACGCCAATACGATAACAAATTTATGCGTATACAGTGATTCGCGTCTCCGTGTGGACAGCCCCTAAAAGACAGCATTTTTTGTAAAGATGGTATGGATTATAATCTAGTCATTTCTTTAATACACTGATGATATAAAAGCTAGTTATTTAATTGTATATTAACAATGTGTTGTCTTTATAATATCATACTTACTGTCTGTCATAATACATGAAAAATATAGTTGGCTTTGAAAAGCTCACAAAAAATTACCCATATTTTGGGAGACTTGGCATCAAAGTCTTTTTAACCCCCAATTTGTATCCTTTAAGACCTGAATAGTTAAAGAATGAGTTAACTGTCTCAGTTTGTGTCTGCAGGTGTGATTAACCCAGAATCAGATCAACTAAAGTCAGTGTCAGTAAAGGATGGAGATTCTGTTACTCTTCACACTGACGTTCCTGATATCAAGAAATATGATGAGATACTGTGGAGATTTCAAGGGGTTCCTATAGCTCAATTTAATAAATCAGATAGTGAAATATCAGAAGATGTGAGATTCAGAGACAAACTGCAGCCGGATGTTCAGACCGGATCTCTCACCATCAGAAACATCAGAACAGATCTCTCTGGACTTTATGAAGTAGAGATCAGCAGCACCAGCAGCAGTTATACCATACATCAGTCTTTTACAGTTACTGTGCGTGGTGAGTTAATTAAATCTTTCAATATCCCAGCTAACAGAGGAAAGTTCTAAGGGCGTTCCCTGAAAGTTTTTGGCGTTCCCAGGGGCGTTCTGCCAACGTTGAAGGTGTCCAGTTTTCTTGACGTTCTAAGAACGTTTTTGTGTTGCCACAACGTTAGAGGAATGTTACATTTTACCATTTTTAAACGTTATGACAATGTCATGTTTTAATGTTCACAGTCACACAATGTTTAAAACAACAACTGTTTATTATATTGACTTCTTTGATTGTTATGTAAATGATAGAGAAACATTGCATTTTATTATATTTATTTTTTATATTTATATTATTTTATTATATTTATTATATATTATATATTTATTATATATTATATATCTATTATATGTAAGTTTAGATGTTGATGTTTTGTTTCATTTTAAGTCACCATTATTGTGATTAGTGTTCGTTTTAGTTGGGCTCTTGAGCCTTGTCCTTTGCTTGCTAGTTTTTTTCCTGGTTGTGTTAACTTTTTGTTAATACACCACATTTGTTATGAACATGTTAAGTTAGAAGTGTAATTCTGTGGTGTGGTGGTTAGTACATAATGGTAAAAAATCATTCCTAATTAATTTACTAATCAAAAGTTTATTTTCTGTCAATAATGTAAATGAGAGCCAGCACTTTCACAGCAGTTTGTCATTAAAGAGTTTTAGAAACTTTGGACAAAAAATATCCGCTATTTATTTGGGACGTACAAACATCAAGAATCAGACTATGAATCTCAACCATGGTGACAATTAAATGAAAATCTTCATGCTGCAATGCATGCTGGGTATTAACAAATTACAAATCTCATTCAGGACTCCCAGCTTGCACTGCAGCATGGATAAATAAAGATTTTTTTCCAATTTTCTTTGTCACCATGGTTGAGATTCATAGTCTGATTCTTGATGTTTGTGCGTCCCAATTATACAGCAGATATTTTTTGTCCAAAGTTTCTTAAACTCCTTAATGACAAACTGCTGTGAAAGTGCTGGATCTCATTTACATTATTGACAGAAAATAAACTTTTGATTAGTTAATTAATTAGGAATGATTTTTTATCATTATGTACCAACCACCACACCACAGAATTACACTACTTACTTAACATGTTCATAACAAATGTGGTGCACCAACAAAAAGCCAACACAACCAAGGAAAAAACCAGCAAGCAAAAGACAAGGCTCAAGAGCCCAACCAAAACGAACACCAATCACAACAATGGCGACTCAAAATGAAACAAAACATCAACATCCAAACCTACATATAACAGACACATAATACATAATAAATATATAATATATAACAAATACAATAAAACAATATAAATACAAAAAATAAATACAACAAAATGCAATGTTTCTCTATCATTTACATAACAATCAAAGAAGTCAATATAATAAACAGTTGTTGTTTTAAACATTGTGTGACTGTGAACATTAAAACATGACATTGTCATAACGTTTAAAAATGGTAAAATGTAACATTCCTCTAACGTTGAGACAACACAAAAACGTTCTTAGAACGTCAAGAAAACTGGACACTTTTAACGTTGGCAGAACGTTTTTGGGAACGTTAAAAACTTTCAGGGAACGTTCTTAGAACTTTTTTCTGTTAGCTGGGATAATACAGATCTTGTTTTTGAAACCAATAGTAGGCAGTGCCTGTCGTCGCTCATCACTCGCAGATATCCGAAAATGGGTAAAGAGGCGGGACATGGGTGAAGCTGAGGTGGCTGGTTGCTGAAACCATGCCCGCCTAGCTCGATTCTAGTGACAGCAGTGGCTGTTAAACCGTCACTCAAGTGACCACGCCATTAATTATGCAGAACTTTAAGGCTTAATAATTTAAATGGATGAGTTACAAAAAATTTACCTTTCTCACAGGAAAGCGCCACAAAAACATTAGTTTTTTCACTGATATATGTAAAGCAATACTTGTGAAGATGACCCCTATGAAAGGATTTATTAACTTTATCAAACTCTATTAAATACAATATTATATATTATAAATCGGTAATCTCAGTTGATGATTATATTGAAATGACTGGCAGTGTTATAATTGTTTAATCTCTGTGTTTAATACAGGTGAAGTGAAGTCAGTGTCAGTGAAGAAGGGTGATCCTGTCACAATATACACTGATGTTCCTGACATTAAAACCTATGATCAGATACTGTTGATCTTTGGGTGTGATGAAAAACGGATTGCTGAAGTAAATAAACAAAACAAAAAGTTCATGCTAAATGAAAGATTCAGAGACAGACTGAAGCTGAATGATCAGACCGGAGATCTCACCATCACAAACATCACAACTGAAGATACTGGACTTTATGAACTAAAGATGAGCAGCAGAAGACGAACCATTCAGAGGAGATTCAGTGTTATTATCAGTGGTGAGTAACTTTTGACTTTTTAGTATAATCAAGAATTTACATCAGATCTCATTCAAACCAGAGCACTATTAACATTTCTACATGAAACACTTTTGCACTGATATAACCTGTTAAACGTACTGTATGTTTAATGTTATGCCTACATGTGTATGTACAGTGAGGAAAATAAGTATTTGAACACCCTGCTATTTTGCAAGTTCTCCAAGTTGGAAATCATGGAGGGGTCTGAAATTGTCATCGTAGGTGCATGTTCACTGTGAGAGACATAATCTAAAAAAATCCAGAAATCACAATGTATGATTTTTAACTATTTATTTGTATGATACAGCTGCAAATAAGTATTTGAACACCTTAGAAAGTCAATGTTAATATTTGGTACAGTAGCCTTTGTTTGCAATTACAGAGGTCAAACGTTTCCTGTAGTTTTTCACCAGGTTTGCAAACACTGCAGGAGGGATTTTGGCCCACTCCTCCACACAGATCTCCTTTCTCTAGATCAGTCAGGTTTCTGGCCTGTCGCTGAGAAACAAGGAGTTTGAGCTCCCTCCAAAGATTTTCTATTGGGTTTAGGTCTGGAGACTGGCTAGGCCACGCCAGAACCTTGATATGCTTCTTACAGAGCCACTCCTTTGTTATCCTGGCTGTGTTCTGCGGGTCATTGTCATGTTGGAAGACCCAGCCTTGACCCATCTTCAATGCTCTAACTGAGGCAATACATGGTCCCGGTCATCCTCTCCTTAATACAGTGCAGTCTCCCTGTCCCATGTGCAGAAAAACACCCCCAAAGCATGATGCTACCACCCCCATGCTTAACAGTAGGGATGGTGTTCTTGGGCTGGTAGTCAAACATTCTGTTTTGGTCTCATCTGACCACATGACTTTCTCCCATGACTCCTCTGGATCATCCAAATGGTCATTGGCAAACTTAAGACGGGCCTGGACATGTGCTGGTTTAAGCAGGGGAACGTTCCGCGCCATGCATGATTATAAGCCATGACGTCTTAGTGTATTACCAATAGTAACCTTGGAAACGGTGGTTTCAACTCTTTTTAGGTCATTGACCAGCTCCTCCCTTGTAGTTCTGGGCTGATTTCTCACATTTCTTAGAATCATTGAGATCCCACGAGGTGAGATCTTGCATGGAGCCCCAGTCCGACGGAGATTAACAGTTATGTTTAACTTCTTCTATTTTCTAATGATTGCTCTAACAGTGGACCTTTTTTCACCAAGCTGCTTGGCAATTTCCCCATAGCCCTTTCCAGCCTTGTGGAGGTGTACAATTATGTCTCTAGTAGGGATGCAACGATTATAGATTTTAATGGTACGGTTATAGTCTGATAAATAATCACGGTTGTACGGTTATTACGGTTATTATGGACTCATTTATTTTACAACATTAATGTAAAAAAATCACATGAATAAATTTTTTAACAATTGCTAAATTCTTTTGTATTTTCAGTTGGTGTATTTTTTTCTGTAATTCTTGGACAAATGATAATAATAATAACCTAGCAGGCTTTGACTTAAACAGTATAGGTGCCTTTTGAAACCTGTAGTAGGTCATTTTAATGATCTTTTGAATAAATGTAATTTTATATTTGGACTGAATAAATGTATATTATTTTGATTTGTTTGAAGTATTAGTAAAAATGATAAGAGCCTCTCAAAACGAATAATAACAAAGGGTCATCCTGGACTGGGTTCTGCTAGTCATTTTGGACTGGCAGCATTAACGTGTTAACTAGTGATGGGCAGTCCGGTTCTTTCCATAGATTCGGATCTTTCGGCTCAAGCTCCGGCTCTACATTTTAGTGATGGCAGTCCGGCTCTTTTTATAGATTCGGCTCTTCTGGCTCGGCTCCCTTAGAAGAGCCGGCTCTTACGGTCCCACCCCTGCCTGCGCCTGAAGATTCGGCTCTGCTTGTTCGCTACAAAGAATCAGCTCTTAGAGCGGCTCGTTCGCGAACGACCCACCACTAGTGTTTACTCATGCTATTAATTCATAAATCATTAACGCGTTAAAATAATTAAACGTTATTGAACCCCGCCCGGATTTGATCCGCGAGGAGGTTTTTAATGCTGCACAGACCGATTGGAGTGTGGCTCTTTCACGCACCCGTGCAGGCACGCATGCACACACACACAGACATACACACACACACACACACACACACACCAGATGCACGAACAACCAAGAGACGTGTCACGCGCACATATTCTTTTAAACGCGGAGCTTTGTCATACAGTGCGCTAACGAGCATGTCGCATGCCGCACGCAGCTCTTGGTGGTTCTCGGATCTGGTTTGTGTGTGCGTGCGTGAGTGAAACAAAAACACGCGGTGTAGCGGAGGCTTTACGGTTACTTAACCGTGACATTTTAAAGCGCGGTTAATAGTGAAACCGGTTAATCGCTGCATCCCTAGTCTCTAGTGTCTTTGGACAGCTCTTTGGTCTTGGCCATGTTAGTAGTTGGATTCTTACTGATTGTATGGGGTGGACAGGTGTCTTTATGCAGCTAACGACCTCAAACAGGTGCATCTAAATTAGGATAATAAATGGAGTGGAGGTGGACATTTTGAGGGTCTTTAAGGGTCAGAATTCTAGCTGATAGTCAGGTGTTCAAATACTTTTTTGCAGCTGTATCATATAATAAATAGTTAAAAAATCATACATTGTGATTTCTTTAGATTATCTCTCTCACAGTGGACATGCACCTACGACGACAATTTCAGACCACTCCATGATTTCTAAGTGGGAGAACTTGCAAAATAGCAGGGTGTTCAAATACTTATTTTCCTCACTGTATGTTTATTTATTTGTCTGCCCTCTAGGGTGCAGGAAAAGTGTTTACCTGTGCTTAATTGTGTTTAAGCAGATTCCTTAAAGCTGTGGGCCATTAAAGCATGATTAAAACATGCCAAGTTGTCACATTTTAGCAGAGGCGTCATGCCCATTGATATTGGATTTTTTAGCAAACTGGATTTTGCATGCAACCTCTAAATCAATAAAGCCTAATCGTTTCATCTGTTACTTTGCTTCATGGGCAAAATATGATCAGTTCTTAATTTTTTCTTAAGATTCGCTGTTTTAATTATGTGCTTTATTCTGGACAAAATGAATTATTAATGAATTACACAAATTCATACGCAACTGCGCTGGCGCCATCATTGCGCATCGTAGCGGATTACCTGTGTACAAAGATGATAGTTCAAAGTCCATTTCATAATGTTTATATACATTCACCACTAGAGAGGGTATGGAATCATTATGTGTTATTTATGATCAGATTAACAAGTTCTGTTACAGTAATGTTTTTTATCATTACAGGAGGTCAGTCTCCAGGTGCTATAGCAGGAATATCTGTTTTCTTTATATTGCTGATTGGTGCTCTTGTTGCTGCTGGTGTGATATACTATCGCCGTAAGATCGCTGAAGAACAAGAAAAACGGGGTAAGGATCATCTACAGCTGAAGGATTATAATAATCTCTATTCTGCTCTAATACAGATTTAATTTTAAGGTGTAAATAAATGTGCTTATATACAGGTAAGAGCCCTGCACAGGCCTCAAATCTCGGCCCTGGCCTAATACTCTTAAACCCTAGCCCCCCTCTTGTCTGACTGCATCTCAGACTATTTTATCCTCCCCATTACAGTCTGTACTTGCAGCCATTAAAGCAGTTCAGTTTTGTTTCAATGGTGAAGTAGTTTTATCGTATTATTTATTTATGAGGTTAATAAAAAAATTGTTAAATTGTTTGTTGGCCCGAGGCCCAGCCTGAGCAGAATAAAAAGTTGGGGCCTGATGTGCTGGACCTGAAATGCAGGGCTCTGATTCAAGGTTCAAAATTGGTGCAATTTGTATTTGTGGTGATTTTGTTTGGGTTTTTTTTTCAGGTATCAAACAGCATCATATAGACACGTGAATAAAACCAAAAATATAGAGAAAACATATCTTATGTTGTTTAAAGATAAGGACTATGAAAATATGTATTGTAACTAATCTTTATTTTATTAAAAATGTATAGTCAGGTCACTCTACAAAGATTATTGTGGAGTTTATGAGAAGATTATAATTATGATCAGATATCAAATAATATAATGACACAATACATAATGATAAAATCATAATATTGTATCATTAAATGTGTTTGTGTCCTCTGTATTGTTTTGTGTGTTGTTAGATGACATTCATTTAATGATCAACACTTCAAAACCGATGAGATTTATGCACAAGACTGATGACTTCAGCAGCTCAATGTTAGATGAGATCTATTGATGACATAACAGATGATCAAACATCCCAAGTGTGGACTTAATTTGCCCTTTAGGTGCAAATCTCTCAATATTTATATTTTTTTGTGTTGCTTGGGCGGCCTGAGCTGCTCGACACATCAACACTGATTTAACCAATGGTGTGAGTTTAGCACAAGATCTGTGATGTAAACAGTGGCAGATGTTCAGAAACACACACTTGAAAACATTTACTGGATTAGCTTATTGCTATTGGTGGAGTCACAAAAACGACACACTTCAGTTTACATTTTTAATAGTCTTCATTTTATAAAACACAAAACATCACTGTAGACTTGGAATTAAGCCCTTTCCCCTTTATTATTTGATTCATGGATCCGGACACCAATTGTCTTGCCAAGAAAAAATCTTTAATATATATATGTCAGGAGAGAAACCAGTAAAGATGTTCTATTTATGACAGCCTATACATTTCTTTAATTCTCCTTCCTTTCACCCCGTCATCCCTCCGTTTCGCTGGGGTGGTACAGTAAGGTTTGAGCTTTTATACATCACAGAAAGACTTCCTTGTAAGGTAGAAAAACATGTTGCTTAAGCATCTCAAATATAGAACATATATGTTATGCTAGCACATGGCACAGTCCACTCCTATATTAAGATACTATTCTTAGTGTATACTTCTATGGTGCTTTGCAAACTGTACACATCTGACATGTCATTTTCAATTAAGCGTATTACCCTCTTTCAATCCCCTGACATGTGATCCATATTATCTATAGTCTCGTGCATTCAAACACATGCATTTAACACTCCATAAGATAACACAACTGATTATGAATATAAAGAATAATAATACAGATACATAATATATAATAATAAAATCATATTACAATAATACATTTTAATAAAAGAATAAATTTAATAATAAAAGACTAAATTTCAAGTCTTCATCTCCCTCCACTGGAACTACGGCCGTCAGTTCCACACCATTACTCTCAGGTGGCCAACCTATTAAAGTTATAGTGAGGAGAAGAAATTGCAGACCAAGAGATAGTCAGAAAGGACAGAAGAATAGAAAAGAAAGGAAAGAAAAACAAAACAAATAACAAAAACCCCAACCCATGGTATGTCCCCGTATACTATGTGTCAATTAACGACTATGTGTAAGCATTTAAAATGAACCCCAATCATCCTATTCCTTAGGGTTGAAAATCAGTAAGCGAGTGTGCATTGTTATGTGGTTGTGTATTATGTGTAAAATCTCCTATTTCCAACCATCTCTAATCAATGTCAATGGAATTGATTCCTGAAATGGAAACAGAGAAATAATTAAACATCACTTCTTTGTTCCCATTCTTTAAAGATAATGGACGAACATTGCTCAATCTCAGGCCATAAGACATTATCATCATTTTGTTCATTCACTAAGCAAGGTTTAACTTGTGACCAATGATACCATCTATCTGTCCCTACACCCTTCCCTTTGAGGCAAACACTTGTATCAGTTGTTAAGAGTATCTCATATGGTCCCTCCCATCTAGGCTCTAAACCTTTCCTAGCAATGCGTTTGACCATAACAAAACTGCCTAACTCGGGAATATGTGGAGTATCAGTAGTGGTGTGTTTTGTGTCCCATTGCTGTTGAGCTTCTCGCACTTTCTTATTATTGTCTTTAATAGCTTTGTCCAGCATTGCGAGATAGCGTCGTAACTTTTCTTGGAACAAAGTAGAATCTCCTCCTGTTCCCGCAGGTGGTGGAGTGTCAGGAGGTAGAACCATTGCTCTTCCAGTCATTAATTCAAAAGGTGTTAATCCTGTAACTCTGTTTGGAGTTGCTCTTAAATTCCACAAAATAGCAGGTAATAGTTTATGCCAACCTTGGCCAGTTTGCAGAATAGCCTTGGTTAGAGATGTTTTCAGTGATCGGTTCATTCGTTCTACCATTCCTGAACTTTGTGGATGATATGGAATGTGGAATTTCTGTTTAATCCCCATTAACTTCATTGCTTCCTTCATCAGTTTTCCAGTGAAGTGAGTTCCATTGTCAGAATCAAGTTCATAAGGAAGACCCCAGCGGGGAAAGACTTCCTCCACCATTACTCGTGCTGCTGCTTCAGCCGTGCAAGTTTTCGTAGGGAATGCTTCAACCCACCTAGTAAACCTGTCCAAAATTACTAGAATATAGTGGTACCCTCCACTGGGTGATAAAGGTCCTGTGAAATCGATTTGCAGATGTGTCCATGGACCTGTAGGTCTAGGTGCATGTGACATTCGCACCTTTACAGATTTTCCCACATTTGCTTTTATGCAGATCAAGCATCTTCTACAGTAATCATCAATGTCTCTCATCATTCGTGGCCACCACCAAGTCTCACTGATTTGAGCTTTCATTGCTTTTGCTCCAGCGTGCACTTTTCCATGATACAGCTGCATTAGTTCTCTTCTTGTTCCGATAGGCATTACCACTTGGCCTGTTGGAATTCTCCAAATACCTTGATCATCTTCTTTTGCTCCTGCTTTTATCCAGTGTTCTTTCTCTTCATCTGTCTCCATTTGATATGACAGAAGGTGGAGCTCAAGATTATCTTTGCTGTTTTCCTTTACCAAGGTAACAGGAGTAAGAGGAAGTAGAGCTGCTTCTCTAGCTGCTGCATCTGCTGCCGTGTTACCCTGACTTTCTTTGGACTTGTCAGATTGATGTGATTTTACTTTGATCACGGCTGCTTCTCTGGGTAAGTGACAAGCTGCAATCAAGCGACGAATTATGGAAGCATGTTGTATTTCGCTTCCACTGCTAGTGATAAGTCCACGTCTTTTCCACAGGGCTAGATAGTCGTGGACCACGCCTAAAGCATCATTTCCTGGAATATCATTCAGAATGGTGGCAGGATTGGCTACAATAGGATGCGGTTTTGGTGTTACACTGTTAAGTCTTGTGTAATCGATGGTTAATCGCCATGAGTTGTCTGATTTCTTGACAGGCCATACAGGACTATTACTGGTTGATGAAGCCTGTCTGATAATTCCTTCAGCTTCCAAGTCTGCCACTATCTCTTCCACGGCTTGTCTTGCTTCAGGTCGGATGGGGTACTGTTTATGAGGGGCATGTATTGGTCCTTTAATAACAATGGGGTCAATGTTGGCTTTGCCACAATCCAATTTGTGTTTAGCCCAAACATCTGGATATAAACTGCACAGAAGACCCCACACACCGTCTTTTCCCCAGTCTCTAATAATTGGCTTTGCTGTACCAACAGACCATAGATTACAAGTGCGATCTTCATGTGGTATTATCCCAGCTGTTGTAGTGATTTGACGGCTGTCAGTGAATATGATCATGTTTAACAATGGAAGGATGTCCATGCCAATAAGGCTTCCTTGTGAATTCGGTCCCACCCAGAAAGATGTCCATAAGACTTCATCTTCATGTATTTGCAGAGGAACTTGTATACTTTTGCGAAATTTTGTGATACCACCTCCAACTCCTTCAACTTCCATAGTTTCATTTGTTGTAGGTAGGTTCAGATCTGTTATTGAAATTGCTGCTCCTGTGTCAACTAAAATGTCACATGGGTGGCCCCCTATTAATGCATTGATGAAAAGGCGATTATCTCTTTTCTTATTAATACAGGGGGCCACTGATTCCTATTGCGGATGCATAATTCCCTCAATGAGCTGACGAACTTGTGCTTCAGTCCATGTCTTCCCTTGAGAGTTTTCATCATAATTTTTCGCACTGACCTGTTTAAATGATGGACCTTGACCTTCTGATCCACCTCCTTTAGCCCAGCAATCTTTTCTAACATGGCCAGGCTTTCCACAGTTGAGACAAACAATCAGCTTCTTCTTTGTGTCCATGTTGTATTGAGCTGTCGCCACTCCTCTTCGATATGACTTGTTTCCTTCTTCCTTGTTTGATCTCATAGCCATCTCTAGGCGGCCAGCCCATTGCATAATTTGGTCAAATGTCTCACCTGGGTTGACTCCAAGTAACAAGGCTTGTTGGTATTTTGTGCTCAGTCCATCCACAAGTGTGTCGGTAAACTGTACATCATCTCTGTCAGGTTGTTTCTTAGCACAGAGTGCCCATCTCTCATAAGCATTCCACTTACGCAGAGCATATTCATCTGGAGATTCATTATCCTTTTGCTTAATCAATGTCACTGACGTGAAAGGAATTTTACCGCTGCCTAAGATTTCTTGGATTTCTTTTCGGAACCCATCTAATGCTTGCCAAAGACCCAGGGGTCGTCCCTGGCCATCAACCCACAAATCCATCCATTGGGCTGTTGTTATCGAAGCTGGCAAGCGTTCCCATCTGTCTCTTGCAAATTTTAGCTTTAACAATAGTGTGAATATCTCTTAATGTCATTTGATGTGCTTCAACCAGAGAGTCTAATTCTCTCCAAAACTCTGTGTTTGGATCTTGTCTCTTTAAAGGAGGCAGGGCTGTGAGAATGGCTTGACGTTCTCCTGGTGTGAATGGTCTCTCTTCTGTCATCATTTCAGATTCTTCTCTTTTAATTGCAGGTGAAGAACTTTCAGGACCGATTTTATCAATTGTGATCATGTCATCATCTCTTGTCTCATCACCCCAGTCAGATCCATTATCACGAGCTGGTGTACATCGTAGCATGTCTCTATTTGGCTGGGCTGATTTAGATCTCATTATTATTGGAGCTGCTTGTGCAGATGCAATATACATTTTGTCAACTGGACCTTCATTTGATCTTGAAGCCTGAGGCTGCATCAGAGGTTTAGAAGAACTTCTATATTGTTCAGGCAATGTTGGATAAGTTGGGTTGTAAGGAGGAGGTGTTACAGTTATTGTGGATTTTTCTGGTGTTTGTGAATATTTCCTTTCAGCTTCAGTTATTATATTTGTCCAATCTGGATCAAATGAATCATCACTGGTTGTATCTTCTTTAACTGAACATTTAATAGACATGATTTTATTCAACTTGTTATATGCTTCAACTTGAGGCTTCATTGCTTCAACAAGTGAAACTGGACACCCATTAATGCCACAACAAATTCCTCCTTGTTTCACAATCCAACTAGCAGCCAGTATTGGGAATACTTTTGTCTTGATAGAGTCTTTTTGGGACTCGAACCAGCTTAACTGTACATCCATAGATGCGTTGATATCCAGTCCATTTTTTAAAAACTTAGTTTGCTTCTTCTTCTTTTTATCCAAATACCAAACAGATATCATTTTGCTGTTACATCCACTTGCCATCTTGCAAATTATTTGTCCCTCAGTTTCTCTTGTATTTTCAAAACAGCAGGACTATTTGTGTGTGTGTGTGTGTGTGTGTGTGTGTGTGTGTGTGTGTGTGTGTGTGTGTGTGTGTGTGTGTGTGTGTGTGTGTGTGTGTGTGTGTGTGTGTGAATTCCAAGGGAGGCCCCAACAGCAGCAAGGCTATTTTAGGGCCCTATAAAATCCGTTTTATTTTTTCCCAAATTCCGTTTTATTTTTTCCCAAATTCCGTTTTCTCCGTTTTAATTTTTGCAAAGTCCGTTTTATCCGTTTTAATTTTTGGCAATTATATTTTTTACCCTTTACTTTTATTTTAGTCATAAAAAGAGTGTGCCTTTTAACGTTAATGATTAAAATGTAAATGATTTGGGGGAAAAACTGGATAACAGGATTACTTTTAATGACTATAAAAGATGCATTTACACACGCACATACACACGCGCGCGCACGCGCACACACAACTCAATTCAATGCATTGTTTTTTTTAGTGTTGTTGCAGGAGGAGGCTACAACAAGGTGTCAACACAGTGGTGCCTTCAGAAGTGCCTTAAACACATCAATCCAGCGGAACGCGATCCATATTTTATACACAATCGCTTGAAATGCATATAACTTTACAAACATACACAGGATAGTGATCTGACTTAGGACAGCATGAGCATGCAGCTCTTTTCACGAGCGAAAGAGAGACAGAGAGCGGCGCCATGACGCAGATGATTATATTTTAAATGCGAGGGATAGTTAGTTTGCCTCAGCTCGCTTGAAATGCATAAAACTGAACAAACATACACAGGATAGTGATCTGACTTAGGACAGCATGAGCGCGCAGCTATTTGCACGTGCGAGCGAAAGAGAGACAGAGAGCGGCGCCATGATGTAGATGATTATATTTTAAATGCGAGGGATAGTTAGTTTGCCTCAGCTCGCTTGAAATGCATAAAACTGAACAAATACATGAGGATTTGTGTTCGCACTTCGGACAGATGGGTGAGCGCGTGCATGTGAGAGAGGTACAGTGAGACAGACATGGATGAGAGAGTGCATGTATCTTTGCGCTCACCGTGAACAGAGTGTTGACTAAACTTCCAAACTAACAGTTCTCCGGTCACATAAAAGTCATGTGAGACCTGCTCGGAACTAAGTGCTTAGCGTCGAATTTCTTATTTTTTTCGCTGACGAAAGCGGAGTCGTGGAGAGCCGCTTCGCCATGGTTTCAGTGTTTTGGAGGAGGTCTGAAACGACGGGAGGGGGCGTGTCGCCCAGATTTACTTCCCCCGGTCTGCATTTCCCACAGACATACGTTCGTCTCCCACACAAAAACATAATTTTATTCAAAATATGTAAAATTCCGCGAAGTTCCGCGTTTATACTAGATTCCGTGTTAATTAGCCAATTCCGCGATTCCGTCCGCGATTCCGTGATCGCGGAAATTATAGGGCCCTACTATTTATATGTGTGTGTGCGTGTGTGTGAATTTCAGGGGAGCCTCTCGGCTTCTTTCTGCTTCTCTTCTCTCTAACCTGCTCTAGTTTACTCGAGGAACAAAGAAGGGGGGAAATAAAAAAACAAAATAAAATGAACTAATTATTTATAAGTAACTTAATCAATTTTATATTTCCTTTTTCTTCTATTTTTTCCTTATTTTATTTAATTTAATTTTTTTCAAGTTGCTATCAGATCAGTATCCTCCTTAAACACTGAACAGCTTCATTGTCAAAATTAAAATGCACGCGATTCTAGCTCCTTTTTATTGATTCCCTTCCTCTAAGGGTTCAATTCCCAGCGTATTTAAACGTTTTAGGGTTTCTTCGTATCTTCTATACTGCACTGCACTAACTCGGAGCACAGACCCGCCACTTTAAATCGCAATAAATCACCACTGTCACACTATCCTCGTTTCCTTCTGAAACGATTCTTCGGTGTGTTGGAAATATTTTAGAGATTACTCTGCCATCGTTTTTACAGTCTCGCCATATTCCAACCACCTCCCAGTCATGACAGCTGATTGCTAAATCGCCTTACAGCTATCCCAATATATTGACTAAATGGTCTTCTTTCTAAAAAAGATCCACTTTTTTATAAGTCTTTTCAAACATAGAAAAGACTACCCCAGCTTCATTCAATATTTTTTAGAGGTTTACTGATCAGAGCAACTCAAATAAGCCACATCAAATTTATATTATTTAAATTATTTTACTATTACTGACATACTGTATATATTCATTGGCAACACAACTGATGTTTAAATGACACAGTTCTTTTAAGCAGTTTCAGTCAAAGTCCAATCATCAGGCAGACTTATAATTATTTTGAAATAAAATAAAGTCTTACCTGAAATTATTGAGACAAATGCCTGAAGATGCAATCCTTGTTCGTGACGCCAAATTGTAGACTTGGAATTAAGCCTTTTCCCCTTTATTATTTGATTCACGGATCCGGACACCAATTGTCTTGCCAAGAAAAAATCTTTAATATATATATGTCAGGAGAGAAACCAGTAAAGATGTTCTATTTATGACAGCCTATACATTTCTTTGATTCTCCTTCCTTTCACCCCGTCATCCCTTAGTTTCTCTGGGGTAGTACAGTAAGGTTTAAGCTTTTATACATCACAGAAAGACTTCCTTGTAAGGTAGAAAAACATGTTGCTTAAGCAAATATAGAACATATATGTTATGCTAGCACATGGCACAGTCCACTCCTATATTAAGATACTATTCTTAGTGTATACTTCTATGGTGCTTTGCAAACTGTACACATCTGACATGTCATTTTCAATGAAGCGTATTACCCTCTTTCAATCCCCTGACATGTGATCCATATTATCTATAGTCTCGTGCATTCAAACACATGCATTTAACACTCCATAAGATAACACAACTGATTATGAATATAAAGAATAATAATACAGATACATAATATATAATAATAAAATCATATTAAAATAATACATTTTAATAAAAGAATAAATTTAATAATAAAAGACTAAATTTTAAGTCTTCAATCACCAAACCATTAACTGTTTGAGACAATAAAAATTTTTCTTATCATAACAAATACATTAATAGAGATCATAATTAGGCTACTCAGCTTTCAGATAATTTCAAAATTGACCCATATGACTGGTTTTGTGGCCCAGGGTCACAAATGTGTTGATCATTTGTTATTTGTTTTATTTGCCTTGTTAAAATAGAATGAATCCATCAGATTTATATTTCAGTGAAAAAAAATATTTCTTTATGAGAATATGAGCTGATGTTTATAATCAGTAAATAATACACTTAATAGATGAAAATCACCTGAATTGATTTCATTTCTCTGTTTCTGTTTCTGCTTCTGTCTGCTGCTATTACAGATGTAATAAAAATACTGGAAGTGGATGAGGGGAAATCTGCTGATCTGAAGACTGAAGTTGATACTGACCTACAGACAGTTGATCTGATAGAGTGGAGATTTGGAGAAACTCTCATTGCTGAAATCAATCCTGTAAACAAAATCCCCATTACATATGATGGTGCATTCGGAGGTAAACTGAATCTGAATGATCAGACTGGAGATCTCAAAATCGATGACATCAGACAGAAACACACTGGAGATTATACACTGAAGATCATCAGAGATGGAGAAACCTCATACACGAGATTCAGTGTGTTTGTCAGAGATGAGTAACTCAAATCTGTCAGTGTAATAATTATTTTATTATCATCTGTACTCTGAAGGGCTGTGACAGTGGCGTACCGGGAGGGGGGGACGGGGGGAGCTACGTTAAACAAATGTTTAAAGCGTAACTAAACCCCAGGTCAGAGCCTGACTCCACCCACTTGCAATATTTGAAAAATGCGAGAAAAGTGGGCAGATCCCAACGGAGATAGAGGGGACGACGAACTAGCTCGTACCAAGCATTGGTGAGATCGTAACAAGGGCGTGATGAGCTTGAACCTGCTTACGTCACGAGTTACTTTTTGGACCCAACATCCAATAGAAAAATTCAACTGCAAAATCCAAATGTCAAAAAACTTACTAATCAATGAACAGCACTAATAAAGCATCATTCTTACAGATCAGTAACTAAAAAAAGTTGGTTAAGGGTTTAGTTCCCTTTCAGTCGGTCACTACGACGTCGCGTCGTGACCGACGAGTTGGGGACTCGCTTGGAGAGACCAATCTGCTTCGAATACTACTAAAACGCCAATGAACTTGGCATTGAGATATTTGCATAATGCTGGCGCCGCCCCGCCAGGTGCGTATATAAGCCACAGGTGCAAATATAGAATCAGCTTTTTATCGCTTCGAAAGCCGACAGTATCTGCTACTGAGAAGCTACTCTCTGCTCTGGTGGGAAACGATTGCTGAAGTTGGTTGGACAAGCAGTACCACAGCGGACGCCGCAGTTTTCCACTACTCTGCATCTTTTTTGTTTTGAGTTATTAGTGAGTGCGTTGCTGATCCCTGTGCGCATCATCAACTGAGCATCTAAGAGTGAATTTCCCTAAAAGAGTGATACGGAGAGCTTTGTGCCTTGTTAAAGGCAGCCACTCTCTCGTATATCCGGAGATCAGCGTCCTTTTCAGGATGGCTTTTCGTCCGTGTGTTCTTGGATGCGGCAAGTACATGGGTCCAAAGGACGGTCACGAGCGCTGTCTTTCATGCTTGGGCATCGAGCATGCGGAGGCGGCGTTCGCTGGGGGTGCATGTTCTCATTGCGAGGAGATGTCCCTTCTGGATCTACGCAGGCGGTTGTCGTTTCTACGGGAACGGCGTCCGCGTCCGGTGAGTTCTGACCGCCGCCACGGAGCGGCTGCGAAGCTCTCTAAGGACGATCTGCGTTTAACTGTGCTGAGCCGGTCGGGGGATTCGTCCTCCGGCTCTCAGCCTTCCCGTCCTCAGCCGGTAGAGGTGCCTATGGAGACTGCAGCCTCGTGTTCTACGAGCGCTGTAGAATCCGTTGCGCCTCCCTCTGGACCCGCTTCGACCGCAACACCCGAGGGTGGAGCCCCTCTTTCTGAAGCGGACTCCGACGTTCTTCCTCCCTCTGGTCGGGTTGTGACGCCGGAGTTTGACCCGGAGATGGTGGCTGTGCTCTCTCGGGGTTAACCCCCCACAGCCCGAACCATCCCGCCTGGATGATTGGTTCTTTGGAGCTGCCCGGGCTTCACAGCCCTCTCCACCAGTACCTTTCTTCCCCGAGGTGCACGAGGAGCTGTCACGGACTTGGAAGTCGCCGTACTCTACCCGGTTACGGCCGATTCAGCCCTCCCCCCTCACCTCCCTCACCAACGGAGCCGCTAAGGGTTATACGGGGATTCCCCCTGTAGAGCGCGGCGTCGCGATGCAGCTGTGTCCGACCACCGCTGCCTCCTGGAAGGATCGCCCAACCCTTCCCTCTCGGGCTTGTAGACAGTCGTCCGGTTTAACGGGCGCTGCCCATCAGGCTTGTGGAGAGGCGGCTTCGGCTCTGCATGCAATGGCTTTGCTGCAGGTCCATCAAGCGAAGGCCTTACGAGATCTGCATGAGGGAGGACACAACTCACCCGTCTTCTCGGAGCTCCGGGCTGCCATTGATTTGGCTCTCCGTGCTACGAAGGTGACGGCGCAGGCGATTGGTCGTGCGATGTCTACACTCGTGGTCCAAGAACGCCACCTATGGTTGTGTCTGGCGGACATGACGGAAGCGGACAAGAACAAGTTTCTGGACGCTCCAGTGTCGCAGACTGGCCTTTTCGGCGAGTCGGTGGAGTCTTTTGCACAGCAATTCACCGCCGCTCAGAAGCAGACTGAAGCGATCTCCAAGATCATGCCCCGGCGCAAGAGGCCTGCCTCTCGTCCACCAGCACCGGCTGCCCAGTCTGCTCCTCGCCGAGGGCGCCCTGCGGCGGCTGCCTCCGCCCCCCCCCCTAGGAAGTCATCCAGACAACGGAGGGGGAACAGCCGTCGACAGCCCGCCCCGCCCGCTCCACCCGCTTCCCGTGGTCGCAAACGGGGATCTAAGCGGCCCTTAGACGGGCGACCTGGATTCGGATGGGATCACTCTTCGGGAGGTGGTGAACGCACCACTCCTTCCCCCGGAGGAGGGCCGGGTGGAAAATCTTTGGTTTCGTTTTGTTTCTGTTCCGCCGGCTTCTCAGCCGGCACCCACAAAACCACAAAAAGAGTGCATTCCTATTCCTTCTCCAGGTCTTCAGAGGATCGAGAGAGCCGTGAGCGGGCATTCATCTGCTCATCCTCCCTCTCCTCCATTGCCAGCGGGGGTTCTGAGGAGTCCGAGCTCTCCATTGCGGAGACCGGACCACCAGCACCCTCAGCGGTCTCAGGTCAGTGTCACAACACACACACACACTGTAGTTGCGTGCGCTCTTACGGCGCGCGCACCGGCAGTCTCACCTGTTCCGCTCGTCTGCCCCACCGCGAGCTCTCCGGTTGTGCCGTTAATTCCCCTCGCACGGTCTCTGGAAGCTTGGCTTCAGCTTACCAGCCCGTCTCGATGGGTATTACGCACAATCCGCCTCGGTTACGAAATTCAGTTCAACCGGCACATACCCAAATTCTCGGGCATTCGTTTCACTACAGTGAAAGCGTCCGATGCACATGTACTGCGTGCAGAACTCGATGTCCTCCTGGCAAAGGACGCGATCGAACCGGTCCCTCCAACCGAGATGAGCTCGGGGTTTTACAGCCCGTATTTCATAGTTCCAAAGAAGGGCGGTGGGTTACGACCGATCTTGGATTTACGCGTTCTGAACCGATCTCTCCAAAGACGATCCTTCAGAATGATAACGCCGAAACTGATATTTCAGTCAATACGGCCCCAAGATTGGTTTGCAGCAATAGATCTGAAAGACGCGTACTTTCATGTGTCCATTCTCCCTCGCCACAGACCGTTTCTGCGCTTTGCGTTCGAGGGGCAGGCATACCAATACAAAGTACTACCGTTCGGGCTGTCTCTCTCTCCCCGTGTATTTACGAAAGTAGTGGAGGTGGCGTTAAAGCCCCTGAGAGAGAGCGGTGTTCGCATTTTGGCTTACCTCGACGATTGGCTTATAATAGCGCATTCTCGACGGACGCTTTGCGAGCACAGAGACTTAACGCTTCGGCATCTCGCCCGTCTGGGTCTTCGGGTCAACTGGGAAAAGAGCAAACTTTGCCCCACGCAGAGGATCTCTTTTCTCGGGATGGAACTGGACTCGATCGATTTATCAGCACGTTTAACAGAAGCGCGTGTCCAATCAATTCTGACTTGCCTTGGTTCTTTCCGAGGGAAGAACGCGGTCCCTCTGAAACAATTTCAGAAGCTCCTGGGAAATATGGCAGCAGCCGCGGCCGTGACACCGCTCGGGCTGCTCCATATGAGACCGCTTCAGCGTTGGCTTCACGATCGAGTCCCGAGGAGAGCGTGGCGCGCCGGCATTCACCGTGTAGCCATTACACCTGCGTGTCGTCTAACATTCACCCCGTGGTTAGACCCTGCGTTTCTGAGAGCAGGGGTCTCCATGAGACAGATTTATTGGCATGCTGTTGTTCACACAGATGCATCCAACACGGGGTGGGGAGCCACGTACAACGGGCTTGCAGCTTCGGGGGTGTGGACAGCACCCCAGCTGCACTGGCATATCAATTGCCGCGAGTTGTGGGCTGTATATCTGGGACTCGTACGCTTTGCTACGGAGCTGCGAGGGAAGGATGTACTAGTACGCAACGACAACACTGCGACCGTTGCGTATATCAACCGTCAAGGCGGTTTGCGCTCTCGTCACATGTCGCATCTCGCCCGTCATCTCCTCCTTTGGAGTCAGAAGCATCTGAGGTCCCTTCGTGCCATTCACATTCCGGGTTCGCTCAATACAGCGGCAGACGCGCTTTCCCGAGCTGCGCGCCCCGGAGAATGGCGACTCCACCCCCAGACGGTACAGCTAATTTGGAAGAAGTTCGGTCGTGCGCAGATAGATCTATTTGCGTCCCCGGACGATACCCACTGTCGCCTGTTTTATTCACTAACCGAGGGCAGCCTCGCCGTGGATGCGCTGACACACAGCTGGCCGCGGGGGATGCGCAAATACGCGTTTCCACCAGTGAGTTTAATCGCACAGACGCTGTGCAAAGTCAGGCAGGACGAGGAGAGCCTTCTACTGGTCGCTCCTTACTGGACGACCAGGAATTGGTTTCCAGAACTAATGCTTCTCCTGAGGAAGGACCTTCTTTCTCAAGGAGGGGGCACATTATGGCACCCGCGCCCCGACCTGTGGGATCTCCACGTTTGGTCGTTGAGCGCGCACAAGGTTTAGGTGATTTATCGCAAGCAATATCTAACACCATCGCCGCGGCTCGAGCTCCGTCCACAAGACGGGCTTACGCGCTTAAGTGGAACCTTTTCGTCGGTTGGTGCTCTTCGCAACGCGAGGACCCTCGAGAATGCCCTATTAATGTTGTGCTTTCATACCTTCAACGCCGGTTAGATGGTAGGCTGTCACCCTCCACCATTAAAGTTGATATCGCTGCTATTTCTGCTAATCACTCACTTATTAACGGCAGATCAGTCGGCCAACACGACTTAGTTATTAGGTTTTTAAGAGGCGCTCGTAGGCTAAACCCCTCGCGTCCTCCCTCTATTCCTTCTTGGGACCTGTCCATGGTGCTGAAAGCCCTGCGGGAAAACCCATTCGAGCCTTTGCAGTCTGTGAGTTTGAAGTTTTTATCAATGAAAACTCTGACCCTACTCGCATTGGCCTCTGTTAAGAGGGTAGGTGACCTTCATGCATTCTCTATCGACGATTCGTGCCTTCAGTTTGGCCCTGCTGTCTCGAGTGTTACATTGAGACCCAGACCAGGCTACGTGCCCAAAGTGCCCACCACTCCCTTCAGAGATCAAGTGGTGAGCCTACAAGCTCTGCCCGCGGAGGCGGCAGACCCAACCATGGCTTTATTATGCCCCGTACGAGCGTTACGCATCTACGTGGATCGCACACAAAGCCTTAGGACCTCAGATCAGCTCTTTGTTTGTTACGGTGGTCAGCAGAGAGGGAAAGCTGTCACTAAGCAGAGGATGTCTCATTGGATAGTTGATACTATCGCCCTTGCTTATAATCTGCAGGGCATTCCTTGTCCATTTAATTTGAGAGCTCACTCTACTAGAAGTGTTGCCTCATCTTGGGCACTCGCTCGTGGTTCCTCGCTAACAGACATCTGCAGAGCTGCTGGTTGGGCGACACCTAATACGTTCACTAGATTTTACAGTGTTCGTGTCGAGCCTGTCTCCTCTCGTGTTCTTTCCTCGTTAGGGGAAGCACAGAGAACAGGCTCGCAGGTCGGCTTGCAGCCTCCGACTGCTGCTCCAAACTGAGCTCAGTATGGAAGGCCATCGAGGCAAAAACGCGTAATAATTTGTTTTGCCTTCCTCCGCTGCCTTGGCAGCCGGATGTTGCGGAGCATCCGCTGCCAGCCTCTCACTAGCTGTATCCTCGCGAACCTGTGTTTGGCTCGGGCATCCACATTGCGTCCCACCGGGTTCCTTTGTGAGTATTTTTCCGTGGGGTTAATCCTACTAGCCCACGTTTCCCTCAGCAGAGCACTGCTTTGCTTACACAGCCACGGCTGTCATTTATACCTCAACTACGGTTGACTTTCGCCCACCAATAGCCCTTAACGGGGCGGTGGCTTCCGCAGCGTCCCTATACCGCTCAGATAGGGCGCTTCCCAGTCGCTGGCACTACTGTGGGTTAAAGGAACATCTAGTGCCCGGCCTTCTGCCTTAAAACCTAATTCTCCTTATCCTTAAGTGGAACCGGAGGGCTTTACGCAGACACTGGAAGAGGTCAGCCCTCAGTGGCGTTTTGGTAGGGATTCCCAATTCGTCGGTCACGACGTGACGTCGTAGTGACCGACTGAAAGGGAACGTCTCGGTTACGTATGTAACCCTCGTTCCCTGAAGGAGGGAACGGAGACGTCACGTCCCGTCGCCACAGGGCTGCTCCCTGCTGTTTATCGGCCGGTCACACTTTCCGGCTTTCTCAGCGAAAAAGAAGCTGATTCTATATTTGCACCTGTGGCTTATATACGCACCTGGCGGGGCGGCGCCAGCATTATGCAAATATCTCAATGCCAAGTTCATTGGCGTTTTAGTAGTATTCGAAGCAGATTGGTCTCTCTAAGCGAGTTCCCAATTCGTCGGTCACGACGTGACGTCTCCGTTCCCTCCTTCAGGGAACGAGGGTTACATACGTAACCGAGACGTTACTCTTTAACTAATTAGTTAAAGTGGCAGTGAATCAAAAAAATGTATTTTACTTGATAATTAATTATGTAAGAGGTCATAATACTTAAATGAACATCCTGCAAGCTTCAGAATTGAAAACGTCCTTGTTACTGAAATATAATAGTTTTTGGCACCAAGCCAAGAAAACAGTCAGTTCAGGAATGTGCAAATGTGTGACGTCAATGATGATAACGATTACTTTTGTAGCCCTGCCCACATGTTCACATGACACATGCAGGGGCAAAGCAACTCATATTCAGTGTCTCAACAATCTGTAAACATGTTTTTAAAGGAACAGTATGTAATAAATTTATATCAATCAATCATAAAATGGCCCTGATATGTCACCAGACATTAAGAAATCATTTTCATTTCAAATACTTAAATCACTGACAAAAGTGGTCTGGCCAGGATATTGTCATTTAAAAAGTGGAGTTGCAGCCCAGTTTGATTGCAGTACCAGTTTTAGCCACAAGTTTTGTGATTGCAATACCAGTTTTGGCCACAATCCTACACACTGTTCCTTTAAAGATTGCCAAATGTAACCCAAATGACTTTTAAATACATTTTTTCTCTTAAACATTTTTCTTAAACACTAAATTCAAGAAAAAATTCAAGAAAAATTTGTTTACTGTGTTGTATACAGTAATTTAGTCACGTTGAGTTTAAAATTTTTGTTTCTACTTCATTATACGCATTGTCATTTATGTGTATAATGTGTATAACTCTTGAACACCCAGAATCTTTTGTGGCTCAAACATATATGTGTTCGGCTGCTATTTTTACACATTAATGTTTTTAAAACAATTTCCGGGGAATGAACCTATCCGATCATAGCAGTTGGCATTTATGTCCAGGTCTTCAATGCGGCCCGGCCCTTAAAATTAGCAATTTCTTCAGAGAGCCACTTATCAATCTTACAAAATAGCCTATTACTTATTGCTTTTGATGTTTTTCAATTTTAAAACCATGCAAACATTATAATTAGACCTCAGGCAACAGTATAAAACAATAAAATCAACAGGTTCATGGTCCCTTTAAACTCAATTTTAGCTGCATTTTGAAAATGCGGTTCAATTTGTTTTCATTCAACACTCTAAAAACAAACGGTGCTATATAGCACCAAAAGTGGTTCTTTGCTCGTAATCATAGAAGAACCGTTTTTAGTGCAATATAGCACCTGTGAAGCACCAGTGAAGCACCTGTGTAGAACCATATAGTGCTATGTAGAACCACATGTGGTGCTATATGGCACCTATATGGTTCTACACAGGTGCTTCACCGGTGCTATATGGCACTAAAAACGGTTCTTCTATGATTACGAGCAAAGAACCACTTTTGGTGCTATATAGCACCTTTTTTTAGAGTGAAGGCCAATGTACATCCCTGTATTTCCAGTGTGAAAAGCATGTAACGACTTGCCCCCAAGTCATTGAAACAGCTTGCCCCAAACTTACATTTGTGCTAATGTTGGCTAAATCTTAGGGTTAGCTCAACATAGCATGTTAGCTAAAGTATCAAAAGACACATTATTGTCTCCTCTGTTTTGTGCAAAAAATATTACTTAACAAAGTTGTATTGCATAAAATGTAAAGTGCACATTTCTTACTTTTTAATCCAAAAAAATAAGAAAATGTGCTAACGTCAGTTAAGAGCGAACTTGACCACATGTGAACACAAAGTTGACTGTAGAAGAAGTCATCACAAAAAGTGGCTATTTGATTTTTGAGATAGAGCCTCTAGTGTTGGAGTTAGGAACAGTGTGACAATTTACCTCGCTCTCCCCTAGTGGTAATTATCCATTATATACTAGTACTTATTAGATACTAGTAGCTATTAAATAGATACCAATGCTTATTTTGTGGGCACTAGTACTTAATTATTTGATACCAGTGCCTATTAAACAAATATTAGTACTTATTCGTAAGATACTAGTACCTATTAAATAGGTAGTAGTTCTTATTTATTAGATACGGGTACTTATTAATTAGCTGCTAGTAAGATAATTTATTTTACCAGTAAGATTTTAATTTTACTCGTCAGTGGCCATTCTGACTAGTCCATTAACTGTTGTAAAAGACACTATTGTTTAATATATAAGTACTAGTACTTAATGAATAAGTACCAGTGTTTCATAATACTTACTAGTATCCCATTCTTAATCCATAGGGTTTATTATATAGTTGGTCCAGCTATAACACTCTTCAACTCTTTTTGGAAGGTTTAGGAGTGTGTTTATAGGAATTTTGATCATTCTTCTAAAAGTACATTTGTAAGATCAGACACTGATGTTGGACAAGATGGCCTTGCTCGTAGTCTCTGCTCTAATTCATCCCAATGATCTTCTATTGGGTTGAAGTCAGGATTCTGTGCAGGCCAGTCAAGTTCCTCCAAGCTCACTCATTCATGTCTTTATGGACCTTGCTTTGTCATGTTGGAACAGGAAGGGGCCATCCCCAAACTGTTCCTTCAAAGTTGGAAGCATGAAATTGTCCAAAATGTCTTGGTATGATGAAGCATAAATAGTTCCTTTCACTGGAAGTGATTGGAGCACCTGAATTCAAAGATTTGGAGGGTCATTCCAAAACGTTTGGCAATATAGTGTATTTCCCATGTCTCAGTCATTCACTCCCTGTGCAACTTCATTCACTTGGTGACAATACAAGGTGTCACTGTGACCTTTTTGCTTCAGCACTGGCACTCAGAGATCAATTGCTATGTCTGAGGTGAAACACGCCCCCCTCATCATTAGCCTACAGAAGAAGAAATTGAGAAATAAATAAATGTATAAATAATTTTTGAAAGTAGTGTTGAGTGAGATGAAAAATTGTCCTACCTTTTGATATATGAATTATGGTATTTTACTATATGACCCCACAACAATGCGCGTTTACTTATCACACACATGGATGTGCAGCAGCACAAAAACGTTTTAAAATATTAAAAATTAAAGGATTAAAATTTAAAAGATTATTATTATTGAGTCTCTTGGACATAAATGAGGGACGTAAGACGTTAGAAGGCGTAAAGAGCTGCTTCAGTTGTAGCCTGGTAAGTAATTAAATGTTTTGCTTTAAACACATGGAAATTTACATTTAGTCATTCAGCAGACGCTTTTGTCCAAAGCGACTTACAAATGAGGTAAACAATAGAAGCAATAAGAGCAACACAACAACTGCATTACATAAGTGCACTGGAAATTTCGTCAAGTCTAACACAGTATATATAGCCAAGGGTTGGTTAGTAATGTTTAGTAATCGTCTTTCAATTTTCAATGCATCTGAATCGATTCCCAGCCCTAGTTTTCATTTCTCTGTTTCTGTCTGCTGCTGTTACAGATGAAATCAAAACACTGGAATTGGATGAAGGGAAATCTGTCGATCTGAAGACTGAAGTTAAAGACATAAAGAAAGATGATGTGATAGAGTGGACATTTGGAAAAACTCTCTTAGCTAAAATCAACCCTGCCAACAATATCTTCAGTACATATGATGGTGGTGATGATCTATTCAGAGATAAACTGAAGCTGAATCATAAGACTGGAGATCTCACCATTAGTGACATCAGACAGGAACACAAAGGAGTTTATACAATGAAGATCATCAGAGATAAAGAAAACTCATACAGGAGATTCGGTGTGTTTGTCAGAGGTGAGAAACTCAAATCTTTCAGTGTAATAATGATTTTATTGTCATCCGTACTCTGTATGGATGTGACAGTGGTGTGCACTTGGGCTGGGATCATGTAATGTCCCAAAAAGCTATTTTGCATCTGGTTGAGAAAATACTACAGAGTTGAGTATGTGTGTTCAAGCTGCACAGACTGCTTAAACTTTGAGAGTAAATTAGGTGACCATTAATTGTGAAACATAACCCACCAAACCGGTAAGTGATTTGACATTGTTAACACACTAGCTGGAAATGATTTTAATAATTTTATTCACTGGGACCCTGTCGGAGACCCTCCTCCCCCCATACACACTTGGCTTGTTATTAACTAAAATGTCCACTCACAAGTTGATTGCTAATAGTTGTGGATTTTATTTAATTGGTCTCCCTTTTCAATGAAGCAAGAATCCAAACAGTCAATAAATGCACAATTTAAATCGTTCAGGCATGTATTTCTCACTTGCTTAATGGCATAGCTTAGCATTGTGTAGCGGTCAACAAACTGTGTGCAGCTTCCCTCCAGCTGTGTTACCTAAAGAAGGCTTCCTACTTAAATTCTGTCAATTTTACTAGTCACTTCTACATGACAATGTTTAAAGTGAAGACAAAACGGCTCTTACATATTATGTTGTTTCATTAATATTCAACATTTAACTGCAGTTAAAGCAACTCTTCACACTTGTCATGTGAAAGGGTTAACTGAGACAACACATCTGTACAACATTTCAGATATTTGGTCGGTTTAATAAAAGCATTGATTTGATCATACGTGATATATCGTATATAAACAATTAAACAAATTTACTGAATATTATAGTAAATTACTACCATCAATATTGAACAACTGATATTTAATTAAAGTCATTTACCCATCAAATGAATTCTCAATGTTAGGAATTTTATAAAATTCATCATCTAGATGTTATAGTTGTGTTTATATTTATATACTGATAGAGAATCTGTAAGATTGAGTTAATAAACAGAAATTCATTTATGAGAATATGAGCTGATGTTTATAATCAGTAAATAAGACACTTAATAGATGAAAATCACCTGAACTGATTTCATTTCTGTGATTCTGTCGTCTGCTGTTACAGATAATGTAGAAGAACTGGGAGTGAATGAAGAAGAATCTGTTAATCTGAAGACTGAAGTTACTGACATACAGAGAGATGATGTGATAGAGTGGAGATTTAAAGGAACTCTCATAGCTGAAATCAATCCTGCAAACAATATCTCCAGTACATATGATAAAGGTCTATTCAGAGATAAACTGAAGCTGAATGATCAGACTGGAGATCTCAACATCAATGACATCAGATGGGAACACACTGGAGTTTATAAACTGAAGATCATCAAAGATGGAAAAACATCATACAAGACAATATCTGTGTCTGTCAAATGTGAGTAACTGAAATGTTTCAGTGTAATAATGATTTTATTATCATCTGTACTCTGTTAACAGTATACTGTAGATGTAAGAGTGATTTATGACTATTAACTTACACTGGAGATATTCACACTGTGTTTAAAGTCACCATGAAACGGAAAAAATTTTCATTTCTGTCTTTCTGTCTGCTGCTGTTACAGGTAAAACAAAAACACTGGAAGTGGATGAGTGGAAATCTGCTGATCTGAAGTCTAAAGTTACTGACATACAGAGAGATGATGTGATAGAGTGGAGATTTGAAAAAACTCTCATAGCTAAAATCAATCCTGCCGGCAAAATCTTCAGTACATATGATGGTGATTATGATCTATTTAAAGATAAACTGAAGCTAAATCGTCAGACTGGAGATCTCACCATCAATAACATCAGACAGAAACACACTGGAGTTTATACACTGAGGATCATAAGAGATGGAGAAACCTCAGACAGGAGATTCATAGTGTTTGTCAGAGGTGAGTAACTCAAGGAAATGCAAAATGTACTTTCATCAGAGAACATAACTTTGGACCACTCAGCAGCAGTTCAGTCCTTTTTTGTCTTAGCCCAGGCGAGACGCTGTCTGTTGTTCAAAAGTGGCTTAACATTTTTGAATGGGTTTTGTTTCACAATCCTCTCCAGGGTGTGGTTATTCCTATTGCTTGTACTTTTTTTGCTACCACATCTTTTCCTTCCCTTCGCCTCTTTATTAATGTGCTGGGACACAGAGTTCTGTGAACAGCCAGCCTCTTTTGCAATGACCTTTTGTGTCTTGCCCTCCTTTTGCAGCGTGTCAGTGAATTTGGGATAATCCTTTGTTGTCAGTTATATTTATCAAAATATATCAGTCTGTGACAAACAGATAAACAAGACACCAAACAGACTAGACTAACTAAACAAAAGACTACACAATAAACTTCACCAAACTTAATGATTACTCACTTGACCTGACAGCATATTCATACAGTTGTGTTCAAAATGATTCAACCCCAACTGAAATTGATTGTTTTGGCCGGTTTGACATTGATTTTGATCATTCAGTCATCCTGCTTACAATTACATCAAAGAGGCATGTGTAGGTCAGACAAATATAACATAACATTTATAATGAAATAACCACAAATGTCTTTTCTGTGCTCACATCATTATCAGTTTTATTCAACCCCCAAGTGACATTCAATCTTAGTACTTAGTACAACATCCTTTTACAGTTAAAACAGCTTTTAAACGTGAAGCAAAGCTTGACACAAGTGTCTTGCAGCGATCTACAGGTATCTTCGCCCATTCATCATGGGCAAAAGCCTCCAGTTTAGTCACATTCTTAGGCTTGCGCACTGCAACTGCTTTCTTTAAGTCCCACCAGAGGTTCTCAATCGGATTTAAGTCTGGTGACTGCGATGGCCACTTCAAAATGTTCCAGCCTTTTTTCTGCAACCATGCTCTAGTGGATTTGGAGGTATGCTTGGGATCATTGTCCTGTTGAAAGGTCCAACGTCTCCCAAGCCTCAGGTTTGTGACGGTCTGCAACACATTGTCATCCAATATCTCCTGGTACTGAAGAGAATTCATGGTACCTTGCACACGCTGAAGTTTCCCTGTACCTGCAGAAGCAAAAGAGCCCCAAAGCATGATTGACCCCCCACCATGCTTCACAGTAGGCAAGGTGTTCTTTTCTTCATAGGCCTTGTTTTTCCTCCTCCAAACATAGTGTTGATCCATGGGCCCAATCAGTTCTAATTTTTCACAGAACACTATCCCAAAACTTCTGTGGTTTGTCCACATGACTTTTGGCATACTGCAGTCGACTCTTCTTATTCTTTGGAGACAGCAAGGGGGTGCGCCTGGGAGTTCTGGCATGGAGGCCTTCAGTACGCAGGGTGCGCTGTATTGTCTGAGCAGAAACTTCAGTACCCACATCTGACAAATCTTTTCTCAGTTCCTCAGCAGTCACACAGGGACTTTTTTCCACTCTACGCTTCAGATAGCGCACAGCAGTCGCAGTTAGCATCTTTTTTCTGCCACGACCAGGAAGCGTTTCAACAGTGCCCTTTGCCTTGAATTTGCGAATGATGCTTCCTATGGTGTCTCTTGGTATGTTTAACATCTTTGCAATCTTCTTATAGCCATTGCCCTTCCTGTGAAGATTAATCACCTCTTCTCTTGTCTTCCTGGACCATTCTTTTGACTTCACCATGTTTGTAACCACACCAGTAAATGTTTAGAAGGAGTTGAGTATCACGGTCATTTTAAAGCTGCCTAATTGGTGCTTATTAGGCTTTATTGCTGTTCCCTGACATCCATAGGTGTTTTCAATACCTGATTGAAAACACTTCAATGAACCTCTGTTCTTCAGAGTGGTAGTTCTTTAAGGGGTTGAATAATTGTGTCAATGAAGAATTCACAAAAGAAACATTTACTACTATATTACAAAACCAATTGATGTCATTTTAGTTGCATATGGTTCTTTAAGAAGTCATTGTAGGATTTCATTCTGAATACAATTACAAATGTACACTAAATTCCCTAAAACCCTTAACAGCATTGGGGGTTGAATAATTTTGAACACAACTGTAATTGTGACAAAGACAAGGTGTTTTACAAAACGAACGAGCACAGGACAGCAACACAAGGGCATTATTTAAGGGAGCAAATCAAGAGGGGAACAGGTTACACGAATCAAACAATATTAAGGTGATTAACTCAGAGAAGGGGGGGGGGGTCAGGATACGAGACAGAAAGCACATGGCCTGAATAAACAAAGCCAATGCTTTCACACAAAACATGGGCCTGTCATGACCCTGCCTCAAGACTAATAATAAAACAACAACAAGAGGGCAGAATCATGAAAGTTATACTTGTGTTTATATTTATATACTGATAGAGAATCTGTAAGATTGAGATAATAAACAGAAATTCATTTATGAGAATACGAGCTGATGTTTATAATCAGTAAATAAGACAGGTAATGGCCTAAAATCAGCTGAATTGATTTAATTTTAATGTTTTTGTCGTCTGCTGTTACAGGTAATGTAGAAGTACTGCAAGTGAATGAAGAAGAATCTGTTGATCTGAAGACTGAAGTTAAAGACATACACGGAGATGATCTGATAGAGTGGAGATTTGGAGATAAAGAAACTCTCATAGCTCAAATCAATCCTGCCAACAAGATCTTCAGTACATATGATAAAGGTCTATTCAGAGATAAACTGAAGCTGAATCGTCAAACTGGAGATCTCAACATCAGTGACATCAGATGGGAACACTCTGGAGTTTATAAACTGAAGATCATCAGAGGAGGAAAAACATCATACAAGACAATATCTGTGTCTGTCAGATGTGAGTAACTCAAATCTCTCAGTATGATAATGATTTTATTATCATCTGTACTCTGTTGACAGTATACTGTAGATTTAAGAGGGATTTATGACTGTTAACTTACAGTGGAGATTTTCATACTGTGTTCTATCAGGATCCTGCCTGTATCCTGTCTTGTTTTAATATCTGGTCCCTTGTGGCAGTGTTCTGACAGTACAATGTTTTGTGTGGCGAACGCATGGTCTCAGTATTGTTTATATTAGACAACGTGTTTCCTGTGTCACAACAGTTTTTTCCAGCTCCCTTACTTGTTATGATTTTCACCTGTGCCCCTCATTAGTTCTCATTAGTATTGTAACCGAGTTTTGCCAAGTCAAGTTGAGTTGAGTGTATGTTAAAGTGTCAAGTTAATTGCTTAGTGTTTTGTTTGTAGTCTAGTCCAGTCAATGTGTTGTATATCTTGTTTAATGTGTTTTTGCCCCACATCTCCTTTCATTTAATACATTTTCATTGTTTACTGTGAATTGTCTGCGTTTGGGTTTGTCTCTTGAAAAACCCTGACAGAACGCACGAGTCACGGAAGGACCCAGCAGACAAAGAGATGGACATAGATTGGTCTGTGCAATAAGCCCACGGAAGCTTATGTTCTGTTTGGTCTCTGTCAAAAGGGAGATGACATCAAGGACTTTGCCATGAGGTTTCTGAGGTAGGCGAATGGCTTTGGTTTTGGGGATTCTGAACTCAAAGTGATTTTTAACAGTTGTCTCGACAAGCCCCTCTCAGTGTCAGAGCAGAAGGCTCTTAGACACCTGCTCTTCCCCGACACGGTGGAGTATCTGAAGAACCATGAGCTCTGGGGTCTTACCCCAGCTGATTGGTCCATCTGGCTCCCTCGCATTGTAGAAGTTATGATGCAGGAGGATCTGGCTCTCACCACGTCGGTTCCTGAGAGCTCTGCCCAGCCAGTTGGCCTCTGTTGGAAACGCGAGAGGAGGGCATCCTGGGAGTCAGCGTCAGAATGATCCTCAAAGGAGCTTGTCGCACCCACTGCATTGCCCATCTCATCTGCCTCACTCTCTGCACCACGCCCTTGCAAAAAGAATAGGAAGAAGGGAGCATCGGTGTCACAGCCAGCCACAGAACCCACTGCCTCAGGTCTGCCGCCCGCTGCTATTCCTCTGGTCTCTGCTCCTTAGCCAGCGCAGCCAACACAGCCAGCTGCAGCGCCCCCTGTCTCGGTTTCTTAGCCAGCTGCAGCGGCCCCTTTCTCGGTTTCCCAGCCCGCTACACAGCACAGCCAACACAGCAAGCTGCGGCGCCCCAGGTTTTGGCTCCACCGCCACCTGCAGCACCCACTGTCTCGACTCGTCTGCCGGCCACAGTGTCCCCTGTCTTGGTCCCTGTCTCGCCTCCGCAGCCGACCACAGCACCCTCTTTCTTGGTCCCTGTTTTGTATACATTGCAGACCACAGCGTCCCCTGTTTTGGCCCCTGTCTCACCTCCCTCGTCTGTTTACACACCCTCATCACCCTGTCCTTCCTCCTGGCCCTCAGCTACAGTTTCCATGCTGTCCGTTCATTTATCTCCTGTCCCGAGGAGCCCTGGACCACCCTCTGTCTCCAGCTCACCCACACCTTTTCCATTTTCTGTCCCACCTCAGCCCTTAAACCTTGACCTGTTTTCATCTGTTTTGCCTCCTTTCGTTGTCTCCCTTAAGAACCCCGTCAAGCCAGCCCGGACTTCACGTACACAACCCTCGGCTACACCCCGTAGACCCAAAACTCAAACCCCACCGAGTCCCACCCAACCTGGACCACCCCCTGTGAAATTTGTTGACCCCCCCTCCCTTGTTTATTATTTTTATTAAGTCAGGCCAGCCCGGACTTCACGTACACAACCCTCTGCTACACCCCGTGGACCCAAAACTCAAACCCCACCGAGTCCCACCCAACCAGGACCACCCCCTGTGAACTTTGTTGCCCCCCCCTGTTTATTATTTTTATTAAGTCACCCCAACCCGTTTGTCATTCTTGCCTGTTTACCTTTGTTAATATTTGTAATGTTTTCTTACACTGCCAGGTGGCATCCCTTGAGGGGGGTACTGTCAGGATCCTGCCTGAATCCTGTCTTGTTTTAATATCTGGTCCGTTGTGGCAGGGTTCTGACAGTACAATAAGACACTTAATAGATGAACATCTGCTGAATTGATTGCATTTCTGTGTTTCTGTCTGATGCTGTTACAGGTGAAACAAAAATACTGAAAGTGTATGAGGGGAAATCTGCTGATCTGAAGACTGAAGTTACTGACATAAAGAGAGATGATGTGATAGAGTGGAGATCTGGAGAAACACTAATAGCTCAAATCAATTCTGCCCGCAAAACCTTCAGTACATATGATGGTGATTATGATCTATCCAGAGATAAACTGAAGCTGAATCGTCAGACTGGAGATCTCACCATCAATGACATCAGACAGAAACACGATGGAGTTTATACACTGAAGATTATCAGAGATGGGGAAATATCAGACAAGAGATTTAGTGTGTTTGTCAGAGGTGAGTAACTCAAATATTTCAGTGTAATAATTATATTATTTAAAGGGGACATATCACAATTTTTTCCCATGTTTAGGCGCTATAATTGGGTACCCAGTGCTTCTATTAACCTAGAAAACATGAAAAAGACCAACACAGTAACTTAGTTTTGGTAAACCATTCTCTGCAAGCATGTGAAAAAATAGGTCATTGAAATGTGGCTTTTGTGGTGTCACAAGGGGATCTTATTATAATAACACCGCTCCCTTAATCTGCACTCTTCAAACACGTCACTGACATTTAGTGCAGAGATCAGCTCATTTGCATTTAAAAGGACACACCCAAAAAACCGACACATTTTTGCTCACACCTACAAAGTGGCAATTTTAACAAAATAAATTATCCATATGATATTTTGAGCTAAAACTTCACATATGTCAGCTGATGATGTTTATAATCATTAAATAAAACACTTAATAGATGATAATCATCTGAATTGATTTTATTTTTGTGTTTCTGTCGGCTGCTGTCAGAGGTGATGTAGAAGTACTGCGAGTGAATGAAGAAGAATCTGTCCAACTAAAGACTGAAGTTAAAGACATACACGGAGATGATGTGATAGAGTGGAGATTTGGAGATAAAGAAACTCTCATAGCTCAAATCAATCCTGCAAACAAGATCTTCAGTTCATATGATAAAGGTCTATTCAGAGATAAACTGAAGCTGAATCCTCAGACTGGAGATCTCACCATCAGTGACATCAGATGGGAACACTCTGGAGTTTATAAACTGAAGATCATCAGAGGAGGAAAAACATCATACAAGACAATATCTGTGTCTGTCAAATGTGAGTAACTGAAATGTTAATAATGATTTTATTATCATCTGTACTCTGTTGACAGTATACTGTAGATGTAAGAGGGATTTATGACTATTAATTCACAGTGGAAATAAGGCAGAGCAGGACTTGAATTTGTTCATCGAGAACTAGCATTTGGTGTCATGAAACTATTCCTTGTTTTTTATTCATATTTAGTGTATTTTGTGTTGTTATTGTTTTGTCGCAAAAACTATATTTATATACTATTTTCCATTTAATCTTAACACGGTATGAGTACTCGCTTTATTACTGGACATTTTTTTGTCAGTACTACATAATAAAACAGAATAATTAAGTGTTTTATATTGTAACCTTAGTAAGTCAGAGAGATGTTTCTGCATGATGCTTATAAATATCAGTGGTGATATATCAACCGGTTTTAATAGTCATGTCCAACTGGTGTTTTGCATCCTTTTAATGGGAGAAGGTGCGTAAACAGACCGCTCCAGAGAAAATTAGTGTTTTCATTGCTTTATTCCAAGTGTATTTTAATCATCCACACTATGTGACATTATTGTGTTACATCCCCAAAGGTTTACATCCAAGAGCATGACACTTAATAGATGAAAATCAACTAAATTGTTTTCATTTCTGTGTTTCTGTCTGCTGCTTTACAGGTGAAACAAAAATACTGGAAGTCGATGAGTGGAAATCTGTTGATCTGAAGACTGAAGTTAATGACATACAGAGAGATGATGTGATAGAGTGGAGATTTGGAGAAACTCTCATAGCTAAAATCAATCCTGCCAACAATATCTTCAGTACATATGAAGGTGATTATTGTGAATTCAAAGATAAACTGAAGCTGAATCCTCAGACTGGAGATCTCAACATTAGTGGCATCAGACAGAAACACACTGGAGATTATACACTGAAGATCATCAGAGATGGAGAAACCTTAGACAGGAGATTCAGAGTGTTTGTCAGAGGTGAAGTAACTGAAATGTTTCAGTGTAATAATGATTTTATTATCATCTGTACTCTGTTGACAGTATACTGTAGATGTAAGTGTTATTTAGGGGCGTCACGATTCTCCAAATCCTTGATTCAATTACATTTTTTGTTCTAAGGTCACGATTCGATTTGATTCGCGATTTTTACTTCTTTTTTTTAAGAACAGGTTGCAGTGCCATTTTTAGACTAGATTTTTATACCCCAATAAGTCATGTTTAAAAGCTGTTTTCATAACTCTTCACCTGTTAACCCTGATATTGTCTTTACTTAAAGAAGTGAAGTAAACATCACTTAAATATTTTGTGTTTTGAAGCCAAAGCTGAAAAAGGTTTAGTTGATTTAACTTTTAAGCTTACAAAATCCATTAAACAAAAAAATTCAAGTAGAATTAACTTAAATTATTAGTTCATGTTGTGAGGAATACCCATAATCCTTTGCGCCTAAATATTTAGATTATTTTCTGCTTTTTCACAGAATAAAAACTGATAAGAACTTTCACTACTTAAATATTTGTTAATAAAATGTCATATAGGTTCAATCTCTTATATTATTGATGTTGTTTTGTTGTAAATTATAATTTTTGTAAAGTCACCGTTCAGGTGATCAGTGTTTCCGTGCATGAACCCTGTTCAGAACATTTTATTGTATTTCTCTCCACAATGCATGTCAAAAACACAGTTTTGTGTGTGTTTCTGTGGCGAATCATGTTTATTCAATGACTGACTTAAAATCAGTCATCAATTCTGTGTTAAAATACCATTTATGACATCAAAAGTAATATAAAGTGATAAAACTAAAGTTATTTAGTGCAATGGTTTTCCTTGTAAATTTCTAGTAATGTCAACTAATCAGGGTTAAGAGTGCAGGAAAATGTGAAGAAATTAAAATATTAAGTCTATTCAACTTAAAATTGTCGTTAGAACAGTTTATATGTTTAAGTAAACTTAACTTAAAGTTGTTAAGTAATCATTACTTAAAATTTTTAGGGCAACAAGTTTGCTTCATTTTTTTAAAGTATACTCAACTTATCCGGGCTTACAGTGTTAAAGGTGGAGTCCACGATGTTTGAAAGCCAATGTTGATATTTGAAATCACCTAAACAAACACACCCCTACCCCAATAGAATCTGGACCTTCTGTTGATAGACCCGCCCCACACATACGCAACCCGGCAAGGATGTCGGTTAGTAGATGCGCTCCTTACTGCTGATTGGCTATAAGTGTGTTTTGGTAGTCGGCCCGTCTCCTTTTCCAAAGCGTTTTTCAAACATCGTCGACTCCGCCTTTAAGCAACTGAAATAAGTTGTTCACAGAAGCTGCTCTGCTGTGCACGCGCGCATGCTCTGATTGAGTTCAGCTGAAGGTGAGTGAATTACTGCCATCAATATTGAAAAACTGATATTTTATTAAAATCATTTACCAATTAGATGAATTCTCACTTTTAGCAAAATGTTTTGGGACACCCCTCCAAATCATTGAATTCAGTTGTTCAGTTGTGGAAGGAACTCTTAATGCTTCATCATACCAAGACATTTTCGACAATCTAATGCTCCCAACTTTGTGGGAACAGTTTGGAGATGGCCACTTCTTGTTTCAACATGACAGTGCACAAGTGCACAAAGTGAGGTCCATTAAGACATGGTGCGGAGGAACTTGACTGGTCCTGACCTCAACCCAATAGAATATCTTTGAGATATATTAGAGCAGAGACTACGAGTGAGGCCTTCTTGTCCAACATCAGTGTCTGATCTTACAAATGTGCTTTTAGAAGAATGATCAAAAATTCCCATAAACACACTCCTAAACCTTGTAGAAAGTCTTCTAAAAAGAGTTGAAGAGTGTTATTGCTGCAAAGGGTGCAGGGCCAACTCCATATTAAACCCTATGGATTAAGAAAGGGATGTCATTCAGGCTCATGTGTAAATAAATATGTGCTGATGTGTATAATCAGTAAATCTGGTCCTTAATAGATGAAAGTCATCTGAACTGATATAATTTCTGTGTTTCTTTTGCCTGCTGTTACAGGTAATGTAGAAGAACTGCGAGTGAATGAAGAAAAATCTGTCAGTCTGAAGACTGAAGTTACTAAAATACAGAAAGATGATGTGATAGAGTGGAGATTTGGAGATAAAGAAACTCTCATAGCTCAAATCAATTCTGCCCTCAAAAGCCTCAAGCCATCTGATAAAGGTCTATTCAGAGATAAACTGACGCTGAATGATCAGACTGGAGATCTCATCATCAATGACATCAGATGGGAAAACACCGGAGTTTATAAACTGAAGATCATCAGAGGTGGAAAAACATCATACAAGACAATATCTGTGTCTGTCAGAGGTGAGTAACTGAAATGTTTCAGAATAATAATGATTTTATTATCATCTGTACTCTGTTGACAGTATACTGTAGATGTAAGAGGGATTTATGACTATTAACTTACAGTGGAGATTTTTACACTATGTTTAAAGTCGCCATGAAACTGACATTGTCACGACTGGTTTTAACAAAGAGAGAACCCACACGCAGACACGACTTAAATAATAAACTGAAGGTTTATTACGTAAACACAAAAACCCACGAGGGGGTAAAACAGATGATAACACAGGTGATGAAACACGGAACTGAGAAACCAACACGGGATACAAAATAACAAGAAACACTGAGGATGATTCAGGTGATCCGGAAGACGGGAACAACACACACTGAATCCAGACGAACGAACGAGCACACGACAGAGAACGAGAGGGCATTATAAAGACACCACACCAATGGGGAACAGGTGAACATAATTAATTATGTAAGACACGAGTACATAAGGGAGTAGGGTAAAAGTGACAAGACACTGGGAACACGTGACACAAATACATGATGTGAAAACACGTGTCCCCACACGAAACACAATGCTGCCATGACCTTGCCCTCTGAAATCAGACCTGAATCATACACCAAGGTCTGGCAAGACCATGACAGCGACAAGACACTGGGAACACGTGGAAGCCACACACACAATATGACTCCACATGTCCCCACACAGAACATAGTACTGTCATGGTCTTGCCAGATACACTCAGACCTAAATCTAGTACAAAAGGTCTGGCAAGCCCATGACAGACATAGCGATTGTCTTATTTTCACCGTGGTGACGTATATCTGAGTGAAACTGGCTTCTGAAATGAAATAAGGCAGGGCAGGACTTAAATACATCCACTGAGTACTGATTGGATCGTTTGAAGTTGGGTTGTGTTGCTAATCACTGTGATCTTTTCCCGGACCCGCCCGCCCACCTGCCATACCCTTTGACCAGAAGTAACGAGAGATCATTTTGAGAAGAAGATCTGCATTTTTGATTAAAGAGTATGAGGGCACATAAGTTTTTCTTTTTAATAATGAAGCTCACAGATAAATACTTTGTAAAAAAATACCACAATATTCCAAAACAAATTGCAGTTTTTCATTTTAATTTTATTACGACTTTAATGCTTACTTATCGGCTGTATAAACCTGATTTTAACTGCAGGTAAAGCAACTTTTTACACTTGTTATATTGAAAGAGTTAACTGAGACAACAGATCTGCACATCGTTTCTGATATTTGATGGGTTTTATAGTAACATTGATTTGATCATGACAACTACATTACTGATATTTTATATAAACAATTAACTCTTTCCCCGCCAGCGTTTAAAAAAAAAGTTGCCAGCCAGCGCCAGCATTTTTCATGATTTTCACAAAAGTTTAATGCCTTGCAAAAATGTTCTTCTTTAAATATATAAACATACAATATATCAAATGAAAGAACAGACCCTCTGCTTTCAAACAAAAAAAAACCCGTTTCATCCTACCTTCAGTAGTTCTTTTGTAATCACACTGACTGAATATTTAGTGAGTTAGTAACACCAGTACTGAACAACTGATATTTTATTAAAGTCATTTACACATTAGATGAATTCTCACTTAAAAAAGATTCATAAAATTCCTCATCTAGATGTTATATTTAAGCAATTTCAGCGAGTAGGAGTGTGATATTGCTCTATATGATCACGGCTGTGATTAGAGGGATGATATACACTCCCTTACAAAAGTCTTGTCACTTGTGTACAAATAGACCTGAAGTGCCGCTGAAATATATTTCAAAAAGTATTCTAATATTTGCAGCTTGGTAAAGCCCATTGAGTCAATTTTTGCAAAGACATAAGTGTTGTCGCTTTGTGATATGAGCTTTATCTGTGACTAATAATGGATCAATTAGGTCTCAGGTGTGTATAAAAAGAACCCCAGTACACTATACCTTCACATCAACTGCAACTAGACCTCTGCAAATATGCCTAAGAATCATCCTGAGACTAAAGGTTTGATTATCAAGAGGCTGAAGACCAGATCCACTGCTGATGTGGCAGACACCTTCAATGTGTCTCAGCATCAAGTACAGAAGATAAAAAAAGATTTGAAGAGACTGGAGACGTTTTTGACAAACCCAGGTCAAGCCGACCCAGCAAGACAACTGCTCGAGAGGACCATTTGTCAGCTCGAAAATCCAAGGCCAGCCCATTTTCCACTGCAGCAGAGCTCCACGAGACCTGGTCACCTGAAGTCGCTGTGTCAACCAGAACAGTTTGCCGGATTTTGTCTGCTTTTCCATTTAATCTTAACGCGATACGAGAACTCTCTTTATTGCTGGACTTTGTTTTTGTCAGTACTACATAAAACAGAATAATTAAGTGTTTAATATTGTAACCTTAGTAAGTCAGAGAGATGTTTCTGAGTGATGCTTATAAATATCAGTGGTAATATATAAATGTGTTTTAAAAGTCACATCACCCAAAAATAAATTATCAAGTGTCCCGATGTATAGTGAGCCAGTGTCCTTACCTGCTGTTCCAAACAGATCGCTTCAGAGAAAACTCTTGTTTTCATTGCTTTATTCCAAGTGTATTTTAAAGGCAGAGTCCACGATGTTTGAAAAACGCATTGGAAAAGGAGACGGGCCGACTACCAAAACACACTTATAGCCAATGAAATCAAATCAAATGCCGGGTTACGTATGTGTGGGGCGGGTCTATCAACAGAAGGTCCAGATTCTATTGGGGTAGGGGTGTGTTTGTTTAGGTGATTTCAAATATCAACATTGGCTTTCAAACATAATGGACTCCGCCTTTAATCGTCCATCGATGTGACATTATTGTGGTACACCCTCAAAAGTTTACATCCAAGAGCGCTGATCTTCACCGGGCTCATACTAAAATGACCAGTAGGTGGCGGAATGATACAAACAGTGAAGTGGTTACTGTTATGTTATTAGTAGAATATAGCATGGCTGGGAAGAGCTCTTAGCCAATCGGATTCAAGAACCAGAAATTACTGTTTTATAATTGTGTTTATATTTATTTACTGATAGAGAATCTAAAAGATTGAGTTAATAAACAGAAATTAATTTATGAGAATATTAGCTGATGTTTATAATCAGTAAATAAAACACTTAATAGATGAAAATCACCTGAATTGATTTCATTTCTGTGTTTTTGTCTGCTGCTGTTACAGGTGAAACAAAAACACTGGAAGTGGATGAGGGGAAATCTGCTGATCTGAAGACTGAAGTTAAAGACATAAAGAGAGATGATGTTATAGAGTGGAGATTTGGAGAAACTCTCATAGCTAAAAACAACCTTGCCCGCAAAACCTTCAGTATATATGATGGTGATTATGATCTATTCAAAGATAAACTGAAGCTGAATGATCAGACTGGAGATCTCACCATCAATGACATCAGACAGAAACACACTGGAGTTTATACACTGAAGATCATCAGAGATGGAGAAACCTCAGAAAGTAAATTCAGAGTGTTTGTAAGAGGTGAGGAACTGAAATGTTTCAGTATAATAATGATTTTATGATCATCTGTACTCTGTTGACAGTATATTGTAGATTAGTAAGTGTGATTTATGACTATAAACTTACAGTGGAGATTTTCACACTGTGTTTAAAGTCGCTAAAGCACAGTAGCGATTGCCTTATTTTTTCCTGTGGTGAAGTATATCCAAGTGAAACCAGCTTCTGAAATGAAATGAGGCAGTGCAGGACTTGAATTCGTCCATCGAGAACTAACTGGATTGTTAATGGCGTAATAGCACTTTTGGGAGTACTTCGACTCGCCTGAAAGTCCGCTCCCCTTTTCACTCTCATAATGAGAGAGGGAGGGTGTTACTGCGCCGAGTCGAAGTACTCCCAAAAGTGCTATTACGCCATAAAATATAGTTCCTCTTTTAAATCCGCTTAGAAAAGCGCTACGTTTTATTTTGTACCACCAAACTTGCTTGTATAACTACTCGTCTTAAATAGGAGAAACGTTGATGTGTTTGGTCACTTCTAACTTTATCTCTGTTTGGTACGATTGAATGAATGGGGCTAAGCTAAATGCTATCGTAGCGTCGCAGCGCGCTCCAGCACTTACGTGCACGCACTAAGATGATAGAGGTATGTATCAACTCTTCTTAGTTAAGGTAATAACATAGTTTAATATGGACAAAGGATAGACTATTCCTTTAATGCTTCATCATACCAAGACATTTTGACAATTTCATGCTCCGAACTTTGTGGGAATAGTTTGGGGATGACCCCTTCCTGTTCCAACATGACTGTGCACCAGTGCACAAAGCGAGGTCCATAAAGACATGTATGAGCGAGTTTGGTTTTGAGGAACTTGACTGGCCTGAACAGAGTCCTGACCTTGACCCAATAGAAGATCTTTGGGATGAATTAGTGCAGAGACTACAAGTGAGGCCTTCTTTTCCAACATCAGTATCTGATCTTACAAATGTGCTTTTAGAAGAATGGTCAAAAATTCCCATAAACACACTCATAAACCTTGTAGAAAGACTTCCAAGAAGAGTTGAAGCATTATAGCTGCAAAGGGTGCAGTGTCAACTCCATATTAAACCCCATAGATTAAGAAAGGGATGTCATTTAGGTTCATGTGTATACTGTATAAATATGTGCTGATGTTTATAATCAGTAAATCTGGCCCTTAATAGATGAAAAATCATCTGAATTCATTTAATTTCTGTGTTTCTGTCTGCTGCTGTTACAGGTAATGTAGAAGTACTGCGAGTGAATGAAGAAAAATCTGTCGATCTGAAGACTGAAGTTACTGAAATACAGAGAGATGATGTGATAGAGTGGAGATTTGGAGATAAAGAAACTCTCATAGCTCAAATCAATCCTGCCCTCAAAAGCCCCAAGCCATCTGATAAAGGTCTATTCAGAGATAAACTGACGCTGGATCATCAGACTGGAGATCTCACCATCAGTGACATCAGATGGGAACACTCTGGAGTTTATAAACTGAAGATCCTCCGAGATGGAAAAACCTCATACAAGAAAATATCTGTGTCTGTCAGATGTGAGTTACTGAAATGTTTCAGTATAATAATGATTTTATTATCATCTGTACTCTGTTGACTGTATACTGTAGATGTAAGAGATGCCCCTCCCTAATCCACGTGATAAAGTTTTTACACTTGTCATATTGAAAGGGTTAACTGAGACAACACTATATAGATAATTTCAGATATTTGGTCGGTTTTATAATAACATTAATTTAAAAATACATGACAACTACATCACTGATATCTTATATATAGAGTTAATGCACTGACTGAGTAGTTAATAAAACCAATATTGAACAGCTGATATTTTATTGAAGTCATTTACCCATTAGATGAGTTCTCACTTTTAGGAGATTCATAAAATTCATCATCTTGATGTTATAGTTGTGTTTATATGTAAATACTGATAGAGAATCTGAAAGATTGAGTTAATAAACAGAAATTCATTTATGAGAATATGAGCTGATGTTTATAATCAGTAAATAAAACACTTAATAGATGAAAACCACCTGAATTGATTTCATTTTTGTGTTTTTGTCTGCTGCTTTTACAGGTGAAACAAAAACACTGGAAGTGGATGAGTGGAAATCTGTTGATCTGAAGACTAAAGTTACTTACATACAGAGAGATGATGTGATAGAGTGGAGATTTGGAGAAACTCTCATAGCTAAAATCAATCCTGCCCGCAAAACCTTCAGTACATATGAAGGTGATTATGGTGAATTCAAAGATAAACTGACTCTGAATCTTCAGACAGGAGATCTTACCATCAATGACTTCAGAGAGAAACATGATGGAGTTTATAGACTGAAGATCATCAGAGATGGAGAAACCTTATGCAGGAAATTCAGAGTGTTTGTCAGAGGTGAGTAACTCAAATCTTTCAGTATAATAGTGATGTTCAGTGATTTTATTAACATCTGTACATGTAGTATACTGTAGATGTAAGAGGGATTTATGCTGTTGCAAGAGTCATTCTATGAAACGGGTGCCATTTGGGTCCGCAACATTTGATGAGATGCATAAGGCACAAAAATGTCCTAAAATGTTCTAACAAAGCTTAAAGTTATTCATTTAAGGGTTCTTGTTAACATGATATATGATAAAAACACTATTCTTAAAAAATAACATACTATTTTTAATAATTTTGCATTAGTACATAGCCATTTTCACATGTCCGTGTTGACCAACATGACATTTGCATCCAAAATATCACCAAATAAGTTATGTATTTTTTAAAAAAATATATTGTTTTCAAGATTATATTTGTGTCCCTTTTCACATAAGATACATTTTATTCAAAATAAACCTTATTTTTTTGTAAATATTTGATGATTTGTGTGCGTCCCTCAATTTGACTTACCACCCCGTCACACTAACTTGTTTTATCTATAAATAATGTACTGTTGCTTTAAATGACATCACAAAGCACAAGTGACATCATTGGAGCCTTGTTGCCACCAAGAACAAAAACAGGCAAGTACTGACATTCCTCTACATTCTTTATTTGTTGATTTTTTGTGTTAGACAGGCACCGTCAAGCTCAAAGCAACCACCCCGTCACGCAATATAGAGAGGGAAAACTAATTTCGATATATTTTTTTACATTATAAATGCAAATGAAATTATATTTCAGATAGAATGCATGTATGCTAGGTGAGGAACTTGACCACATGGGAGATCTGCGGCCATTTTGGGATGATATTTACCATCCCGTCACATACCACCCCGTCACAAGTTTTATTGTGACGTGGTGGTAAGGGATGTGACGGGGTGGTTCTGATATAGACTAATAAATTGTTTCTGTTAACTTAACATGGTTTGTTTATTCATTCATTCACTCACTATGTCACTCAATCACTATGTCACTCACTCACTATGTCACTCACTCACTATGTCACTCACTCACTATGTCACTCACTCACTCACTCACTCAGTCACTCACTCACTCACTGTGTCACTCACTCACTCATTCACTCACTCACTCACTGTGCCACTCACTCACTCACTCACTCACTGTGTCACTCACTCACTCACTATGTCACTCACTCACTCATTCACTCACTGTGCCACTCACTCACTCACTCACTCTCTGTGTCACTCACTCACTCACTCACTGTGTCACTCACTCACTCACTGTGTCACTCACTCACTCACTGTGTCACTCACTCACTCAATCACTCACTCACTGTGTCACTCACTCACTGTGTCACTCACTCAATCACTCACTCACTCTGTCACTCACTCACTGTGTCACTCACTCACTATGTCACTCACTCACTGTGTCACTCACTGTGTCACTCCCTCATTCACTCACTGTGTCACTCACTCACTCACTCACTGTGTCACTCACTCACTGTGTCACTCACTCACTCAGCCACTCAGTCACTCACTCACTGTGTCACTCACTCACTCACTGTGCCACTCACTCACTCTGTCACTCACTCATTCACTGTGTCACTCACTCACTCACTCACTGTGTCACTCGCTCACTCACTCACTCACTCACTCACACACTCACTCACTCACCCACTCACTGTAATGATGCTCTTATTTTAGTTTTTCACAGCATGACCAAAGTTTCCAATGTTAATGTTTCCCCTCCCCCAGTTTTATAAAGATTAAAACAAGCATACCATATATAGATACACACTTTGTCCATACCACCTTGTCACGGTGAACCTATCTGTGACATCAGTTACCACCCCGTCACGGGGTCATTTTGTTAAAAACTTATGTAATAGAAAATACATTTTAAATAAATTAATGTTGAATAATGTTCTTGTTGTGTGGACTAATCAAATAAATGTAAGTTTATTTGTATTTTTTAAGTGTATTCGTATGTTTTTGTACAAACAATGAGGCCATTGAAATGTCGAATTCATATTTCAAGATTAAAAAACGAATAATAATTATTTAAATTAAATTATAGACTTTCTATTGATGGTTTCCAAGAAAGGGACATTTTACTATTAGGAAAACATTAGATTTTATAAATATATTTCTTGCTTTACTACACAGATGGCATACATATTGTCCGTGACGGGGTGGTAAAAGAAAGACTTCTGTGCCAGAATAAAACTGATAATATTATTAACAATTTTGTACCTGAGCTGGGAAAATATGTTTTTTTGGAGGATTAACAATATATTTAAAGTTGTAAGTAAAAAAAATAAAGTTTGTTCTTAATGAAATTTTTGAAAATTGCAAAGTGGAAATGGCACCCGTTTCGTAGAATGACTCGCAAAATGCTCTGCATGCAACGTTAGCATTGGAAAACACGGGTATGGTGTTCCTGATTCTCAACCTCTGGATGTTTTTCACCACTAAAAGGGAGTTTGGAAACTTACAACAAAGCACAGATGACATGTTTGCTAGAGACTGTAGGAGCAAAAAGGTAAAGCTAATCTTGCATTAGAGCAATTATGCTGGTAGTGACGATTCTCTCAGACCAATTTATTGATCTAGAGTGTTCTCAAGTCACGTATTAGAATCAGTTCAGCTCGCTTGGAACCCCAGCCAAGATGGTACTAAAAAAGTATCTGGTACTACGTACTGTAACCAGTGGAAAAGCCCCCAAACTGGTAGTTACAGTACTGAACAGTGAAAGCAAGCAAAATATCTTATGATGAAAGAAAATAAGAAATATGATTTTATCCTTACAAAATCACCCTTTACAAGGCGTTCAGTTAAAGAATAAATTAAGATTAAGGAGCTTGGACCAAACAGACCAACAGTAGGTATTGCGATCGAGCTTAAACGTGTGCTCCACAACTTCTTTTGGCAAACGGAGTTGGCTAACGTTAGTTATTGAATAGACAGACCCTTTATGAACTTCAACTATGGTTTTATTGAAGTAGATATGTGGTCCGAAACACAAGTCTGATTTTAGGCTAAATTAGACAGACCAAACAAAGACCAATTTTCAACTTCTTTTTTGGACTAAATGAAGGCCAACTTGATTTAGCAAAAAAACAACGTCTAAATGACATCTTGTACTGGGTGACTAATTCAATTCAGATTTTTACACGTTTTTTGATATTTTAATCCCAATAGTATTTTATGACTTGATTTGTAATTTTTGCCTGATCACCACAAAGGTTGCGCGTTTTATCCCTTCGTCACTGTGAGAAAATAATAATTAATTGATCTGCTTTATGTGATGTTAAACATGTAAAGTGATAGACGATTTACATAACTGTTTTTACATAAAAAACTGTTTTTTATAAGTCAGAGCAATGTTTTTGCGTGCTGCTTATAAATATCAGCGGTGGTAACTCACAACGTGTTTAAATAGTCGCGTCACTCGGAAATAAATTAGTATCCTTATCCCTTTCCACAGTGTTTTCGCAACATTTTAATAGGAGAGAGATTGCTCCAAAGAAAATTATTGTTTTTATTGCTTTATTCCAAGTGTATCCACACAATGTGACATTATTGCACTTAAGTTTACATCCAAGAACGCTGATCTTTGACGGGATTATCATTTCCGATTGGGATTCACAGACTGATTCACGTGCTAGGGAACTTGTTGAGACAGACGGAGACTGTTTAAAAACAGCCCTTGTGTCAGTATGTGCATGCAGCTTTTCCAGTCAGAAATGAGCGAATGGCTCCGTGTTTAACTCTTTCCCCGTCAGCGTTTTTTTTTTTAAGTTGCCAGCCAGCGCCAGCATTTTTCATGATTTTCACAAAAGTTTAATGCCTTCCAGAAAATGTTCTTTAAATGTATAAACATACAATATATAAAAAAAACAGACCCTCTGCTTTCAAACAAAAAAACTGTTTCATCCAACCTTCATTAGTTCCCTTTTTATCACCTCTCAAATATAGGTAGGTTTCTTCAAAAACACCCTATTTTGAGCAAAAAGCTAAGATATTCATTTTAATTGATGAGTTATCTCATCAATGGTGGCAAAAGAGTTAAAGAAGCCCCACTCACTAATACTAAAATGACCACTAAGTGGCAGAATGATACAAAATAGTGAAGCGGTTACTGTTATGTAATCAGTACAATAACGCACGCCTGGGAAGAGTTCTTAGCCAATCAGATTCAAGAACCAGAAAGAACTTTTGTATAATTGTGTTTATATTTATTTACCGATAGAGAATGTGAAAGATTGAGTTAATAAACAGAAATTCATTTATGAGAATATGAGCTGATGTTTATAATCAGTAAATAAAACACTTAATAGATGAAAATCACCTGAATTGATTTCATTTCTGTCTTTCTGTCGCTTACTGTTACAGGTAATGTAGAAGTACTGCGAGTGAATGAGGGAGAATCTGTTGATCTGAAGACTAATACTGACATAAAGAGAGTTGATCTGATCGAGTGGACATTTGGAGAAACTCTTATAGCTGAAATCATTCCTGCAAACAATATCTTCATTAAATATGATAAAGGTTTATTCAGAGGTAAACTGAAGCTGAATGATCAGACTGGAGATCTCAACATCAGTGACATCAGATGGGAACATAAAGGAGTTTATAAACTGAAGATCACCAGAGGAGGAAAAACATCATACAAGACAATATCAGTGTTTGTCAGATGTGAGTAAATTAAATGTTTTAGTATAATAATGATTTTATTACCATCTGTACTCTGTTGACAGTATATTGTAGATGTAAGAGTGATTTAAAACTATTAACTTATAGTGGAGATTTTCACACTGTGTTTAACTCTGACTTATCTTCTGTTTAAAACTGATTTTAACTGCAGATAAACCAACCTTTCACACTTATCAATTTGAAAGGGTTAACTGAGACAACACATCTGTACATCATTTCAGATATTTGCTTTTATAATAACATTGATTTAAAATAGATGACAACTACATACATGTGGTTATGGGGACACTTCAAATACAGTATGTTTAGGTGGAAATTGGATACAAAAAGGGCATTATTCCTCCCTTAAATTGGAGTAAAATAACTTTTGTATAGATTATGATAGAGAAAAAAAACTAATTTTTCCTTTGTAAGCTGACAATGGAATCAAACAAAACTGTCTGCAGGTTTCGTTACCACTCAGGGCCAGAGTTATACACTTTTAAATATAGACAGAAAAAAAAACATCAAAAAGCGCCTATTTATATTTGTGTTTATTAGAGGACTGACAACACATACAACAATGTTAAGCACTTTCAACTGTGTTTTAAGTAATTTCAAAGGGTTTCCTGTAAAATGATACCATACCTTTGTATGTAAACCTCTGCATGTGAGTATGGGAAGCTTTTGAAATTTGGTAGGCCAAATCCAGGCGAAAATCCCCAAAATAGCCTCAGAGTGTAAGAGAAATCCATTTATGAGCTGATGTTTATAATCAGAAAATAAGACACTTAATAGATGAAAATCTCTCTTTCTGCTTTAATTTCTGTCTGCTGCTATTACAGGTGAAACAAAAATATTAGAAGTGGATGAGTGGAAATCTGCTGATCTGAAGACTAAAGACATAAAGAAAGGTGATCTGATAGAGTGGACATTTGGAGAAACTCTCATAGCCAAAATCAACCCTGCAAATAAAAGCCCCGTTACATATGATGATGATCTATTTAAAGATAAACTGAAGCTGAATCCTCAGACTGGAGATCTCAACATCAATGACATCAGAGAAAAACACTCTGGAGTTTATACACTGAAGATCATCAGAGATGGAAAAACCTCAGACAGGAGATTCAGAGTGTTTGTCAAATGTGAGTAACTCAAATCTTTCAGTGTAATAATGGTTTTATGATCATCTGTACTCTGTTGACAGTATACTGTAGATGTAAGAGTGTTTCATGACTATAAACTTACAGTGACTAAAAACTTTAAAGGCTACGTTCACACTGCCATCAAAATCCGATTTTTTGCTCACCCATGTCGGTCTCTTTGTATGGGATTAGGACTGGGACGGTTGTAATTCCCGCCTTGCAGTGGTGTGCATGTCACAAATTATGAAAAATATGAAGTACAATCTCACCCAGTGAGATATCTTGAGGTTTGTGGTTTCCGGAGGCTGCAGCCTTCAGATTGAGAAATGTCTGTTTTCTCTTGGTCACTCAAAGTTGCGAAAAAGTATCAATCTGCGCTTCCAGTACACCATCAGAACGTGTTTTTAGTGCGGCTGGAAACATTATAACCCCAAAAAGCTTTCTCACTTGTTGTTTCATGAGTGGAAGTGCTACAATAAACGCACAGATATGCACCAATCCCCTGGGTGCTCCGGGGCTCGGCTTGAGCAGCCACCGAAATGGCCAAGCACATACACACAGTTGGTTCACATTTACTTCACATGTTGCGTCTAAATCCACGCGGAAAACGTGATGATTGATATGAGGCAAAATTGCGGAAATGCACCAAGGCATGTCTGCAAAACCACTTAAAAACATTCAAGACATTAAATATTAAGCTTCTGTTGCACATCGCATTATACATGAAAGCCCCTAACATGCTTTTGACTTTCCTGATGCGTTGACCAGATGACCGGCTTGCACGTGACCCGGGAGCAGACTGCCTCGGCTCGTATGATCTCATATGGCTCGCCAGAGCCGGCGCCAGACCATAACTAACAGGGGGGCACTTGGCTTCCAACGGAGGGGCACGCAATAGCAACAATAACTTGCAAAAACAAGACATTAAACACAGCAAGCACACATACAACTGGTACAGACTGTCAGCTCATTTCCCGTGTAAAGTGCAAAAGACCACAAACTATGGGCCGCGGCATAACTTTGACTGCGGCGTGAGCGCAAGCTGAGCTCCGCTGCGCTCGCGCTTTGCTCGACGCAACCACAAACCGCCCTCGCGCGGCGCAAGCCATTGAAATGAATGGGTTTCATAGCGCAGCGCACACCGCGTCCTAGCTTTAAAAAAGCCGCTTTACCATAATCACGTCGTAATGCTGTTAATGGTCTATAGCCACACTTCACATTTAAGCTTATGTAATTTAAAACAACGCTAACTTACCTTTAAAATAGCTGAAGACGGCGTGTACGAACATTAAACTTCCTTAAAACTGTGTCCTGTAGATTTGTAAATTCCACCTCGACCTCTAATCTCTGAGTTTGAGCCAGTCTGTGTTTGCATGAAGTCAGATGAAGCAGGCAGTGCTGGTTCGTTCTAAATGTTCTAATATCCATATTTTACACAATCCATAAAATGCCGCGAAAAAACATGTTGCTAGTATCAAGTCACAAATATGCTAAAGACGTAAGACGGGTGAGACGCGGCAATACATCCAATCAGAGAAACTGGTCTGTTTTAATTAAAGAAAACATATATCAACTATATTTTCCTCATTTGATTACATTACAAGTCATGAAACATTCAATGTTTAATTTATTTTAATTATTCTTGATATATATTAAATTAATAAAAAAAACTTTGTAGGGGGGGCACAACAACCTGTTTGGGCGGGCACTGCCCGCGAATGCCCCCCCATGACGCCGGCCCTGTGGCTCGCTCTCACAGAATTAAAATAAAACACATCGACTGGCCAGTCTGCACAACTCCGTATGAAGTCCACCTCACCTGCTCAGTAGTCGGCACATTCATTTCTATATTACTGCGTGTGACATATTATTGTTCTTTTGTGCATGCGATGCAGTTCCAGACCACGAACAGTTCACACAGCTGTTGCTAATGTTTAAAATCAGTATATAAGACACTTAATAGATGAAAATCACCTGAATTGTTTTCATTTCTATGTTTCTGTCTGCTGCTGTTACAGGTGAAACAAAAATACTGGAAGTGGATGAGTGGAAATCTGCTGATCTGAAGACTGAAGTTACTGACATAAAGAATGATGATGTGATAGAGTGGAGATTTGGAGAAACTCTTATAGCTCAAATCAATTCTGCCAACAAAAGCCCAAGTACACTTGATGTTGATCTTTTCAGAGATAAACTGAATCTGAATACTCAGACTGGAGATCTCAACATCAATTACATCAGACAGAAACACACTGGAGTTTATAAACTGAAGATCATCAGAGATGGAAAAACCTCAGACAGGAGATTCAATGTGTCTGTCAGAGGTGAGTTAACACAAATCGTTCAGTGACAGTATACTGTAGATGTAAAAGTGATTTACACACTGTGCTTAACTCTGACTTATCATCGGTTTGAACCTGATTTTAACTGCAGCTAAAGCAACTTTTTAAACTTGTTATTTTGAGACAACACATGCCAACTCTCAACTGTACATCATTTCAGATATTTGGTTGGTTTTATTATAACATACAGAATACAAGTGAGATGTTTATTAAAAGTTTTAAACAGAAACCAAGAGATGCAGTGGAAAAATAAAGGTGATACATAGAGTCTTGATGATGGTCCAGGCACACACACTCCTTGTCAGAGAGATATCTTAGCACTTTCCTTAATTCCAATGTGAAGATCCTTTGATGATGATTTGTGAAAAACAGGCAAAAGTCCTGGGTGAGATTGGAGAAGGGGCTTTTCGGGGTGGGCAGTATGGAATTCCCACAGAAGTTCCAGGTCCAATATGTCATCGCCTGTGACCCAGAAACGTTCCTCTGAGTAAAATCCTTCCTAGTCAACAAGATATTTGAGGTGTCCACCCTGGCGCCAGGATGTTTCATATGGTGTACGCGCCAATATTCTGGGGGATGGGGGGCTTCTTCTCCAGGTTCTGTGGAGGAAGGAGAAAAAGATGAGTGAAATAACTGGGAAAAGTAGAAGACAGGGTGGATCCGGTAGTGTGAAGGTAGCTGAAGTTTGAACACTACCAGATTGGCCTCCTTAACAATGGTTAATGGCCCAATTAACCTGGGACTCAACTTCCTACAGGGGAGATGCATCCGGATGTTCTTGGTGGAGAACCAAACTTTGTCTCCCACCTTGAATTGCTGGTGTTGGAGTGCAATGAACATCCACCATACACCACTGGTGCCTGAAAGCCCTCTGCAGGTGATGGTGAACTGAGTCCTAGACCGCCTCACTCTCCTGTAACCAGTGCTGCACTAATGGAACTTCGGATGATTCACCATCTATGGAAACATTGGCGGCTGGTAGCTGACTCGGCCCAAAGAAGAAATTCGCTCCAGTAGTTCTAGTGACCATGACGGAAGGTTCTGAGGAAACGTCCGACTTCCAATTTCTGGGGTATAATGTCTACGTCTGGATGTTGGTTTGAGGGTGATATTTGGATGACACACTGATGGTCACATCTAGGAGCTTGAAAAACGACTTCCATACTCTAGAAATAAACTGGGGACCTTTGTCAGAAACAGTATCTTCAGGTATTGCAAAGTATCAAAACATGTTGAAAAGGCAACTCCGCACTCTCCATTGCAGTGTGTAAACCCCTAAGTGGAATGAGTTTTATCATTTTTGAGAACCGGTCCACTACAATAAATATGCACGCTTTACCTTGTGATGTGGGGAGGTCCATGGCAAAGTGAACTCCTGAATGTGAACAGGGGCAATAAGGAATTGGGAGAGGACACAATTCTCCAGTTTGAAGATAACTGGGAGATTAGGAGATGGTGCAAATCCTGCATCCACTTTCTGATGTCCTGTGCCATGTTGGGCTACCAGAAGCGGTGTCTGAGCAGTGGGAGGGTTTTCACATTAAAATCAAGTTAAAGTCTTTAGGATTACTAATTCAGGTGTGTTTGATTAGGGTTGGAATTAAACTCTGCAGGACAGTGGCCCTCCAGGACCCAGGGTTCCCCACTCCTGGTCTACAGAGTTATGTGCCTTTGTTATCAACATAATCTGATGGTGTAATGGTACATACTTGTGGTTCTCGGAGCAACTACGTGGAACATTTTGAATCTCAGGGATCGTGTCCTCCTCACTCACTGCAAAAACACTCTTGGGAAGGATGAACTCAGGAGCGTGTTGGCCATCTTCAGGTGAAAACATTTTAAAGAAAGCATCAGCCTTGCAATTCTTAGTACCCGGGCGATAAGTACTGAAAGTTCTTGTGATTAGTCAGCACGGAGAAGGGATGACATGCACCTTCTAGGCAATGTCTCCATTCTACAAGAAACAGTTTTATTGCAAGGAGTTCCACTGTGTAAAACTATGAAAAATAGGCAAATGGATGAAGTTTGGATGGGTTCCCCTACTTCTGTGATAAGACAGCTCCATCTTTTGTTGACAAAGCATCAACCTCAACCATAAAAGTTTTTTTCTGGATTTGGGTGAACTAACACTCTTCAGTTGTTGAAAAGCATGTTCAGCCGCTGATGACCAGGTGAGGTGTTTGGGTTTACCTTTTATAGCAGATGTTAATGGAGATTGGATGGCACTGAAATTATGGACGAAACAGCAATAGAAGTTTGCAAATCCAAGAACAGTTTGCAGTTCTTTGATGGTGGTTGGAGTTGGTCAGTTGGTTATTGTGTCAACTTTCCTCTCGTCCATACTCACACCCATTTCTGAGAATTTCAAGAAAAGAGTGTACTGACAAAGCCCCTTTAGAACTTCTTTGACATGATGTATGTGTTCAGCAGGGTCACCGGAATAAATCAAAATATAAACACGCACCAATTCAGTAGGTCTTGGAAGATGGCATGCATAAAATCCTGGAAGACTGAGGGGGCTATGCCCAATCCAAATGGCATGATCAAATATTCATAGTGGTTGTAGGGGTTACAAAACCTTTATTCCAATCATCTCTACTGTGCATCCGGATTAGATTTTATGCACTTTGTAAATTGAGTTTTGTGAAGATTTTGGCACCTCTGAGTTGTTCCAAGGCTGATGGGATGAGAGGAAGGGGGTATTGAAACTTCTTGGTGATCTTATTTAATGGCCGGTAGTCGATAAAGGGTCGGAGAACACCAGCTTTCCAGCATTAACAAGGCCGGACAACGAGTGTGTGTTCTACGGCAACTTAAATAGGGTGGAGAGAGTGCATGGTGACAGTAATCAAAACTCAGGTAAAAGTGATCGTGGGTGATGAGAGTGGGGAGAACCTGGCGAATTTGTTACAAACATTGAATTGGTCAAATGTGACAACTACATCACTGATATCTTATCTTATCAGAGTTAGTACACTGACTGAGTATTTAGTGAGTTAGTAACACCAATATTGAACAGCTGATATTTTATTAAAGTCGTTTAGCCATTAGATGAATTCTCACTGTTAAAAGATTCATAAAATTCATCATCTAGATGTTATAGTTGTGTTTAGATTTGAATACTGAAAGATATTGAGTAAATAAACAGAAATTCATTTATGGCAATATGAGCTGATGTTTATAATCAGTAAATAGGACACTTAATAGATTAAAATCATCTGAATTGATTTCATTTCTATGTTTTTGTCGTCTGCTGTTACAGGTAATGTAGAAGTACTGAAAGTGAATGAAGAAGAATCTGTCGATCTGAAGACTGATCCTACTGACATACAGGGAGTTGAGAAGATAGAGTGGAGATTTGGACGTAACGAAACTCTCATAGCTGAAATCAATCCTGCAAACAATATCCCCATTACATATGATTATGGTGTATTCAAAGATAAACTGAAGCTGAATGTTCAGACTGGAGATCTCAACATCAATGACATCACATGGGCACACTCTGGAGTTTATACACGGAAGATCACCAAAGGAAGAAAAACATCATACAAAACAATATCTGTGTCTGTCAGATGTTAGTAACTGAAATGTTTCAGTGTAATAATGATTTTATTATCATCTGTACTCTGTTGACAGTATACTGTAGATGTAAGAGGGATTTATGACTATTAACTTACAGTGAAGATTTTCACACTGTGTTTAACTCTGACTTATCTTCTGTTTAAACCTGATTTTAACTGCAGATAAACCAACTTTTCACACTTATCACTTTGAAAGGGTTAACTGAGACAACACATCTGTTCATCATTTCAGATATTTGGTTGGTTTTATAATAACATTCATTTAAAAATACATGACAACTACATCACTGAAGAGTTAATACACTGACTGAGTATTTAGTTAGTTGATAACACCAATATTAAACAGCTGATATTTTATTAAAGTCATTTACCCATTAGTTGTATTTTTACTGTTAGGAGATTCATAAAATTCATCATCTAGATGTTATACTTGTGTTTGGATTTATATACTGATAGAGAATCTGAAAGAAAACAGAAATTCATTTATGAGAATATGAGCTGATGTTTATAATCTGTAAATAAGACACTTAATAGATGAAAATCATCTGAATTTATTTAATTTCTGCATTTCTGTCTGTTGCTGTTACAGGTGAAACAAAAACACTGGAAGTGGATGAGGGGAAATCTGCTGATCTGAAGGCTGAAGTTAAAAACATAAAGAAAGATGATGTGATAGAGTGGACATTTGGAGAAACTCTCATAGCCACAATCAACCCTGCAAACAAAAACCCCATTACATATGATGGTACATTCAAAGATAAATTGAATCTGAATCGAGAAACTGGAGATCTCACCATCAATGACATTAGAGAGGAATACACTGGAGTTTATACACTGAAGATCATCAGAGATGGAGAAACCTCAGACAGGAGTTTCAGAGTGTTTGTCAGAGGTGAGTAACTCAAATCTTTCAGTATAATAACGATTTTATTATCATCTGTACTCTGTTGACAGTATACTGTAGATGTAAAAGTGATCTGGATCTGGATGACACACTAATGGTCACATCAAGGAGCTTGAAAAACTTCCATACTCTAGAATTAAACTGAGGACCTCTGTCAGAAATAATATCTTTGGGTATTACAAAGTATTGAAACACATGTTGAAAAGCAACGCCGCACTCTCCATTGCAATGTGTAAACCCCTAAGAGGACTGAGTCTGATAATTTTTAGGAACCGGTCCACTACAATAAATATGCATGTCTTACCTTGTGATGCCGGGAGGTTCATGGCAAAGTCAACTCCTAGATGTGACCAGGGGCAACAAGGGAGAGGACAAAGTTTTCCAGTTGGAGGATGACGAGGGGATTTGGAGATGGCACAATCCCTGCATCCACTCACAAACCTTCTGATGTTCTGTGCCATGTTGGGCCAACAGAAGCGGTGTCTGAGCAGTGAGAGGGTTTGCTGGATGCGGGGGTGACTAGTGTCTACAGAGTTATGTGCCTTTGTTATCAACAGAATCTGATGGTGTAATGGTCCATACTTGTGGTTCTCGGGGCAACCCGGTGGAACATTTTGAATCTCAGGGGTCATGTCCTCCTCACTCTGCAGTGGGACATATACGAAAACACTCTCTGGAAGGATAGACTCAGGAGGGTGTTGGTCATCTTCAGGTGAAAACATTCGAGAGAGAGCATCAGCCTTGAAATTCTCAATTCCCGGGCAATAAGTGGATCTTGTGATCAGTCAGCATGGTGAATGGATGACGTTAACACCTTCTAGCCAATGTCTCCATTCTTCAAGGAGTTTATGGTTACCAATATCATAGTTTGCTTCCACCGGGTTGAACTTGTACAAAAAATAGGCACATGGATGAAGATTGGGTGGGTTTCCCTACTGCTGTTATAGGACAGCTCCATCTCCTGTCACTGAAGCATCAACCTCAACCACAAAAGGTTTTTCTAGATTTGGGTGAACTAACACAGGTGCCATACAAAAGGCACTATTCAGTTGTTGAAAAGCATGTTCAGCCTCTGATGACCAGGTGATGTGTTTACCTTTCAGAGCAGATGTTAATGGAGATAAGATGGCACTGAAATTATGGAGGAAATAGTGATAGAAGTTTGCAAATCCAAGAAACTTTTGCAGTTCTTTGATGGTGGTTGGAGTCGGCCAGTTGGTTATGACATCAACTTTCCTCTCGTCCATACTCGCACCTTTTTCTGAGACATTATACCCCAGAAATTGGATTGGTGGAATTTGCACTTTTCCGCATTCAGAAAAAGAGTGTACTGATATAGCCTCTTCAGAACTAATTTGACATGATGTATGTGTTCAGCAGGGTCACTGGAAAAAAATCAAAATATCGTCAATGTAAATCAACACGTACCGATTCAGCAGGTCTCGGAAGATGGCATGCATAAAATCCTGGAAGACTGAGGGGGCGTTGACCAATCCATACGGCATGGAATGAATTAGAGCGAAGACTATGAGCGAGGCCTTCTTGTCCAACATCAGTGTCTGAGCTTACAAATATGCTTTAAGAAGAATGGTCAAAAATTCCCATAAATACACTCATAAACCTTGTAGAAAGTCTTTCAAAAAGAGTGGAAGCTGTAGCTGCAAAGAGTGGGCCTACTCCATATTAAACCATATAGATTAAGAATGGGATGTCATTCAGGTTCATGTGTATATAAAAGTTTATAATCAGTAAATCTGTCCCTTAATAGATGAAAATCATCTGAAATTTCTGTGTTTCTGTCTGCTGCTGTTACAGGTAATGTAGAAGTACTGCGAGTGAATGAAGAAGAATCTGTTAATCTGAAGACTGAAGTTAAAGACATAAAGAAAGGTGATCTGATAGAGTGGAGATTTGGAGATAAAGAAACTCTCATAGCTCAAATCAATCCTGCCAACAAAAGCCCCAGTCCATATGATAAAGGTCTATTCAGAGATAAACTGACGCTGGATAATCAGACTGGAGATCTCACCATCAGTGACATCAGATGGGAACACTCTGGAGTTTATAAACTGAAGATCACCAGAGATGGAAAAACATCATACAAGACAATATCTGTGTCTGTCAAATGTGAGTAACTGAAATGTTTCAGTATAATAATGATTTTATTATCATCTGTACTCTGTTGACAGTATACTGTAGATGTAAGAGGGATTTATTTAGATTTTTACATTGTGTTTAACTCTGTGACTTATCTTCTGTTTAAACCTGATTTTAACTGCAGATAAACCAACTTTTCACACTTATCACTTTGAAAGTGTTAAATGAGACAACACATCTGTACATCATTTCAGATATTTGGTTGGTTTGATAATAACATTCATTTAAAAATACATGACAACTACATCACTGAAGAGTTAATACACTGACTGAGTATTTAGTGAATTTCTAAAGTCAATATAAAACAGCTGATATTTTATTAAAGTCTTTATCCATTAGTTGTATTTTTACTGTTAGGAGATCCATAAAATTCATCATCTAGATGTTATAGTTGTGTTTATATTTATATACTGATAGAGAATCTGAAAGATTGAGTTAATAAACAGAAATTAATTTATGAGAATATGAGCTGATGTTTATAATCAGAAAATAAGACACTTAATAGATGAAAATCACCTGAATTGATTTCATTTATGTGATTCTGTTTCTGTCTGCTGCTGTTACAGGTGAAACAAAAACACTGGAAGTGGATGAGGGGAAATCTGCTGATCTGAAGGCTGAAGTTAAAAACATAAAGAAAGATGATGTGATAGAGTGGAGATTTGGAGAAACTCTCATAGCTAAAATCAACCCTGCAAACAAAAGCTCCATTACATATGATGGTGCATTCAGAGGTAAACTGAATCTGAATCCTCAGACTGGAGATCTCAACATCAGTGACATCAGACAGGAACACACTGGAGTTTATACACTGAAGATCATCAGAGATGGAGAAACCTCAGACAGGAGTTTCAGAGTGTTTGTCAGATGTGAGTAACTGAAATGTTTCAGTATAATAATGATTTTATTATCATCTGTACTCTGTTGACAGTATACTGTAGATGTAAAAGTGATCTGGATCTGGATGACACACTGATGGTCACATCTAGGAGCTTGAAAAACGACTTCCATACTCTAGAATTAAACTGAGGACCTCTGTCAGAAACAATATCTTTAAGTATTCCAAAGTATCAAAACATGTCTAAAAAGCAACTCAGCACTCTTCATTGCAGTGTGTAAACCCCTAAGGGAAATGAGTCTGATCCTTTTTGAGAACCGGTCCACTACATTAAATATGCATGTGTTGTTACCTTGTGATGCCGGGAAGTTCATGGCAAAGTCAACTCGTAGAAGTGACCAGGGGTGCCAAGGGAGAGGACGAAGTGTTCCAGTTGGAGGATGACGAGGGGATTTGGAGATGGCACAATCCCTGCATCCACTCACAAACCTTCTGATGTCCTGTGCCATGTTGGGCCAACAGAAGCGGTGGTTGAGCAGTAAGAGGGTTTTTGCTGGATGCTGGGTTGACTAGTGTCTACAGAGTTATGTGCCTTTGTTATCAACAGAATCTGATGGTGTAATGGTACATACTTGTGGTTCTTGGGGCAACTCCGTGGAACAGTTTGAATCTCAGGGGTTGTGTCCTCCTCAGTCACTGCGATGGGATATTGAAAACACTCTCCGGAAGGATAGACTCAGGAGGGTGTTGGTCATCTTCAGTTGAAAACATTCAAGAGAGAGAATCAGCCTTGCAAGTAGAGGTCGACCGATATGGCTTTTTCTCTGGCCGATGCCGATATTTAGAAATCAGGGCAGCCGTTTTTTTAAAATATGCAAAAAATCGTCCAATTAATCGGCCGGCCGATAAATCGGTTGACCTCTACTTGCAAGTCTTATTACCGGGGCAATAAGTGGATAAGTACTGAAGGTTCTTGTGATCAGTCAGCATGGTGAAGGGATGATGTGCACCTTCTAGCCAATGTCTCCATTCTTCAAGAACCAGTTTTATTGCGAGGAGTTCCACTGGGTAAAACTATAAAAAAAATAGGGAAATGGATGAAGTTTGGATGGTTCCCCTGTGACAGGACAGCTCCATCTCCTGTCGTTGAAGCATCAACCTCAATAACAAAAGTTTTTTCTAGATTTGGGTGAACTAACACAGATGCTGTACAAAATGCACTCTTCAGTTGTTGAAAAGCATGTTCAGCCTCTGATGACCAGGTGAGGTGTTTGGGTTTACCTTTCAGAGCAGATGTTAATGGAGATAGGATGGCACTAAATTATGGATGAAACAGCGATAGAAGTTAGAAAATTTGAGAAACTTTTGCAGTTCTTTGATGGTGGTTGCAGTTGGCCAGTTGGTTATCATGTCAACTTTCCTCTCGTCCATACTCGCACCTTTTTCTGAGATGTTATACCCCAATAATTGGATGCTGGCTTGATGGAATTCGTTTTTTCCTGCTTCCAGGAAAAGAGTTTTCTGATATAGCTGCTTCAGAACTTCTTTGACATGATGTATGTGTTCAGCAGGGTCACTGGAATAAATCTAAATATCATCAATGTAAATCAAGACTGAGGGGCCGTCGACCAATCCATATGGCATGACCAAATATTCATATTGGCTGGTAGGGGTTACAAAACCTGTTTTCCAATCATCTCTACTGCAGATCCGGATTAGATTTTATGCACTTTGTAAATCGAGTTTTGTGAAGATTTTGGCACCTCTGAATTGTTCCAAGGCTGATGGGACGAGAGTAAGGGGGTAATGAACTTCTTGGTGATCAGGTTCCAGGGTTGGAGAACACCAGCTTTCCAGCATTAACAAGACCGGACAAAGAGTGTGTGTTTTACGGCAACTTAAATAGTGTGGCGAGAGTGCATGGTGACAGTAATCAAAACTCAGGTGAAAGTGATCCTGGGTGATGAGGGCGGGGAGAACCTGGCGAATCCGTTACTAACATTGATTTGGTCATATGTGACAACTACATCACTGATATCTTATATTAAAAGAGTTAATACACTGACTGAGTATTTAGTGAGTTAGTAACACCAATATTGAACAGCTGATATTTTATTCAAGTCATTTAGCCATTAGATGAATTCTTACTTTTAGGAGATTCATTAAATTCATCTTCTAGATGTTATAGTTGTGTTTAGATTTGAATACTGATAGATATTGAGATTATAAACAGAAATTCATTCATGAGAACATGAGCTGATGTTTAAAATCAGTAAATAAGACACTTAATAGATTAAAATCATCTAAATTGATTTAATTTTTATGTTTCTGTCATCTGCTGTTACAGGTGATGTAGAAGAACTGCGAGTGAATGAAGAAGAATCTGTTAATCTGAAGACTGAAGTTACTGACATAAAGAAAGATGATGTGATAGAGTGGAGATTTGGAGATAAAGAAACTCTCATAGCTGAAATCAATCCTGCCAACAATATCTTCAGTACATATGATAAAGGTCTATTCAGAGATAAACTGAAGCTGAATCGTGAAACTGGAGATCTTACCATTAGTGACATCCGATGGGAACACACTGGAGTTTATAAACTGAAGATCATCAGAGGAGGAAAAACATCATACAAGACAATATCTGTGTCTGTCAGATGTGAGTAACTGAAATGTTTTAGTGTAATAATGATTTTATTATCATTTGTACTCTGTTGACAGTATACTGTAGATGTACAGATGTGGCCCTTAAAAATGCGCGTCTCTGAGAGCAGAATGCCGCGAGGACTTCCGAAATTCTGCGAGATCCCGCAGAAGGGGGGTTCGGTGGGGGATGCAGGAAATACAAAAACCTGTAGATGGCAGTCGTGTTTCATGTAGGCCATACTGACGACAATTTGTGTGCTTAACTTCATGCTGAGCGTATACTCTATGATATTGAAGTAACATGACACGGATTTTCTGTGTTTAGGAGATACTCTTTGATGCCATACAAATGCAGGCTTTTTTGGCAAACCTTTCGTTGGCGAAGTTTCCTTTGCCAGTTACATAAACAGTGACATATTCTTCATAAAATTTCGACTCAAACGCGCATCATTTGTCTTATTTTTTTTCGTGTACTTACAGTAGAAGAGACGTGATGTATGATAACTGAGTCTTATAACAAAATAACTCGCGAAGACCTTTGAAGAGACCGAGCGCATTTACGCAATATCATTAACTAATTTATCTAATTTTACATTTAGTTCATTTTTGCATCTGAACGTTTAATAGCTTTAACATGGTTGTGTTGCGCTTTTCTGCATTACTGAACAGTAGGAATATAAGTAGAAATATAAGAAAATATAAGTTAAGCGTGTTGTGTGTATTTCCTAATTATAAGCCTTTGGGAAATTGCACCAAATCTAAACGTGCATAAAAACATGAACATGTCATTTAAATAAGCGAAAAATCTTTTTTATGAGCTCAAAATTTTGAATATAATGTGCTTTTGAAAAAAATTGAATAAGAAGTGTGCACATCCAAAAATATTATGAGACAGGTGCTCGATCACAAAAACACTAAATCACGAAAAAACAAAGAACGGCACACTGCTACTATAGCTCTCAATATTTATTATTTAAAAGACAACGTTTTGGTCGAAACGTTGTCTTTTAAATAATAAATATTGAGAGCTATAGTAGCAGTGTGCCGTTCTTTGTTTTTTCGTGATTGCAAAAAATTGCCCATCTCTAAAGGAGAATATTCATCTTTAAAGTTGAAGAAACCAAAAAGTATGTACTGATAAGCATTCGTCAAACATAAATAAATAAATATATATATTAGGGATGTGCCCGAAGCCGAATACGTTATTCGCAAGGGCACGGATAATGGCTTTAAAACGAATAACGAATTCATCCGAATAGCAGAAAAAATATTCGGCCAGACATAATCAAGTGTTTACAGCTAAATTATAAAGCCCTTAAAGCACGCATAATATGTGTGTTAAGTGAATGAGTGTAATCTATAAAATTACATGAATGAATGACATTTTCTGCGCGTCCCTTATTTAGAAACTCGAGATGTTTTGGAATTAGTTTTAAAACGCTCCTAATATCAAGCTTCTTTTAATCCAATTGTAAAAAATTACCATTTTAGTTTTTTTGTTTTATTTAATTACACAAGACCAGAAAACCTTGATAAAATGCTGCACTCTGATAATAAAATATTCGTTAATAACTCCGTGTCTCCGTGACTTCGGTCACAGATGATCTTTAAATTACTTCAAGTTAAAGCCAGCTTCATTGTCAATCTAGGTGAATATAAAATAAACAAGTAAATAGATAAAAATATGAAAATGTAACATTTTAAAAGCAAAATGTATACTGAAGATTATTATGACATGAATTGCAATTAACATAAAAAAGTTAGTAAATAACAGCTGAAACATTTGAATTACAACTTTCTAATTACCTTGTTTAAAATAATTTTGCTTGTTTTGAACTAAAACTGACTTTAAATAATAGAGAATACTGTTATTTAAAATTATAAACGAATATCTGATTATTTATTAATTTAGATGAAGATTAATGAGAGAGTTTTTTTTTTAAACAATTCGTTCTGTTCGCGCAAACGCTGTAGGCTATGGACATATTTAATAATGAGCTTAACAAGTTTTTTGTAATGCTTAATATGCTTTCTTAAATTCTTGCCAAAACAGATTTTTTTACTATTCTGTCTGCAGGTACTTGCGTGTCTGTGCGTTGCGTTTCGGATCTGTCAGTCAGTACGAGTCTTGTTGATCTTAATAACTTTTTAACATAAATCAGTCCCGAACTTTATCTCTCTTAATAACTTTTTAAACATCAAGCAAGTTCCGGATTTTAATTTCAAATTCCTGCATGTTTTTAAACCGAAACCAAGATGTCAGACATGACATGCATCTTAGTATTAATCATTTCACTCTCAGAAAACGTATTAGATGTTTAATTAATAGGGTATTTGAAAACATCCCACTCATTTAGACAGAATGGGTCATATATGTAATGTGCTGAAAGACACAATAAACGCTTACAGCGCTCTCAAGTTCAACGCAGATAGGCACAAGCTGTATGAGGGTTTGAAAATTAGAAGTTTGTTTTCCATGCCTATTATTAATGAGAATCAAGTTATTTGTCTTTTTGATAAAAACATGTGTAATATTATTTTTAATATTACACATTAAAAATTACACATAATATTTTTACAGTTATTTAAGTTATAATTATAATAAAAGCAAAAATTCATTTAAAATTGTAATACATATTTAATGCTAACTTTACTTACAAATTCAGAAAATATTTTTTACAGTGTATAAATAAAACGACATGAAGGAAGTTCATTCCAAAATGTAATGCGTCTAGTAGCAGCTACCACTGACACAGAAAGTCAAGAAATTAAAAACCACCCACCCCCAGGTCTGCCAATTCTTTGCCAACCCCCAATTCTAATCTCCTCTCAGCGAGCGAATCAAAAGAAAACCTTGCAGTTGCTTTGTTTAAACGCAAATCTAGGCCTACTACGCTGTAAGTTATTTTAAATGAATTTCTATAACTAAAATTAAGTGGATATCGGGTAACTTAATTTGACATAATCAGTTCACACGCCAAACCAAGCTATTTTTCACGCTGAGAAGTAAAAAATAAGTTTTCCTGCTATACAATTAATAAAGGAGGTGCTGGTATACACAGAGAATTCCTGTCGAGTTTAGCAGTACGGTTTTTAGGTGTGGTCAACTTTACGCAGCGCCGCAAGAGCAGACAAGCAGATGACATCAGAGTACCGCGAGAAATAAGGCGGAGGAGGTTGGTTTCAATCGCTCTCGCGGTACTCTGATGTCATCCACTCATGTTTGAGTCTGTATCAGATGAAAATACAGATTTTGAGGAACAACTTATTGTTTGGAGATTGTCAATGGACGTTTCTTAGTGGTAAGTTTGTTTTTCAGTATGGACCAAAACGCCAAATGCATAAAATAAAAATGTAGTAATATTGTAATGTCTTGGCATTGTATGTTTTCTAAAATGTTTAAAAATGAACAAATCAGTTGTGCGAAACTACACAGATATTTTTTTTAATGAAACATATTCAGTGGTTTCAGACAGTGCCTCATGGTGGTTCACTTTGCCCCACAGCCACCATTTTGGGAAAACTGCCTAGCTTAGTAATTCAGGCTAATCTTTAGCTAAATCATTCGCCTATCACCAATATTTATGGTATATTTAGACCTGAATAAATCTACTTTGACATAACCACCTGGTATGTATAAATTTTACTTTGATAGGATAGGATTTTTTTGTAAAAAAAAATCACTTTAATCATAACTCTTTAATTTGTCCTTCCCCTTAACATAGCCAAATATAAATTATGGTTGCTACCTGTATTTGTGGTCACACGGCTACAAATCTGTATGGTTGCCTAGATAAAGGCTTATTTTGCTCCACTCTCCTGTACTTTGTATTAAGAAACGGCTACAGAAGCCGGAGCGCGAGCTACAAACTACAGAGCGAGTGCGCGGGTGCACAATGGTGAAAGAGCAACACACGATGTAAATAACTAGACCAGTGCTCGCAGTACAGACACTTTATATTTTAGCGTACTGCGTACCTTCAATTCCTTTTGCGTGCCACCACTTCTCATGTTGCTGGTACCCTGCTGTAAAGAGTCAAAGGGCGTTTCTTTGTGGCGCTGCGCAGACAGTTCGGCACCGAAGACATCAAAGTACCGCGAGAGCAAGTCGAAATGTTACAAAATGGTCCGACTTTACCTTTGCTCTCGCGGTACTCTGATGTCAAACGCCGACCAGTCAGCGCCCCACCATTTAAAGTCGAACACACAAAGCGTCAAGGCCTGGGCCCGGTTTCTTTTTTTATTTTGCACTTATGAATGAACGATTACTCCAGAGCATTCGTAGATCTACGATGATTTTCAAGTGCAACTTACGTTACGAAGCTTTTGGGAAACAGCCCGTAATTCTAAGATGATTCGTACGATCGTTTTTACGATCTACTTAGCCTTACGATGCTTTTGGGAAACCCGGCCATGGTCATGACTTGCACACTGTGTGTTGCTTTAGTGTAATATAAAGTGCTTATTTGGTTTGGTGTATTTTGAGTGTGGCAGTCATTCTATTAAGCCCCAATCAATCACAAATCATCGCTTCTCCTATTTCTTAGTAGGTGAACTGAATCTAATCTGCTGTCATCTGCAGTTATATTTACAGAGACCAGTTAGATTTTAAGAACTTTTTTTGCCACTTTTAAAACTGTAAAACTAAATAAAAAATATCATATGATATGCCGAATGAGCATATAAACATATGTTTTCTTGTTCGCTCCACGGGTTTAAACGCCGTTTTTTTCCTAAAGAATAATGTTAAAACTTTATTGGTGGTGGTTGAGAATAATTTATATGGCAAAATAATTTTAGCGCAATATAAATGTATCATATTGTTATTCTTAATATAAGAGAATACTCATATATTTTTACAACACTTTTAAATTTAAAACATACATATAAAGATGCTTAGTACAATAGCTTTGCTTCTGACAACAAGTTTCTGTAATAAATCAGTAAATCAATCATAAAATGTTTTGACAGTGCCTAATAAAATGCTTGTCAAATCAAACAAAGCTGAAAGGTGTATAAAACCGCTTGAATTAACAATATCTGAACTGTGCTCTTTTGCATACCTCTACTTTTCTCATGTCTTTCTTTATACCACATTTATCTCTTTAAAATATTGCTACTTTTAGAAATAATTTGTTGGCATTTTTTTGTATACTGCACACTTTATACACTTTATATTTTACCAAACCCTGTTGCTGAAGGAGACGGACCGGAGCTCCGGCAAGGTGTGTTGTGGACCCGAGGAGGCGGAGCTGTGCTCCGGCCCAATTTAACCTATCTTTCTGGTACTTCCACTAACTGAGGTATCCGTCCTCCTTTGATGTCTGCCTGGTATGATTTTATTGGTCATCTAGGAATAATTTTCACTTTATTTTACCTAATGGGGCGCAGCGCAAACCCGTTGGTCTGTGACATCACACTACCGTGAGATCTATTCAAAAGCATGCTGTAGGCCTACTGTCTCGCGGTGCTAAGATGTCACATGCCGTCCGATCGGTCTGCGTGGCGCCGCAAGATCGTCAAACGAGCGCTGAGCATTGAGTCAAATAAGACAAGCGTCAGAAAATTACCGAGGTCCGGATGGCCATGCCCTTTGTTTTGCCTCAAAATGCAGACAAATAATGTTTTTAGTAAGGCATGTTTGTTAAAACTAATTTTATATTCTATTTAAACTAAGGCTTAGTCCTGGTTTACGCTTATAAAAAACCGTCCTACAGCTCCTGAGGGGGTGCTCTCTCACTATTCACATGTAAATAAAATGGTTAGAAACCGGTTTTTCTGGTTCTCATTGCAGGACTGTGCGGGGGGAGGGCATTCCGTTTTCATGTGGAGACACTTAACAAACACATTTGAAATACACCAAGTTCCAGATTACAAGCAACACCAAAACACATCACGTTTGGGAGCAGTGCATGTAGGCCCTACTGATTTGAGTATAATGGTAGAGTATTGTGTTGGACACTATTTCAAATTGTCCTGTTCTCCACACAAATAAAACACTGATGTGCATGTCCATAGATCTTAGAGTCATTGCTATCATTTTCACTTTGTGTTGGGTTAATTCCCTGACCAGACCTCGATCATTTTCTTACGCTCGTCTTATAATTTGACTCAACGCTCAGCGCTCGTGTGGCTTCTTCCTGCACCGCGCAGACCGATCGGCATGTGACGTCTTAGCAGAGGTGGGACAAAGTCAATAGGCTTGTTTGAGATGCAGCTTGCCTTGCCTGAAATTCAGACGAGAGCAGACGGCTGCAGTAAGGGGAGGAGTGAAAAAAGAGCTTTTAAGTCAGACACTTCACCAATCTCGCAGTCCAGTCGTCAGACAAACGTCAGCAGAGGCAGAGATCACGTTCGCGTATTTTATCGCGGATTAAATAGATGCAACTTAAATACCAATAAATGCATTTACATAAAGATTGTATAAGGAGAATCAACGAAGGTGAAATGTTCGTTACTGGAAAAGGTTACTTAGTAAATGTTGGGATGAATAAATCTAAGTCTAGTGGTAATACAAATTCGTTTCTGTTGTGTGAAATATAAACAGCTCACAGTTCAACACCAATACAAAAGTTTACAGGAATTCATTAAAAATATAAATGTCATAGTAAAGAACACTTAAATTAATATAAAAACTACTACAGGAATTAGAGTTTTTAGAAGTAAGAACTCATCAGCTGACATCCCCGGTCCAATGAGCATTAAGCTGTGTCGCCAGCAAGTCTTTTTCATTGTGCTTTTTGTCAATGCAGTCGGTGGAGAGCAACTGCGCCCGGCTGCAGAATCCAACGAGCCCCCCTCTCCTTCGTGAGTGTTTTTTTGGCACATGTCAGCATGACATCAGAGCAAGTCGGACGCAAGTCGGACACTTTTCTAACCGACATGCATCTTGCGCTGATCACCGGTGATAGATTCTGCGCAGAATTTGCTCATCTCAAACAAGCCTATTGTTATGCAAGTCACAAGTTTGCTCTAAGCAGACCTCTTGGTGATGTCAAAGTACCGCGAGAGCGATTCAAAGCGGATTTCTCCACGTGATAACTGGAATCGCTCTCGCGGTACTTTGCTGTCACTCGGCTGTGGGTTTTTGTAGCGCTACACCAGTCTGCTCCCCAGTCACTTTCGCGCCGCTATAGTAATTTCATATGCCGATTGGATCGCGCAGTTCGGCAGAAAGTCAAACACACCAAATATATAGCCTAATATGTATATGCATTTCAACCCGCTAAAGTAGCAAGTGTAGCATGCTAATGGAGCGGCGCGGCCGTGTGAATTTTTTGTGAAATGGGTCAGTTGCTGCTGATTCTTGCCATAGCTCCGTTGCCCAAATGCGCACGCATACGGTGCCATGTCATCATTGTGTACAAACAGTTAAATGGTCTATTAAGTTTTAAGATGAAGTCAAAATGAAACCGAGATGACCAATAAAATCAAACCAGTCAGACAGAGGTGCAACACAGGTCAGATGCGCAGTTAGTGGTAGTGCAAGAAAGATGTAGCCTAAGTAATCAAACGCTGACTATTATATACAGCAGTTTAATGACGAGAAATGTGAAACCGCAGTGACTGTCAAGGTGACAGGACAAGAAACATTACTGCAGTTGAGCACATATGGGTGTCCAGATTTAATGCGCTGCTCTTACTCCCTTCAGTAATTCACTTTCCGTTATTCAGCGTGTTTATTAACAAAATTCAACGCCACCCTTTAATTCTTGAAGATATGTTTTTTTACTGTATAATGATTAGATTCACTGTGTTGTGCTGCTATAAGCTTGAACTTGAAAACGATGCATCACGTGCGCGGTACAACGCTTCATCCACCCGTAGTGCGCGTGCACGGAGTTTAAATGTTCATATTTTGGCTTGAACATTTTATTGCATTTAGTCCTAAGGCCTACCTGTTAAAGTCATTAAAGTTAATTAAATAACAAAAGAAGAGAAAGTGTGCAGCAGTGTGCCCAGGATGGTAAAATAATTATTACAATGTATTCCTAATGACCAACAAAAGTTTTCTGCATACTAATATGGTTTGAAATCTATAGGTATTTGATTCTTTGGTTTTCTGATTTATTAAAATTCATATATGTAGAGCAGGGAAATAAGAAGTTTTTTTCCTGGGGTGCATGCCCTAGAAAATACTTATATGGACCTCGGTATTTATAAAATCATGCAACGCGGCGTGTTTGTCTTTATACATGTTATGAAATTTATTATTTTAAACACACATTTCACAAAGTATATATTGTAAGTGTAAATATTCATAAACTCAACACTTCCGAGGCGTTTTTCTAAAAAATAATGTTTAAACTTTATTGGTGGTGGTTGAGAATAATTCCTCTTTCCATATGTAACGCATTTTAGCGCAATATGTAAATGTATCATATTGTTATTCTTAATATATAAGAATACTAATATATTTTTTTACAACATTTATAACATTATATATATATATATATATATATATATATATATATATATATATATATATAGAGAGAGAGAGAGAGAGAGAGAGAGAGAGAGAGAGAGAGAGAGAGATGCTTAGTACAATAGCTTTGCTTCATAGAAGTTTCTGTAATAAATCATTAAATCAATCACAAAACGTGTTGACAGTGGCAAATAAAATTCTTGTTAATTTAAACAAGGCAGAAAGGTGTATAAAACCGCTTTAATTAACAATATCTGAACTGTGCTCTTTGGCACACTTCTAATTTTCTCATGTCATAATTTATAATTATTCATTAGATTTAATATAAATACGTTTTGAAAAGTGTTGAATGCGAACGTGTAAGATATCTGAAAGGCGACGCAGCGTGTTTGTCTCTACAGCCACATGTTATAAAATTATTACACACACATTTCACAAAGTACATATTGTAAGTGTAAATATTCATAAACTCAATATTTCTGAGGTGTTTTTCGTCCGCAAAAGGCACAGTTTCTCTGTTCGCTATTTTATTAGATGTAGCCTACGTCTTAATAATAACATAAAAATATCTGTTATGAGAAGAATTCCTCTTTCCATATGTAAAGCATTTTAGCGGAGTATAAATGTATCATATTGTTATTCTTAAAATATAAGAATACTACTATATTTTTTACAACGTTTTAAACTTTAAAACATGTCTTTTTTATACCACATTAATCTCTTTAAAATATTGATACTTTTTTGAAAAACTGACAATTATAAATATTATGAACAAACAATGAAACGGTGTCAAAATTCGACAACACAAATAATTAAGATATTCATTGTAAATAGCAACCCTATATCACGAGTCGCGTTTATTAGGCTCACACTAAATTATCTGTTGCACTTACTATAAATGCGCATTGCACGTACAGTCATCTTAATATTTGTATGCGCTGTTATGCTGGCAAGAAGGGGTTGACATATCACTTCAAAAACAGCAATTCAATGTAAAATATTCAGCAATGCCCTTATTAACTTCTGGAAACAACGGCAATGACGATGTTTTTATGCGCCACCTGGTGGATATTCTTTGAAGCGAAACACATTAAGGGAAAGGGAAAAGTAGCCCCCCCCCGAAAGCACTTGCAGAATGCTGCGGGACTCTGCGAGACGAATTGGCGAATGCCGCGGGAGAAAACGCGCGTTTTTAAAGGCCACATCTGTAAGAGGGATTTATGACTATTAACTTACAGTGGAGATTTTCACACTGTGTTTAATTCTAACTTCTGTTTCAACCTGATTTAACTGCAGGTAAATCAATACACTTGCCATATTGAGCTGAGACAACACATCTGTACATCATTTCAGATATTTGATGGGTTTTATAAAAACATTGATTTAGACATACATGACAACTACATCACTGATATCTCACATAGAGTTTAATACACTGACTAAATATTTATTGAGTTAGTAGCACCAATATTAAAGGTAACGTATTTCGTGATCACATTTTTCAACTTTAGTTCACAACTTTAGTTAGTGTGTATGGTTGCTGTTAGAGCATAAGAAATGCCTGCAAAATTAATCTTAAAGTTCCCTGCAAGGCGACAGAATTCGCCTTTCAAAGCCTACAGCCTTTCGCTTTGGACTACAGCCCTCTATTTCCTGCTTTAAAGACGTCAATATAAACGTTCTTGACTAAACTCCGCCCACAGGAATATGTCAGTCGCCAGCTAAGCTCAAACGGCTCTGGCTAAGCTAAGCTGCTATCGAATCACAACACACTAAACAAACTACACAATCAGAACCCAATACATATTTCTGAAGGAGGGACTTCATAGAACAAGAAAGACGTCAGCCCGTTTTAAGGACAGTGAAAACAGTAGTATAGAAATAAGTAAATTGTGTTAAAAATACCGCGTTTTTACACATGAAACATGAACACATGTTATATTGCACACTGTAAACACAATCAAAGCTTCAAAAACACAGGAAAATTGGACCTTTAAAGACATTTACCCATTCATCATCTAGATGTTATAGTTGTGTTTATATTTATATACTGACAGAGAATCTGAAAGATTGAGTTAATAAACAGAAATTCATTTATGAGAATATGAGCTGATGTTTTTAATCAGTAAATAAGACACTTAATAGATGAAAATCACCTGAATTGATTTCATTTCTGTGTTTCTGTCTGCTGCTGTTACAGGTGAAACAAAAACACTGGAAGTGGATGAAAAGAAATCTGTCAATCTGAAGACTGAAGTTGCTGACATAAAGACAGATGATCTAATAGAGTGGACATTTGGAGAAACTCTCATAGCTGAAATCAATTCTACCAAAAATATCTTCAATACATCTAATGATGATCTATTCAGAGATAAACTGAAGCTGAATCATCAGACTGGAGATCTCAAGATCAATGACATCAGACAGAAACACACTGGAGTTTATAAACTGAAGATCATCAGAGATGGAGAAAACTCAGACAGGCGATTCATAGTGTTTGTCAAAGGTGAGTAACTGAAATGTTTCTGTGATTTTATTAACTATAATAATAATCTGTACTCTGTTGACAGTATATTGTCAGATTTTAGTGGAGATTTTCAAACTGTGTTTAACTTATCTTTTGTTCAAACCTTTTCTTATCTGACAATTCTAAAAAAAAAACTCTCTGCTACAGAAAACTTTTACCTACACTTTATTAATATCTGTAAATCAATATATTTAATAAGCATTTCATTTACAAATGACAACACGGCAGTTTCTTAATTGTTTAAACTGTTGTACATGACTTATTAAGCTATTTACAAAAAGTCACTTTGTCACAATTCATCTCATTTAACCTGTTATGAACAAAAGGACCTGTGTGCTGTTTTAAGTGACTGAAAAGAAAAACATTAATAATATATCCACTTAATGCAACAGCACTTCACTATTTGCATTGCATCTGTTTCTCATGCACTAGATTAATCACTTACTTATTTCTTTCTTGAACTATTAGAATACAAACAAGATCTGTCTCTCATTCAGACTAAATCATCTGATGTTGTGCTCATTCACTGCTCGTTTTGCTTTATTTGCTTTTTAGTTGCAGGAGGAAGCTAGAGTCTAAACTGGTTTACTGGTTTTAGCTGGTTTAATCTTCTCATCACAGCCTTGCCAACAAAGACCAGCATGAGCAGCTAAAACATGTTCAACTCTAAAGTCAACCTGTAAAAAACTAGCTTAACCAGGCTGGGATACCAACTAAAATTTCTTCACAAACTAGTATTAAGATTGTATGAAGGGTTAAATAGAGATTGTGATCTTTTAACCATTAATTGCAGCTTTTAACTGCATGTAGAGCAACATTTCACACTTGCGGTTTTTAATAGGATAATACCACATTGATTTAACCCTGTGTATCAGAGACTTCACTATCTGAGAGAAATGTTAAACTGTGACATCAGTTAGTTATGTTAATCCAATTTTTAAACTGTGTGTGTGTGTGTGTGTGTGTGTGTGTGTGTGTGTGTGTGTGTGTGTGTGTGTGTGTGTGTGTGTGTGTGTGTGTGTGTTAAATTTTTCTTGTTCCCATTTGATGTTAAATCAGTAGTAGGGATTTTATCTCTGTTTCTTACAGGTATCGAGAGAGAAAATTCAGAGGGGAAGACAGGAAAAGATTTAAAGGAGAAGACAGAAAAAGATTCAGAGAAGACGACAGGAGAAGATTCAGAGAAGACAACAGGAAAAGATTAAAAGGTTTAAATGATGCTTGATGAATTTGACTGTCACCTTCAATAGGCAGTCAACCCTTCGCCGTGAGCTTGATTGACATGCGACCTAACCAATCATAATACTGATATTATTGCCATTCACAACTTTTGTCCAAAAGACAAACCACAGAGTATATTTAAACCTTACGCATGCTACGCAATTTTAAATAACTCTTTGGGATTGTCTCTCATTGCAGTACTGTAAACTGATATCAGGTCATTAAAGCAATGTGACATCGTGGAGTTCTGACAATTAAAACTTTATAGGCTAAAGAAGACTCGTCTGGAGTTATACCTCATAGACACAGTGCAGGACTTCATCCCTAAACATCTGTTAGTGCCAGAATTTGATCAGAGGTTAAATTTGACCGTAATGGTCATGATCACTGTTTTCCCGTTCCCTAAACCTGCAGTTCCAACACCCATACATACAGAGACTGGATGTAACCGATCGGCGAGATTAGCCGCGTGCAGGCGAGGAGGAGCTGAAAACGGAGACGTGAAGTCGGACGCGTTGTGGTTCCCATAGTTTGCGGCGTTTACGTCAGGCATGGCTGATCACGTGCCGTTTGCTTGCTTTATCGCAATAAACATGATTTGTAAGATGTAAACTACATAAAAAGTGAATTATACTGTTTTGAATGTCCGTGTATGAGCATGAGTGGAACTGAAGAGGCTTACATCATCTGTTTTTACAAGAATAAAGTTCAAAATAAGCATAAATTATTTGAATACCAATAAAGTGGGGTCTACGTTTTTTCACTTCTATTTCCATTTTATTTTGATGAAGATGACATAATATAACATCGCGACTACATTAAAAGAGCTTTAACTGTTACAAAAAATACAGATTTGTGAGCATTTGTGGAACTGAGGGCGTGAAAATAAGCACGAAACACACGTGATTGTTGTCATGTGGTGAATCCGACCAATGGTGAAACAGCTGTGTCGTCATTACAGCCTATGCAGCTCCTCTCCGCGAACTGCGCTGGCGCGAACTGCGCTGGCTAACTCAGGGGGCTGATCTCGAATCGCTCTCGCGGTACTCTAAAACCATATGACACAGTCACGTGCCTGCAGCGCGAGCTGAAGTCGGACAAAAGTACTAACCAGAATGCACTGCTTCAAGTCAGCCGCCGATCGGTCTGCGCAGCGCCGCATGAAGTCGAACACACCTAACGACACAAGAACTGACATTACGTCGTGTAGCCAATCAGCAGTAAGGGGCGTGTCTACTAAATGACGTTGCCTGGGTTGCATATTTGTGGGGTGGGTCTATTAAAAGAAGATCCAGATTCTATTTGGGTAGGGGCGTGTATGTTTAGGTGATTTCAAATGTCAACATTAGCTTTCAGAGATCATGCACCCCACCTTTAAGACTGAACGCGCAGACAAACTAGTGTTTATTAAAAGATGTTTATCACAGCTGCTTCCTCTCTAAACAACTTTTATCTGTCATCTCTGTTTCTTACAGCTTTCAGATGAGGAGATTAAGTGAGGAAGAGTGAAGAAGATTTAGTGGAGAAAGAGAGATTCGGACATTGTGGCCTAATAACAGTCATCAGCAGTGATCTTCCTTTAGCAACACCATCAATATTACAAACACATCAGCATCACATCACTTATAACTAGAGATTTAGTCACTATCTCGAGACCGGTTTCTGCCTTCTCGGACTCGTCTCGGACTTGTTCCTTCAAAGACTCGGTCGTGACTCGGTCTCTGACCACAGTGAGAGGAGAAGGACTCGCATTTTCAGACCGAGTCCTCGAGACCAATGCGTTTTTATGTTCATATAAAAAAACCACACAACACATAACAATAATAATAAAATGCAATGTTGACGGGCATTATTTGAAAATGACATCCCATGGTGCAATGCAAAGATACTGCCGTCAGAGCCGTTTATTTATCTCTAGAAAAATAGGCATAAGATGATGCATGTGGTAGGGAATTTTTTAATGATAGTAAAAGCATATTCCATATTAAGACGTTAAGACTGCTCCTCTAAACAATTCACAATCTAGCTTAGTTCTAACTGGGGTGATGTTAAATCATGAATATGAAAACTGACATGTTTTATGGACTCGGTCTCAACTCAGACTTGCTTCTTTAAAGACTCGGTTTTGACTCGGACTTGCTTCCTCAAAGACTCGGTCTTGACTCGACTCGACTCTATTTGAAAACCAACGGACTCGGTCTCGACCCTTCAAAGACTCGGTCTTGACTTGGACTCAGCATACCAAGGTGTAGAAGTAGTACACTTCCATAGTGTACTTAAATTGCTTTATTTTCGACACCATAAATATGAACTAAAATGTGCTAAAAATGTATTTAAGAGGTGTATTTGAATACCACTTGTAGTAAACTTGAAACCGTCTTTGTATGAAAGTTTAGTTCAAGTTTAATACAAGTGTTAACTAAATACAATTTTTAATACAGAGATAGTATGTTAAAAGTGCATTTTAGTTCAAATTCATGGTGTCTCAAAATAGCACAGTGAAGTACACTTAGATAATCTTAAAAACATCTTAAAAAGTATTTTTAGTATATTAAGTACAAAGTTAGTGCGCGAAAATAAAGCACTTTAAGTACACTATAGTAGTGTACTACTTTTCACCAGGGTAGGCAATCTCGTCCCCATCACTACTTATAACATCGCCCTCATATCAATGAGTTAAAAACAATCCACCTGTGTGTGCTTGTGAACCAAAGGAAATTATTTCCTTTTGATTTGCAGTTTTCAATAGCTTGCATTGCATAAATGAAGTTAATAGAAAAGTAAGTACATTATACATAAAAGTTAAGTTAAGTAAATTAAATTAAAAGTTTGTTCCGCTGATCTACAAACAACAAACTACTATAAACTTTTACATTTATGTTTAAACATAAATAATATCTGTAGATGCAGTCATTGTCTACTGCATGTATTATTTGCACTGCATGTATTATTTGCTGTTTCATGTAACTTTACCAGTGCTATAAAAACAAATATCTAAATACCTAACGTTCAGTATATCTAACATATGTACTACAGCAGTATTTCACTGACTGATGTTTGTCATCTTGTTGATATTAGTTGACATCAAAAGTCTCTCTCCCTGTGTCCAAGTATTCATACTTTACTCATGTACAGTATGCAAAACTATAAGTGTTTAAATGAGTAAATGTGAACCTGCAGATAAAACTGTGTGTTATTGTTACCCTGATGATCTGCTGATCTTCACTTCTAGTTAGTATCTATCCAGTGGTCAGTTTTCTATCCCATAATGCCACAGGGGCAGAGGAGCCATCAAAATCATTAAGTGAAACAAACATAAATATCTGTAAACTTGAATCATTTGAGTGTGTTGTTGTGTATTTGTGTTGTGTTCCTGTAGTTTAAGTGATAGCGCGTGACGCTAGCAGCAGCTTAATGTCTCTCTTATTAGTTTATTAGTGACTATTAGCAGATATAGTCGTGCATAAATGCTTTTATGTTCAAATGTAAGAGCTACATGTAACAAAAACATTATTCCTGTGATTAATATTGCTCTGATCAACTTATTTTTAACATATATGTATTGATACTAATCACCTGTGTACCTGAAGCATGACCTTTATTGAGAAGTAAATAGTGTTGATACTCTGTAAAGTTCACAGATTCAGCTCATGTATCTCATGTGTCTCAGTCTAAAGAGAGAAAGTGTTTGTGTTGAAGAATCCAGAAATCAGATTTTAATGATTCAGTGTTATATTGACTGATAGATTATGTGTTATGTGTTAGACTTGTTTGATTTTATGAAGGTTTTCACCAGATCACTAAATTATTTTAGCTTTTTTTTTAAAGCTTTGCCAAACGTTTATATTCTAAACTATGTGACTTGTTTTATTATCATTGTCACAATTAGTAAATAACTACAAATATTAATTTTGTTATTAATAATGTTTTTATCATATAGATTTGGTCTCAGGGAATGTTAATCTAATGTCTTAAATTTAATTTGAATGTAGACTGAATCTGTTTTCATGTTAACTCAGATCAGATGATCATCTGTACGTGCATTATACAATCTTTTCGCTCTGCATGATGCATAGATTTATAGCAGTTAATTTAAAGCTTGCACTAAACCAAATAATAAAAATAATAAAGTCCACTTTAATCTCTGTCTAGTTACTGTTCTCTAAACAGTGTATTGTAACATGATTATAACAAATCACTTAAGTTATAATCCTCATGTTGTTAAATAAAAGCATCTGATAAAAGTCACAGCGCTGTTTTATGTGGTGAGAAATTTTATAAAATAATCTCACTTTTACTTACTTATTTTCTTACTTCATTTTGCTCATCAAGAAAATACATCTTATTTTAAGAATTTTTAGATATTTCTACTGAAAACAAGACAAAAATACTAAGTAAAAAGTCATTTTTTTGCCGTGTTCATTGTAATATTTGTTTATAACTCTTTCAGGTTCTATGTTACAGGTTGTTTTTTGTTTTAAAGAAAACATACAAGGAAATAAACAAATAGCCAAAGACAAAGTCATATATCTACTGTATTAATTTTGAGAAAAATAAATGAATTGGTTTTGGACACAAAATGGCGCAAAAGTCAAATTTACTGATTACATTACAACGTCAATTGAAAATATTTTTACTGTTGTTCGTTTATTTGACCACAATGAGGCCCTTTATAATATAGACGGTTAATAAAGGCCTTTATTATGTACCTCCATAGTTGTGAATATCTGCTGTGGACACAAGATGGCGCTCTACTACTGTTATATGTGTGACTGTGTAAATAAACTTTACACGAGTATTCAAACGCTGTTTTAATTTACTATCAAAGCACGCTTATGTGTTATTATGTTGTGAATGTAGTTTAATTTGAGGAACTTGACATCAATGTCGAATTTATTTGTTGAACAGGCAGAATAATCTCCGCGAATCAGACCGAGGTGGGTTCTAGCTAGATGGGATACAGCTACGGCCTAAATCTCGCGAGATGTTGAATTTGGGGTTTGGTTTATGGCTAGGATTAGGATGAAAACAGCGGTTCTGGCTAGATGGGATACATATTCTACATAAATCTAGCGAAATGTTGGCTCCAAGGTTAGGTTTGGGTGTAGCATTAAGGATGTAGATAAGGATAAAAACGGCGTCCATCTGACGAAATTGGTCGTTGCTGTATCCCTTCTAGCCACAACCGCGCCTGCGCTCATCGGTGGAGTCCCCTCAGCAGCACAACATCCTGCAGCATGACTTCTTTAGGAAACTGAGGTAAAACTGAGGGAAACAAACGATTATCTGCTGAAATTAAAGTCAACTGGAATCGAAAGTGACCAGACTAAGTAACAAAGTTACGGTTTAACTTAAAAAAACAAAACAAAATAAGACATTAATCATAAAAAGAGCTGCTGTGAGACTGACTGAACAGATTCAACAAGACATCAACAATCAGGTAACGTTATGTTGAATTAAAACAAAACCCTTGCAAAAACATCAGATAATTAGCATGTATTGAATTTATTATTAGAATATTAGATTTAATGGTTATATTTGATATTTGATTGTGTTGTTTCACCAACAGATGACTTTTCTATTTAATGTTTCTTTTTTATCATTTCTATGGTTTGCTTCAGAAATATTGATCTGTTGATGATATTTTGACCAGAGTTGTAATAAAAGGTTCATCTTCCTCGTGTGATGGTTTCAGAGGTCAGCTATCTTCATCAGTTTGTGTCTGTAGTCTCTATCAACATCTCTTATAAAGGTGAGAGTTTTACTTTAAACCACCATGATTGATAATTTTAGGCTTCACCTTTGACCTTTTCCTCAGTCATCAGTTCAGCTCTTTAACAAACACAAGAGTTACAGGGTGACTTTTACAATAGAAGTAAATGAGACAGTACGTAAACATTACACTATATAGTTTCAGATTTAAGCTACAAAATGTAACACTACGGGGCGGTTTCCCGGACCAGGATTAGCTTAATCCAGGACTGGCCTTAGTTTAATTAGGAAATGTAACTAGTTTTAACAAAAATGCCTTACTAAAAACATTACCTGTGTGCATTTTGAGGTAAAACAAAGGGCACCGATGTATTTTAAGATATGTCAGTGCAAGTTGTTTTCAGTTTGGAGAGCTCTTAAAAGTGTTTAAGTCTAGGACTAGTCTAATCGCTGTCCGGGTAACCGCCCCTATGTGTTTAAATTTAATAGGTACACACTTCTCATGTAAAGTCATATTAATCCAAGTTGTTGTGTACAACTTTGGATATATAACTTTACACACGATGATATTGATTTCATCACACAAAAGTAATGTTGTAAAAATTTTAAACATTTGTGAAATTGTCATATTTGAAAAAAATGGTCCCAGATTTGTATTAACATGAATAATGAAACTGTGAAAGATTTTTTTGTCAAGTTTTAAGTGCTTATATAATGATCTCTGGCAGCTGTGAAATGTGTTTATATTGATCACAATCAGATCTGATCATGAAGAGGTGAAATCCTGTAGTGTACACTAGATGACTCTCTAGTCAACAGTATAGATTAAATACTAAGGGATGTAGTGATCTTAACAGCATGCCATATTTTGTTTATTGTATGGTTCGGTGTTATTTACATCTTTCGCAGCTGCTATCATTGCTACTGTAAAAATACAGTTATATTAATGCATGTTTATGTTAGGGCTGCACAATTCATGCTAAAATGTGAATCACAATTTTTCTCCATGGGAATTGAGATCCCGATTCTCTCACCCGATTCTCATTTTTTTTTTTACAAAAACATTATTATGCACTTAACTCATTATAGTTATAGTAACGTCTCTTTTAAAAGTTTTTTTCCTTATTTTATACCCCTTAAAATTTAGAGTAATTTAAAATATATTAGCTGTTAAATAGCACCTATAGTACTATCAATCTGGCCAACCTTAAAACTTTAAAAACACTAAACCTTTAAAAGACTAAACGATCAACATTTTGAAGCATCAGAGAGAAACGCAGACATGTTACAATGTTCCCCTCGTGCTGAAACCCCTTTCTAATGGGGAACTTGTGGCGGTGACACAGAGGCCGTTTCTCAATCTGAAGGCTGCAGCCTCTTGAGGTTGCATTTCAAAGCTGCGTATCATAATTTCAGAATATTAACAATTAACGTTATAAAGTTGACTATAGGCTCTGTGCACGCAACTAAGGAGTTCTACTTCCGCCGCCTTGAGTGTAGGGCCGACCGTTTCCGGTGTTGTGTCGAACTCAGTTCCCCCTATGTTTCCCTTTAGTGTAGTGCTTTTATAGCGTTTTCATCACGTTACATTTAGAAAGATTAAAGATTTGAATTGGTTATACTAAAAAGGCATAATATCATGTATTTTATAATACAATTTATTAAATATTTCATACATTTGACAGTTTTCTATTAGGGTGTTTCTTTTAAAATATAGGCTGTCTTTTTCTTTTTTTTTCTTTACTGGTTGTTTTAAAAATGTAATGTTTGCATACATAATTAAATAAATATTATACATATAATATGATTCATACTGTAAAAATAATTGACTTACCATTAAGAACAATACAGATACATTACAGAAATGCACACATATACATCTCAGTAGCCATTAAAACTTTAAATATATAAATAATAAAACCTATAACGTGATGGAAGCGCCATAAAGGCACTACACTGAAGGGAAAAATAGGGGGAACATAGGGGGAACAGACTTCGACACAACACCGGTCTTAAGATATGAAGTAAGGATGATATGAATCATGGCGCTGTTTTACACCCAATTTCTGCAAGATCTACCAAAGTTAACAATTACCGACGATCACCGGCTAGTACAAGCGGCATGCTCAGCCCCGAGGAGCAAAAAGGAAAAGGATTATTAAGTTACATCGACAACTATGAAGGTAAGTAATAGCATAAGCTAACTGCCTTACTAGCTAGCGCTAACAGTTTGTAAACGTTAGTACTGACTGACTTTGACAACTTGACAGGCTATTTGATCCTGTGCAATGGGTTTTGATGTTTTACGATTACGTGTATGCATAACATGATGAATGATGTCCAAACCCTCACAGTTTCAAACAAAGATTCATAAGGGAGGGTGAGCGTCAGCGTCAGGGCTATTTGCTACAGGCTACGAGAACCTCCGAGTAGGAGTAAAAAAAGTGTTCATCAGTTCAAATTCTTAATCAGGTTTATGTTTTGTAGTTTTGATTTACCTAAGGGAGATAACGTTAACCTGTAACGTAGGATTCTAATAAGCCTATCTGGCTGGTGTTTTGCAACAGGTTGCATGTATTGTAACATTTGCAAATCGAATCTTAACGTTAGCAGCTATTTGTGTGTAGTATGACATGACTAGGTTATTTCTTTTTTTTTTTTTCCGTTTTGCAACCATGTGATGCAAAATGACGAATAAATTACCTTAACATACACATAGCTTTCATGGAAACCACAGAACTTGGTTCTGACGGCTGCTGTTATTTACTGTATGGTTATATAAACCATGTACAGTCAGTTATCTTTAAGGTTCATTGGCCATTGGTATTCCAGTACTGATTTTGCTTTCAGTGTTTTTATAAAACAATATAAAAATTGTAAATTGAGACAGGTGATTTATTTGGGTGTCCTTAGATTACAGTATTGTTTACAGTGTTATGCAATTGATAACCTGACATGATTTAGCCTATTTCCATAACTGGACCACTACTTACCTGATCAGTTTACTCATTTTCTGTGAAGTATTGAAATTGTGTCCTGATTCTGAATGTGAAAATGACATATATTTTGTTAATGTTTAGATTGTCTTTGACGACTGCTCACCAGTTGACATTTCAGTGGCAGACTGTTCCTGTGTGGCTGGAAGAGCACCCGACTGAGAGCCCACTCTTCCGACTGATGGAAAAGAAATGTACCAACGCAAAGAGCCATGTAGACTGTAGCTCCTTGAAAATGCCTGTGTAACGATGAAATTAAGCAGACTCACAGCTACTACTGGCAGGTGCAAGGCCAGCCATCACTTGCAGTGATGCAGTGATGTGATTTTGGTGTTTTTGCAGAGGAGGATTTTTTCATACAACACATTTACTGAGAGACTGTGAGGTGGCTATAATAACCATAAGGGAGATTATTTACATGGATGTTTGAATCACTTATGGCATGTAATTTGATTAATATGCACTAAATTTTTCCTCTTTAATAAATATATTACTTTAATGTGCTCTATGTGTGGCTTCCTCTTAATGCTATCAGGTCAAGTGTATAAAGCAATGCGTAACTTTCCTTAGTTGAAACGTGTAACTGTCCATCTCATAAGTTTTGGAGAATGAGGTTTAAAGGGTTCATATACATGTATACTGTTGTTTAAAAAATATATTTTTAATAATGTGAAAGATGTAAACAAAATATTGTTTCATTAATCAATTCTGATAAGTAAATGTCTAACAAAATCATAGAACATTAATTAGTATTTACAAGAAATTATTGCAAATAGAAACATTCATATAGTATTTATATTAAAACATTTTAGAAATGCATTTATTATTAGAAGGTTTTTTAAGTATAAAAGAGTCAAGTCTGGTGTAAGAGAGCCGGTTTGCTTCTTTTATTAATCTCCTCAACCCCTTAGTAGTCACTACGAAAGATGCCAGCTACACGTACATACAGGTAGGGTTGAAGCTGTCCCTATGGATCTTGACTTACCGCAGTATATACAGGACTGAAAACGTATCTCTGCGTTATTATAACGTGACGAATGGGAACACAACAATCTAATGCTGACTTTTTTACCTGTTGGAAGGCCAATCGCCTTTCTCTAAACATATCTCTTTGTCGCTGTTGTCTCTCTGTCTACCGCTCTCGCTGTCAGATCACCGCACCGGAAGTACTGAGCCTCACAGTCAAGTTCGAAACGTCAGCGGGCGCCATATTGTGCACAGAGCCTATTATTTTTAGTTAAATATAAATTGTTGCAGTATGTTTATGACTTGCGAATGTAATGCTCCGTTAATTCGAATGAACCAGGCTTGACGTATGTAGCCTGCAGATGCGACCTCTGGAGGCTGCAGCCTTCCGATTTAGAAGCGTACGGAGGTAACTAATTTCCTTGCCTTCTTTCTAAACCAATGTTGTTGCATCGTCACCTTCTCCGTCGCCACCAGGATTTTCCAAAATGATGCTCACTTATCCTCTCTTTTTTGTGAAAATTGCAGCTCCAAATCCACCAAGTAAACGACTGTGTTTAGGTCTGCCGCCTTGTTATACGTCAAGTGGTGCGAGATCATGACGTGCGGGATCATGGGGTGCGGGATCATGGGGTGCGGGATCATGACGTGCGGGATCATGACGTGCGGGATCATGACGTGCGGGATCATGACGTGCGGGATCATGACGTGCGGGATCATGACCATGAGGCGCAGGATCACAACGTGCGCGATCACAACGTGCGCGATCACAACGTGCGCGATCACGACGTGGGGGATCATGGCGTGCGGGATCATGACGTGCGGGATTATGGGGTGATGACGTGTGAGATCATGACATGTGAGACCATGACGTTGTTTTATAGATTATAGGTCTAAATTATAGATTTTATAGAAAAATCATTAAGATATTAAGTAAAGATCATGTTACATGAAGATATTCCTCACTATAAATAAAAAATGTATTTATCATTAGTAATATGTGTTGCTAAGGACTTCACATGGACAACTTTAAAGGCGATTCTCTCAATATTGAGATTTTTCACTATTTTTAAATAGTTGTATTGTGGCCAAATATTATCCTATCCTAACAAACCATACAATAATGGAAAGCTTATTTATTCAGCTTTCAGCTGATGTATACATCTTACCAGTGTTGTAGTAGCAGTGTTGTGCCTGGAGAAGTATATTGTTAATTTATGCATTTACCCTGCACTACAGCACTGCATCTAAACCATCTGACTGGTTTTGTGGTTCAGGGTCACATATGTTGGGGAATAAAGAGACATATGGAGAGCCACAACATTTTTGTCAAAAAGCCACTTTATTGCCCGAAGCTATGGGTTCCCGACCACTGCTCTACCAATTTTTATGTGAAATGTCATGTATTAGTCTTTGAATGCAATAATACTTAACAGTACGGTTTGATTTAAAGCAGTCTTTTATTTGTTAAACATTAGCATTTCAATAAAGCTGATTTGTGTACAGTGAACAATATTAGCATGAAAGCAAAAAACCCCACACAGTATTCACCTCTTCTCTCTCTCTCTCTCTCTCTCTCTCTCTCTCTCTCTGTCTCTCTTTCTCTCTCTCTCTCTCTATCTTTCTCTCTCTCTCTCTCTTTCTCTCTCTCTCTCTCTCTCTCTCTCTCTCTCTCACTGTTCACACCTCTCACATACACACAAATATACACATTAACCACTAATAGTTTAACACAAACACATATCTCACGTCCGCCAGTACAACAAAACCACATTTCTTTCCACTTCACATTTCACTTAAACCCAAATGAGCGTGTTAATGTGTCAGATGCATATAGTGACAAAAATAAAAAGACAGTTTGTGTTTTAAAAAGAAATACGTTGGTTGTATCCACAGTGATTAATTTATATTTTGTTCACAGTGTTTCTGATGTTGTACAGTTCTGTCTTTCTTTAAACTGCTATTAACATTATTTTAAACATGGTGAAATTTTATTTATGTGTGCTTTTGGCTGTTATTGGTGTGTATTATGCTTGTGAATGTGATGGAGAAGTAACAGATCTTGAGGTGAGAGTGAAGACAGATGTCTTACAAAGGAAAAACTTTAAACTCACACACAGTCAGAATCTGAAGTTATAAAAGAGACTGTAGATGATCAGAGAGCTGAATGTTGCTCTTAGAATCACAGAGAGTTTGTTTATTGTCTCTTGACTCCTGCATACACCACATCACCCTCAGATCCCTGTACACATAAACACAACATAAAACAAATACATTTTATAACAGTTCAATTCATCAAATCATTATTAATTTATTTTCAGAGTAAGACTGTTGTGCATGCATTAAATAGGACTAAACTTTAGGACAGATCAGACTTCAGAACGATGATTTCAATCAAAATGTTTTCCATATTTCTGTTTGATATCTCCTTTAATTTAAAATGTTGTTCTCTGATGCACTTTATTAGTTTTAAGACATTCCGCGATTAATATTACTTTAATGATAAAATGTTACTGTGATTGATAACAAAGGTGCATATACAGATTTTACAGCTTTGACTTTTGTCATAGTAATGAACAATATCTGTCTGAATACTTCTGAGTAGAAGCATCTTTACACTGTGCCTCAAACTCAGTGTCACATAGGTCATACAACTGGAGACCACTCAAGTTTTGCCTTTAACCTTTATTTCAACATGTATGGTAGTTATTTCAATCTAATGTCTGTTGTATTCCACAAAAGCAAATCTCAGAAATTATGTAAAGTCACACATTAGCAATGTGAAAGACTGAGAGCAAGGTCTAGTCATTGCAGGGCTCCAGAAAAAAATGTACTAGGTGCACTATAGCACCTGACCAAAGTGAAGTGAAAATGTCCAGAAGATAACAATAGATTAAGTCTTGACAGACAGAATCTTGTTTTTAATTGAGTTATTCATTTTATTATTGAAGCTATATTACTATTAAAGCTATATTATGCATTCACTGTATTTTGTATTTAAAAATTATGTAAAATATGTATATTATTATAAAAATTATGAAAAATATGCATTATATGTAGGATGACCATACGTGCCATTCTTCCGGGACGCGTTCTGGCCAGGATTTCGGTGCGTCTTACGGAAGTCGTATTTGTTGACCGCATACGCCATTCAGTTAAAAACATAAGACATACAATCGTATTTTCATTCTTACCTTAAAATGTAACGGTTGCTTTTCTGTAATAATAATAATAATCCTCTATGGGTGCTTTCACATACACTGTTTAGGTCGGCCCAAATGACGTGTCTCTCCGAGTACGGTTCGTTTGGGTCAGTGTGAACACAACAGCCGCACTCGGGTGCGCACTAAATGGCCGCTCCGAGACCGCTCTAAACAGGTGGTCTCGGAGCGGCTGTCGCCGAACTCTGGGGCGACCCACCTGTGGTGTGAACACTGCTGGACCTCGGGCCGAACCAAATACAGGAAGTTCTCCACATGTTTGAGCCACTGGGCTTCCGTTGTGACGTGAGCCGGGTGTTATATTGTGGGTTAACAACAAACAAGCCAATTCTGGTCCATTGCAGAGATTCGCTGTCTCCTTTACGTTTGAGCTGATGATTTTATAAATGCATAGCTGTCCTCCACACACAAATAGGCTTTTTAGCAAACGGCTCCGTGAAAAAGGCTTTAATAGAACAGCTGTCTATTAAACTTTCTATTAGATCGTAATCTTTGCATCTCTTTTTCATCTTTCTGATCAAAGATGTTTGTACTATAAGCAAATGGCTTAGAAAAATCTGTTATGTCTGACATTTAATTTTACGGTAACAGAATATACCGTCATACCACCCAGCCCTAGTTTGATTTGTTGCAGGTAACATACATAATTTTATTAAACTACATATACAATAAGTTATAGGCTATTCAGTCTTGTCCAGTTAGCAAATTGTAATGAGATGAGTGTCATAGATATATACATGTATTCTTTATATGTTTATCGTCGTCTTCTAGTTTTCCAGACCTGGGCACCAGATATGATTATTTGTATACCTTTCTTATACCTATAACTTTTTATACAGTAATGTTGGTGTAAATGTATAAGTTCTCCTGCTGTCTTTATCTCTCATCTCTGCAATGTTTAGTGAATCCGCCACCTTATTGTGGTTCTGAGTGGGATGTGTTGTTAGGGTCCCCAAAGGAGTGTGATGACTTTTTTGAAAAAAAAAAAGATTCCTAAATTGACAATGAATTAAGAGATTTTTGTGATGCACAATTATGTATGGAAGAACTCGATTTAGCGGTTCAGAAACTCAAGTCAAACAAATCACCTGGTCCTGATGGCCTTACAGGAAATGTTTATACATTTTCTTGTAGCGATTTGAAAATGATTCTATTTAAATGCCCTTGAATCTATTGAATACAATCACTTGATAGAGAATGATGAATATCTTTTCTTAGACTTTAACAAACCCTTCGACACGTTAGAACATAGGTTTTTATTTAAAGCTTTAGAAAACTTTGGTTTTGGTGAGCACTTTGTCAATATTGTAAAAATGATCAATAAAGGTATGAACAGTTCTATTTCTCTTTCTTATGGGACATCACAAAGATTTCCTATTAGTCGTGGAATAAGGCAGGGATGCCAATTATCACTTTTATTTTTAGATATGTTGTCTACTTTAGTTATTCATGATCAAACGGTACAAAAATTAAAAGTATTTGGTAAAAGTATAGCAATTAGTAAATTGGCAGACGATACTACACTATTCTCAGAAAACAAAGACCCAATTCCTCTGGCTATGTCGTCAGACATATGGCCAATAGCGCTAGGCTTAATGACCATTTTTGACATCTTTTGCCCAATAGTTTAATGCAATTATTATTATTATCATCATAGTTTCACATTTTGTGTTTTTAAGCTCTTGTGTTTCTCTTGTCCCTTTCTAGGTTTGCCCATTTGATTTGTTTTAGTGACATTTGTCTAGTTGTCATAAATATCTTTATATCTAAGTCTTAGTGGTTATTCATGTATGTTGTTTTGGGTACCAGCACAGTACTACACATTATTTATGTAATGTAAATAAATCAGAGATTTTAGGTAATTGTATTAACATACATGAATGATCTTACCGGTTTATTTGCTGGTCTTTTACGGAATGCTGGATCTGTGTAGATGATTTCCGTTGCTCTGTTTTGAACTGTTTTTTAGGAACAATAATAAACACATTTTGGAAAAAAAATCAGCTTGATTTTTTTCCCAAAAAGTGTCAATAAAAGTGAATTATTTTATGTCATTATTTGTTATAATAGCTATTTGTGTACAGCTGTGTTAGTACTAGTTCAATTTTACCCTGTTGTTGTGTGTTTTTGTGTTTCCTGTAGATGCAGAAGATCAAAACTGAAGCGACAATCAGACATCCACCAGCAACACCAGAGAAGATTGGAATGAAGGTGGGATCTTAAATAATAACAGAAATTACTGTAAGTAAATCTGATCTTAGATCAGTCAATATCATTACCGTAACTGAATCTGTTGGACTGACCAGATAAGTGATCTGGCAGTCTGTTCTCAGTTCAGCTCATTAAAAACACAAACATCACCTGTGACTCACCTAAACACAGCTGACAGACATCAGTATTGAGATGTTGAGTCTGATTACTGATGGGATTGTTCAGCACACAGCTGTAAGAATCATTCAGACACTTCAGATGAAGAGAGATGTTGTTGTTGAGATCAGACACACTGATGATGGACAATAAACGATTTCCTTTATACCAGGACAGACTCACATCTCTTACATCTCTCACATTCATCACTGAACACAATAACACACATGATGATGTTTCTAATGATGAAGAGTTTTGTGTGGTGATGACAGGAACAGGCAGACGAGCTGGAAAACGTTTGAGAACAAAAATCAAAAGAGTTTATTATCAATATAAAGCGAGAGACACCACTGAGAGTAATTACTGTATGCGGCTTCACAGAGATTATTGATTTTATTATATGTTTTTATATGTCTGACAATGATTCATAAAAGCTTACAGCAAGAACAATGTAAAGATATTGAGAAACATATTTTACTATCATGCAGTGTAGCAAATTGAATCAACAGACAGATGCAGTGATGTAGTAAAACTCATGCTATTATATCACCAGGGCTTGACAATAACACCTGCCAAATGCGGGTAGATTTTGGCTGTGGCAGGTAAGACAGCCAAGCCCACTAGCCACTTTGGCAGGTTGAATATATTTTTTATTGTAGTTTTCTTAAAAGTTTTGCCAATTTATAAACAATACACAGTGTGACACGAAACTACAACTCCCATGAGCACTTTGCACCCAGCGCAACGCACAGAGACGTTTGTTGAGACAGCAGCAGAGGCTCGCGTTTTGGACAGAAGGGCCACCTTTTTACCAGAGAGAGTGCGATAGCCGATGGATTTGCGAATGCACGGGACACAGTCTGAGCGCATACACGCACACTTCGGGAAAGATAAAACACCTGCATGGAAGTGATTGAAGAGATTTAAAGTGCAGGCACACTCGCAGGGCAATAACTTTTAACAGAAGCCACGATCAAGCATATAAAATGTACTGCTATTGTTAATAAATATTTTAAATGTTTGTCTAAGGTTTTTGCGTTTATCTTTTCAGTTAACCTTCTATACCCCTGCTACACTTTTAATATATTCAGAAATTAATCTATTGATGCCTTAGCATGTTTTTTAATGCACCTAAATATATGATATGATCTATACTGATAAGGGGTGTAACGGTTCAAATTACTCACGGTTCGGTTCATATCACGGTTTAAGGGTCACGGTTCGGTGCGTTTCGTTACACTTTGGTCACAACAGGCTTCTTTACGAAAATTAAAACCTAAGCCGTTTTTAACCTCTGCCAAAATCAACATTTTCATGTAAGAGCACTTGTATTATTATACTACATGTAGCCTACCAACTTTACAGTAACTTCAAAATGCACATAAAATAGCTTAGAACACTGGGTTACTTTTTATGCCACTATCTTCAAGTTTTTTTCGCAAGATGATCAGTTTGTTAATAAACACGAAGGCAATGTTTGCTGTTTCTGTCTCACCTGTGATCGCATGCTATCTATCAACAAAACCCTGGTGATGAAGGCGTAATAAGCGACTCATCATATTAGATGTATTGCCTTGAGCATACAGCACTCGCAAATTTTACAGTTTTGTCTACGTTTTCTTGAGCATCGCTGCTGCAGTAGACTTAAATGAAGCTGGCGGTGCCTCTATTAGCGTCTTTTCTCCTTCGCTTGCCGCACTAAAAGGTCAGGCGCCACACACTCAAACAAACGCACACATCAACACGTGAGGAGGAACTGTGAGGTTGGCAACAGATTTGCATAGCATACTATGAGTTGATTGGACAGGTACTCTCACGTAAACACACGCAGAGCTTATTCAGAACCATACATTAGCAGTTTAATGCGTTCTTTTATCACCAAACTATATTAGAAATGCGTGGTCGAATCAAACAGTCCCGAACAGTGGGAGGATGACGGGACGATTCGATTCTTTACCGAGAACCGTTATATACCAGCTAATAAATGTAGTCTTAATTTGGGTGGTCAGTCTGCATTTGAAAGTCAATCTGCATCTAATCTAGCTAAATCAAGTAAATCTACTCTTAATTAAAAGTCATTTTAGGAGGTCAAAGTCAAGTTTAATTATATAAAATGTATTTTACCAGCAACAAAATTGTGGCCAGTGAAAATGCTGAGTGGCTAGTATTTTTGGAAAACAACCAGCCACTTTGGCGGGTGAGCAAAAAATTTAAATGTCAATCCCTGGATATCACTAAAGTTATTTACTTTAACCACCAATCATAATCTAAACTATCAGTTTTATATACTAAAATATATAGTAAACAATGCAAACTGTAAATATTTACTCACCATAGACAGTAACATTGAATCTTTGTGAAGAGATCTTCTTTGTGCCGCTGATGGTCATTTCATAAAGTCCAGTGTGATTAGTGCTGACGTTTGTGATTGTGAAATCTCCATTCTGATTATTCATTTGTAGTCTGTCTCTGAATCTCCCATCAAGAACATCATCATGTATTTTTGTCTTATTAGCTGCATTATTAATTTTAGTTAAGAGAGTCTTTTGATAAGTCCAGTCGATCACATCATCTCTCTGTAGTTTAGTATCAGTGTTTAGAGTAAGAGAATCTCCCTCCATCACTGACACTGACTTCACTTCATCACCAAACACACCTGCACACACAAACACATTCACTGTCACACCAAAGTTCATCAAAGTCTTTTAAACAAAGTTTATTAGATCTTTTCAATCTTTTACAGAAGCACAAAGACAAACAGAGATTTAAAAACGTGAGCTTTATGAAGAAACGCTTCTTTAAATATAAAAAAAATATTAAAAACCTTTAAAGAACAACATGAGAAAAAGCCCTCTGAATTAATAAATCAGCTTAAAATATTTTAATCTTCTGGCTTTGATCTGGCAAATATACATTAGATATAAATATACATTTATGTATTTAAACAAAAGAATCATCATTTTCCATTCAGATATTGATGAATCTCAAACTTCAAGTTAATTTGACTTTCACACAAATCTTAATAGAGAAAAACCTACAAATATAAACAAATGAAGCTTCTTATATTAACATTAAACCCATTAACATTTAACAGATTATTAAAATAAATAACATCTGATTAATATTTAGATTATATGAATTCAAACTGGATTTCATGATAATATCTCATATAAATAAAATGATATAAATCTGGGGCCGGATTCACGAAAAAATTCTTAAGACAAAAAAGAAGAAAGTTCTTAAGATAAATTATAAGAAGTGCGTAAGAATGTTCCTAAGTGCAATTCTCAAACATTTCTTAAGAAGTTCTCAATTTTTTTCTTAAGAATATCTTAAATTTGTGTCTTGACAAGCTTTTAAATTAATTAAGATACCCTGCTAATAAGGTAACAATACAGTTATCCATTAATCTTTTGACTACCTTGCGATCATTAATGCGATACAAACGAGTGATGCATTAAGACTACTACAGGATGTTATTCGCTGTTGTAACAGAGGCCAGCTAGTATTACACTGTAAAAAAATCTGTAGAAATTGCAGCTGGGTTGCCGGTAACTTACCGTAGATTTAAATTTGTTATTTACTTGCAACATTTTGTTCAAAGTTAAATGAACATTAAACATTTACAAGTCTTTGTCTTTACAGAGTAAAACTAAAAAACAGCATCAAGCAAAACATTCTGGGAAACAAAATCTGAAGCAAAAAACAAAAAGAGGTTGATGATGATTTCTGGTTCCCAGAATGCTTTGCATGAGGCTGTTATTGTATAGTTTTATTCTGTAAAGGTAAAGACTTGTTAATTTTTAGAATGTATTTAACTTTTGAACAAACTCTTGCCAGTAAATAACATACAGTTAAATCTACGGTAAATTACGGCAACCCAACTGCAATAACATTGTAATTTCTACGGAATTTTTTTACAGTGCAAGGCGGTGCGGTGCGTAAATATAATTCCATAAAGTCCCAATCGGTCCGTCATGCGAGTCGAGCGCTCTGGGTGTGCGTGATTCACTCTCCGTGCCCACGGCTTCGTCTCCCGCGACACACGCTCACACGTCAAAAGACGGACGCGGAGGGTGAAGCGTTCTCGCGGTTTCAGAGCCCTCGACTCACATGACGGAGCGATTACCGGTTCACCTCCAGCTTAGAGCGACTTTTAGCTGTTAAGTAATTTCACAATGAATGTATGCTATTACGGAGGAAGTTAAATGTTTGCTAATATGATCACTAATACTTATTTTTGTTTCATGACTTACTGAGTAAGCCATTAAACTTCATTATATGAATGTGGAATTCCTCTTTAAACTAATCTATGTGAAGTAAACTGATTAAATAGCCATTTCAGACTACAAAATACAACATGTCACATTTAAAACAAAACTTTAAAACTTATAAAACATCTTACATTTTGAGATTTAAGACTACTGTAAGGTTATCCTAACTTTAAGATGTTATTTAAGACAGTTTATTTTTCAAGAATTGGAATTCTCCTGAAGTTTTTTCCTTAAGAACATACTTACAGAAAAAAATAAGAACTTTCTTAAGAAGCTTTCTTGAGAATACAAAATATTCTTAACTTTTTTCTTAAGCTTGAATTTAAGATAAAAATGGCAGTTAAGCAGATTTTTCTTCTTAAGAATGTTTTGTGAATCCGGCCCCTGTACTAACAGCTGTAATAAATAATTGAACACATGTATAACTTACCAACCACAGAAGTTAAGCAGAAAAAGAGAAAAACAAACATGAGAAACATTTTCTTCAACAGTTCAGATGTCTAAAATAACAACACAACAACAATCTGACAGTGTTGTGATGTAAAGTCAGGTCAGGTAGAGAAGCTCTGTTAATATTGTTTATGATGTTAAAACAGTCGTCTCGCTTACTCCCAGCAGATTAATTCAAGCCCTCTTAAACCCCTCCCTTTTTTAAATTGTGTGTCATATTATATACAAGCTAATTCAAAGCGCTTCATATAAGGAGAAAGAAAAACATAAAACAACTTGACTTTACATCACAACACTGTCAGATTGTTGTTGTGTTGTTATTTCAGACATCTGAACTGTTGAAGAAAATGTTTCTCATGTTTTTTTTTCTCTCTTTCTGCTTCACTTCTCTGGCTGGTAAGTTACTAATGTGTTTTAATGATTTATTATTAGAGCTGTTAGTAAAGTTATGTTGTTTTATTTTGCTTTCATTCTTATATAAAACCTGAGATATTATATTATTATATAATCCAGTTCAGATCTCACATAATCTAAATATTCATCAGATATTACAGTTATGTTTAAAATAATAGCAGTGTACTAATAAAAGTGAATAAAGTGCAAAAATTTTATAAACAGAGTTTTTTTTCTTATTTTAAATGTATTGAAAACATTACACGTTCAATTCCGAATCAGAGAATTAACACAGTTTACAAGTCTGTCTTGTTCTTTTAAAGGGAAGCAAAGATAATGAATATTAAGCTGCTAAAAAAATATCAGTGTCAACATTTTTATCTGTAGACACTTAAAACTGAAGAAATTTCTTAAGATTTAATTTCACTTTAAGCTACGGAATTACTAATATTTAATTTCATAACCATTTTTGTTGATAACTGCTGCACATCGATATCAAATCAAGTCAACCAACTTCTGGCACCTAGAAACAGATATTTCAACCCAGGATCCACAGTTCCTGTCAATTTTTAGGTTTTGCATCAGAAACTGCATTTTTAATGTCACACCACAAGTTTTCAATGGGGTAGCGGTCAGGGGATTGAGCTGGCCACTCCATAACCTCAATCCTTTTAGTCTGGAACCAAGATTTTGCCCTCTTGCTTATGTGTTTGGGGTTGTTGTCTTTTTGAAACCCCCATTTTAGGGGCATTACTCTTCTGCAAAGTGCAACATAATCTGTTCAACTATTTTGATGTATTTACACTAATCCATGTTCTCTTGTATACGATAAATAGGCCCAACACGGTAGTATGAAAAACATCCCAATACCATGATTTTACCACTTAACCTGATAAGAACAAATTTAATCTCATCAGGCTACAAAATGTAATGTAATTTTCTTGTTTTCTTCCATGTGCTTTGAGTTTTTGTTGCCATTTTAAAGCATCTGAGATCATTTAGGCTGAGCATCATAAACTTTGCTGCATTTCTTTATACAATTTCCCCTCTCAAAACAACTTTTAAATCAAATTGCGTTGTTCCTCTGAGCAGTCTTTGTAATGTTCCGTTTTACTTAGAAATTCAACAACAGATATATATTTTATAACAATGGGCGAAACATTTGCTTCCCCACTTTCTTAATGAATGACAAAAAGGAGCTGTTTGTTTACAGAATTAACACATTTTCTAGTTAAACTTAACACTACTATTATTTTGATCACGCCACTTTCAATAAGTTAATTACTCAGAAGTAGTAGTGTGGATATCATTACAAATGGGTCTATTGTTTTTCTATTACACTACTACATCTGTAAGTAAACCATTTCCAATTCAGAAATATTACTACTATGAATAACACTGGTTCATCAGCTTACTGATGTGACACTGCTATTATTTTGAACATAACTGTATATACAATCATACTAAGAATGTATAATATTTAACAAATGTATGTTTATATTTAATGTATATTTACCAAACCAAAGCGAGATGATTAAATTAATAAAATGGCTTCAAATATTTTAGAGGTCTTTTTTCATGTTGTTCTTTAAAGGTTTAAGTCATTTTTCATATTTAAAGAAGCGTTTCTTCATAAAGCTCACAATTTTAAATCTCTGTTTGTCTTTGATGGAAAAGATCAAACAAACTTAATTCAAAGACTTTGATGAACTTTGGTGTGACAGTGAATGTGTTTGTGTGTTCAGGTGTGTTTGGTGATGAAGTGAAGTCAGTGTCAGTGATGGAGGGAGATTCTGTTACTCTACACACTGATACTGAAATACAGAGAGATGATGTGATAGACTGGACTTATCAAAAGACTCTCTTAACTAAAATTAATAAAGCAGCTAATAAGACAAAAATACACAATGATGTTCTTGATGGGAGATTCATAGACAGACTACAAATGAATAATCAGACTGGAGATCTCACCATCACAAACATCACAACTCAACACACTGGAGTATATGAAATGACCATCAGTAGCACACAGAAGATCTGTTCACACAGATTCAATGTTACTGTCTATGGTAAGTAAATATTTTAAGTAAAGTTTTTCCTGACTTAAATTACAATTTGGCATTTTAATGATCATAATTACTCCCAATAGTCTCTCTTGCTTTGTATTAATTGTATATGCTTTTGATTTTTGGTTCTATTATTCCATGTTTACAGCTCATCTGCCCGTTCCTAATATCACCAGAGACTCTTCACAAAATTCAAACTGTTCATTATTGTGTTCAGTGTTGAATGTAAGAGATGTGAGTCTGTCCTGGTATAGAGGAAACAGTTTATTGTCCAGCATCAGTGTGTCTGATCTCAACATCAGTCTCTCTCTATCTCTGGAGGTTAAATATCAGGATACAAACACATACAGCTGTGTACTCAACAATCCCATCACAAACCAAACTCAACTTATTAACACCACTCAACTCAGTCAGACGTGTTCAGGTACAGCTTTTATTTAGTTAGTTCATTTGTTTTGACTCAGACTAGTGTTTAAATGTTTTGAAATATATTTATAATTTTTTTTAAAAATGTTTTAATGTGAAGGTGTATGTTTGAATTAATTAAATTTTTTTGTTTACAACAAAGGGCCGACTTATTAACTTTTCATTATAACTAAAATCTTGTTTTAAACAACACTATGTAGTTTCCATGTAAAAATTACTTACAGCTCCCCCATGTGGTTGAAAAGCGCAACAGTGCCTGGTATCAGACACTCTTCTGTAGGCAGGGGGAGGGGCGGGTCTGTGTGCTCTACCCTCCACCACCACTTTCAGAGTGTGCTTGTAGCAGCTAGGAGGCTGCTCAGGTTGCAGCAACAGTACAATTTGTCCAGTTAAAAGATGTTCTATCACTGAAATAATTTTAGAGACATTATTTAAAGGTAAAAAAACTACATTGTGTTGCTTTAAAACAATATTTTGGAAATGGTGACTTACAAAAAAAAATTGAAAAAATGCGGCACCTTAAGAAATTACTGACGAAATGACAAAAGTACAGTTTAACAAGATATAGATAGATAAAAAAATTAAAATCAACACATACATTTAAAATGTATTTTGAATGCTTTTAGTCACACAATAATTCTTAGTCACATTTGTGTTATTCCATAGTTTTGAAGAGTTCAATATTTTTATTCATGGAAAATATAAATTAAAGAATTATTTAGTGTTTCTAAGCTTTTGAACAGTAGTGTAGTAATTAATTAGGGTCAAGTCCAGAATGGGCAAGACCCCTATTGGGATTTTTAGTTTTCTTATTATTAGGGGTGTAAGGGGAAAAATAAAATATATTATTCATCTGTTTGGCCCAATGGCGGAAACCAAACATCATGGCAGAAGGGTCGTCGCGCGTTCAGACTTTTCCGGCCCTATCAATGACATTTTATCATTACGCAACTTAATAAGATAACAAAAGATATAAACAGTGTTTACATAATTCTGAATCAAACTGATGTAATTGCAGAATTTAGATAAACGTTTGATCATTCTGTTTGACTCATGTTTATATTGAACTCATTCATTCGATTACCAATTTCATATCAGCCCACACCGGCCGTTGTGTGGGTTCCAAACACAAACTCGATCATACTAGAGGTTGTAACTAGCTAAAGCAATTTAACAATGATGATCCAGCAATCTCTTGTTAAAAGGTCCCCATGTACCTCTCTAAAATCGCCAATTCAAATGCGATTACAAAACAACTTAGTTAAGGTTAAAAATTAATCTGACCATACAATAACCAGAGGTTAATAGCTAAAGCAATTTAATGATGCCGCTCCATGCTCACGTGCTCTCATTAAAAGGTACCCATGTGCCCCCTACTGCCATTTACAATAGAATTATAATCAGAGGTTTAGCTTAGCTCCTTCTAGCTGCTTAAAGTTAAATCATATGACTATAGAATAACATAATTATAAAATAGATAATAGGACCATCACTCTGATAGTCCATACGGCTGCACACCAACATAGTTAAGAGGCAGAATCTAATTAACATGAATTAACCCCGATCAAAGATTTGTGGTAACAAAGGATATCGTAATACTTTATAGTAACTTAGAAGAGTCAATTATACAGAGCAAATTAGAATGAATGCAAACGTAAAAATGTATTAACCAGGTGGGAAAACATAATTCAGAAGCCAATTTACATTCCAATTCAAATAGGAAACAATCAAGCCAAAAATCATTGCATACCGGGTAGAGATGAAGATCTGGTTACAGATTCCTCAAAAATAAATAAAAATACATGATGCTCAATCAAAGATAAAGCATCGTGGGGGTGCATTTCTAGATATAGAAAATCCCACCTGAATCTTTTAAAATTTTTTACGATTTTTTTACCATTGAAACCATTCATAACTCATATGACACTAAACAAGACCAGATTCAGATACTTTGTGTATGCAGAATGTAGCATTACATATCCAGTTTGCTTTGAGAAAAGGAGAAGAGGGGGACAAGAAAGTGTGGATGGGTGTGACTCTTCTTTCCCCACACCATGGGGTAGCTGTCTTGGGGGCTAGATGTGAATTCTTTGAGAAATGTTTCAGATGATAATTCAACAGGAATTAGAAATGGTTCCCTGTGGATTCAGCCATTTGCTGCTGGTCTTAGAAATAACTTTTGTCAGGGTTTGGTACCATCTGACAGGGGTCAAGCGAGGAAGTGGCGTGGACACCTATTGTCATTGTTAGTTTTTAGGGGTCAAGCTACTTCTTCTTCTTCTGCCATTGCGGCCTATGGCAGCCCATAGAACTGTATGTAGGAAAGTTAAAAATTTGGCACATTGATAGAGGACAGTCCAAATAATATCCACAGAATATTTGGAGTATCTATCTCTAACCCACTAGCGCCACCAACAGTAAAAATTTACATTAGTTTTTGCTTATTTTTAATTGTTCGTAAAACCTACTTTTTCAAACTCGTCCTAGAGCTTTTATCCAATTTGCGTAAAAATCAGTGTGTAGCATCCAGAGACACTCATGGCAAAAAGTTACGGAATTCGTGTCGATTTGCCAATCCGTTTTCATATACGGCATCAACGAATTTCACGTAGAGTGCGAAACAACGGGTTTAAGGCTGTATCTTAGCCAAAGTTAAGCGTATTCACATGACACTTGGTAGTTTTGATGGCAGGCATGAGGCAATCAGCAAGGGGATCAAAGACAGCCGATACCGCCAAGCCACAGCCAAGGCTATCCACTTCATCAAGGAAGGACAAAGGCCAAAGGAAACATCTAAGAGCTGCTCAGAGGGGTTGCTCTAAACAGCTCGAGACTGGACAATAACAGTTGACCTAGAGAGGCAACTGAGGATCCCAGCACACATCACCCAGTCCACACTAAGACCTGACATCATCTTGGTCTCTGAGGCCACCAGACAGCTGATCTTGGTAGAGCTAACAGTGCCCTGGGAGGAGAGGATGGAGGAGGCTCAGGAGAGAAAAAGGGAAAAATATCAGGAGCTGGTGGAGCAGTGTCGGACGAATGGGTGGAGGACCAGGTGTATGCCAGTGGAGGTAGGCAGTTGGGGATTTGCCAGCCACACACTGAATAAGGCATATGGTATACTGGGCATAACAGGCGCCAACCGAAGAAGAGCCATAAGCAAGAACGTGGAGGCAGCAGAGAAAGCATCCAGATGGCTCTGGTTGAAGAGGGGAGAACAATGGTACACACCATCTAGAGACAATCTAGACAAAAGTTATGAAAAGCTTTTTGATAGACCAATCAGTTATCATATAGTGCATCAAATAATTAGATGACGAGCACGCCAAAGTGGATTTGTGGCTATATCTTCGCAAAAATTTAGCATATTGAAGTGAGTATTGGCAGTGGTTCAGTGGTTAACGTAGGTTGTCTACAAATCTGAAGGTTGGTGGTTCAATCCCCGGTTCCACCTGACCAAGTGTTGAGGTGTCCATGAGCAAGACACCTAACCCCAGCTGCTCCTGACAAGCTGGATGGCGCCTTGCATGGCAAAAAATACATTGTAAGCAAGACATACATTAGATTTTATTAGGGATGCACAATATATCGGCCGACATATCGTTATCGGCCGATAACTGCTTATTTTTAATATTATCGGTTATCGGTCTGATAGCAAAATTAGGCCGATAAATGAAAGCCGATAAATTATGGATTATTTTGGTTTGTTGAACCACTTCACTTGCTCATTGCTGGCCATGTGGAGTTTTGATTGGTGCTTTCTGTGACATAGCACAAAGATGACACATATTGCGGGCTTAAGAAAGAGTATGCTAGTCTAGCGCAAAGACAAGATGTCCGCGGTCTGGGAGTTTTTCATTGTGAAATTAATATGAATATTTATTGGCCTATATATATATATCGGTTATCGGCCCCCAAATATAAAGAGTTATCGGTATCGGCCAAAATTTCCATATCGGTGCATCCCTAGATTTTATTAAATTTAAGAACGTAAAATGCATGAAAAAATAAATAATTTTGTTTAATTGCTTTATCACCTTGTTTAGTTAATCATTATCTCATTATTGTCATTATAATTTTCAGCTCTGTTAAGTTAATTATCTAGATTGTTCCCACCTTTTCTGTTGTGTATTTATTCACCTCGTGTTTGCCTTGTTTTGGTTGGATCTTGTCTGTGTTGTATGTTCCTGTGTTCCTGTGTTGCTGTTATCATCCTTGTCTTAATTTAATATCCAGTTTGTATAAATCCCGTGTCCTTGTTGTTTTGATAGGGAAGTGCTGCCACTTAAATGCTAGCCTTTTAGGTAGTGAATCCCCTAATTGTTCGTTTCATGTCTGTACGGAACAAGACTCACTCTCGAAAATGTGATGATTGATAACCATGGCAACGTTCAGCCATCTTGCGTGCTTATCACTCACAGCTTTGACCAAAATAATTTAACAGCACTATGTTTTGCCTGAAACCTCCTTCTTGTGTATTGCCAGGTCCTCGTCTTTTTTTGTACTACATACTAGTGTTGGGCGATATGCCCTATTTTCAGATCGTCCTTTCGTCAGCCTGTGAGATCGGCGATACACGATATTATCGGGGGCGTGGCAGTAGTTTACTCTTTTTTTTATTTGTTAATTTTTACTCATTATAACAAGTCACTTGATGGGTGGACAAAAAAAACAAGACCGTAACACCGTCATGACCACAACCTTCTTAAAACTGATGCCATTAAAGCGAGCGCGTCATTAAAACCCTATCATGATTACTTAATAACTGTAAAAACATGCATTTGCGCACGCACACACACGTGCGTGCACATACAAACTATTCAATGCATTTATTTAGTGCTGTTGCAGAAGACTACACGTGTCAAGCAGTGGTGCTCTCATGAGGTGCCTTTTTAAACGCATCGGTCCAGTGGAACGCGATCATATTTTAAACACAATCATATATTAAACACGAGGGACGAGTTGCTACAACTCATTGAAATGCTTATCATAAACAGGATTATTACCTAGTGATCTGACTTCGGACAGAGTGCAGCTCTCTGCACGTACGCGAGAGTGAGAGAGAGACGCTAACATGCAGCGGGTCATATTTTAAACAAAAAGTAAAGTTTGCATCAGCTCGCATGAAACGCATTAAACTGAACAAATAAGGATTACTACTTAAGTTTATGTTTAGACTGCAGACAGATGCGAGAGCGCGTGCACGTGAGACAGAGAGAAGCGCAGCTGCTCATGACGCGGCGCGCTGGATTTAGTGGTAGAAGGAGACCAAGACGCGCGCATTAAGTGCAGGTACGTGCAAGAAGGAATTCTCTCTTTACAAGCTCTCCGCGTAAAGTGGAGCCCACAAACCCTCATGTGAGGAAAAGCATGCATTGTCGGTGTTAATATAAAACTATGATGATAATAATAATAATAATAATAACCATTCGCCAACTATCGTCTTGACTATCGCCATGAAAGCCTGCCATTGGCGATATGTCTGAAGATCGTCGATACACGATACTATCGTCAATCGGCACAACCCTACTACATACTGTTTTGGTGCTTAACTGCTTATGGCTTTTGACTCATGAAGCGATCAAGTTTTTTGTGTTATTAAAGTGTAAAGGTGCTGGTCCAAATATTTAGATTTTTGAGGTAAAGCATTTGGATTTATTTCAGATTTATTTCAGTTTATTATTGGATTTTTCTTTTCTTTTTTTCGTGCAAGACCTGGCAACACTAGTCAGCAAACGCTTGTGGCTCTGTCATTTTGTCATAGAAAAATCTATTTGTGGTGGCCAGTGTTGATTCTGTGTATGGGAAACACTGTACCACAAAAATATTTTTAAATCTGTAATTCTGTGTAGATGTCTATGTATCGGTGTTGTATTGTGCATTAATATTAATAATAGAAGACTCAGCAATAACAAGCGTGCAGTAGCTTAACACTCCATACTTTTTATTTACTCGTTTTCTTCCTCGCCACTTCAGGTTACTACCGACTCCTATCTGGTGGAGCATATTTACCCAGCATAACATTTTAGGCATATACAACAATTGTGGTCTCGCACTTGTGTGCATGTGCTTCAGATCTGTCAGTCAGTGTGAGGAAGATCGTAATCTTTTAACATCAAGCAAGTCCTGCACTTCACTTTCTTATTCCTGCATTAGTGATGCGCGGGTCGTCTCGTAACCCGCGGGTCCCGCAGGTCGGGTTGGGGCGGGTAAAGAAATTGTAACTTTAATGCGGGGCGGGTTGGGGCGGGTCATTAAAAACAAAATTAAAAAAACTGATATGTTGCGTCTAATTCCCTGTAGCATATATATTAAATATTTGGGAATATATATTTTTACATTTAATTACGTTCTTTGATAAGGTTAAATTACGTAGGCCTATGTGGCAACGTAACTTTCGCAACGTAACTTGCGCAACGTAACTTGCGCAACGTAACTTGATATCCCCTTTGACGTCACGGAAGCGCCAAGTAGCTCCCGCTGGCTGCCAGCCACAACAACAAAACAAACGGAGAATTAAAAGATGAAAGACGATCTGCAGGAGAAATTAAGGTAGGGAATTTGTGAATAGATAATACAAATGCTGCTTTTTTGTGTGGTGATCTACTTTTAAAATGATAAAGCCGACAAGTTCTACATGCTAAAAACACTTTAAATGCGTGGACTATACTGCATATATCTCTACATTGGATTTAGGGATGTCACCATTACTCAATTTTCTTGAGGAGTTAAAAAAATCCTGGAGCACATGTCGAGTACTGTTTAAAATAGCGGAGATTTAGTGAAACAAACTTGAAAGAAAATTACAATAGTATCAGAAGCATATATCAGCACAACGCTGCCTCTCTCTCTCCCTCGTTCGCTCGCTCTTGCGTGCTTCAGCTCGTGCATGAAAGCAAGAATGCGATGCAATTGCATGCTTGTAAATGTCGGAAGTTTACACGACTGAGCTGCAGCGGACAGGCATAAGATTTATAAAAACACATATGAGAAGAAAGGCACAGCACCTCAAAAAGACTTAAGTCTTTCACAATTACTCATAATGCCAATTTTCCCGTGGAGGCATGGAGCAGCATGAGAATACACAGTTAATTTATGTGCGATCTACCGGCATTGCCTTTGCGATCGATGTATTGGACACCCCAGGTTTATCATTATCCTATCTCTATATTAATATGACCATGCTGGTTTCTATGGCTCATTGGTGTATGTTGTTGCCAGTTTACAGGGCGATGTAATCTAATGGCTGTTTCCAAGCACTCTTAGGCTGAAATAAAGCCTCTTTTTATTTACATTACAAATGCCTAGTATGTCTATTTGAATGGTCGCGGGTGCGGGGCGGTGCGGGTTGTAAAAATAGATACAGTGTTGCGGGTTGGGGCGGGCCAAATATTTCATAAAAGCGGGACCCACGGGTTGGAAAAAACGCCGACCCGCGCATCACTATCCTGCATGCTTTAAAACTGAACCATTATGTCACGCGCATGTGAATGGAGACATCAACATATCATGATATATTGTTCTCTTGTTTAAACGCACTCATTTGTTTCATGTTGTTCTTTTGTCCCCCTAGACTGTTTTTGCTGTTGTTATGGTCCTGAAGCTGTGATCCGATTGGTCGTCTCTGCTCTGGTGGGTGTGGCTACTGTTGCTGTTTTGGTTCATGACATTTGTGACAACTCTAGTGGAGATGAACAGAAGAAAAGATCACAGACACCATCAGAACATCACTGATAAAATGTACTTTCTAGTTTCTCTGAAGTTTAATACTGTATAATTTGAATTTTTTTAGGTTTTAAACTAAATATTTGTATATTGAGTATACTTCTAAAAGTTTAAGGTTTAAAAATTCGGTTGGTATGTTGAACATGTTCATGTTGTGTTGCTCTTTACAAAAAAAATAAACGGCTAATTCCACTGCCTTTAATTTTGTAATAATTTATTTTCATCATAATCTTTTAATCCCATGGGGGCGTAAATTGGAACTTACGGGAAACAGTTGTGACTAGCTAGTTTCTCCAATGATGCATTGTACTATGGTGGTTAACCCTCTGGGGTCTTAGCTGATTTTCCATCCTTGAGCAGTTTTGACCACCACAGACATTTGTGCTTTTTTCAGTTGCTTTAAACATAACATTTAAACAATGGCAAAAGTCTCATAACACTGTGTTCAACACTGTGTTCAGCACACACTGGGCTACTACAAGTGCTGGGCTACTACAAGTGCAACTTTTTTATCATCAAAAAGTTGATTATTTCACTAATTATAACTGACAACTAAGGAAAATTCCAAATTCATTATCTCAGAAAATTAGAATATTCCTTAAGACCAATACAAAGAAGTGATTTTTAGAAATCTTGGTCAACTGAAAAGTATGAGCATGTACAGCACTCAATACTTAGTTGGGGCTTCTTTTGCCTGAATTACTGCAGCAATGCGGTGTGGCATGGAGTCGATCAGTCTGTGGCACTGCTCAGGTGTTATTAGAGCCCAGCTTTCTCTGATAGCCTTCAGCTCTTCTAGAATTGTTGGGTCTAGAATATCGCATCTTCCTCTTCACAATACCCCATAGATTTTCTGAGGTTATGGTCAAGCGAGTTTGCTGGCCAATTAAGAACAGGGATACCGTGGTCGTTAAACCAGGTACTGGTAGCTTGGCACTGTGTGCAGGTTCCAAGTCCTGTTGGAAAACGAAACCTGCATCTCCATAAAGTTGATCAGTAGCAGGAAGCATGAAGTGCTCTTAAACTTCCTGGTATACGGCTGCGTTGACCTTGGACGTTAGAAAACACAGTGGACCAACACATGGCACCCCAAACCATCACTGACTGTGGAAACTTTACACTGGACCTCAAACAACGTGGATTGTGTGCCTCTCCTCTCTTCCTCCAGACTCTGGGACCCTGATTTCCAAAGGAAATGTACTTTCATCAGAGAACATAACTTTGGACCACTCAGCAGAAGTCCAGAAGCGCTGTCTGTCTTGACACTAGGAATCCGACAGCTGAAACCCAGCTGCAGTCCACTCTTTGTGAATCTCCCCCACATTTTTGAATGGGTTTGGTTTCACAATCCTCTCCAGGGTGTGTTTATCGCTATTGCTTTTACACTTTTTTCTCCCACATCTTTTCCTTCCCTTCACCTCTCTATTAATGTGCTTGGACACAGAGCTCTGTGAACAGCCAGCCTCTTTTGCAATGAACTTTTGTGTCTTGCCCTCCTTGTTCAAGGCGTCAATGGTTGTCTTTTGGACAACTGTCAAGTCAGCAGTCTTTCCCATGATTGTATAGCCTACGGAACTAAACTGGAAGACCATTTAACTCACTGGGATCCAAAAACGTGACACCGCGTTTTGATGTGTTTTCTCCTTATCATAGCAGAATCAACTTAAAATACTCCATCATTAATAATCATACACTTACGTGTTTGACATCATTTGAAACGGTAAAGGGTCTTCTTTAATTTGTGTACATTCACAATAACAACAAATATTTGTGTTTTTGTCAAATAAAGAAAATAAACAGGGTGCACATTCAGACATTTCTGTCTCTGCAAGCTGTCTCTCAAAACGCGTTACAAAAATCTATTGAAACTCTGTGAATACTCGTCACCAAAGTGTACTTTTAAACGAACGAATTATAATCGAAAACAAATATTGTCTGTTTATATAATCTGTATTGAAGTTAAGAGAGTACAGTTTTCCTGGCTGACTTCATTATCTCTAATGAGGTCACGCCCACAGGTGGTAAAGCTGTTCATTATATATGACAATGAATAGGCAAAAAGTTCAAACAGTGACAAACAAAGCAGAAAGATTTAAAGACTTTACTTTGTGTTTGGATGATAAACATTATACACACACGTGAGGAAGATCTTCAGTTATGTCTTGACAATGAGGAAGAGCAAAGAAGCGTTCATCTCTAATGTTAAGTTACCTATGCAACGTGTTTTTAAACAGTTACACACTTACAGAAACACACACATTAAAACAGTGTTAAAAACAGAAGCTATAAACATCATCACATATCCAACAATCATCAAATGAATGATTAGGTAAGAAATGGTCTTTTGTAAATGTACAAGTGAAACTTGAGCATGAGCTGCCTCAGATAGCGCAGATAGCCACAAATGCTACATCATCTTTTACCTTAGGTTCTCCTCTACAAAATTAGCCAATGTACAGTGTTTTCTTTGGTTGTGTGCATGAATAATCCCTTGCTATTTTGTTGTATGTGCAAAACACAACAAAATAATTTTATGATATTCAAACAAAAAAAGTATTTTCCCACCCTTCAGTTGAATAAGAATAACTCTGGCATACAACAAGCTAAAGAGAGCATTCTTTTTTTATTGATTCCTGCCATTTGCTGGTATCAACCAGAACTTCAGTCTGCTGGAGCACAGAGGGCCTGAGCTATAATAATAATAATTCCTTACATTTATATAGCGCTTTTTCTCAGTACTCAAAGTACTTTACATATGAATGGGGGAATCACTTCAACCACCACCAATGTGCAGCATCCACCTGGATGATTCGACGGCAGCCATATTGCACCAGAACGCCCACCACACACCAGCTTATTAGTGGAGAGGAGATAGAGTGATATAGCAAATCAGTATGAGGGATGATTAGTAGGCCAATGGGCAAGTTTTTCCAAAAGACATCCTGGGATTTTTAATGACCACAGAGAGTCAGGACCTCGGTTAAACGTCTCATCCGAAGGACGGTGCTTTTTTTGACAGTATAGTGTCCTCGTCACTATACTGGGGTGTTAGGACCCACACAGATGACAGGGTGAGCACCCCCTGCTGGTCTCACTAACACCTCTACCAGCAGCAACCTGGTTTTCCCAGGTGGTCTCCCATCCAAGTACTGACCAGGCTCAGCCCTGCTTAGCTTCAGTTGGCCATATCCACTTTCAAAGACATTGTTGTGAACACAAAAAAATAAAATTTGGTGGTTCATAAATAAACATAAATAATAATATTTTTCACAAACAGCAGCTTTTATGTAACTTCAAAGGGTTTTCTGTAACATGATTTAAAGATATTGCATTTATTCCACTGTAATTTCAGGATGTTGTGGGGCTCTCTGGGAAGTAGTGGCCCCTATAATTGTCACCACCTTTCACCCAATTTGGGACAGCCCTGAGTTCCACTAATAAACATTATAAATTCATGTTTTTATAAACACGTCTATAAGCATAAATATGTTATATTGTATTGTCTAGTACAATAAAAATGAAAATACCAAACTCTCTTGATATAATGTAGGCATGTTTATTGTTATTTTCAGGCATACATATAATGTATATGTATCTGGTTGCAGCATTTTTTTAAATGTTTGTTATTAAAGTGGCAATGCGTAGGTTCTGACATTTCTAACCGTTACTGACACCAGTGGCCGTTATAGAAACTGCAGCTAGTCTCATCCTTGTTCTCAGTGGGCACAATCGCATGACCACAACAACCAGAGTTGCCGTAGCAACCACAGACAGCTCATTGAGATTCACCAGCATGTTTACAGATGTAAGAAAAGTTACAGTACTGTAAAGTTATTGTTTGACAGACCATATTTTAGTAAAGTGTTGCAGTGCTACTTTATATTTTCAACTGAAGTCTACTTCTAAAAGTTTTGTAACACGACACTGTAAAAACACTCCCAACACTCACAATCTTAATGCACTTGTGCTCTGAATAAAGATAATTCATATAAGACAGTTACTTTTGAAACGGTCCTGTGCTACATGCTATTGTTAGCATTACACCACAAAACAAATGCTATCGTTACCATTACACCACAAAACAAATGCTATCGTTAGCATTACACCACAAAAACAATAACATAATATATTACAGATGCCCTGTACCTATATCTTACCTTTGCAGTAAAAAGGAAACCTGCTCAAGGTCTGTTTTCATACCCAGCGCTGACCGGAGCTCCCTCCAAGAATCAAATGCCAATCCGATGTTTACTCTTGTCTTTGCTCCGACGCTGGTCACGCTCTATTTTGGCCGCACTAGATAAGGATTTGTTTTAACTTACGAGGAGTTTCCGTGGGTGTCTGGATTGTGCTGGAGATTAGTCGCTTCTTTTCGTCTGCAGAGTCAATTTTTAACATGCTAGCGATTGCCGCTGTTTACTAATGACTGCCGTACGCGTCTATATGGAACGCCCAAGTAGACGAGCATGTGCGTGACATTTTGAAACTTCGCGCCAATTCGGACTTGACTCCTCCACACACAAAAGAGCCTACAGGCTGATAGAGACAACCGTGGAGGACAGTCAAGGTGTTATTCTTTCTATTACATTATGGTTGGCTCATAAATATACAAATGAAAACTCTATCTTAAAGATTTTTTTAATTAATAAGCTACATAATGCCCCTTTAACAAATTCACCAAATAAATTTACTTCATTCGCGATAAAAAAGGAAACATGGCGCACATGTCACTACGTCTTCAGCTCCTCCCTCGACTGCAATCGGTAAACCTCACTGATCTGTCTGTGCAGTGTCGAATGAACTCAAACACAGCTTAATATGTCATATGCCACATGATAATGTCAACATGGCGGATGATGTTCAAACCTAAAGGGATAGTTCAGCCAAAACTGATATTAAACCCATGATTTACTCACCCTGAAGCCGTCAGAGATGCATATGTCCATCATTTTTCAGACAAATACATTTTCAGTTATTTTAGAAAATGTTTTATACCTTTCAGGTAATCAAATGGGAAGTTATGGGGTCCACGTCCTTCAAGTCCAAAAATGTGCATCTATCCTTCACAAAATAAATCCAAACGGCTCCACGATGATAAACAAAGGGCTTCTGAGGGTAATCCGCGCAGTTTCGTTGTGGAAAATCCACATTTAAAACTTTATAAATGAAAATAACTCGCTTCCGGTAACACTGTCATTTTAGTCGCGTCCACATTCAAGATCAGAGCTTTCACATAGGATGCGGTGTGCGCTGCGCTATGAAACCCATTCATTTCAATGGCTTGCGCCGCGCGAGGGCATTTTTTTGTTGCGCCGAGCAAAGCACGAGCGCAGCGGAGCGCAGCTTGCGCTTACGCCGCGGTCAAAGTTCAAAATAGTTTAACTTTTGCGCTGCGCTCTGTGACGATTACCCGCGCGGCCAATAGAAAGGGGGACATCCAAACAAGCAAAATGGACGAAAGCTTATACTCGGGATTCTCAGAGCTTTAAAATACAAGTGTATGCTCCTACAGAGACATCGGAAGGAAAGCCGTGTCATGGAAACACGTAGCAATTGAAGTTGGCAGGTCAGGTGTGTTTTAAGTCAAGCAGCATTGTTGTAGGTAGGCTTAACGTTACGTGAAATGGAGACGAGCAACATCAGTCTCTGTATTCCTCATCGACTTTTTAAAGCAAATATAAACGCTGTAGTTTTTATTGAATTTATTGAAAACCTCGCCTACTTTGGTCTTGCCATCAGAGCACATATCGCTTGGCTGCGCGGAACCCAGCGGCGAGTGCAGCGCACACCGCATCCTATGTGAAAGCCGCATTACGCAGCTTACGGAGGTTTCTCTGCTGCTGCTCTGTGTCCCCGCCCTCCGAATTTGTCATATGTCACTAAGAAAAGTGCGTACACTACGCTGATAATCTCTCCTGAATACAGAGGAGTCTAAGATGGTGGCGCAAACAAAGCTAATTATTTTCGTTTATAAAGTTTTAAATATGGATATTTATACAACAACACCGTGCGGATTACCCTCAGGAGGCCTTTGTTTATCATCTAGGAGGCGTTTGGATTTCTTTGAGGAAGGACATATGCAAATTTTTTGGAATTGAAGTACGTGGACCCCGTAACTTTACTGTTTAGCAGCTGAAAGATATAAGACATTTTCTAAAATAACTGAAAATGTGTTTGTCTGAGAAATGATGGGCATATGCATCTCGGGCGGCTTCGGGGTGAGTGGATCATGGGTTTGATGTCAGTTTTGGCCGAACTATCCCTTTAACACAACCAGGCGTTAATATACATACTCTTTTTAGCGCTCCTTAAGTAGGTACTCATTAAAATTAATACCTACTCAGAGAATATGCTGTTTTGGATTCAGTCAGTATATATATATATATATATATATATATATATATATATATATATATATATATATATATATATATATATATATATATATTTGCAGCTCAGCTAACTGCTGTCATGCTACTGTATCACAACTGAAGAAAGAATAACCATGATGCCAAAAATATTGCAACTTGCAGAGTAGGATATGTTTTTTGTAAAAGGGTGAAGGACATCACAGAACAAAAATAGTCCTGCTATGTTTTGGTAAAGCTGAAATTAACATTGCTTACTTGCAAGACCAAAGCACAAGCATTGTGTTAATGCACAGTAAGGCTCTATATTAAAAGTGCATTACAATAGTATACCTTTTATCAGTAAATGTGTTACCTCCAGTCCATGGAGCCACTGCAGTACCTCTGTGGCCCACCAGCAAATATAGAACATAAATCATATGCATGTTTTTGAGTTCTCATGTCACGTTCATAAAACAATACATCGCAGCAATATCACTGTTTGATTGAATCTTTTATCTATCAAACTTTAGTATTGATGGGTTCAGTATTAACATATTGATGGATTATTTTAGTGTAAAGTTGTTTTGTTTTTGTTTCTCTCTCTCTCACACACACTCACACACTGTTCACACCTCTCATCTACACACACAAATGCATGCTTTCACACAAACCTACATATAGACTGATCACACCTCCCACATACACACACAGATACACATCAACCACAAGCAGGCACTTATAGTCAAACACAAACACATGTCCACCAACAGAACATAACCACATTTCTTTCCACATCAGGTTTAACTTAAACTCAGAAAAAAAGCTGTGAAACTGTCACATAAATTCAGTGACAAATGTAAAACATTCGACATACATTGTGTTTTAAAACCATTGTGACCCTTTGGTCGTATCCACATTCTTAGTTATTCATTTATATTTATATAACAGTGTTTCTGATAATGTTTTACAGTTCTAGCTTTCTTTAAATGATGGTTTATTATTGTTGTCCAATACATGATGCATTTTTGTCCCATTATGGTGCATTTCAACTGGTAACATGAGATTTGTGCTTGTTAAAGTGATGGATGAGTAACAGAAAACAGAACAAGAAAGAAAAAGTGTTATCATCTCATGTAATATAATACACGAACTAGGAAGAAACTTTCAACAAGTTAAAACATAGACTGTAGATGATCAAACAGCTGAATGTTGATGTGAGAATAACAGAAAGTTTATTGTCTCATAACTCCTGCATACACCACATCATCCTCTACTGCAAACACCTGCACACATAAACACACAACATACAACACAAACAATTAATAACAGTCATGTCATGGATAATAATCACAGGTCATACACTATATTGCCAAAAGTTTTGGAACCCCTTCACAAAATGTTTTTATAAATGCGATGACAGGGCCCCCCTCACAAAGTTGCTTAGGGCCCCCAGAAGTCCAGAATCGGCTCTGAGTATCACACAGGATTCCTAGCAGAATAGCAGGTGAAGTTCTACTTATTGACTATAAACATGTTACACTGATAATCACAAAGTGACATACGTCTCTGGTGGGTCTTTTGAAGTTAAATGATACATAAACTATTCATATTTTGAGCATTTTTGGTGAATGATATTTAGCAACATCTAGATTAAAAATCATCGTGGCACGCCGGCTCCATGTAATTAAAGTTGATCAATGATTCTCACGAATAGAAATAATTAATTGTGTCACGGTATTCATTAAATATTACAGAACAGACACACACATAAATATATAAAATATTTTTTTGTAATTTGCATACACTCAATTGCCTCAATTGTACTGGTCAAGGTTGCTTTAAGACAACATTAATTTTATAATGACTAGATTGTAGACATCTTTAAACTGTATATGTATATATAGTATATGCATTTTAAAAAGCTGACCTAACAGATATTATTAGAAACAATTAATAAGTCATTGGACCCTATCAATGCAATGTGCAACGCAAGCCTCTTTAGTTTCAACCCAGCGCAATGATCATTTTCATGTTTAGTGCCACGTTGTTTAAATGGCAAATGCATTTGCACCTAATCTTGCACCCATGGGCATTCTGGTCTGAAACGTGTGTTCAGACGCATTGTTGGCGCTTTGCTATTTTCAGGCAACTAAAATAGACTACGCCATTGACCAACAAAAATCTGGTCTAAAGTTAATGGTGCAATATTGTTTTTGTTATTTAATGAGCGCGTTAGTAATATGGGACGGCAACGTGCGTTTGCTTATCACACACATAGATGCGCAGCAGAGCACAACCCTTTTATAATATGGAAAAGTTAAAGGATTAAAATAAAAAGATTATTATTGAGTCTCTTGGACTTAAGTGACAATCGATTATGAGACGTTAGAAGACAAAAAGAGCTGCTTCACCTGCAGCCTGGTAAGTAAATAAATGCTTTGCTTTAAACAAATGCATTTCTTTTTAAATGTTTTTAAATGCTACCTTACGGATATATTGTATATGATGACTCTGTACCTGTGAATATGATGACATAAGAAACATTTTTAAGTAATGCTTTTCAAAACACAGCGCTGTCCGAGTGCTGAATTGTTTCGGCTCCCTGCACATTTGTAAATTCTTTATCTCCTGTTTGTTACAAATAAAGTATTTTTTTAGAGTACAAACCTTTTCTTGCATATTTGTAAATTATTTTATGAGATTACAATGATTATGTAGGATATCTATTAATTTACAGCAATTAAAAGCCTGCTATTTGTACTTCTATGACTGAAAGAAAACAGCTTTTAAAGGTTTTAATCCAAAAATAACAGTTTCAATACAAATGAATACAACACAATTTTTTACATCAATCTTAAACTGCTGGTCTTCTTCCTTCGCTTAGTTTTTCCGTTTACAAATTCTGCAATAGGGAATCGGCATGGCGCCAGCGCAAATGGCTTTTAAAAGGGATGAAAGCTGAGATACTCGTTGGTTTATTGCACGTTACTCCCAAAACACACCTATTACTCATTACAAGAATAGGAACTACCCTTTTAGACTCTGCGCTCAGCGCACAAACCAATTTTCCCGTCATTAAATTAGCAAAAGTGGAATCGGACATGCCCATTTAGACCGTGCGCCGTGTGCTTTAGAAAATGCGCTTTCATTAAAATAGAGCACATAATCTACATAGTCTCTATATAAATGTGACTTGATCTTTTAATTTTGTTCTGTTTTATATCATCTCTCTAATCATCTCTAACTTTATCCACATTTTTTGTTTAGCTTTTATTTGTATTATCTTTTAGATTTTTTATGTTTTTTGTTTTGTTTTTTTCACTACATTGGTCTTGCAAATTGTAAAATTTGCATTACTAAGAAGTACTTATTAATTACATATTTGTGTTATAGTCCTAGTAGATATTTAAGCAATATCGCTCGAGTAGGAGTGTGATATAGCTCTATATCATCACGGCTGTAATTATGCCAGAAGCACGAGGCCGTAGGCCAAATGCCAGAGGCAGTCACAGCGATTCCGAGAGCAATATTGCTTTTATACAACAGTTCGACGGCACACGTTTGAAAAAAGAAAACTAGAGAGAGATCGCTCCAGAAAAATTATAGTTTACATTCCTCTTTCCAAGTGTTAATCGTCCACACAATGTGACAAGACATTACTCCCATTAAGTTTAACGTAACATCCAAGAGCGCTGATCTTTGACGGAATAATCACTTCCAATTGGGATTCACATACAGTCAGAGATGAGCCTGTTTAAAGGACCTCCATTCCCTAATACTAAAATGACCAGCAGGTGGCGGAATGATACAAAATGGTGAAGCGGTTACTGTGCCGTTATCAGTAGAATATCGCACGCCTCTTAGCCAATCAGATTCGAGAACCAGAAAGAACTGTTGTATAATTAGGTTTATATCTTGTTTTGAGACCCAACAAGTAAAACATTTTGTGTGTGTGGGGGGGGTAGAAATACTCATATTTACATACATGAATGATCTTACTGGTTTATGTGCTGCTCTTTTACAGAATGTTGGATCTGCGTAAGTGAGTTCCTCTCCATTGGTTTGAACTGTGTCAAAAACAATAATAAACACATTTAAAAAATATAGCTCCAAGCAGCAGCCAAGGGCACAAAAAGAGCTAAAAGCGAGATTAAGAAAAAAATTATAATAATAGTTATTCTGTACTACACAGCTATATTAGTAACATTTACCATGTTGCTGTGTGTTTCTGTGTTTCCTGTAGATGCAGAAGATCAGAACTGAAGCGACAATCAGACATCCACCAGCAACACAACAGATCACAACTATATGAACGAAGGTGAGACCTGTAATGAATAATAAAAAATATATTACTGTAACTCAATCTGATCTTATATCAGTGAATATCATTACCGTAACTAAACCTGTTGGTCTGACCTCAGATCAGCTCATTCATTAAGCACTATTAATCACAGCTGTTGTACCTGAACACTGACAGAGATTCTTGATGTTAATATGTTGAGTTTGGTTTGTGATGGTATTGTTGAGTACACATCTGTATGTGTTTGTATCCTGATATTCAACCTCCAGAGATAGAGAGAGTCTGATGTTGAGATCAGACACACTGATGCTGGACAATAAACTGTTTCCTTTATACCAGGACAGACTCACATCTCTCACATTCAACACTGAACACAATAATGAACAGTTTGAACATTGTGATGAGTCTCTGGTGATATTAGGAACGGGCAGATGAGCTGTAAACATGGAATAATAGAACTAAAAATCAAAAGCATATACAATTAATACAAAGCAAGAGAGACTTTTGAGAGTAATTACGATCATTAAAATGCCAAATTGTAATTTAAGTCAGGAAAAACTTTACTTAAAATATTTACTTACCATAGACAGTAACATTGAATCTGTGTGAACAGATCTTCTGTGTGCTACTGATGGTCATTTCATAAACTCCATTGTGTTCAGTTGTGATGTTTGTGATGGTGAGATCTCCAGTCTGATTATTCATTTGTAGTCTGTCTATGAATCTCCCATCAAGAACATCATTGTGTATTTTTGTCTTATTAGCTGCTTTATTAATTTTAGTTAAGAGAGTCTTTTGATAAGTCCAGTCGATCACATCATCTCTCTGTAGTTTAGTATCAGTGTTTAGAGTAAGAGAATCTCCCTCCATCACTGACACTGACTTCACTTCATCACCAAACACACCTGCACACACAAACACATTCACTGTCACACCAAAGTTCATCAAAGTCTTTTAAACAAAGTTTATTAGATCTTTTCAATCTTTTACAGAAGCACAAAGACAAACAGAGATTTAAAAACGTGAGCTTTATGAAGAAACGCTTCTTTAAATATAAAAAAAATATTAAAAACCTTTAAAGAACAACATGAAAAAAGACCTCTAAAATATTTGAAGCTGTTTTATTAATTTAATCATCTCGCTTTGGTTTGGTAAATATACATTAAATATAAACATACGTTTGTTTAATATTATACATTCTGAGTATGATTGTATTTAATATTTGATGAATATTTAGATTATGCAAGGTTTTATATAAGAATGAAAGCAAAATAAAACAACATAACTTTACTAACAGCTCTAATAATAAATCATTAAAACACATTAGTAACTTACCAGCCAGAGAAGTGAAGCAGAAAGAGAGAAAAACAAACATGAGAAACATTTTCTTCAACAGTTCAGATGTCTGAAATAACAAACCAACAACAATCTGACAGTGTTGTGATGTAAAGTCAAATTGTTTTGTGTTTTTCCTTCTCCTTATATGAAGCGCTTTGAATTAGCATGTATATAATATGATACACAATTTAAAAAAGGGAGGGGTTTAAGAGGGCTTGAATTAATCTGCTGGGAGTAAGCGAGACGACTGTTTTAACATCATAAACAATATTAACAGAGCTTCTCTACCTGACCTGACTTTACATCACAACACTGTCAGATTGTTGTTGAGTTGTTATTTCAGACATCTGAACTGTTGAAGAAAATGTTTCTCATGTTTGTTTTTCTCTCTTTCAGCTTCACTTCTGTGGTTGGTAAGTTATACATGTGTTTAATTATTTATTACAGCTGTTAGTACAAAGTTATGATGTTTTATTTATATGAGATATTATCATGAAATCTAGTTTGAATTCATATGATCTAAATATTAATCAGATGTTATTTATTTTAATAATCTGTTAAATGTTAATGGGTTTAATGTTAATATAAGAAGCTTCATTTGTTTATATTTGTAGGTTTTTCTCTATTAAGATTTGTGTGAAAGTCAAATTAACTTGAAGTTTGAGATTCATCAATATCTGAATGGAAAATGATGATTCTTTTGTTTAAATACATAAATGTATATTTATATCTAATGTATATTTGCCAGATCAAAGCCAGAAGATTAAAATATTTTAAGCTGATTTATTAATTCAGAGGGCTTTTCTCATGTTGTTCTTTAAAGGTTTTTAATATTTTTTTTATATTTAAAGAAGCGTTTCTTCATAAAGCTCACGTTTTTAAATCTCTGTTTGTCTTTGTGCTTCTGTAAAAGATTGAAAAGATCTAATAAACTTTGTTTAAAAGACTTTGATGAACTTTGGTGTGACAGTGAATGTGTTTGTGTTTCAGGTGTGTTTGGTGATGAAGTGAAGTCAGTGTCAGTGATGGAGGGAGATTCTCTTACTCTACACACTGATACTAAACTACAGATACATGATGTGATCGACTGGACTTATCAAAAGACTCTCTTAACTAAAATTAATAATGCAGCTAATAAGACAAAAATACATGATGATGTTCTTGATGGGAGATTCAGAGACAGACTACAAATGAATAATCAGTCTGGAGATCTCACCATCACAAACATCACAACTCAACACACTGGACTTTATGAAATGACCATCAGTAGCACACAGAAGATCTCTTCACACAGATTCAATGTTACTGTCTATGGTGAGTAAATATTTACAGTTTGCATTGTTTCTATATATTTAAGTATATAAAACTGATAGTTTAGATTATGATTGGTGGTTATAGTAAATTACTTTAGTGATATCATAACATGAGTTTTACTACATCACTGCATCTGTCTGTTGATTGTTAAACATTTTGCTACACTGCATGATAGTAGAATATGTTTCTCAATATCTTTACATTGTTCTTGCTGTAAGCTTTTATGAATCATTGTCAGACATATAAAAACATATAATAAAATCAATAATCTCTGTGAAGCTGCATACAGTAATTACTCTCAGTGGTGTCTCTCGCTTTATATTGATAATAAACTCTTTTGATTTTTGTTCTCAAATGTTTTCCAGCTCGTCTGCCTGTTCCTGTCATCACCACACAAAACTCTTCATCATTAGAAACATCATCATGTGTGTTATTGTGTTCAGTGATGAATGTGAGAGATGTAAGAGATGTGAGTCTGTCCTGGTATAAAGGAAATCGTTTATTGTCCATCATCAGTGTGTCTGATCTCAACAACAACATCTCTCTTCATCTGAAGTGTCTGAATGATTCTTACAGCTGTGTGGTGAACAATACCATCAGTAATCAAACTCAACATGTCAACACTGATCTCTGTCAGACGTGTTCAGGTACAGTTTTTATTTGTTTAAACTTCAACTAAATTTTAACCCAAACTATTAATGAGCTCAGAGTAATGTAAGTAATGTTCTATGTTTTAATGAGTTAAATAATGTATTTATTTTATTAATGTTAATTAAATAAATTGCTTGTCACAGTAATAACACAAGACAAACTTTGATGGTCAAAAGTTTAAACCTACAGAAATGCAGTTTCAGTTTTACACATGCACACACCTCTAAACCTTCACGTCTTTTATTATCTTTTGTATTGTGGTATATAGCAGTGGTTATATCAGCTGCAGCCATCGTGTGGATTAATAATGACAGACAGATTCTTGTTTTGTTGTGATATGGTTGATTTAGGGTTCAGTAGGTGAGGATCAGATTGTGTACCATAATATTCCTTGCTTTCTTTTCATGTGAAACGCTGCTGTTCTTGTTGTAATGCACCAATGTGTTTCATGTTGTTCTTATGTTCCCTCAGACTGTGTTTGCTGTTGTTATGGTCCTGAAGCTGTTATCCGATTGGTCGTCTCTGCTCTGGTGGGCGTGGCTACTGTTGCTCTTTTGGTTTATGACATTTATGACAACGCAAACTGAGATGAAAAGACACACCATAACTGATAAAATGTACTTTCTAGTTTCTCTGACATTTAATACATTTTAAAACCAATTTTGGTTATCTAGCGTCAGTAAATGGCTGCAGCACTCAGATTGCCAGTAACTATATATATATATATATATATATATAAACAGTTTGTTTTCACAGCTTTCTTTGCTCATATTGATATATATACATATATATCTCTTAAGTATATTTCCCTTGCTATTAAAACAGTCCCTCCAGAAAAATGTGATTATGCGATTGCATGATTTAAAGGAACAGTATGTAAGAAATGTATATAAATGAATCATAAAATGGCCCTGATATGTCACTAGACATTAAGAAATCATTTTCATTTTAAATACTTAAATCACTGACAACAGTGGTCTGGCAAGGATATTGTCATTTAAAAAGTGGAGTTGCAGCCCTCAACTGATGTTTATGTTGTCATTTTGTGTATTGGCCACCAGTTGTGTGATTGCTGTACCAGTTTTAGCCACAAGTTTTGTGATTGCAATACCAGTTTTGGCCACAATCCTACATACTGTTCCTTTAACGCATAATCAGCCAAAGTCTGCATATTTATGGGGGGGGCCGAATTTTTTCAAATACGCTGCACTTTCGCTGCATAAATTGCAGATTTCCATGCACAAAATATGCAGGGCTTGCATGATTTCATAATCCCCATATTTTCGTAGTAAAAATCACATATATCTTTGCAGAAAGTTGAAAAATGTTGCATTTACTTTACGCAAGTCGCAGTCATGTCCCCTGTTGGCATGGGAACGTTATGAAGTGACGTGATTATGTGATGTGAACATCATTCAAAAGCTGCAAAAGCTAAAAACAGTTCCCGCAGTTTTTCAAGTTCCTGCAATTTCATCGTATAAAATTGCATAAATATACCGCATATTCCATCGCATTTTTTAAGAAAATGTGCCACAAGATTAAGGATTTTTGCCAGCAACAATCACAAAAAAGCAGTGGAACAGCAAAAACTGTGGGGACGTGAAATCTCTGTTCCCTTCCTTCAGGGAACGAGGGTTAAATCCGTAACTGAGACGTTCCCTTTCAGTCAGTCACTATGACTGTAGTCGCAGCCTCAGATGTCACGCCCACAGAATGTTGGCTAAACGTCTGATGTTTATCGTACACTTTTTTGGAAACCCTGTGGGAATTTCAAAGTCGTCTTTCATTGGTTGAAATATATACCGGATTTCCAGGAGACGCAAGTGTCACGATTAGTTTCGGTCTTGGAAAACACAGCTTTGACGTTCCATTGAGGAAGAGAATCAGTCGTGTTCACATGATTAATAATGAGCAGTTATCATGATCAGCTAAACATTGGATTCTCAAAAATATGCAAAGTTCGCAGCATAGACTGGTCCAAAACGCAGGTCCAAGATCAGTCATAACCCGCCGTTTTTCTTGGGTACTATGAAGTAAGGGCTGTAAAACACTAACCGGCTGGACCGGCTCTTAGGGGGCGTGCACACCAACGCTTTTACGCCCGCGGCCGGCGCATGTTTTCAATTGTTTTCAATGGAAGCTCAGCGTTTTTCAAATAAGCCAGCAGCTAGCGTTTTTTTTCCGCGCTGAAAACCGGCGCAGAGAGTTAAGAAATGTTCAACTTTGGAAGAAAAGCTCAGCTCGTCAATGTCAGTTCTCACGCGCCCGTCCAATCACAGTGTAGGTGGGGCGGGACAAGTATCACAGCAACCAACCGTCTCACAGCTGATGTATCAGAGCTACCAAAGCGCTTAGCTGAAGAAAGCTGGCACTCAGCTGAAAAACAGCTGGCATTCGGCTTCCTCAAGGCGTTTTCAGCCGCGTTTAAAAGTTTTGGTGTGTCCAGCCCCTAATGCGCCCTTCACCAGTAGGACTGATATCCACACGCAATACAGCCACATCGGCTGCATTTACCGCAGGTCTCAGTCTACTTCTGGGTGGCCGAGAACTGCTCTGCGAAGCTGCATCCCGCACGTCTGCCAGGCACAGGCAGAGATGGCGTTCCTGGACCACCAAGGGGGACATAGCATGACCAATGGCTTGTAAGGTGACTTTGGTCGCACGCAGTGCCAGGTCAGTGGCCGCATGAAAGTCTGAAAAGACCACTGAATCCTGACCTACCTCGTGCAAGTCCCTCAGAGCCTTACTCAGGTAGACTTGTAGCAACGCCATTGCGTGCAGGGCAAAGGCCTCCTCCCCACAGGCTTTGTATGCAAACCCCATCAGAACTGTTCTTGCAGCCCCAAAGTACCAACCATTGAGGCGGGACTTTCGGTGGGGAAGGAGCGCTCTACTCCAACTGACAGCCTCTGCAGCCCTGCGAGCCGTAGTCCAACCAACTCAAGCAAGCCGAGATCTTTCCGGGTAGGATAGAGAGCTTCTCAATAGCAGATGATCTGTCACCTTTGAAGCAAAAATAGCTGATTTGGTATTGCACCTGATGCTCGTTTTATACTTGGGCGGCAGGGCGGTGCCAGCAAATGTAAATACCTGCATACTAAGTTCATTGGCGTTTTAGAAGTTTCTCAAAATAGATTGGTCCCGCGAAGCGCGTTCCAAATTCATCAGTCACGACGTGACGTTGTAGTGACCAACTGAAAGGGGACATGTTGTTGTCCAGTCATGGCTTCCTGTTTCACAGTAGGATAAATATGAAGTAACATAAAGCCCAAATTCTCCTTATTCATTTATTATATGGGTAAAACAAAGACTATAGTTCTGATGTGCAGCAAAAGATTGTTGAGCTACGCAAAATAGAAAGTGGCTTTAAGGAAATAAGTTACCAACCTTAAAAACATCTATTTCCACAATCACGAAATACCCTGCTGAAAAAAACAGCATCAAACCAGCATGGACCAGCATGGGAATTATGCTGGTCTATGCTGGTTTAGCTGGTGGTCACCAGCATACCAGCACCAACACACAACATATGCTGGTCTTGCATGGGATGCTTGTGCTAATGCTGGTTTGGTGCTGGTTTAGCTGGTGCTAATGCTGGTTTGGTGCTGGTTTAGCTGGTGTTTACTAGCAAACCAGCACCAAAACACAACATATGCTGGTCTTGCTGCTATGCTGTTTTTTTCAGCAGGGTAATGAACATGTTTTAAACAACAGGAGATGTTGCAAATCTGCCTGAAAGAGGAGGTGTGTCAATATTATCTTCATGCTCAGCAAGGAGAATAATTTGAGTGGAAAAAGACTCTCCAAGGATCACAGATGGAGAACTTCAGAAATCTGTTTAATCTTGGGGTCAGAAATGTGCTCCATGTCTACAGTTAAATATACCTACCTTATAACCTGTAAACCTACCTTATAAACCTACCAATTATACCAATTCGGAACTAGGAAGTGTAAGTCAGAAGTATGTGGATAGGTGAACTATCAGAATGCAATGTGAATGTAGCAATGCTGTAATTAAGATTACTGGACCTGCGTTTGTAAGGCAGGAACATCTAGGCTATAAAATCTTATAAATGTGGATGGCGACGATCAGCCGGCCAGTTCACAAATAATGTAATATATAGAAATCCCTCCAGACCATGCCCAGGATAAAGAGAGGGAGCTCTTGTAGAAAGGAGAGAATGTGCTCTTTGTGCACACCAATTAGAGAAGATCAAAAACTTTTGTGTAGAAAGGTTCATTTTTTTACTTGAGAAAAATTATGATTTTTTTCCCCATACACTTGTATCATTCAATGTTTTATTGAAACTTTTGATTTTTGTGAATTTTAGAAAAGTAAAGATAAAAAGGAGAAACAATGGGAATTTATTTTCCCAACTTTCTTTGCTCATATTTACCAAGGGGGCCAATATTTTTGTCCACAACTGTATTAGGCTTTTTACACTATGCTTAGCCCACGGGTTGTCTTCGTTCTAAACCCCCACTTTTAACCCTGTTAAGGAACATTTCACATTTGTAATTTAGAAGTGGGGATATCCCTGAAATTAATCTAGGGTTATGAAACCCTGCTCAGAAGTAGGGTAAACCCTGCATTGTGGTGCCAAACACAAGCAGTTTGAAATGAAGCAGTTATGTTATGACCCCAATTACAACAAATAAAGATTGCTTGATAATTACAGACAGGTGTGTGGGAGCCGGGTTGGAACTGAAGTCTGCAGGATGATAGCTCACCAGGAACAGGGTTGGAGACACCTAACCAAGGGTTTAGGAATTTAGGATTTACCAGGATTCCATTAACATGGGGTTAAGAATAACCTAGTGTGAATTACTTTAAGTGTGAAGAGCTCTTTAGTGTGTGTATATCAGGTTTAAGCTGATGTCAGATCTGCAATAGTTCCACAACCAAAGTATTTTGCATCGATGACTATTAAAACGTCTCTCAGCCTGACCAGCACAAGACAAGCATGACTAAAAAGTTTTCAAATACCCTCTAAAATAATCCTGCTACACCAGCATAACCAGATAAAACCAGCCTGCTACACCAGCTTAACCAGATAAAACCAGCCTGCTTAACCAGATAAAACCAGCCTGCTACACCAGCTTAACCAGATAAAACCAGCCTGCTACACCAGCATAACCAGATAAAACCAGCCTGCTACACCAGCTTAACCAGATAAAACCAGCCTGCTACACCAGCTTAACCAGATAAAACCAGCCTGCTACACCAGCTTAACCAGATAAAACCAGCCTGCTACACCAGCATAACCAGATAAAACCAGCCTGCTACACCAGCTTAACCAGATAAAACCAGCCTGCTTAACCAGATAAAACCAGCCTGCTACACCAGCATAACCAGATAAAACCAGCCTGCTACATCAGCGTAACCAGATAAAACCAGGCTAGCAGACCAGCTAAAATCAGCCAACCATCTTATGTTGGTTTTAGCTGGTCTTTTTAGTAGGGTGAGAATGAATATTTATTGATGTTTTAAAAATGTTTAACGGAAATTACATTTAAAAAATGAAGTGTCATAATGAATGTTTATTTAAGAAGATGAGTTCTAGTTTTAGAAGTGAATTGATTTATTTTATTGCACAGAGGTTTCCCTTCTAAAAAGAAAAGCATTTTCACACACAGACACACACACACACACACACACACACACACACACACACACATTCTGGTTTCCATGTTTTGTGGGGACATTCCATAGATGTAATGCATTTTATACTGTACAAACTGTGTATTCTATTCCCCTTACCTACCCCATTCTCTAACCCCAACCATCACAGAAAACCCTTTTACTACTTCACATTTTCAAGAAACTTCATTTTGTTTGATTTATAAGCTTGTTTCCTCATGGGGACCTCAAAATGTCCCCACAAGGTCACAAAAACACTGGTATTCCTATCTTTGTGTGGACAATTGGTCCCTAACGTGATAATTAGCCTACCAGGTGCATGTTTTGCCATGTTCTCATTTTGTAAGAAAAACGTGCTGGTTCAAGTGTCTTTACAAAGATTCTAATCCCTCATCATCCACCACTTAAAATAGCTAACCATATTCTTTGATAATGATGTTCATTGTATTTTTGTCTTAAATTAAATAAATTTTTTTTAAAATACATTTTTATTTGTTCTTTTCAATTGGCTTGGTTTTGTGGGCTTTGACGGCTTAATACTGCTGTTTTTTATTTCCTTTGTCCTTTAGTTGCCCAAAATATACACCCAAAATAAACAAAACAATTTAAACATATCTTGTCTATGAACACAACAGATGTATATCCAGTAAAGAGGGAGTTTGGAGCATTGTCTCGACATTGATAAGATGTTTTTATCACCACCTATAAGGTTTTTCTCAAAGATCTCAGAAAGGTCTCATAGAACAGATCCTGTTCTTTAGCTCCACTTATCTTATATATAATAGCCTATATAAAATGCCAAATTGAATTAAATATGTCAAACTAATTAAAAAAATAACTCCAGATAAACAATATATCCAGATATCAAGGTATTCCACAACAGAATGTGCAAGTAAACAAACTCTAAAAGCTCTAAGAATGATGTTTTCATGTTTCGTCACCTTTTTGAGAAAAGTGAGACAGTGAGAGCAATTTTCTAAAATGTCATCGGCCTTCCAGTGGGCCAACTTGGTATTACATATTTTTATACTGTTATAAATCTCAAAAAACATAAACAATCTATATATCATTAGAAAGCCCCAAGAACCTAGTTTTTATATTTCAAACATTTTGTAGTAATAATAATCGAGTGACAGTAATAATGCAGTGACAGTATTTTACTAATTTTTAAAAAAATAATACACAGCAACCCGTTGACACCTAGTGGCCCTTATTGGTAAAACTACTAAACGTATTACAGAAACCAAATTTTTTTGTTTCTTTTTTAAAATTTGGATAAAAACTACTTGAGACTTATGGCTTCGTGTTTTTAACATTTTGGTCAAAAAAAAAAGTTTATTTGTATTGTTTTTAATATATTGTTTTAGTATATACCGTATTGCGTTTTATTTATTAAAATAAACCTAATACTATAACTTTTTATGTATTTAATATTAACAACTCCAGACACTTCAGTGAAAAACTCTAGAGTCTCTTCTTTAAAAGAGATGAAGATTAGGCTTCTAGACCAAAAAGTACCAGAGGTATATTAATTTGAAGCTGCATCTCATCCTTTTCAACCCCCACTCGCACACTCGATATGTGGAGGTTTTAAATTGAGGGTCTTTAATTTTGAAGAGTGTTTGTTGCGTGTTTTATCAGCAGGTGTCGCTGTGTATTTATCATCAGACACGGTTGTGACTAGAAGGGATACGGCTTCGGCCAAAATCTCGTGAAAACTCGCCGCATGAGCAGTTTTTAACTTAACCCTAACCCTAAATTTAACGAGATTTAGGCAGTATCTGTATCAGATCTAGCCAGTGCCATTGGTTTTCGTTGTAATTCTACCCTCAAACCTAACTCTAAACCCAACAAGATTTTGGCCGTAGATGTAACCCCTCTAACCAGAACCATTACACATTTGAACCCAGACAGACATAACGGGTGGAGGACTCCGCCATTTCAGTTGCTTTATTGCACTGAATTTTTTTGCGACCGGATTATTTCAGTATCGTAGAAATAAATTAATCAGACAAATGCATACGTTAATTTTATCATTATATATTTATGTGTGTGTTTAACTTAGTTTAGTGTTTTTGTCGTTCTTCTGTCGGTCAGTTGGTTTATGGGTGGGATGTCTGTTTCTGTCACACGGAGATCAGACATTAAACTCTGATTAACTTAACATACCTGCATCAACATGAAGACGATCACTTTTCTCTTCATCGTCTCTGTATTCATAAACGGTAAGTACATTATCAACATTTCTGCAGCTACACTTTCGCTTTCACTTCCCCGGAAATAAAGAGTATTCACTTCCACCATGCCCGCCGCCATATTTGTGTTCGTCTTGGTAGTTAACACAGCATATCTAATGCACTAAATGCCCACATTTAACGTTATTAGTTTAATTGAGGACTTACCAGAGACAAAATACTGATTTTAGGGAGTTAGATGTCGGCTGCCAGAATGTCGACTTTTTGATATCTTGCATTGTTTGTCATATTCTGTATTAAACATTTCCAGAAATTAAAAATGTCTCATAAAAATACATTAAATGTATTATATCTGTTATTATACATAGAGTTGACAACTTGGTGAATATTTTTGGCTTTACTTTACTAACGCGAATGAACAATCTTTCCAATCCCTCTCATAGCACGCTATTTAACAGCCCTGCAACCCACAGTTAACAGTGAATCACATCTTCTCACATAAAACCATTATCTCTACTATATTTCTAAGTTTAATGGTTATAGACCATTTTAAAAGATGTAAACAGCACTGGTCCAGAAGCACTTCCTGTTTTACTTTTTTAACACTAGATAAACGTTGGGATAAAATACAACCAACAGAACATATCCCTGCTGAAAAAACCAGCATGGACCAGCATGGGAATTATGCTGGTCTATGTTGGTTTAGCTGGTGGTCACCAGCATACCAGCACCAAAACACAACATATGCTGGTATGACTAGCATGGGATGCTGGTGGTAATGCTGGTTTAGATGGCGCTAATGCTGGTTTAGCTGGTGATGATGCTGGTTTAGCTGGTGTTCACTAGCAAACCAGCACCAAAACACAATATGCTGGTATGCTGTTTTTTTCAGCAGGGATAGAACTGAATCAAAAAGTTAAACAAACATCTTAAAGATGTGAAATTATTAAAAAAAAACAGTCACAAACTGAAACAGGAAGTGTTTCTGGACCAGTATTTTGAAATGGTCTACAATGCATTATTTCATGATGACACACACATGAAAAGTCCTCGTGGTGAAACCTGCTTGGTGCAACTGCTGTCTTTGCAAGGATCTGGTATAGCAATATCATAATGTATTACAATTTATTATTTTGTAGTCCTTATAATAAGTTGCTGGGACACAAAAGAAAGTCTGCTGTCGGCTGTACATCTTAATGAAAACAAACGTGCACATGCAGAACTGTGTTCTTACGGTCACGTACGCTCATAATTAAATCAAAATGTTCATTGGCGTATATAAATGTTTTAGTTGTGTTTTAGGATGCATGAATCAATTACTGTAAGCTTTTAAAGTGACAGCTGTATATGTGAATCAAAACAATCTGCTATTTAATGTTATATTTATTTATTTAGTAATAAATACAATTAGTTTTTCTGTTCTTATATTCTTATCACTTACTCTTTACTTGATTATTGAATTACTTGAGAACTTTTTATTAATCATTTAATATTAGGCAAGAATTTAAGTTATCCCTGGTCACTTCTGTTGAATGCAATCTTTTATTCTGCCGATTTAACTCCTTTAGAATAAAATAAAATTGTAGTTTGGTGTTCCTCTGACGACTGTTGTTACAGCCAACATCGCAACATATCCCGGGCAAATTAATCTTGTTGTGAACCTCCTGGGAGTGTTTTATTGATCTTCATCTGGTAGTTGTGGCTGCTGTGACCATAGAATAAAGCAAAGCGCGCAGCTGTGACTGGATACAAAAATGGCGGCGACGACACAGTGACGTTACGTGGTCCGGATGAACAACAGTTCGAGCTTTTGCGAGTAGACGTCACAGTTACGTCACTGCAAGCTGCGCGCGCAATGTGGTGGCAGAAAAACACTGGAAATTAATTACACACAAGTGAAACGAGCAAGATAAATCACTAGTCTTTTTATAGAATACCATAGCCGAAGACACCATTTGAAGATAAACATAGGTGTTTACCCTACTGAAAAATCCAGCTAAGATCAGCATAAGCTAGTGAGCTGGTTTTAGCTGGAATTGCTGGTGTAGCAAGCTGGTTTAGCTGTAGTCTCTGGTGTTTTTCGCTGCTTTTTCTGGACAAAGTCCGCCCACGAGGCTGTTTCACCGACATGTCAAACAACCAATCACAGTTTGTTTCGTCTAGCGCAGTGTTCTTCACATCCAACCCTGGAGAGCAGGTGCCCTGCACAGTTTAGCTCCAACCTTAATCAAACACACCTGAGCAAGCTAATTAACGTCTTCATGATCAATAGACCCCTTCAAGGTTATTAAACATTGAATGACTATCGGGTGCGCGCGCAGCATGGGGTCAAACTGTTCATACAATCGAGGCTTTATAATTTAATGTAAAAGGGCTGAAAAATGATGACTTACCTGAAATTAAGTGAGCACTACAAACACAAGCCTCTTTGGTATTTGCATTGTCCCAGTCTGCACATTAATTGCTTGCAGCCGCAGATGTTGTATTTTTTGTTTTTGAGATTCTGCATGAATCGCGAAAACTTAACGGAAGACCTGGTGCGATTTTCACAGCCCACGACGTAAGTAGGCATTTTTTACGATACCAAGTAATACGCAACTCAATCTGCTGTAATTACTTTTCTGACCCCGATATGCGCAGTGGGAACCGCCTGTGACGTGAACCATGAAGGTGTCTATAGAAAATCACAGGTAGTGTGTTTGATTAAGGTTGGGGCTAAACTCTGCAGGGCACCGGCTCTCCAGGGTTGGATGTGAAGAACACAGCGCTAGCGTCAAGTTTTGGACTCCCCACAATAACGAGCCAGCTGGCAACAAGTCAGTTATTAAAATAACCAGCCGCAACCGAATAGCATCTAAATAAACAACATTACTCACCATAGATCAACGGTGTGCATTTCATCAACAGCCACACCAATGAGACGCTCCCGTTAAACATCTGTTTGAAGCATATCTCTTCACTTTTTTCAGAACCGAACTTTTTGACTCCACTAACTACCCAGGGCTCCAGACTAACTTTTTTCACTAGGAGCACAGTGGCCCCCAACTGAACATTTTAGCGGGCGCAACCAGAAAATTTAGGGGCACACACTGTAAATCAACATGCTAACCAAATATTCACTTTTCTACTCATTTCCACTGTATTACTAATAAATACTTTAATGATAGATGCAGAAAGTACAATGTGCTGTTTCAATTTCAGTGTCACATCACAAAAAAATATCAAATTTACTGGTCGCACATGTGCGACTGGATGTAAAATTCAGTGGCACACTCTCAAATTTTGGTGGCAAAATGCCACAATTTGTGGCAGTCTGGAGCCCTGCTACCTCAAGCAAAACTCTTGGACGTCTTCTATGCTGCGAACTTTGCATATTTTGGAGAATCCAATGTTTAGCTGATCATGATAACTGGTCATTATTATTCATGTGAACACGACTGATTCTCTTCCTCAATGCAACTGACTGACTGCACACTTGACTTTCACCTAGACATTTAGATAAACAAGTTTTTCATCAACAGTATCTGCGTGAAACATTATAAACATTGATGATCATCTGCCGACTCGACTGTTTCATCACATCCTCTATACACGGAGAGTCTGCTTTATTAACGGCTTTTCCTTCGCTCCGCGTGAGCTAAACGTTTCCGCTTTTTACTTTTTTACTCGCATATAATTCTACATATTTTCGACAAAGGAAGACACAGGATATAATGTAATTATAGATAGCATTTAAGCTTGTTCTGAAATGACAAATCTGTGTGACTAAATATGACCTCTTCAGCTTAATTTAGCCAAAATAATGATACCTTCGTTTTCATACTTTATACACGTTATAATATAATTTATCTACTAATATATGATTAAAAATGCCCTAAATTATTATGCATTGCCTTCTGTATTACATTCGTTTTGTACATTTACAGGTGCACAAATACTGGCTAATTTTAATTTCTTTAAGACACTGCTGTGTTCTGTATTGACTGATGCTCTGTTATTTTGCGCTTAACAAGCCTAAATGATGTTCATCAATTTATTTTTGTTTTCTCAAAAATATATTTAGCTGTAGTATAGCTTGTGTTAATCTTTTTTTTCATTAGGGGAAATACATGTAGCCTACCCTTCATCTATTAGTTGACCTCATTGTTCTGGATTTAAAAAATAATTTTATTTTAGTAAATGAAGGCGGTAAAACCGCATACCGTGCTGGTGAGCCACGCAAAATCACCGCAAGGGAAATTCCTTCACCGCGACAGCCCTACCAGGGAACTACACTGCGACCAAAATGGTCGCATATGCGACCTTTTGAACTGCCGTTGCGACCCTAATTTTTAATGGGTCGCAAATGTGCTACCTAATGTTTTAGACAATATGCTATGATTTACTATGAGCATTTATTAAAACAGAAATGTGGATTTTAAGAATACGTTTTATAACGTGCTCTGAGCCTTCAACACGTTGGCTTCATTTTGTGTGAAAGCACGTCGTGTCTCTCCCTATGAGTGTGCGTTCGCGTGCTCTCTGTTTCTCAATGAATTGGGTGGTGGGACGCGAAGCAAGCGCAGTGTCTTCCATGTTTCTGAACTTGAGCAGAGGTCTTTCTTCACTGAGGACGCGGGAGCCGTATGGTTCCGGGTTTATATTTTAAATGGTCTGTCGGGGCCGGTTAGGTCCTAGTTTAATTACTTTGGGTCCCAAGTCTGATTAATGTTGTGTTTATAACCCGAGTCGATCGGAAAACGGCCATTAGCGCTACCGCGCTAAAGCTCGAGTGCATTTTCAGCGTGCCTCCGGTTTCTATGGCGATGGTTCTTACGACTACGCGCTGCATTTTCTTTCTCACATTTTTTTTAATAATCTTATTATTAATAAACCATATCTTTTCTAAAACCATATCCATATTAAGTTTGGACAGAGATTGTAGCAAAAAAGAAGTGCTAATGTCAAGCCAACTGCACTGAACGAGCAAAGCAATGTAAAGTCTGTCACCGGGACAGCAAGTAGACTTTTAAATCTGAAAAAATTAGTGGATTAAGCTTTTTAAATCGGCAAGAGAGAAATAGAAAGATAGAGCAGAAGCAGTAAAAGTGCCTATCTAATAGAAATTATTACCATTAAAACATCAGTCATAACATCAGTCACATTTATAATCTATAGACCTGCACTGTCTATTAATATACTATACATAGTATTGTATTATATTGAGTTTGATAAAAGGGGTCTAATTGCTTCATATATCAGTGCAAAAACAGTAAGTGTTTTCGTGGTGCTTTGACAAACAGTGTCAGCTTTGTTAATGGCAAAGAAAGTTTGTGGTGTTTAGATTAATGAAATATAATGTGAAATTAATATTAATTTTCAGTAAATCAAAGTATTGTGTTGTGTCACACATTATTAGTTCTACGTCACATGTATAGTAGACCATTATTTGTCAGTGGGTAATGATTGCCCTTTTCACCGGCTACCACCACAAGTAAATTTCAGATCTGTGGGATACACTGCAACGTTTAAGAAAACAAGAAGGCATGTGGTTTAAAAGATGGCAAGTAAAATAAAAAGCATATCTGTATGCAATACAGTTTCATTATTGTGCATTATTATCCAGAGCGCCTTAATATAACTTGAAAAAAATATGTGCGACCAAATCATATTTTGCGCCAGTAACTGAAAAAGTTGGTAGCGCAAGTGCCACCAGTGGAAAAGGTTAGTGTAGTTCCCTGCCTACGCATGTGCATGCTGCAGCTCTGCCATGACTGAACGCAACACAGCTCTCATAGAATTGAACGATACCGGTGATCCAATTCAGGTTATAGGAACTAAATAGTAGGGGTGGGACGATTCACTAATCTGGCGATTCAATACTATCCCGATACTTGTGTGCCGATTCAATACATTATGTGCGATTATGTGGCTATTGCGATTCGTTGTTTCAATTGTTATGATTTTTGTTTGAAGACTAGACAATTTGATCATACCCTTAAAGAGACTGTATATGAATCATATTAACAAAAACAATGCATTACATCTTTCTGAATTTTTATTTCAGGAGCAGACCACATTTTACAGCAGTGGTTCTCAAACTTTATCGGCGTGCAGCGCCCCTTGGGTTCGGTACATCCCTTTGCGGCCTCCCAAAGAACATTTATGACATAAAATATTCTAAAGCTTAGAATTTGAATGAAACAAAAAAATTATTATACATGGTAGTGCTGTTGGTTTGTAGTCTTATATATATTTTTTTATTATTATTATTTTTACACAAAATTTATGATAAATTAATGTAATTTATAAAATTTTATAAAACTGGGGCCCCCGGCACCATCTCACTGCCCAGTTTGAGAACCACTGTTTTAAAGTACTTTAAACCATAAAACTTTCCGAAACCCTGAACTTAAATATAATGTTCAAATGTGCACATAATGAGTAGAAACAATACTCTCTAAAATAAAATAAAGTGCTATGTTAAACTGTTCCAAGTAAGGGATAATGTAGAGGCAGCCGGTAGTTATCGGGAAATAAGCCCCGACAGTGTGATCAAGACCCGACGCGAAGTGGAGGGTCTTGTATCACACTGAAGGGGCTTATTTACTCGATAACTACCGGCTGCCTCTACATTATCCCGCTTTTTACACGGCTACTTGCCACATAAGAAAAAAACTGGACATGAATATGAATTTGAAACATTTTATTGGCATATTTGTTTTAAATTAACATTTTTATCCTTCCGCGAAACTTTGCACAGATGCATAAAATGATCGTAATACCTTATTAAGATCCTCTGCTTCATACTTGTCTGTCTCCATTTTTTTCTCTTTTAGCCAGTCTTTGAGAAGTTTTAATGTCCATTCTGTATTTTTTTGTGTGTTGGCTTCGTAGCTATCATGCTCTATTTTGTCAAGTTCAGTCAGCTCTTTCCATTCTTAATTGTGGTTGTCCAGTGTTTGTCACAAGATGGCGCCAAACAGTAATATTTGTTGGCGCGGAGGGATTTAAAACATACAAGTAGCACCGGCTATGCGTTATTATTTTGGAGCAGTTATTATTTGAAAAGAAAGAACCTGCAAATGTCTCAACTTACCAATCAGAATCAAGCATTCCAGAGAGCCGTGTAATAATTAATAACAATAAATAAATAAGCTTCTGAACAATTTATTTAACCCTGGAGACCCAAGAACCCTTCTTTTAGCATTAATAACATTGGACAAATTTGACCCGTGGGTTCTCCAGGATTAAAATTTAACAATATATTTAAGACTAGACAAATAATATGTGCTACAAACTTCAAACTAAACTAATGCTTGAGAAAGAACTACTAATTATACTTAGTTAATAGTAAATTGTTGTAATATAATACTCAGTTAAAGAGCGCCTATTTCATCGCTAAAACATTATTTAATGTATTTGGTATATTACAATGTGGTTTATGGTTAAAAACACATTATTTTTCACATAATGTACATTTTTGTATCTCATGTGGCAGGTTGCATAAACTACTATGACTGAAAAGTTAGTAATGTGTTTTTTTCTTCAAGACTGATTATATCTGTTTCATGTACGTTGCATAAAAAGGTAGATTGATTTAATTTAAATCCATATAGTAAGACTGATTAGCCCTAACTAATTGGTCAGACTAGTTCTTAAGACACAGTCTGAAATTCAGTTATGTTTATGCAACCGGCCATAGATTTTCCTCTCTTTCTTAAACGCTGATTTTGTACAAAACTCATCTATTTGAAAAGCGCTGTGTCCCTGATTGGCCAGCTAATCTGTACGTTGTTTCCCTACATACTCTGACGTCAGCAGGAAATGTGACGCTCCTTACCATGTTTGAAAGATTCGCTCACAATGCAATGCTAACAGGAGTTAACTTATAGGCTGAAACACCAATTGCCTTTAATCTATGGAGATTGATAACTTGGAGATGATAACTTGCGTCATCATTTACTTTGGTGTTTGTACCTTTCGCATATCGTTAACATGTACTAATACATACTTACACACCAAAGGTAATGTAAAATCATGAAATTGTCTTGATGATGCATGCAGCCTGCGTATGTGACCTCCAGAGGATGCAGCCTTCCGACTGAGAAACGGGCATACTCCTATTTATTAGACCATGTTTATTTGTCTCCTACACCACCCAGTATCATGAAGTGCTTTAATGTTGACTCTTTGTTTTTCAAATGTATCAACGTTTCACCATTTTTAACAGGAGTGGTCTTTTTACTGAGAGTTTAATCTGTTAGTAATTGTCTCTGTTTGTGTGTGCAGGTTTGTTTGGTGATGAAGTGTCAGTGAAGGAGGGAGATTCTGTTACTCTACACACTAATGTTCCTGACATACAGACAGCAGATAATCTGATAGTAACATGGACATTTGGGTCTCAAAAATATACTATAGCTAATATTAATAGAGCAGCTAAAACAACATTCATATATGATGATGTTCTTGATGGGAGATTCAGAGACAGATTGAAGTTAAATGATCAGACTGGAGATCTTACCATCACCAACATCACAACTCATCACTCTGGACCCTATAAAGTACGGATAAATGTCAGAAGACAGATTATAGAGAGGAGTTTCAATGTTAAAAGTGAGTATCACATACATTTTAATAAATACTCATCACTCTATAAACAATACAATGTTATTGGTAGACTTATGCTTAGAAAAGAAATTGGAATGAATGTTATTTTTTTTTTACAAATGACTAATCTGTGAACTTCATTGTTTAAAAAAATCATGTGTCCTCAGGCTCATAATCTTTAATCAAAAACGCACATTTCTTCCTCAAAATGATCTTGCTTTACTTCCCGTCATATGGTATGACAGGTGGGTGGGGTTCAAGAAAATATTTTAGTGATTATCAAATAGCAACATGACCCAACTTCAAAAAATCCAATCAATTCTCGATGGACTAATTTAAGTCTAGCCTTACCTTATTTCATTCCAGGTGAAAAAGTAGTACACTTTAGTGTACTTAAAGTGCTTTATTTTCGCACACTAATTTTGTATTTAATATACAAAAAAATAATCTTTAGTATTTCTTAAGATGTTCTTAAGATCATTTAAGTGTACTTCACTGTGTTATTTTGAGACACCATGAATATGAACTAAAATGCACTTTTAACATACTGTTTCTGTAATACAAAGATGGGATTAAGTTTACTACAAGTGGTTCCTAAATACATTTTTCAAATACATTTTAAGCACAGTTTAGTTCATATTCATGTCTTGTCCCACCCACATAAATAGTTCCGAAATCCATGCATTACTGTCAGCTTTTTTGGAATTCTTTTCACTGCGCATGCAAGCTTGGTAAGGGACATTTTACTTGTTATGTGAGGAAAGACAAGTAGGACGATTTTGTAGGAAATTCAGAGAGTCAATGACAAATCAGTACTGACACTATCTGTATAGTTGGCCGTAGGTGTATCCCCTCTAGCCAGAACCCACACAATGTTAACAGCGAGTCTTGTGGGTTTCGTGTCATCTGATTGTCTCTGTTGATCAGCCTTTATAGAGACCACCAATCAAACTTCTCTAATGATCATCTGTCTTAACACAGTATAGGGCTGTAATACATAGAATATATAGGTGGCATTACGAAGCAGGTCCCTCGCAAAATATTACTCATATTTTGGGGATCAAAGTAGTTTTAACCTTACCTTAGATCCGTCAAGACCTGAATAGTTCAAGAATGAGTTTATTAACTGTCTCTGTTTGTGTCTGCAGGTGTGATTAACCCAGAATCAGATCAACTAAAGTCAGTATTAGTAAAGGATGGAGAATCTGTTACTCTACACACTGATGTTCATTATTTCAAGACATATGATGCAATACAGTGGAGATTTCAAGGGATTCGTATAGCTCATTTCAATAAATCAGCCAGTAAGATATCAGAAGATAAAAGATTCAAAGACAAACTGCAGCTGGATGTTCAGACTGGATCTCTTCAAATCAATCACATCAGAATGGATCTCTCTGGACTTTATGAAGTAGAGATCAGCAGCAACAGCGGTTATACCATACATCAGACATTTACAATTACTGTCAGTGGTGAGTAAATCAAATATTTCAATAGAATACAGAATAATAGATCTTATTATGACGATTTCTCTATGAACATTTTTAATGTAGAGTTAATAAGTAATTCACTGTATAATGTACTCACTTGTAAATTCTAAATGGGTGCATCTGAAATGTCATACTGTGATGGTATGTACTGAGTTTGATCATTTAATTTTCATGTGAGCCATATGTTTTTGACCCATCAGTCACATAATTACAACAACCACAACAATATGGAAAACATGGGAAACTAAATGGAAAATATTTCTTGGTATTTACACCTCTTACACTTCAAAGAGCCACTCGGTTCACAGATTTCCAGTGTTTTTTAATTTGTTTACTTTTTGATTTCAGTGGCTCCTGAGCTCCTGTAGCATCATTGGAAAAAAGTGTCCTTCCAATGCATACTAAAAAATCTCACAAGAAGTAGTACACCAGGGGTGTTAAACTTGGTCCTGGAGGGCAGGTGAACTGCAGAGCACAAAAGAACATTACATGCAGGTGTGTTGAGGCAGGTTTAAGCTTTAAACTCTGCAGGACACCAGACCTCCAGGAGTTTGTTGAACACCCCTGACCCATACAGGTATTTCTTACATCATGTTTACTGAAGAATATTGGCTATGCATACTGATTTTCGCCTACTATAATATGGAATTATGTGATTTTGAATGTCCATGTGCATCAGCCTTTTAGTTCAGTTACTACTGCTGTCAAAGAAAATTATTTTTTCTTGACATAGTAAATCTATCACAGAAATATTGAAATTGCAGTTACTGGATATTCATATTGCAATGGCTCTTAGATACACTGAACTAGTCAATGTAGATAGGAAGATATTTGAAGTTTATTAATTTCTTCATACTACAGTGGTTTATAATTTCATCTTTTATTCAGTGTTAATGAATTTTACATTTTCTTGGTAGTTTGGGTTTCTCTGCAGGTCTTGAATGAAGACGTTTCATGGGTGTTTTCACATCTAGTTCATTTGAGCCCTCCAATAGCTCTCGGAGCATTTCAGTGTTTATATGTGAACAAACCAAGTGATCTCAGACCCCCCCTAAAAGGACACAAATGCAAACTGTACTCGGCCCACATCCAGAGGTGTTCTGAGTATGGTTCGCTTTTGGGTTCTTTTGTGGTTTGATTTTTTTTAACATGTGAAAGCAATGAGGAGGGCCATTTCGCATACATATCGCAGGCGTTGCCCCTCTATCTGAAAGCAGCTGATGGGGATTTACTAGGAGGAACCAGCTTTACTGACGAGATGCGCATGACCATCTCATGCAATTTTTCAAGCAACCCTTACTTTAAGTGAACTGATTTGTTATTTTAAAATGAACTATATGTGAAACACCCATAGTTTAGTCATGAGGGGAAATAATAAAATTACTTGCATTACTTATCATGCTAGCTTCATTCTAAATCACGTTAGCTTCATGTTAAATCTTGCTAGCTTCATGTTAAATCTTGCTAGCTTTATGTTAGCTTCATGCTAAATAATGCTAGCTTCATGCTTAAACATGGCAACAGCCAGGTAGACTACTAAACAAAACTTCTTTCAATTTTCTGTTTTAAACTTTCAGGCAAAGCTTTCTCAAGCCAACTTAAAGTTTGTCTTCAAACTTTACTATCAAGTTTAATATTGTTCTGTGTTTAGTATGCTGATTGCTGACCAGTATTTTTGTGATCTTGCTGAAAATATTAAGCTGTTGAGCTGTAAATGAGGTTAATTAGATATCAGTAATCTCAGTTAGATGATTAAAAAAAATGACTGACATTGTTATAATTGTTTAATCTCTGTGTTTGATACAGGTGAAGTGAAGCCAGAGTTAGCAATAAACGGTGATCCTCTCACAATAAACACTGATGTTCCTGACATTAAAAGCTATGATCAGATACTGTTGATCTTTGGGTGTGATGACAGGATTGCTGAAGCAAATAAACAGAACAATCAGTTCACTCTTTATGGGAGAATCAGAGACAGATTGAAGCTGAATGATCAGACCGGAGATCTCACCATCACAGACATCAGATATGAAGATGCTGGACATTATGAACTGAAGATGAGCAGCAGAAGACGAACCATTCAGAGGAGATTCAGTGTTAATGTCGGTGGTGAGTAACTTTTGTCTTTTGTCTTCAGTATAATCAAGAATTTAGATCAAATCTCATTTATATCAGAGCACTATTAACATTTCTACATTAAAGGAACACGCCCACATTTTGGGAATTTAGCTTATTCACCGTATCCCCCAGAGTTAGATAAGTCCATACATACCTCTCTCATCTCCGTGCGTGCTGTAACTCTGTCTGACGCAGCCCCCGCTAGCTTAGCTTAGCACAAAGACTGGAAATGCATGGCTCCAGCTAGTATACTGCTCCCAATAAGTGACAAAATAACGCGATCATTTTCCTATTTATGTGTTGTGATTTGTATAGTCAAACCGTGTACAAATAACAAGGTGATATGAGACACAGCGATCTTTTAACAGTATACATACTGAGAACTATATTCTCTGAAGATGAAGCACTGCCGCATGGGCGGAGTGATCTGCTCGCAGCACACGAGAAGCCCCTGGTGAGGAGCAGAGAGTTCGGTCAGAATTGTGCAAATCACTCCGCCCATGCGGCAGTGCTTCGTCTTCAGAGAATATAGTTCTCAGTATGTATACTGTTAAAAGATCGCTGTGTCTCATATCACCTTGTTATTTGTACACGGTTTGACTATACAAATCACAACACATAAATAGGAAAATGATCGCGTTATTTTGTCACTTATTGGGAGCAGTATACTAGCTGGAGCCATGCATTTCCAGTCTTTGTGCTAAGCTAAGCTAGCGGGGGCTGCGTCAGACAGAGTTACAGCACGCACGGAGATGAGAGAGGTATGTATGGACTTATCTAACTCTGGGGGATACGGTGAATAAGCTAAATTCCCAAAATGTGGGCGTGTTCCTTTAAACACTTACACTGATAAAACCTGTTAAACAACATACACAGGATTTTCACACGTTCTGTAAAACCTGAAAAATTGGTAACTCATTTTTAGTCCTGAAAAACACTTGGAATATAACAGAAAGCATGTCCTGGAACATCTTGTTGTCCTGGATTCTTAAAATAAATTCTCATTCATTGAACAAAAAAAACATACAATTTACAGCTGGCCCAAAACAATGTGTGTTAGTAGAATAAAGTTCCCGGCAGTGACGAGGTTTGAATTTCACTGTTTAGTCTCATTGTGACGTAGTGAACGCTGTCTTGGCAGTTATATGAGCTACATAGGAAACTGAAAAATGGAGAAAACGATAGGATGTTTATTAGATTTTTACTGGTAAGCAGGTACTTTAATATTTTTTTTACCCTAATTATTTTTATATGGTACAAGCTGGGGATCGAACCAGTAAAGCACAGCACATATGCCAACACTGGCTCACAAAAGGGTAGAAAATCGCTATGCGAAAACAAATGTTGTAGGTCTTACATCTCCATGACAAAATGTTTTGCCTTTTGTAACAGTTTTACTTTGGTTGTGTTGCACAGATGAAAACTCAGAGACAATGATATGGTCAGCAAATTTTTTTGACCTGCAGAAAATATACAAAAGGCATGATAAATTATCCAGGCACATCTCTCATCTCCGCTCATGTGCTGAACACAGGAAGCTAATAAGCCCATCAGCGTTCAATGTGTTTCAGGGGAAAACCAATAGAAACCCCAGCACAAAGCTGTGGGTGCGCCACTAATTTGTGCCCAGAGACAGAAACATAATCTGCATGCTTGATTGCCATCTCATGTGCAACAAACAAACCCTATTTAACATCATAACATTTAAGAACAAGTTTTGACTAAAGTTCACATGAAACAAATAAATAAATGAAAATGTAAACATATATCAACACATCATAATTTTAACCCAGCTACACCTTCAATGTACAAAAAGCTGAAGGAGACTTTGTTCAATGCACTTTTATAGCTTCCTGGTTCCTATGTCATTCGGATATGACATGTCACGTAACAATTGTTGTTGGATTTTTTGAAAGGTACTTATCAGGATACGCACAGCCTACAGCATAAGTCACAGCTTCTGTAGTTTTACGATTGTGGTTTAGCGGATGATGAAACAGACACAGACCATTGTATCCAAGTTAAGCCATCCCATGTATTACCACTCAGCCAATCAAAAAGACGAGTACGTTTACCTTCTCTGGTACAGAAAATGAAAATTCTGTCATCATTTACTCTTATGTTGTTACAAACCTGTATACATTTCTTTGTTCTGATTAACACAATGTAAGATATTTTGTGAAATGTTTGTAATCAAAGCGTTCGTGGACCCAGGGCCGGCGCTACCTGTAGGCAGAGTAGGCAAATGCCTAGGGCCTCAAGCTTGGAGGGGGGCCTCCATAACTCCTTAATCCATGTCACTAGTCCGACACCTGTCGGTTCTTGCAGCGCCTCATGAAGTTGAAGAAGCCTAGATGAACAGCATTCAAATCTCTGCAGCTGACCGAACTTTATTTTAGCTTTATTTTAGTGTTTTTATTATTCTGCTTAGTAGTTTGTCTGTTTAACTTCCAATGGCAACTGATTTGTATGGATATTTAAGGTATAAAAGGAAATACATATGAATATATATTCAGTCTGATAGATAACTTTATCTTGTAGATTCGTTCAGTAAGAGGAGAATTCCTCTTCATACCCAGCTAAAATAAAAAAAAAACAATAACAGATTTCTAGGAGGTTTTCATCTGTAGGTTTTTACAGTTAGGGTTTTTGCAATAGTGTTGTCTTTTTAATTTTCCTCTTTGGAGAAAGCCAAGCTGTAATTCCAAAAAGGTGGTGTTTTAAATAAATTACTGCATCCACAACAACCAAACTAATTTGACCTGCCTTAAAATGTTTAACACATGTGGTTTTGCATAATTTCTGATTAAATTTTAAAATAAATTTAATCAATTTGTTAACTTGATAAAACAGAAAAGTAATGAAAACATGTTTAATCACTGTAGTGCTTAAATGATTTCTTACAGGGTAAAAAAATCTGAAAATTGGAGGGGTGTGAGGGCCTCCAATATAAAATTTGCCTAGGGCCTCCAAATATCTAGAACCGGCCCTGCGTGGACCCCATTTACTTCCATAGTAGGAGAAAAGAACAAAGAAATTTATACGAGTTTGTAACAACGTGAGAATGTGTAAATGATGACAGAATTTTTATTTTTGGGTGAACTATCTCTTAAATCAGTGGTCACCAATCCTGGTCCTGGAGGGCCGGTGTCTCCGCAGAGTTTAGCTCCAACCCTAATCAAACACACCTGAAGCAGCTAATTAGGGTGGTTCAGGTGTGATTGATTAGGGTTGGAGCTAAACTCTGCAGAGACACCGGCCCTCCAGGACCAGGATTGGTGACCACTGCCTTAAATTTTAAATGCAGCTCTGCTTTTATTCAGTTAATGAGAGAACATTACACATATCCTCATTCATGCATGTTCAGTTCTATATTACATGACAATTGATACGTCTACTAAGCTATTTAACCCTCCTGTTCTGTTCAAATTTGAGCAACACTTACTGTGTGTGGTCAAATTGACTCCAAATAGTTTAATATATGCTAAATAACTTCAAATTTAAAACAAAACTTTTTATTTTTATATATACATAAATTGTTTTCTATGAAAACGTATCTTTTGTAGCACATAAATTTAGTGTATAGTTTGTAAAATAATAATATAACATTTTATTTTATTTGAAACAGTTTTACCAGTTTTTCACAAAATAATAGTAAAAAACACTAATTAGTATCAAGAAAAAGTCAAAAAGTAGGTTTAAAGGTTTAAAAATACAATTAGCATATTTTTCAGAGATGTCAAAGTAGCTCTGGAGTCAATTTGACCTCAAACATAATAGGAGGAAGGGTTGAAATCGAGGGGCAACCTTACGATCTCTCTAATGAAGCCAACACGGAAGTGACTTAAACTGCAATTCACCGACTGGCCACTCGAGGCTGGCTCCAAAAGGGAGTCAATTCTAATCGACTCCCATGTTAAAAATGCCCAACTTTACAGTAGAAAATAATATGTTTACAGCCTGGTACAAAAAGTGTTTTTGGTATATAGCTAATTTTGCCAATCATGACAACTGTGAGGGGGGTGAATTTTTTTGTAACTCATCCGTTTAAATTATATTAAGCCTTAAAGGAACAGTATATAAGAAATGTATCTCAATTAATCATAAAATGTCCCTGATATGTCACTAGACATTAAGAAATCATTTTCATTTCAAATACTTATATCAGTGACAACAGTGGTCTGGCCAGGATATTGTCATTTAAAAAGTGGAGTTGCAGCCCTCAACTGTTTATGTTGTCATTTTGTGTATTGGCCACCAGTTGTGTGATTGCAGTACCAGTTTTGGCCACAATCCTACATACTGTTCCTTTAAACTTCTGCATAATTAAGGGCGTGGCCGCTTGAGTAATGGTTGAACAGCTGTCACTAGACTCGTACTAGACGGGCGTGGTTTCAGCAACCAGCCACTTCAGCTTCACCCATGTCCCCCCTCTTTACCCATTTTCAGTTTTCCGCGAGGGACTTACGGTGACGCGCGGCCAAGATGGCGACAGCAGGCAACGCCTACTTTAAGCTTCAAAAACGATCTTCACAAACAGAATTTATACAAACCGAACAAAATGCTTCCGTCTTCAATTATAACAATGTAAAAAAGAAAAAGAGAAAAAGAGGGAAAAAAACATAAAATAAATAATGGTAATAATAATACCTCATTAAGAAACATTATTCTAGTAGTATATGTGCACAACCATACATACATACAGACATACTATACATGTTCATAATATTCAAAAATTACCGCAAGTAACATTGATTTATCAAATACCAACAATGGTAGACAAAATACACACAAGGGAACATAACAATGACGGACAGCTACCAACAATGGTAGACGGAATACCACAAGGGTAAAAAGAAATATCTAATAAATTTTTTGTCATGATTTACTCACGCTCATGTTGCTCCAAACCAGAATGCAGGGCTCGAAATTGCGACCATTTTGGTCGCATATGCGACCGAAATTTAATCTGTGCGACCTTAAAATATATTTGGGAGCATTTGTGCGACTGCCCATTTTGTTGTGGTGCGACTTGATTTAGATTGTGATGCTGCGTGCTGCTGTCCCAGGTTCAGTGTTCTCTCCAACATTACATAACCAATCAAAATTCACCATTAAGTTCTTGCGTTTAATGAAGACCGTAGTTGGGTAATATGAATGTCAATCATTCCTTGTTGCCACGCTACGCTGGTACGTGAAGCGCGAATGTGAAAAAACGAAGCGCCAGCATGACGAGGACGAGCCGATTACAGCCAATGTTACTACTGTAATTAATGACGACGATCCGGATTCAAATGCGACTTCACCACCGGAAAATAAGACTTGACGTTAAACCTTTCGGAAAGAGTGCCTTAAAGATTTCGAGTGTCTCCGCTTTGAAAATGGCTCGATGTAACTTACTGTGTTTACTGTAAATCATGTGATACGGCGTTGGTGGCGGAATCAAAACATTTTAAACGCCAGACCTTGCTTTAACATGGCAAAAGTGCCAAAAACACAAGACGTGTCGTTACAAATGTGTTCATTATTGATGGAGACACCGACCTGTCTGTCAGTGTGTTTGATAGTGTATGTGCGCATGCGCTGGTGAATGGACATTCGGCAAACATCCTTGTGGTCCATGTTGATGTGGAACACAACAATGCTGATGGTATGTTTTTGTTGTATTTTTTTTAAAATTGCCTATTTAGTAGTAATAGCATCCTGGTAATGCAGTTATCAATACCAATAGCCTTCTATATTAGGTCACTTTTGTAATGTCTCAATGAATCAGTGTTTTACGTGTTTGCTAGATTTTCTATGTAATCTTAATCATGTTACCTGTAATTGTTAAATGATTATTGCTGCTATACTATTTCAACAGCATTTGGGTATTAATTTAGGAATCTATGCAGCAATAAATAAATAAATAAAATAGAAGACCAAATTTTAAATGCTGGCCATAGGATGTGTAAAGCCCGGTGGTGGTGTTTTATTTTTAATATAATAAATCTATTAACATATACATTGTAGTTGTGGTGCTTTTTAATTTTTGGATGGATGCGCCTAAATTTTTGCTGGTGCTCCTAACTCTTTAAAGTTAGGAGCACCAGTGCTACCAAATAAAAAAGTTAATTTTGAGCCCTGAGAATGACTTTCTTTATTGCACGTAGCTCAAAAGACAAACTGTGATATTTTTCTGTATTTCTTATAATGATTATTGGTGACTAGGTAGAAAATGTGTTTAAAACCATTAATGTGAATAAGTAGAATGCATATATGTATGGATAAAGACTCTTGTTAGGACGACATGTTAAAATTACATGACTAGCCAAATGCTGTTTACTTTAATTTAAAGATCCTTTAAAGGGACCCTTTAAAATATCATTTGTATGTGAAACTCTTTGATTTATGAAACTAAAGGACCAGAATAACTGCTATATCAAGCATCTTAACATATACACATACACACCTTTAATTTGTTGCGTTTTAAGTTGACATTGAAAATTATTTTATGGAAATAAGTAGTTACACATAGCCTGGGTGCCAGTCGATCTTAGCCCCGCCCACAACATTTTGAGAAACGGGAAGATCGGTCTGGGGTTTCACCGTTGAGGAGCTACTATGCTCGACCCAAAGCTGGTCGACCAATCAAATTGTCAGGGCGGGCTTTATACGATGATGGACAGATGATCAGTAACGTAAATCAACCACGTCACCAAAGAGCGCGTGTGTTGAATCTGTTGTTTACAACGAAATGGCTGCCGCGGTAGAAATCAGATGTGTGGATTCTGACTTGAGTCTATTCTAAAAGATATCGACAGAGCATTGATTTTAAAAGAGGAACAGAGAAACGCGAGCAAGGCATTTGTTGATGTTTTTGCCATCCTTCCTACGGGATTCGGCAAAACTTGTCGCACTTATGAAGGATCAAGTTAAAGAAGCAACTGAAATGGGTATCACGGCGATGCAACTCGGTGTGTACGACGAGATGGATATAATTAGCGGTCGTTGCCAGCTTCTTTTCGGAACCCCGGAATCGTGGAGGGACATGCTAGGCTCCGATATTTTTCAAGCAAACGTAATGGGTATCGTCGTGGATGAAGTTCAACTAATGTACAAAAGGTAAGAGATAGTCTTATTGTATGACTTAATGTGATATAAATGTAATGTTGTAAACATAGTAGGTGTTGATGTACGTTCGCTAACTCAGACTTGTAGTGTGTGTCATTGTAGCGAAAATAACTAGCAGTTCGGTCAAGCTGCAAATACGTAATTTCAACATACGTCTCACACCCGGTTGCTCTGATTGGTCGTAGGTCTATCCAATTGAGTGCAGAGGCATTTTTCGGTTGAGACACGCCTCATAATTATAGCTCAATGGAGCGGTATCAGACTCAAATTCTGACTAGAATTGAGTATGACAACGTCAGGCTAAGTTACACATATAAATAATATTCTTTCACAGAAGAAAGTTATATGGGTTTCAAATGATCAAGGGAAGTAAGCAGTAATATTAATAGCAATTTAATAGTTTGTTTTTTATAAACTACCTCTTGAATATTGTGGCATTTAAAATTTTCTGTGTTAGAAAACCAAAGTATTTTATTACTTTGTGATCTGTCAAAATTATGTCTGTGTGATACTTTTTATTTTGGTTATTTTGTCTTAAGTTATCACTACATTAACACATACAGTGAACATAACAATCATTCAGTCATTACAGCTGATTTTAGAGTTTTTTTTCATAATTCACTTTAAATCAAATGTGACTGACATTTATTCAGTTTTAATCAGATCTGTTGTTGGTTTCTGATATTCGTTTCTGATCAGATGAACAGATTGAGTTACAGTAATGATTGTGTGTTTGTATCATTATAGAGCGAGGTCTGTCTCCAGGTGCTGTAGCAGGAATATCTGTTTTCTTAATTCTGCTTGCTGCTGCTGCTGCTGCTGCTGGTGTGATTTACTATCGCCGTAAGATCGCTGAAATGGGTAAGAATCATCTACAGCTGAAGGAATATAATGATCCTGATTCTGCTATAATGGTATAAAAATGTTTGTTTATATTCAGGTTAGAGCCCTGCACAGGCCTCAAATCTAGGCCCTGGCCCTAGGGTGACCAGACGTCCCGAAAAATTCGGGACAGTCCCGAAATCTAAGCTGCTGTCCCGAATCCCGAATCCTGCTCTAATTGTCCCGAAAATCATACTGAAACTAAATCTTAATCCCGCTTTAATTTCCCCGAAAATTATACTAAAGCAAAATCTTGAGTAGTAGTTGTCTGATAAAACATGAGCGAAGAGGTTAAGTCATCCTGCAGCCAGCCCCCGCCGGGTGCCCATTGGCTGCAGCCAGCCCCCGCCGGCTGCTCATTGGCTGCAGCATCTTGCTTTTATACTGTAGACTCTCATTGTGCTGGCAGCAGTTAAAACCTCCGCGAAATATACTGACGTTGTATTGTTTCTATTAATGTATCTTATTCATCTATATGCACAAAGACAATAGGACATTTTTGTTTTATAGAGTTGATTAAGAGAGCGAAAGTTGCAGCATCCGCGAGGACAGTTGAAAGTGCAGGCAGTGACAGTCAGTCGCGTGAAGGAGTCAGATTGGTCGAGGGCAGGCAAGGCACTTTGTTAAAAAAATACTTCTATACGTATTATATAAATGTATACGCATATGTACTTATAATAATAAAAATATGATTAGTTCAGTAACTTCAGTTTGAAATTCCTTATTTTTATTATAAAATAAAGAAAACTATTATTGTATTAATTATTATTGTATAAAGTATAAAATACTATACGTATTATCAATTTATTTATATGCATATGTACTTATATTAATATGATTGATTCCGTTTGAAATTCATTGTCTTTTATTATTAAATAAAATTAATAAATAAAACTATTATTGGATGAACCCCCGTTACTTCTGATGGTCCCGAATTTCAGCCAATCTCATCTGGTCACCTGGCCCAGTACTCTTAAACTCTAGCCCCGCCCTTGTCTGACTGCTTATCAGAATTTTTTTATCCTCCCTATTACACAGTTTGTACTACTGTTGTAGCCAATAAACACATTAGTTTTGTTTTAAATGGCAAAGTAGTTATATTTATTCTTATTTCTTAATTAGGTTAATTTTAAAATAGTTTACAGCATTTTTTGATTTTTTTGTTTGTTAAATCACGTTTGCTTTTTAACATGATGTGAAAATTGTTCACAAGGGATTTAAGGTTCAAACATTGGCAAATTTGTATTTGTGGTGATTTTGTTTTGGTTTTCATTTAGATCAAAAAGCATTATACAGACACATCCAATTGAAATAATGTGTGGAATTTTTATTTTATTTTATTACAACTAAATTTTATTATTATAGAAATGTAGGCAGGTCACTATTTATATGAAGATTCAAATTGTTCAACATATAATAATTAAGCAATATCGCTCGAGTAGGAGTGTGATATAGCTCTATATCATCACGGCTGTGATTAGGCCAGAGGCACGAGGCCGCAGGAGGCAATCACAGCCGTGATGATATAGAGCTATATCACACGACTCCGAGAGCGATATTGCTTTTATACAACAGTTCGACGGCATACGTTTGAAAAACGAAAACTAGAAAACAACATAGGTGTTATTTTAAAAGCCTCTTTGTTTGAGAACTACTTCTTCCGCCACGGATTTGAGGGCGGCCAGAATGACAGGTAAAACTTTCGGCTGCTTTGAATCTCATAACTCAATGGACGGATAGGCGTTTCTTTATATTAACGTTTCTTGGTCACAAAGTGTAGTTTTAAGATGAGTTCAGTCGAGAATGTATATGTATTATATTTAAATCTACAGTCGATTAGTAAAGGTAGCGCCTGTTTGAACGTTTGCTTAGTGAGATTCGGTACGTATGAGAACCAAAGCATGAGCAGACGTCAGTGTTCACTCGCCCCGCTGACCACCGCCCTCTCTGGGCTACATCTCTGACAGAGATTCCCTGGCTCTCATGTTGGTCTTGTTTGTTTTTGATGGTCAAAATGAGACAAATCAGCAGTATTTGGTGTCATGATAAAACTATTACTTGTTTTCTTATTCATATTTAGTGTCTTTTGTGTTGTTATTGTTTTGGCGCGAGGTAAAAGTTCATAAAACTATACTTCTATAATGTTACTATTGCTTTACCATTTAATCTTAACGCGATACGAGCACTCGATTATTATTATTAAACTTTGTTCTTGTCAGTACTATACAAAACGTTTTTTTATAAGTGTCAGAGAGATGTGTTTGCATGCTGCTTATAAATATATCAGTGGCGATATCTCATAACATGTTTTAATAGTCACGTCGTGATTAAATAAATGATCAATGTCCACATTTAAAAGCTGCGGTGCTTACCTGCAGTTCCACGGTGTTTTCGCGTTCTGATAAGAGATATAGCTCCAGAAAAAAAATGAGTGTTTACATTCCTCTTTCCAAGTGTTAAACGTCCACACGATGTGACAAGACATTAATCCCATTAAGTTTAACGTAACATCCAAGAGCGCTGATCTTTGACGGAATAATAACTTCCGATTGGGGATTCACAGATTGATTTACGAGCTAGTGAACTAATGAGACACACGGAGAGTGATTCAAAACAGCGCGGTTGTGTGTGTCTGCGGTTTTTCCATTCAGAGATGAGCCTGTTTAGAGGACCTCCAGTCACTAGGTGGCGGAATGATACGAAAGGTGAAGCGGTTACTGTGCCATTATCAGTAGAATATTGCACACCTCTTAGCCAATCAGATTCGAGAACCAGAAAGAACTGTTGTATAAAATAATATAATGACACTATACATAATGATAACATCTTAATTTTGTATCATTACTTGTGTTTTTGTGTCTTCTGGTGTTGAATGACACAAGAATCTCTCTCTCTCTCTGACACATTTTGCCTCCATCGGATTAAAATCCTTCCGATTAATAAATCCTATCATAGCGTTTACATGAACACTTAATAATGTGATCGGATTGATGTGCGTGTTTATATGACACAAGATTTACATCAGATTTGATCATTTGACCTGCGCACATTGCACAAATATAGTTTCACGCTGTTTCAAGATTTGCTTTGTGCCTCACTGATTATAAAGCAGCAGCAAAAACACCCAATCACGTGTGCCCAAAAAGCGTTTTTACTTCACGCGGTGCTGCAGGGACCGTTCGCGAGAGTGAGTCCAAACACACGCGTTTGTGGATCAGAGAATAAATCATGGACTGACCGGACAACGCTGTCTTGTATCACTTTATGGGGAATTGGACGGATAATAGGAACAAGATTAACAAGACAATCACTTCTTGTGACTTCCTTCAGCAAAACAAACTCGAGTTATTTGCGTCACATGTCATTACAGCAATTCTACGTCATTGCACGTATGCATATGCTCCACACTCCTGTCCTGTAGGTGGCGGAAATGCACCTTTCAGTGCGTTTGCCAACCGCCATAAAAAAAAAGAAAAGATGGCACATGCGCAGAGCGTCCCAGTTTCAGTTATCCATCCGATCAAGTGTATACATGTCATTTTGAGCGGATTACAAACGGTATAAACCACCCCTAACAAGCGGATTAGATTTTTAATCAGATTGGCACTTTTTAGTCTGATTGAGGTGTTTACATGGAGCATTTTTATTCAGATTGATCATTTAAACGGATTACAAATGTCCATGTAAACGCAGCTACTGATCTAAACAGTGGGAGACAAATGTTCAGAAACACATACTTGAAAACATTTAATATTTTAGCTATTTGCTTTTGCTGGAGTCATAAAAAGGACACAGTTAAATTTTAAAGCAACACTAAAGAGTTTTTTTACCTTAAAATAACGTTTTCAAAAAAGTTTCAGTCATTCATCCACTGAGCCAGCCAATCAGAGCCAGCTTTGCTGCAGTAGGCTAAATTATTTACGACAATGGTAATGGACAATTCCGCTTCCAACCTGTAGGGCAGGGGTGTCAAACTCATTTTAGGCTTAGGGCCGGATGGTAAATAACGCCATGATGTGAGGGCCGGATAATTTTTTTAAACCTTAGTGTGCTGATAATTGTGTTAATATTAACTAAACAAACCGATTAATTAGTTTGTTCAGCAAGAAAACTAGAGAAACACACAGCTCTGTGAAAACTACATTTCATAAGGTCACACTCATACTGTACATATTATACACACAAATTTACATCTGTACAAAATCCACTGGCCTTAGGTTGAAAAGCCTTAATTGAACTTCTTTTGCATTATTCCTTCAATTATTTATAAATCATTCACTTTTCTTTAGAATATATTTGTAATGAGAACAGTCATTTAGAAAATGAAAATGCTAGATGGGGCAGTGGCCCAAACCAAAAAGGGCACTAAGGGGGGTGGTACTATTATTATGGTTTTAATAAAGTATCATAAATATGATGTGTTATATTACTAGTATGTGATTATAATGGGAAATATAATAACAAGAATTAAAGTGTGACAATTTGCTAAATATTCAATATGATTTATCCGCTGGCTTGATGGAGCTTTGAATCCATGTTTGCAATGTTGAACTGCCTTTAGCAGCCTCTCTTTCCCTTCTCTGTCATTATTTTGTGAAGGCATTGGTGTTTTTTTGTATTTTTTGTCTACAAAGTGTGCCAACAACAGCAAATTTAGTGTTTATATTAACTTAGATCTGATCGGGAAGATTAAATCGATTAGACATGTATTGTAACGTTAATACTAAGAATGTGGCTATTTTGTTGTTTGCTTGCTAAGTTGTTAGCACTTTTAAAACACCGACAGCAAATCATTACCGGAAGAAATACATAAACAAACTTCCAAATTACTAATTCTGTTGTTTAACAACTGATTTAATGTAATTAATCTGCCTGTTAATGCAAGGGTTTTTAAAATATGTATTTCATATTTAATAAATCATCATGCGGGCCGGATTGGACACCTTTGTGGGCCGTATGCGGCCCGTGGGCCGTATGTTTGACACCCCTGATCAAGATGTTATAGTTGTGTTTATATTTATATACTGATAGAGAATCTGAAAGATTGAGTTAATAAACAGAAATTCATTTATGAAAATATGAGCTGATGTTTATAATCAGTAAATAAAACACTTAATAGATGAAAATCACCTGAATTGATTTAATTTCTGTGTTTCTGTCTGCTGCTGTTACAGTTGAAAGACTGAACGTGAATGAGGGAGAATCTGTTCATCTGGAGACTGAAGTTACTGACATACAGAGAGATGATGTGATAGAGTGGAGATTTAATGAAACTCTCATAGCTGAAATCAATCCTGCAAACAATATCTCCAGTACATCTAATGATGATCTATTCAGAGATAAACTGAATCTGAATCATCAGACTGGAGATCTCAACATCAATGACATCAGAAAGGAACATAATGGAGTTTATAAACTGAAGATCATCAGAGGAGGAAAAATCTCATACAAGAGATTCAATGTGTTCGTCAGATGTGAGTAACTGAAATGTTTCAGTATAATAATGATTTTATGATCATCTGTACTCTGTTGACAGTATATTGTAGATGTAAGAGAGATTTATGACTATTAACTTACACTTGAGATTTTCACACTGTGTTAAACTCTGAATTATCTTCTGGTTAAACCTGATTTCAACTGCAGATAAACTAACTTTTTACACACAACACGTCAATTCTGTACATAATTTCTAATATTTGGTCGGTTTTATAATACCATCGATTTAATCATATGTGACAACTACATCTCTGATATTTTATATAAACAATTAAACACAGTAACTGAATGTTATAGTTAATTATTATCATCAATATTAAACAACTGATATTCTATTAAAGTCATTTACACAAATAAATGAATTCTCACTGTTATGAGATTCATAAAATTCATCATCTAGATGTTATAGTTGTGTTTATATTTATATACTGATAGAGAATCTGAAACATTGAGTTAATAAACAGAAATTAATTTATGTGAATATCAGCTGATGTTTATAATCAGTAAATAAAACACTTAAAGGTGTAGTGGAGGATTTTCTCGAATTTTAGAAAAGAACCGCCTTGTCCACTTTTTAAAAAAATGCAATTTCGCAACACTCCTGATTGACAACTAATAGGACCAATAGTCTTGATTATCCACACGGGAAAAAAATCCTCCGCAATACCTTTAATAGATGAAAATCACATGAATTGATTCCATTTGTCTTTCTGTTTCTGTCTGCTGCTGTTACAGTTACAAAGCTGGAAGTGTTTGAGGGGAAATCTGCTGATTTGAAGACTGAAGTTAAAAACATAAAGAGAGATGATGTGATGGAGTGGAGATTTGAAGGAACTCTCATAGCTAAAATCAATCCTGCCAACAATATCTTCAGTACATATGATGGTGATGATGATGAATTCAAAGATAAACTGAATCTGAATCATCAGACTGGAGATCTCAACATCAAAGACATCAGACACAAACACACTGGAGTTTATAAACTGAAGATCACCAGAAATGAAAAAACCTCTGAGAGGAGATTCTTTGTGTCTGTCAGAGGTGAGTAACTGAAATGTTTGAGTGTAATAATGATTTTATTATCATCTGTACTCTGTTGACAGTATATTGTAGATGTAAGAATGATTTATGACTATTAACTTACAGTGTAGATTTTTACACTGTGTTTAACATTGACTTATCTTCTGTTTAAACCTGATTTAACTGTAGCGAAAGCAACTTTTATACTTCAAATTTAAAACAGTTTGAACAGAAACTGTGACAACAGATGTGAACTCTCTTCATCCTTCATTTCAGATATTTGGTCTGTTTTATTATTGACAACTACATCACTGATATTTTATATAAACAGTTAAACACTGACTGAATATTATAGTGAATTACTATAATATCTCTGCTGTGACTCTGGACGCTGCTCAAATCCCTGCCGTGCCACAAATATAGTTTAACATTTAATAACATCATATTTGTCCCAAATAGTTAACGATTAACATAGGTTGCCTACGAACATTTTGCTGCTTGAAGTAGACTCTGTCCAACTAAGCTTGTGCCATTTAACATGCACGTCCAGTGCAAGTTGCCCTACACGTGACGTGGTGCTTTTTGCCCGGTGTGCGGACCCCCCCCCCCTTACTTTCATTTGGTAAAGTTGCTTCTGTCGTTTCACTTCTCGTAGACTCTCGCAGTAATATATTCCCTTCCACATGAAGTTTCTTCCTCACAGACTCATTTGGGGTTTTCTTGAATGACTTGAAAATACCGCTTCATTTTTCCTGTCAACTCACTCAACTACTAGCGGTGTAGAAATTATAGGCGCGTATCTCCCCACTCTAGGTCAGAAAGATCGTAACTTCCTCAATGCAGAACTTTCAGTTTCTGAAATACAAGATTCGATTAGTTATGGAAAGGCCTCTGGCCTTGATGGGTACTCTTGTGAATTTCACAAATAATTCAGTGATCTTTTTTTACCTTATCTATTTAAAATGTACACTTATGCAAATACTGTTGGCATGCTACATCCTACGTTAAATGAGGCTACCATAACAGTATTACTTAAAAAGGGGAAAGATCCAGATCAAGTAAGTATCTATAAGACCATTTCACTTTAAACATGTGACCAAAAAATTCTGGTTAAATATTCCGGCCATTAACTAGAGCAAATTAATTCAATTCAATTTTATTTATATAGCGCTTTTCACAATTGTTAATTGTTTCAAAGCAGCTTTACATCAATAGATGTAGGGAAAAACACAGAATAATCTATAGATAATATAAGAAGAAGACAACAGCGGTTAAGAATAAACCATACAAGCGAGCATAGTAATAATGTAACGTATAGGGCTTATTCGATTCACGTCATCAATGTTCGCGGCGGCCATATTGTTGACATAAAACTGTCAGTCTGTCAATTGACAAGCGAGGCAGCGTGGGTATTATGCATGGTATTATCGGTGTACATTTTTTTAAACCGCGCGATGGTGTGTGGTGTAATACACGGATGTTCTAACAACAGCAAAAAGACCCCGGAATTACTTTTTATGCGATACCGACTGTCAGAAAACATGAAAGGAGAGGAGTTGAACCAGCGAAGGAGAGACTCCCAACAGCAAAGTCTGTCCCCATCATTTTACCACAGGTAATGTAGGGATATATGCTCACAGCAAAGTCTGTCCCCATAATTTGATCACATACGGACTACCGGCACATCCGGGAACTTGACTGTACATTTCGACACCGCCCCTTTTCGGGGGTTAAAAAAGCAGCGCCTCCATTGGCTTCCATTCAAAACAGCGGAACAAAGCAACGGTTTTACACAGCCGGCAGGCGCAAACAACCCACGAAATCACTCAGATCAAACACGTCGAGCACCCATCCGTCCATCCCGCCCGCCACAGAGCGCGAAAGACACACCAACACATCCAATCTGGTCAACACAAAAACATGTCCCCCTCACTCTCACATTTGTGTAACAACGCCATCCAGTGATTGCTGGAAATATCGCTAAGCCAGTTAGTTGTATGGCTGGACGGAAAAGTGCACTCATTACTCTAAATATAAAGACATAATAAATAAATACGAAGTAACTTTCAAATACGAAGTAAAATCATTCACTTGCTTCCCTGTTGACTTGATGAGGTACGTGTTTAATGTCCGGGTAAGACACCTCTGGCCAATAGGGAGCGTTGTTACACAAATTTGATGCTGTGAGAATGAAAGAGACATGTTTTTATATTGACCAAATTAAATGTGTTAATGTATCTTTCGCGCTCTATGGCCGGCAGGGTGGACAGATAATTACTCAGCGTGTTTGATCTGAGTGGTTTCGTGGGTTGTTTACGCCTGCCGGCTGTGTGCGAAGGTTGCTTTGTTCCGCTGTTTTGAATGGAAGTCAATGGAACGTCTAGTGCGATTTCCCCCAAAAGTGGGCGTGAACCTGTTCAGAGACATTCTATGACGTTGCGCCGGTTGTGCGTATATGGTTAGCTGTAAGCAGTGGCTGAAACTGCTCTTTCAAATAAGCTGCTATAAATTGAGACAGTTATTAAATTAGTATTAATAACTATATGAACATAATAATAGGTCTGGCATTGATACTAGATAGGGAATTAAGGGCCGTTCACATAGTTTTGAAAATCGTTTTATATTAAACAGAATAGCGGAGCTCACACCAAAACTATAACGATACAGTTACAATGAACGACATCATTGGGATCACTTTCTGAGCGATTTTCCCACCTGATGAAGGATAAACCATTGATAGCATTAAAATCTATTTGAACTTAAAGTGCACGAGCACTTAAAATGACAGTGAAGCTCATTGCTGAGGTCTATAACATTAGATTACCTCCAGTTGCTGTGAAAATTGACTACGTAATGCTTTTTAATCTATTACATTAACTAACTGTTATGCCAAAATGTAAGAAATTACACAAACTGTTAGATTCACTGTTTAGAGTTACGCGAAACGCAGCGTGTTGAGGACATCTGCAAAAGTTTTTCTTACAAGCAATATTAAAGGCAAGTGATTTGCGCGAGTGCCGTGAGCGAATTAGCATAAACGTATTGTTTGGTTATGTGGACGATGATATAGTAATCGTTATAATGTGAACGGCGCTTCAGTGCTTGTATGATGAATGCGGATACTGTATGAACGATATAGTTATAAATATCCGGATAAGTTACGGCTGGCAATAAGGACGGATCTTTACTTAAGGCTATTTGGTCTATTTGATATTGTTCCACAATAATCAAGCTCATCTTCTCTTAATACAGACGAGATTGAGCCATTAGGCTACTGCTCCCCTCGACTCAAATCTACGTGTGGCTAGGGGCAGGACAGATGTCATGTCAACAAGATGGCCGCGGCTAGCGACTTCCGGTGTTTGCGAATAAGCCCTATACAGGAAAGTGCAAAGTTAAAACAATGTTGGCTGACTCTCCCGGGGGATGAACAAACCCCTAGGAGAAAAACCCTGTGGGAAAACTCCTAGGATTACAAAAACCTTTGAGAGACATATATATTTATATATAAACACGAAAGGGATAGGAAAAACAGGTAAGCGGATTAAACTGGTTCAACCGGTGGTCGTACAAAAACCTTTGAGAGACATATATATTTATATATAAACACGATAGGGATAGGAAAAACAGGTAAGCAGATTAAACTGGTTCAGCCGGTGGTCGTTGGTCGCGTATCGGCGGGCATCACGTTGAAGGACAGCCAGTAGATCAGTGTTGTGATGACCTTCACAGCAGCAAGATCTGACTATAAAGGTTCGAAATCTTTCTGTTATACAAGACTTTCAGTTTAAAATAACACAGCAAAGAAATTTGTTTTTAGGAATTGAGGTTACAAAGAATTTTCAGCCATTATTTAAGGCTAACTTTCCCCCTCTAGTGACTACATTTAAAACTAATATTCAGTTTTAGAGATCACTTCCTATTTCCTTGCTAGGTATGGTTAACATTATTAAAATTATTTTTCTTCCTCAAATTCTCTCTCTTTTTCAGAGCATCCCAATATTTTTTACCTAAGATTTTTTTCAAGCAATTGGATTCAATCATTATTTCTTTTTTATGGGATTATAAAGCCCATCGTATAAGTAAAGCCCATCTTTGTAAGCTTTAAACTGAAGGCGGATTGGTGCTCCCTAATTTCCCTCTTTATTACTATGCCTGCAATCTTCATACTATTATAATGTGGCTAAACCCCAACTTTGCACACTCCACTTGGATCCAAATGGAAAGACAAGCATGTAGCCCAGATTATATTGTGGCAGTGATATTGTCTCCTAAAGTTAGAGAAACAGAATGATCTCGAACCTTTATAGGCATTTATTCACTCTTAAAGGTATTGCGGAGGATTTTCTTTTTCCAGGTGGATCATCAAGACTATTGGTCCTCCTAGTTGTCAATCAGTAGTGTTGCGCAATTGCATTTTTCGCAATCCTCCGCTACACCTTTAATTAATGTCCAGAATCTTTAGCCAGAATCCATTGTACTGTACTATTCGCATTTGGAAGCAGATTAAATCAAAACTTGTCATAAAGTCCTTATCTTTCCACTTACCAATTGAAGGGGATCTATTCCTTCTACAATGGATTCTGCTTTCACAAATTGGAAAGACGTGGATATTCGAAATATTAATGACCTTCATTGATGATTATTTTGTCTCCTTAAGTCAGCTGCAGGAAAAATACGGTTTGCATAAAAACAAATTTTCCCGATATTTGAGACTATGCAAGAAAGCATTTGCCTCTTCTGCTAAGTTTAATGAGCTTTTAGGGCTTGGATAAGGGGGTTAGTCACTTGATTTCTCTACTGTATAACTCTTTACTATCCACAACTCCACCTTCTACACAGGGTATAAGATTACAGTGGGAGCAGGAAATGGGTGAAGAGATAAGTGACGAGTTATGGGTTAATGTGGTAATGCATTAAAAAAATTCATAAATGCTTTGTTAATTATCCACACTTCCTTATTCAATTTAAGATTATTCATCGACTTCATTACTCTAAACCAAAGCTGCATAGAATTTGTTCCGATGTTTCCCTAATAAGACAGAGGAAGCCACACTCTTGCATAGTTATGCTCTTTGGTCAGTTAACTCCAAACACAAGGAAATCACTTCACACAATATTAAGAATCTGTTTTCATGCAAAACTGTACTTTTGCACGTGTGCTACAATGGAAAATGTATTCATTGCACAGACCAGTTTTTTTCATAGCACATGTGACATATATGTTGCACTGTACAGCCCTGCATTTACCCAGTAGATGAATTCTCACTGTTGGGAGATTCCTAAAATTGTTATTATACTTTTGTTTAGATTTACTATATACTGATAGAGAATCAGAAAGATTGAGTTAATAAACAGAAATTCATTTATGAGAATATGAGCTGATGTTTATAATCAGTAAATAAGACACTTAATAGATGAAAATCACCTGAATTGATTTCATTTCTCTGTTTCTGTCTGCTGCCGTTACAGATGAAACACTGCGAGTGTATGAGGGAGAATCTGTTAATCTGAAGACTGAAGTTACTGACATACAGAGAGTTGATCTGATAGAGTGGAGATTTAAAGAAACTCTCATAGCTGAAATCAATCCTGCCAACAATATCTTCAGTACATATGATGGTGATGATGATCTATTCAGAGATAAACTGAAGCTGAATCCTCAGACTGGAGATCTCAACATCAATGACTTCAGAGAGAAACACACTGGAGTTTATAAACTGAAGATCATCAGAGATGGAAAATTCCTCTTCACAAAGAGATTCATTGTGTCCGTCACCGGTGAGTAACTGAAATGTTGAAGTGATTTATGACTATTAACTTACAGTGGAGATTTTCACACTGTGTTTAAAGGGGCATTGTGTAGGTTCTGAAATTTCTAACCGTGAGTGGCCGTTATAGAAACTGCATCCAGTCTCATGCTCGTTCTCGGTGGGAACACACGTACAAGCACGACCACAACAACCAGAGTTGCCATAGCAACCACAGACAGCTCATTGAGATTCACCAGCATGTTTACAGAGTTCAGAAAAGTTACAGTACTGTAAGGTTTAGGGCTGAACGATACATCAAATTTTCATCGTCATCGCGTTATAACCTTACGCGATGAACACATCGCAACATACAGCCTTGGCGCGATGAATGAAGGGAAAACGGTAAGCGCATGTAATAAACGTTTGACCTATCACGTTTAGTCCTGAAGACATGCCCTGCGTCCCAAACCGCATACTTCCTCACTATATAGTAGGCGAAAAAGCACTACTACTTGTACTCTTTGCATACTATATAGTATGGAAGTAGACAGTTTGGGATGCACAGATGGTTTGCGCGTTCATGCTAATAGGCCAATCAGGGGAACCCCCAAGTCAGCTACGCTCAGATTGATTTGTGAGGTGTCAGTTGCGACGCTGTGCCTGTTTTTCAACAGAAGTCTACTTCTAAACGTTTTGTAACACTACACTCTAAAACACACTCCGGACACTCACAATCTTAATGCACTCGTGCTCTGAATAAAGATAATTCATTACACCACAAAACAAATGCTATTGTTAGCCAGTGGTTATACACGACCATTATATTACTCAGTCGCAGACCTACAAGTATCTGGGGGTGTATATAGAGAGCTCACTTACATGGAATACACACATTGAATGGGTTTGTACTCGTCTAGAGCAAAGATTGTACTTCCTGCGCAGATTACGTCTGTATGGTGTAAACAATAATGTCATGAGGCTGTTTTATAAAGCTGTTTTAGAAAGTATTGTTAGGCACGGGATCACTGTATGGTACGGTAATCTTTCAGTGAAACTCAAATCAAAGTTGATGCACTTGATTTTGACAGCATCTAAAATTTTCGGGCATGAGAGAGACTGTAACCTCCAGGTTTTATATGAGGAATGTATTCTGAACCAGACAGAAAGGATCATTGGCGATCAGAGTCATTTTTTACACACACAATATGAACTGCTCCCCTGTGGTAGAAGATACAGAGTCCCAAGGTGTAAGCTGAATCGATACAAGAACTCTTTCGTACCTGTATTTGTGTGTCTTTTTAACAAATGTCTATCTTAACTTTTGGGAACCGCTTCGCGGGTGACCTATCTACTTCGAGAACTATCAGAAACGGCAATGAACTTGGCATGCAGGTATTTGCATAATGCCGGCGCCGCCCCGCCAGGTGCGTATATAAGGCGCATAATACCAAATCAGCTTTATTGCTTCGAAGCCGGCAGACATCTGCTCACGAGAAGCTATTTTGAACTGATCTTCGTAGATCCTGTCTTTGGGGAAGAAAAAGATCTCAGCTTGCCAAAGTTGGTTGGGAGAAGACACCTCAGCGGAGGCTCGCAGTGTTTTTCTCCACCCTTTCTCTCTCTCTCTGTCTCATTAATTTAGGACTTGAGTTCGAGTGAGTGCGTTGCCTCTCCCTGTGTGTTTCACCAGCTTGCACAAAGAGTGATTTCCCTAAAAGAGCAGCACGTTTGAGCTTTGTGTCTTTTTAAAGACAGCCACTCATTCGTGTCACGGTCGGGGTCGTCTTTTTAAAGATGGATTTCCGTCCGTGCTAGGTTTCTGGATGCGGTGTGTTCATCGCCCCCCAGGATGGCCACAAGCGTTGTCTTTCGTGTCTGGGGCTCCAGAACGCAGAGGCAGCGTTGCGTGATAGTTCATGCTCCGTCTGCGAGAGCATGACTATGGCAACGGCCCCCGCCTTCCAAGTCTGGTACTGCTAAGGGCGCAGTTACCAGGCTTGCGAAGGATGACCTCCGTATAACGGTGCTGGGTCGGTCTGCTGGTTCGTCCAGCAGCTCCCAGCGCCCTGATCCGTTGCCAGCGGAGGTACCGATGGAGACGAGCGGCCCGTGTTCTACGGTGTCCTCGCGCTCTGTCGAGCCTCCACCTGACGCGATGTCCACCGTAACGTCGGAGGGGGGGTTGTCAGCCTCGGACGTCGATCCGGATCCGCTCCCGCCTTCGGGCCAGGTTGCGGGTTCTGCGTTCGACCCCGAGATGGCAGCCATGCTCGCTCGGGCGGCGGAGGCGGTCGGCTTGGAGTGGACTAAACGTCCCCCACCTGTCCCGCCTCGATGATTGGTTCTTCGGGGGTGCCAGGGCTTCTCAGTCCTCGCCCCCGGTGCCTTTCTTCCCCGAGGTGCATGAGGAGCTGCACGGTCGTGGAAAACCCCGTTTTCCGCCCGGAACCGGCCGTATTCAGCAGCCCGCCCCGCCCGCTCAGCCCGCTTCAAAGGGTGGAAAAAGAAGATCAAAGCGGCCCTGAGACGGGCGACCTAGAGATGGAGGGGATCGCTCTTCGGGAGATGGTGAAGGCACCACTCCCCCCACCGGAGGAGGGCCGGTTGGGGAATCTTTTGTTTCATTTTTCTGTTCCGCCGACTTTTCAGTCGACACCCACAATTTCACAAAAAGAGCGAATTCCACTTCCATCTCTAGGTCTTCAGATGAGCGCCGGAGACACGAGCGGGCTCATAACCCCCCCTCGTTCTCCGACTCATCAGAGGAGAACGAGAGCGACGCACGGGCTCATAACCCCACCGCGCTCTCCAACTTCTCAGGCGGTAGGAGACAGCTACGGGCTCATAACCCATCGTCTCCCTCCTCCTTCGCCAGAGGGTGCATCGAGTGGTGTGAGGTGTCTTCAGCAAAGCCTCCCTTACTCACACAACATTGCTGTCGGTGCGGCCATTACGCACACACGGCGATCACCTCTGTTGCGCCCGCCGCGGGTACACCGATCGTGCCTTTAGTCCCCCTCGCACGGTATCTGAGGGCGTGGGAACAGCTTCCCAGCCCGTCGCGTTGGCTTTTACGCACGATTCGTCTCGGCTATGCGATTCAATTTGCCCGGCGTCCCCCCAAATTCTCCGGCGTTCGGTTCACTGCGGTGAGAGCTGCCGATGCGCACGTCCTCCGTGCGGAGATCGCTGTCTTACTGGCGAAAGACGCGATTCAGCCGGTCCCTCCAGCCGAGATGAGGTCGGGGTTTTACAGCCCTTACTTTATTGTACCCAAGAAAAGCAGCGGTTTGCGACCGATCCTGGACCTGCGTTCGCTGAACTGTGCACTTCACAGAATGCCGTTCAAAATGCTGACGCCCAAACGCATATTTCCATGCATTCGTCCAAACGATTGGTTCGCATCTATCGACCTGAAGGACGCGTACTTCCACGTATCGATTCTCCCCCGACACAGGCCGTTTCTCCGCTTTGCGTTCGAGGGGCGAGCATACCAGTACAAAGTCCTCCCATTCGGGCTCTCTCTGTCGCCCAGTGTATTCACCAAAGTAGTGGAGGGGGCTTTAAAACCCCTGAGAGAGAAAGGTGTGCGCATTCTCGCGTATCTGGATGATTGGCTAATAATAGCTCAAACACGTCAGAAGCTGTGCGATCACAGAGATTTAACTTTAAAACACCTCGCTCGTTTGGGTCTTCGGGTCAACTGGGAAAAGAGTTGTCATTACACCTGCGTGTCGTCGCACTTTCACTCCGTGGTTAGACCGTGCGTTTCTCCGAGCCGGTGTGCCTCTGAGACAGGTCTCCAGGCATGCAATAGTATGCACAGGTGCTTCAGACACGGGGTGGGGGGCCACGTACGATGGGCTTGCGGCTTCCGGGGTCTGGACGACACCCCAGCTGCATTGGCACATAAACTGCCGGGAAATGTGGGCTGTATATCTTGCGCTCGTCCGTTTCAGCAACGAGTTACGGGGCAAAGACGTATTAGTTCGCACAGACAACACTGCGACCGTGGCGTACATCAATCGTCAAGGCGGTTTACGCTCGCGTCACCTGTCGCATCTCGCCCGTCACCTCCTCACTTGGAGTCAGAAGAATTTGAGGTCTCTTCGTGCCATTTACATCCCGGGCAAGCTCAATGTAGAGGCGGATGCGCTCTCTCTGGCTGCGCGTCCCGGCGAATGGCGGCTCCACCCCATTGCGGTTCAGCAGATTTGGAGACGTTTCGGCAAAGCGCAGATAGATCTGTTTGCTTCCCCAGAGACGACCCATTGTCGCCTGTTCTATTCACTAGCCGACGACTCGCTCGGCGTGGATGCATTGGCACACAGCTGGCCGCGAAACATGCGCTAATACGCGTTCCCTCCGGTGAGCCTCATTGCGCAAACCCTATGCAAAATCCGGGAGGCCGAGGAGAGCGTGCTGTTGGTGGCACCGTATTGGACAACCAGGAGTTGGTTTCCAGAACTCTCTCTCCTCGCGACAGCCCCTCCGTGGAAGATTCCCCTGAGGAAGGACCTTCTTTCTCAACAAGAGGGCACATTATGGCACCCGCGCCCCGACCTGTGGAACCTCCATGTGTGGTCTCTGGACGGGGCACGAAGGATGTGAGTGATTTACCGCAAGAGGTATCTAACACTATTGCTGCTGCGCGAGCGCCGTCTACGAGACAGGCTTACGCGCTTAAATGGAACCTGTTTGTCGACTGGTGTTCTTCCCAAAATGAAAACCCCCGAGAATGCCCGATTAGTGTTGTGCTTTTGTATCTCCAGCGTCGTTTGGAGAATAGGCTGTCACCATCCACTATTAAAGTCGATATCGCTGCGATATCAGCTCACCATTCACCCGTAAACGGTAGGACAGTGGGTCAGCCCGACCTGGTCATTCGATTTCTCAGAGGCGCTCGAAGACTGAATCCTTCGCGTCCTCCCTCTATTCCTCCTTGGGACCTGTCCTTGGTGCTGAAATCACTCCAGGAAGCCCCATTCGAGCCTCTGCATAGTGTGAGTGTTAAATTTCTTACTATGAAAACATTAACTCTCCTTGCTTTGGCTTCTGTTAAGAGGATAGGGGATATTCATGCATTTTCGGTCGATGATTCGTGCCTTCAGTTCGGGTCGGCTGCATCCAGCATAACACTAGCCGCTTTTGCACTATCGGGCCTGTGCGAGCCAGGGCTTCAAACGGGCCTCACGGAGCCAATAGCCTCAGACCTCCAGCTGTGTAGCCAAAATCACGACGCGTTTGCATTGTCAAGCCAATAGCGCCGCTGCGCTTCAGAAAACCCCGCCCTTAATACGCCTACCTGGATGTAACGTCACACAACTCCGCCTGTTTTACCGTGAGGATGTCACTTCAATCTGACAGGAGACGGGGGTGAGATCGCATCATCATACAACAAACAAAGAACATAACTGAGGCGGCTGTTTGCACGGTGAAAGCCAAGATGAGAAGATAGAGATGTTTGCTTCATCCGCGGTGTTACTCTTGAAGTTTGTGAGCGATCTCACAACGAGACAAAATCAGAAGCAATAGTAAACTTTATGAAGTAGGATCATTACAAATAAAGCGTTCATCTACCTAATGTGCCATTATACTATATACACAATATTTTAAAGAATATAACGAGTCCTAGTTTTACATTTATGTAAAATAGTCTTATTTTAAAATACAGGTGTGCACGTGTGTCTAAATATGTAACGTTAAGTGTATAGTTCAATGGCGATGTAAACATACTTACACATTATAAAAGGTGTGATATCTTTAATCATGAAAACGTTAATAGTTGAGCATCACATGAAACACAAGGTCTAATAGCTATTTCAATAATGTGTCAATCAATCAATACTTTTGTCTATAAAGAACTGCCTCGGATAGATAGGACTGAAAATCACTTTACTTGCATCTCAAAAATCAAAACGTTTGAGAAATCATTAGAAAATGTACTCGTTAAGAATCAACTCTGAATATACACAAGTATTTAAAAAGCTATGTTACAGTGGTTAAGTTAATGATGGTTATATTTACCATTTTGTGGCATCTTACTATTTCTGTGTTTCAGATGTGATCCTTATTAAGCAATCATTTTCAATAAACTGACAAGCAGCCGTAGTAATAATAACGCGGTACTTTATTTACATATGAAGTTTAATCAGTGCACAAACAGGTGTATTTAAAGACATCTCCTTCGGACGGATTTCAACATGGCTCCTCTCGTCTCATCATCATCATCTTCGTTTCATCTCCTGCTCTTGCATCTGTTGCTGTATCATCTCTCATATACAAAATAAAAACTCCTGGATGACAAACTGAAAGCTTTACGTTGGTATTTTTTCTGTCAAACGGACACAAAAGAATAAAGCAGCACATGTGATGTTTTGTATAAAGGGTTTGTACATACACACATACAGTATACTCACATATAAAGTTTGCTACATTCATATAAGAGTTAAATTAATCTCCAAAATACCAGAAAGCATGGCTATGACTAATATAATAAAACCATGGTTACTTTTTCTAAGGGCTGACTAAAAAATTCAACACAGATGACAATATAGCACAAAAAACACAATAAACACCCATGTAAGACACTTCATAAGCAAAATAAGCAAATAAGCAATCGTTATTTGTATTGTATTTTAAGTGTTTTGTATGCAAACGTTATGTAGCATGTTAACTCACCGTCTGTAGATACCATCGTGACTCGAGTGATCGCTTCTTTAATACATAGACGATGAAATGATGATCCAACACACATCTTTAATTTCTCAGCACTGTTGCACTTTAAACACTTTGTTCTGTGCCCGAAACTTTATAAACTTCTCCCGAACCGGTAGCTGTGTGCGCCGGATCCTTAGCGTGGCGAGTTCGGCGTTGTAACGCGTCTTTGTTTTTTACCTATGCAGATAATTTTCTTCAGTCCGAAGTACAAACATAGCAGGCATCTTCCGTTAAACAGTAAATTACTGGTGATTCCGATTATTTTTAAAGTTTTAAATCTGCAGACAGATGGATGCGCATCTTGCCAGAGACTCAGATAAACCCCGCCTTCGACCTTTACCACTCCCCTAGCCCCGAGAAGCCCGATGTGGCCCAAGGAATTCGGCGGGCCAGAAAAGCCGGGCCTTAAGCCCCAACGAAGCACCAGTGAGGCACGATCATGCCCCGGAAGTGACAATGCAAACGCGACAGGCCTCGGCAGGCACTGGCACGCCCGCTTGAAGCCCGATAGTGCAAACACGGCTACTGAGACCCCGGCCCGGCTTTGTGCCCAAAGTTCCCACCACTCCTTTCAGAGATCAAGTGGTGAACCTGCAAGCCCTGCCTTTGGAGGAGGCAGACCCAGCCATGGCTTTGTTATGCCCTGTTCGTGCACTACGTGTGTATATAGACAGGACGCAAAGTTTTAGGACCTCAGATCAGCTCTTTGTGTGTTACGGTGGTCAGCAGAAAGGAAAAGCTGTCACCGAGCAGAGGATGTCCCATTGGATTGTGGATACTATAGCCCTTGCATATCAAAAGCAGAATGTGCCTTGTCCATTTAATTTACGTGCTCACTCTACACGCAGTGTGGCATCATCTTGGGCACTGGCTCGCGGTTCCTCGCTAACTGATATTTGTAGAGCTGCAGGCTGGGCGACACCTAATACGTTCACAAGATTCTATAGTGTTCGTGTCGAACCGGTTTCCAGTCGAGTTCTTTCTACTAATTAGTTAAGAATGCCGAGGGTCGGCTCGTGTGTCGGCTTGGAGCCTCTATTTTGGTGCTGTACATTTGCACCAATATGGAAGGCCATCGGGGCAAAAACGTCTCAAAAACGGTTTTTGCCTCTCCTCCACCGCCCTGATAGCTGGTGTTGCAGAGCATCCGCTGTCTACCTATCATTGATGTATTTTCTGTAAACCTGTGTAGGCTAGGCGTCCACATTTGTCCCCTACGTGGGGTTCATTTGTGTGTATAGTCCGTGGGGTTCTATCCTCCACGTTTTTCCTTAGCAGAGCCTGCTCTGCATCTCTTGGCATACCATGTATTGTTCAGAGACTTTTTTGAGCAACCTGTCGGTTGTTTCATATATTTTTATGTCATCCATTTAACCTTCTTAGGGGATGGCTTCCGCAGTGTTCTAGCTCCGCTCAGTTTAGACGCTTCCCCAGTTCGCTGCTTCACTATCGTGGGTTAAGGAACAGGTAGTGACCGGCCTTCTGCATTCGCCTTAGGTTTCGCCCCTTTATGTGGAGGGCGGAGGGCTTTGCAGGCACTGGAAGGGTTCAGCTGCAGTGGCGTTTTGGTAGGGATTCCCAATTCGTCGGTCACGACGTGACGTCGTAGTGACCGACTGAAAGGGAACGTCTCGGTTACGTATGTAACCCTCGTTCCCTGAAGGAAGGGAACGGAGACGTCACGTTTCGTCGCCACAGTTTGCTGTTCCATTGCTGTTTTCAGGCCGGGCACTGCTGCTCGGCTTCTCAGCAATAATATAGCTGATTTGGTGTTATGCACCTGCGCCTTATATACGCACCTGGCGGGGCGGCGCCGGCATTATGCAAATACCTGCATGCCAAGTTCATTGGCGTTTCTGATAGTTCTCGAAGTAGATAGGTCACCCGCGAAGCGGTTCCCAATTCGTCGGTCACGACGTGACGTCTCCGTTCCCTTCCTTCAGGGAACGAGGGTTACATACGTAACCGAGACGTTTTTATGTAGGTCATGCAGCAATTGTGGAGTCCAAAACAATTTTCCTTTCGAGGACAATAAAGTATACTACTACTACTACTACTACTACTACTACTACTACTACTAGCATTACACCACAAAAACAATAAAATAATATATTACAGATGCCCTGTAACTATGTCTTACCTTTGCAGTAAAAAGGAAACCTGCTCAAGATCTGTTTTCATACCCAGCGTTGACCGGAGCTCCCTCCAAGAATCAAATGCCAATCCAATGTTTACTCTTGTCTTTGCCCCGCCTCTGGTCATGCTCTATTTTGGCCGCACTAGACAAGGATTTTTGTAGAACTTACGTGGAGTTTCCGTGGGTGTCTGGATTATGCTGCCGGTTGGTCGCTTCTTTCCGTCTGCAGAGTCCATTTGAAACATGCTAGTGATTGCCGCTGTTTACTAATGACTGCCGTACACATCTATATGGAACGCCTTAGTAGACGAGCACGCGCATGACGTCACATTTAGAATTTTCGTGCCAATTCGGACCCGACTCCTCCACACACAAAAGAACCTACAGGCTGATAGAGACAACTGTGAAGGACAGTCAAGGTGTCATTCTTTCTATTACATTATGGTTGGCTCATAAATATACAAATTAAAACTCTATCTTAAAGATTTTCTTAATTAATAAGCTACATAATGCCATTTAACTCTGACTTATCTTCTGTTTAAACCAAATTTTAACTGCAGATAAACCAACTTTTTACACACAAACACATCTGTATATCATTTCTGATATTTGATTAGTTTTTTAATAACATTGATTTGATCATACATGACAACTACATCAAGTTCAAGTTCCTTTATTTTGTACCCTTAGGTAAATACATCACTGATATTTTATATTTAAACAATTAAACAAACTGGCTGAATATTAAAGTGAATTACTACCATCAATCAATTTCGCCGCCATTGACGAGCTTTCTCGTCAGTTAAAAAACACTTCCCTGCCAATGACAAGTTTTTCCAGCAATCCGTAATACCGCTATTATCCACCTATTATCCATGTTATGCAACTTATAAAACCCGTAAGTAACCGCTGAGGGCGGGTGGTGAACAATACGCGTGAGTTTTGAGGATCACTTTGAATGGGATCTCTATCAGAAATCTTTCACAAAAATGCAATTATCTCAGCTTTTTGCTCAAAATGGGTGTTTTTGAAGAAACCAACCCATATTTTGACAGATGATAACAAGATAAGACAAAAAGGTAGAATTAAAAGTTTTTGTGTTGTTGTTTGAAAGCAGAGGGTCTGTTCTTTCATTTGATATATTGTTTGTTAATATATAAAGAAGAACCTTTTCTGGAAGGCATTAAACTTTGGTGAAAATCATGAAAAATGCTTGCAATGGCTGGCAACTTTTAAAAAAAAACGCTGGCGGCAAAAGAATTCAAGTAATTTTGCCCATTAGATGAATTCTCACTGTTAGGAGATTCATAAAATTCATCATCTAGATGTTATAGTTGTGTTTATATTTATATACTGATAGAGAATCTGAAAGATTGAGTTAATAAACAGAAATTCATTCATGAGAATATGAGCTGATGTTTATAATCAGTAAATAAGACACTTAATAGATGAAAATCACCTGAATTTTTTTTTTCTGTGTTTCTGTCTGCTGCCGTTACAGGTGAAACAAAAACACTGGAAGTGAGGAAGGGAGAATCTGTTAATCTGAAGACTGACGTTAATGACATAAAGAGAGTTGATCTGATAGAGTGGAGATTTAAAGAAACTCTCATAGCTGAAATCAATCCTGCCAACAATATCTTCAGTACATATGATGGTGATTATGGTGAATTCAAAGATAAACTGAAGCTGAATCCTCAGACTGGAGATCTCAACATCAATGACATCAGAGGGGCACACTCTGGAGTTTATACACTGAAGATCATCAGAGATGGAAAAATATTCTTCACAAAGAGCTTCTTTGTGTCCGTCAGCGGTGAGTAACTGAAATGTTTAAGTGTAATAATGATTTTATGATCATCTGTACTCTGTTGACAGTATACTGTAGATGTAAGAGTGATTTATGACTATTAACTTACAGTGAAGGTTTTCACACTGTGTTTAACTCTGACTTATCTTCTGGTTAAACCTGATTTTAAATGCAAACCAACTTTTTACACACAAACACATCTGTACATCATTTCAGATATTTGATTAGTTTTTTAATAACATTGATTTGATCATACATGACAACTACATAACTAATATATTATATTTAAACAATTAAACAAACTGGCTGAATATTATAGTGAATTACTACCATCAATACAACTGATATTTTATTAACTCTTTCACCGCCATTCACAAGCTTTCTTGTCAATTTAAAAAACCCGCTTCCCTGCCAATTACAAGTATTTCCGGCAATCCGTAATACCGCTATTATCCACCAGGGGGATAAGTCTTCCGCAACTTATAAAACCCGGAAGTATCCGCTGAGGGCGGGTGGTGAACAAAACATCTCAGTTTTGAGGATCACTTTGAATGGGATCTCTATCAGAAATCTTTCACAAAAATGCAATTATCTCAGCTTTTTGCTCAAAATGGGTGTTTTTGAAGAAACCAACCCATATTTGAGAGATGATAACACAAGAAGGTAGGATGAAATGTTTTTTTGTTGTTGTTTGAAAGCAGAGGGTTCTTTAATTTGATAAATTGTATGTTTATATATTTAAAGAAGAACATTTTCTGCAAGGCATTAAACTTTGGTGAAAATCATGAAAAATGCTGGCGATGCTGGCAACTTTTTTTTTAAAAGCACTGGCGGCTAAAGAGTTAGTCACTTTGCCCATTAGATGAATTCTCATTGTTAGGAGATTCATAAAATTCATCATGTAGATGTTATAGTTGTGTTTATATTTATATACTGATAGAGAATCTGAAAGATTGAATTAATAAACAGAAATTCATTTATGAGAATGTGAGCTGATGTTTATAATCAGTAAATAAGACACTTAATAGATGAAAATCACCTGAATTGATTTCATTTCTGTCTTTCTGTTTCTGTCTGCTGCTGTTACAGGTGAAAGAAACACACTGGAAGTGGATGAGGGGAAATCTGTTGATCTGAAGACTGAAGTTAAAGACATAAAGAGAGATGATGTGATAGAGTGGAGATTTAAAGAAACTCTCATAGCTGAAATCAATCCTGCCAACAATATCTTCAGTACATATGATGGTGATGATGATCTATTCAAAGATAAACTGAATCTGAATCATCAGACTGGAGATCTCAACATCAATGACATCAGACACAAACACACTGGAGTTTATAAACTGAAGATCATCAGAGATGGAGAAACCTCAGACAAGACATTCTTTGTGTCTATCAGAGGTGAGTAACTGAAATGTTTCAGTGTAATAATGATTTTATGATCATCTGTACTCTGTTGACAGTATATTGTAGATGTAAGAATGATTTATGACTATTAACTTACACTGGAGATTGTCACAATGTGTTTAACTGAATTATCTTCTGTTTAAGCCTGATTTTAACTGCAGCTAAAGCAACTTTTTACACACATGTCAACTCTGTACATCATTTCTGATAACATTGATTTGAACATAGATGACAATTACATCACTGATATCTTATATTTAAACAATTAAACAAACTGACCGAATATTATAGTGAATTACTACCATCAATAAAACTGATATTTTAATAACTCTTTCACCGCCATGGAATCGCTTTCTCGTCAGTTAAATGAAGTTTTTTTCCCACCACCACAGAGCGACGGCTTGTGGTGCCGTCCCAAAAAGGGAAAAAATCACCATTGCCTACCTTCTCTGGTTCTGTTCCTCAGTTGTGCAATGATCAGCCGGTTGTGGCAAGATCTGTTGACTCTTTAGCTGTCTTTAAAGGAATTCTTCAACAAATTTAAATATGAGTATATTATTAAATTAAGTCACCTATGTAGTAGAAATGTGAAGTTTTTTTTAGAAGTTGGTGCCTTCTAGGCCGAGAAAAGCCAGAAAATGTGTTTTTGGCTCATGTGGATGAAAAACACCAAATCCCAGAATGCATTGCTTCACTGCTCTACGAGACCACGCCTACCGGGTTGAGAGGGCTGGACGGAGGGACATTCAACTAGGCTAGCTACTAGCAAGTTTAATTGAAAACTGAAATGACATCGGTTAACGTGAGTCTCTGTGATGAGTTAGTTGATAGATTATTTTAAATACTACCTTTTTTCCATCCAAACTGTGATAAGTTGCTTTGTACCAGGATGTAGAGTCAAAACCAGGAATGCACAAGTAGTACGTTTCCATCATTTGCCTGTTTTGACGGTTTATAGATGTAAATATAACAACCATAGCTCAGCTGACAGATGTGAAAAACAAACATAATACTCACTTTATACTCCGGCCTCCGTTTCTCCCTTTTTGTATATCATTATGTCAGTATCAGTATTTTCTTTCTACCATGCACAAATAAAAATGTGAACTTTTGCGGTGTAATTGTAACAATGAGCTAGGGCTGCACGATTCCAGGAAAAAAATGATGATCACGATTGTTTTGCTCAAACTTTTGATCACGATTAGAAATCACAATCATTCTCTAAGTGAAGACCTTCTATTCACTTCAGTATTTTAATACACTTTACATTATGTATATAATATTAGGCTATATATATATATATTATATATTATAAAATATTTTATTGTTTTGTATTATTCACAGCTCCCATTCTCTTTTTAAAACATTTAAAATCATTCCGCAAAATTCTGCATAGATTTTGCAAAAGAAATAATAATAATAATAAATTCTTTATTCTTCAAGACGAGTAGTTATACGAGCAAGTTTGGTGGTACAAAATAAAACGTAGCGCTTTTCTAAGCGGATTTAAAAGAGGAACTATATTTTATGGCGTAATAGCACTTTTGGGAGTACTTCGACTCGGCGCAGTAACACTCTCCCTCTCCCATTATGAGAGGGAGAAGGGGAGCGGACTTTTCAGGCGAGTCGAAGTACTCCCAAAAGTGCTATTACGCCATAAAATATAGTAGGGCTGGGTATTGTTAGGAATTTCACAATTCGATTTGATTTCGATTCTTTAGGCTTCGATTCGATTCAATTAAATATTGATTTACTTCCTTCGATATTGATTCAATAATAAGTAGATACACAAGCAATTAAGTACTTGAGTATATTTTTAAATAATGTATGTAGTATTACTAATGTGAGAGGTGGAAAAAGTACTAAAATATTTTACTTAAGTAAAAGTAAAGTTACTGGTCTAAAAATCTACTCAAGTAAAAGTAAAAAGTAAATCATCTTAACTTTACTCAGAGTAAAAGTAACTTTTTTTACAGCGGGGAGAGGTGGAGGATTTTAGTATAGTTCAAAAACGACAAGGGAATATACATCTCAAACTAGTTGTTTTCAATTGTCGGAACAACTTTACAATTAAAGTGCAATAACAAAAAGTTAATAAAATAAAAAGCTTTTTTAAACTAAGAAACATTTATGGAACTATTTAATGATTTTACATGTGAGTTATGCACTTTTGAAGGTGGTCATCAGCTTGTAAATACAATCACTATAGTAAGTTTGTAATTGATGTATTGCTGGTAACATACATTATTTTATTAAACTATATATCTAGTTTAAATAAGCATATAATGAGATGAGTGCCATGTCATACTTTTGACACGTTTATTGTCTTCTAGCTTCTCTGACCTGGGTACCTGATGACCTTTATTCTCTCTCTCTCTCTCTCTCTCTCTCTCTCATGTCTAATGACCTGCGCATTCTCGAGGACGCGAAGCTGCTAGACTGCGGAGGATAATGCGCATAGTATTAAAAACGCGTCGTGCAAATGAGTGGTAAAACACGGTCTGCAATTTCATACTCCAGAGCATGAATCCTACCTTTCATAGGAATGAAACACTCGCTTCGCTACAGTGGTCGCTTAAATATGACCAGGGGTTTCTTTCATAAGATTTTAACTGAGGCGGGTCTGCATTAGCGCGCGCCTGTCTCGTCCGTCTCCATGGTTCTTTTTGCGCGTTCCCCCGCCCATCAATCATCCGTTGCGCGTCTTTATCACCTTGCTTTTAAAAAAAATTTTACTCAATAACGGATATGATTTAAAATGTAGCGAAGTACAATACTTCAAACAAAACATACTTAAGTAAATGTACAGATTTTAAAAACTACTCAAAAAAGTTAAAGTTCACAAAAAACTACTCATTTACAGTAATGTGAGTAAATGTAATTCGTTACTTTCCACCTCTGCTAATGTTTGATCACGTTGATGGTGAAGGCTTGAAAGAAGTGCTGCTGTTTGACATCTTTGATCTTTCTGTTTTGATATAGCGCATCTTGTACAACGCTGAACGCTCTCACTAGAGTGTTGCCCACAGCGCCGCCACTGGCCCGGGGGGGGGGGATCGATTCATAGGATTTGATGAATCGATATTGAATTGAGAAACAAATAATTGCAATGCATTGATGAATCGATATTTTTACCCAGCCCTAAAATATAGTTCCTCTTTTAAATCCGCTTAGAAAAGCGCTACGTTTTATTTTGTACCACCAAACTTGCTCGTATAACTACTCATCTTAAATAGGAAAAACGTTGATGTGTTTGGTCACTTCTAACTTTATCTCTGAGTGGTACCATTAAATGAATGGGGCTAAGCTAAATGCTATCGAAGCGTCGCAGCGCGCTCCAGCGCTTACGTGCACGCACACAGATGATAGAGGGATGTATCAACAATTATTAGTTAAGGTAATAACATATTTTAATATTGAAAATGAGTAGACTATTCCTTTAAGGTTTTAATCCAGTCCTCCATTTACATTTCCCCCAGTGCTGCGGGCAGAGACGCTAAAAACCTTTGCAACAGGTGCATTGTGAATGTATGTGTGTGTGTAGCGGACTCCTGCGATAGGTTAAACGTCTTTCTTTTACAATCATCAATGGCTCAATGTTTCTTTTAATTAAATTGAAATATATAAAAAGATGAAGAAGCCTTAAAAAAAGCCCATGGCCTGCGTATCAACTGTGACGTTAAAATTGGCCCGAAACCCGACCAGAGGGGTGTAAAAGGCTGAAATGAAGGGCTCTGTGCGGCTTGTGTCTTCAGCTTTTAAAAATATTGATAGGCTATTTCACGTTTGGATGAAACAAAAGTTTGCACAAGACTCGTAACTTACCTAATCAACATCACTTTCCTCAAATCTTGAATATCCAAACAATGGAGTATATGACCCTTTTCTGGAACTAACGTATGTATTTCTGCACTTTCTTCTTGTTGCTCTGCCATTATGTTCGTTCAAGATGAATGACTGTAAATCTCTTGATGCCAACTTAATTCTACCATAATACAGATAGGAGGGATGCTAAACAATTAATCGCAATTAATTGTTAGCAGAATAAAAGTTTTTGTTTTCATCACATATGTGTGTAAACTGTGTATAATAAATATGTATATATATAAATATGAACACATTCATGTATAATTTTAAGAAAAAAAAGTATATATTAAGTATTTATATATAATATAAATTATACATAAATATACAAATGTATATACACATGTAAACATTTCTAAAACATATACATGCATGTGTGTACATTTATTTATACAAAGTTATTCTACACAGTTCACACACATATATGATGGAAACAAAAACTTTTATTCTGCTAACGATTAATCACGATTAATCGTTAAGCATCCCTAACAGACAGCGCTTGCAAATATTCACTCCGTATACTCTGACTCCGCCCATATCAAGCAAACACATTGCTTGATTCTAGACCGTCTGCTTTGTGCTTGGTCTTTAAACATTAATCGCAACGATTGTCTTACAATGAGCAGGCCTACAATGAGCACTCAAACACACCAAACCAACAATTACTAAAAACACACACAAAAACAGATTATCCACGGGCACTGCACTAGTTCATTAAAAGACATACTTGTATTATGAAGCAGCGCGTCAGTCATAACCAAAGGCAAATTTGTGTTGCTGAAATGTCCATGCTAAGCGTTTACAATATAACATCCATTTGTGTATTATTCAATGTATTGCATGTGAGAAGTATTTATATTCCATCGGATTTAGTATAAAATAATCAGTACGCCCCAGCTCTGGCCATTGTTCCTGACCGCCAGGCAAGGCTCGCTCCTCGGCTAAAGCAGCCGCTCCGACATCCTCTTGTTTCTCGCTGTATTGCGGCTCGTACGTGTAGCCACGAGCATTGGATTCGCCCACCAGATCTTCGAATCCCCTTTTGCCATATAGTCTTCAAAACTCATTCAGAAAGAGAAATACTGCCGGGTTTCTACTGATACATAGCCAAATGCTAAATTGGTGAAGTATCCCTTTAAGAATCAGTTAAAAGCCCATCTCTTCTGCCAATACCATCACTTGCTAATGTCTTTTCTTTTTTCTATTTTTATCTTTACATTCTCTGTCAAAAAAAAAACCCTAACCCTTGGATATGTATACTGTGTTAGACTTACTAAGACTAGTTGTAGTGCACTTACTGTTGTATGCAAAAGTTTAGGCACCCCTGACAAAATTCAATAATTTTCATTTATAAATATTTGGGTGTTTGGATCACCAATTTAATTTTGATCTATCAAATAACTGAAGGACACAGTAATATTTCAGTAGTGAAATGAGGTTTAGTGGATTAACAGAAAATGTGTAATATGCATCAAAACGGAATTAGACAGGTGCATAAGTTTGGGCACCCCAACAGAAAAATCACATCAATATTTAGGAGAGCCTCATTTGGCATGAAATAACAGCCTGTAGACACTTCCTCTAGCCTGTAAGGAGTGTCTTGATTCTGGATGAATGTATTTTTCGACTATTCCTCCTTACAAAACATCTCCAGTTCAGTTAGATTTGATGGTTGCCGAGCATTAACGGCCCCCACAGATGTTCAATAGATATTCTGATCTGAAGACTGGGATGGCCATTCCAGAACATGTCAGAATGTACTTGTTCCTCTGCAAAAATGCCCGAGTAGATTTTGAGCAGTGTTTTGGGTCGTTGTCTTGTTGAAATATCCAGCCCCGGGGTAAATTAAACTTTGTGACTGATTCCTCAAACTTTATTGTCAAGAATTTGCTGATATTGAGTGGAATCCATGCAACCCTCAACTACAACCAGATTCCCAGTACTGGCACTGGCCACATAGTCCCACAGTATAATTGAGCCTCCACCAGATTTTACTCTGGGTAGCAAGTGTTCCCTTTCAGTCGGTCACTACGACGTCACGTCGTGACCGACGAATTGGGAACCGCTTCGCGGGTGACCTATCTACTTCGAGAACTATCAGAAACGCCAATGAACTTGGCATGCAGGTATTTGCATAATGCCGGCGCCGGCCCGCCAGGTGCGTATATAAGGCGCAGGTGCATAATACCAAATCAGCTTTATTGCTTCGAAGCCGGCAGACATCTGCTCTCGAGAAGCTTTCAACTGATCTTCGTAGATCCTGTTCTGGGAAGGGAAGAAAAAGATCTCAGCTTGCTGAAGTTGTTTGGGCAAAGACACCTCAGCGGAGGCTCGCAGTGTTTTCTCCACCCTTTCTCTCTCTCTCTCTGTCTCTTGTTTTAGGACTTGAGTTCGAGTGAGTGCGTTTGCCTCTCCCTGTGTGTTTCACCAGCTCGCACAAAAGAGTGATTTCCCTGAAAGAGCAGCACGTTTGAGCTTTGTGTCTTTTTAAAGACAGCCACTCATTCGTGTCACGGTCGGGGTCGTCTTTTTAAAGATGGATTTCCGTCCGTGCTCCGTTTCTGGATGCGGTGTGTTCATCGCCTCCCAGGATGGCCAGCGTTGTCTTTCGTGTCTGGGGCTCCAGCACGCAGAGGCAGCGTTGCGTGATAGTTCATGCTCTGTCTGCGAGGGCATGACTATGGCGGATTTGCGGAGACGGGTGTCGTTCCTCCGGCAACGGCCCCCGCCTTCCAAGTCTGGTACTGCTAAGGGCGCAGTTACCAGACTCGCGAAGGATGATCTCCGTATAACGGTGCTGGGTCGGTCTGCTGGTTCGTCCAGCAGCTCCCAGCGCCCTGATCCGTTGCCAGCGGAGGTCCCGATGGAGACGAGCGGCCCATGTTCTACGGTGTCCTCGCGCTCTGTCGGGCCTCCACCTGACGCGATGTCCACCGTAACGTCGGAGGGGGGGTTGTCAGCCTCGGACATCGGTCCGGATCCGCTCCCGCCTTCGGGCCAGGTTGCGGGTTCTGCGTTGGACCCTGAGATGGCAGCCATGCTCGCTCGGGCGGCGGAGGCGGTCGGCTTGGAGTGGACTAAACCTCCCCCACCTGAACCGTCCCGCCTCGATCATTGGTTCTTCGGGGGTGCCAGGGCTTCTCAGTCCTCGCCCCCGGTGCCTTTCTTCCCCGAGGTGCATGAAGAGCTGACGCGGTCGTGGAAAACCCTGTTTTCCGCCCGGAACCGGACGTATCAGCCTTCACCCCTCACCTCTCTCGAGGGTGGAGATGCCAAGGGGTACACTGGTATCCCGTCAGTGGAGCGCCCGGTCGCGATGCAGTTGTGTCCGGCCGGTGTCGCTTCCTCCTGGTGGGACCAGCCTACTCTCCCCTCACAGGCCTGTAAGCACTCATCGGCGCTGACCGGTGCTGCTTACAAGGCTTGTGGGGAAGCAGCCTCTGCCCTGCATGCCATGGCATTGCTGCAGGTTCACCAGGCTAAGGCTCTGAGGGACCTGCACGCGGGAGGTCACGACTCGGCGGAGTTCTCCGAACTGTCGGGCGTGCGATGTCTACCCTGGTAGTCCAGGAACGCCATCTCTGGCTGTGTCTGGCGGACATGAAGGATGCCGATAAGACCCGGCTCCTGAATGCTCCGGTTTCCCAGACCGGCCTGTTCGGCGAGACGGTCGAGGAGTTTGCCCAGCAATTCTCCGCGGCCAAGAAGCAGACTGAGGCCATCGCTCAGATCATGCCACGTCGGAAGCGTCCTGCGCCTGCCCCGTCCACGTCGGCACCTCAGCCTGCTCCTCGCCGAGGGCGTCCTGCGGCGGCCGCCTCCGTTCCTCCCCGGGGCTCTTCTAAGAAGCGAGGAACCGGTCGTCAGCAGCCCGCCCCCCCCGCTCAGCCCGCTTCGAAGGGTGGAAAGAGGAGATCGAAGCGGCCCTGAGACGGGCGACCTAGAGATGGAGGGTTGGGGAATCTTTTGTTTCATTTTTCTGTTCCGCCGACTTTTCAGTCGACACCCACAATTTCACAAAAAGAGCGAATTCCACTTCCATCTCTAGGTCTTCAGATGAGCGCCGGAGACACGAGCGGGCTCATAACCCCCCCTCGTTCTCCGACTCATCAGAGGAGAACGAGAGCGACGCACGGGCTCATAACCCCACCGCGCTCTCCAACTTCTCAGGCGGTAGGAGACAGCTACGGGCTCATAACCCATTGTCTCCCTCCTCCTTCGCCAGAGGGTGCATCGAGTGGTGTGAGGTGTCTTCAGCAGAGCCTCCCTTACTCACCCACCCAGCGACGGACTCAGGTGAGTGCTATCACACACAACATTGCTGTCGGTGCGGCCATTACGCACACACCGGCGATCACCTCTGTTGCGCCCGCCGCGGGTACACCGATCATGCCTTTAGTCCCCCTCACACGGTATCTTGGGGCGTGGGTCAGCTTCCCAGCCCGTCGCGTTGGCTTTTACGCACGATTCGTCTCGGCTATGCGATCCAATTTGCCCGGCATCCCCCCAAATTCTCCGGCGTTCGTTTCACTGCGGTGAGAGCTGCCGATGCGCACGTTCTCCGTGCGGAGATCGCTGTCTTATTGGCGAAAGACGCGATCCAGCCGGTCCCTCCAGCCGAGATGAGGTCGGGGTTTTACAGCCCTTACTTTATTGTACCCAAGAAAAGCGGCGGCTTGCGACCGATCCTGGACCTGCGTTCGCTGAACCGTGCACTTCACAGAATGCCGTTCAAAATGCTGACGCCCAAACGCATATTTCCATGCATTCGTCCAAACGATTGGTTCGCATCTATCGACCTGAAGGACGCGTACTTCCACGTATCGATTCTCCCCCGACACAGGCCGTTTCTCCGCTTTGCGTTCGAGGGGCGAGCATACCAGTACAAAGTCCTCCCATTCGGGCTCTCTCTGTCGCCCCGTGTATTCACCAAAGTAGTGGAGGGGGCTTTAAACCCCCTGAGAGAGAAAGGTGTGCGCATTCTCGCGTATCTGGACGATTGGCTAATAATAGCTCAAACACGTCAGACGCTGTGCGATCACAGAGATTTAACTTTAAAACACCTCGCTCGTTTGGGTCTTCGGGTCAACTGGGAAAAGAGCAAGCTTTGCCCCGTGCAGAGAATCTGCGCGGCATTCACCGTGTTATCATTACACCTGCGTGTCGTCGCACTTTCACTCCGTGGTTAGACCGTGCGTTTCTCCGAGCCGGTGTGCCTCTGAGACAGGTCTCCAGGCATGCAATAGTATGCACAGATGCTTCAGACACGGGGTGGGGGGCCACGTACGATGGGCTTGCAGCTTCGGGGGTCTGGACGACACCCCAGCTGCATTGGTGTCAGGAAATGTCAATAAAGTTCAGGAATCAGAGTCTCAAATGCGGGATCAAAAAGTTTATTAAATGAAGAGCTCTTTTCCAAAACGCTATAAATCCATTTCAATAATTTTCAGAAAAAGTACATTTTTTACCTAGACCCACACATTTTGTGAATATTCAATTTATTCTGTTATAATTGCTTTTTTGCTCAATCTGAACATGTTGAATAATGATTATTAAATCAAACAACAATATTGTTGATTATAAATTCAAAGATAATTTTATTTTTTTCAAAACGCTATAAATCCATAAATTTTTTCCATGAATTGATGTTTTTTCTTTAAAAAACAAAAAAAACAAAAAAAAAAACAAATAAGTGAACATCCAACATATACTCAGGGACTCTTCATAAATGAATAAGTAAATTATTCAGATTGTGATATACATTGGAGCCAGTATGAAATAAACAGAATTACACATGACTAACTTGCTATTACTCCCTCCACCATTTCAGTTTACTCCTTAGCAGGGCGTTAGGAACCTCTTTTGCTTAATATATTTCACATCTCTCTCTCTCTCTCTCTCTCTCTCTCTCTCTCTCTCTCTCTCTCTCTCTCTCTCTCTCTCTCTCTCGTCTACACAGTTTATTAACCTCACACGCACAGACAGCGAGCCCCCCTCGTTCTGTTCTCAATGACATACCATGTAACAACAACGCGCTCATAATGTCCAATCCAAAAAGCACAACTTTACAGATGTCCCTGCATTGTTCCCTACCCACATTTTGTACTTTTGCACAACATTGGTCAATGTATCAAATGCCAGTCTGTCTATCAGCAGGCTATCGAACTATTCAGTACTTTTCATGTTACGTTAGCAGGCTTCTTCACAGGAAAAAAACGTTATCGCGAACGTACAAAACGGTATTAAACGAGCCAGTGCTGAAACGAAAGTTGTACATACCAAACACTTTGATGAAGATCGCCTTGCAAACGGGTACCTTCTCCGAGTGATGTATTAACATGACATTAATCCTCATTTTGAGTAATGAATGAACATAAACAAACATCTGTTCAGAGCGCCGCCATTGGATTGCGTCGAACGCTCATCGAGTTCTGATTGGTCGAGAGGATAAATCGCGTTTAGGCTAAAAATAGACTCGGCGCTTATCGCGTTTTGGAAAAGAACGGCATCTTGTACCTACATTTTAACAAGGAAATGTAGTGATTTGGCATGAAACGTTCATGGAGCAGTGAATAGGTTCAGTACACAGCCAAATGACACGACAAACGCATTTTTTTTAAAAATGGCGTTTGTCGCGTTTTGGAAAAGAGCTCTTCAAATGAAAATAACACTGATACTGTAGGGATACGCTTGAAGACGAAGCACCCGACTGATTTCAGATAGACAGAAAATATTAATCCACACTAGTCCACAATCCACAGGGGAAAGAGTCTCTCACACTGCACCGCCGAAGAAGTCCAATAGTGACGAGGAGGTCCACCCACTTCCGATGACGTCACACATTAGGAAGCCGAAGACAGCTGGTATACGCTTGAAGACGAAGCAACCAACTGCGCGAAAACTCAGGAAACTAGACAGTAATCCACTGACAAAACACACAGGATCGAGAATCCTGGACAGAGACAAGAGTCCGGATGTCGGCGATTGAACCTGGGGCGAGAGCAGAGATGGTGAGATAAATAACAGCGGACGGCTCTACCTGGACAGGGAGCGAGACAGTAACCAACCGAGAACAATGAGCGCGTGACAAAGGACAAAACGCAAGACTATAAAAAGACCAAAAGGAATAGGACACGTCTGGGAAACAATCAGAGAAACGAATGGGAGGAGCGAGTGCACACGTGAGGAACCAACACCAAAGGTAAACAAACAGACACACATACACTGCCGATCACCCAGGTGCCATGACAGTACCCCCCCCCCCAGGGCCGGCACCGGACGGACCTGGAGGAGGCTCACCTCGTCGCCGACGGAAATCCTCGATCAGACCAGGATCCAGCACATCCCGAGCCGGAACCCAACACCTCTCCTCCGGACCGTAGCCCTCCCAGTCCACTAAATACTGAAAACCTCTGCCCCTGCGACGAACATCTAGTAATCTCCTAACCGTATAGGCAGGAGCACCATCCACTAGACGGGGGGCGGGAGGGTTGGGGGCAGAGACAGGGGAAAAATTACTGGCAAAAATCACAGGTTTAACCTTGGATACATGAAAAACAGGGTGAACCCGACCAAGAGTAAGTGGTAACTTGAGCTTCACTGCTACCGGACTAATGACCTTAACAATACTGTATGGCCCAATGAAACGCGGAGCCAGCTTTCGAGAAGGCTCACGGAGAGGCAAATCTTTGGTAGAAAGCCATACCTTTTGTCCACACACATAACGAGGTGGAGGTCGTCGGTGGCGGTCAGCCGCAACTTTGGTCCGTCTGGAGGATTGTAATAAAAGGTCTTTAGCTCTTTTCCACGTGCGTTTGCACCTGCGGACAAAAGCTAATGCAGACGGAACCGCTGCATCGGGTTCCTGTGATGGGAAAAGGGGAGGTTGATAACCGATAGATAGTTCAAACGGTGACATACTAGTAGAAGCGACAGGAAGAGAATTATGTGAGTACTCAACCCACGGGAGCTGTTGGCACCAAGAATTCGGATATTGTGACGACAGACAGCGAAGCGTTTGACCGAGATCCTGATTAGCCCGTTCACATTGCCCATTGGTCTGTGGATGATAACCAGAAGACAAGCTGGCAGTAGCGCCGATCTGTCTACAAAACTCCTGCCAAAACCGGGAAATAAACTGAGGACCCCTATCTGAAACCACATCAGTCGGAAGACCATGTAAACGAAAAACGTGGTTGATCAGAACCTGAGCCATCTCCTTGGCAGAAGGAAGTTTAGGTAAGGGAATAAAATGAACCGCTTTGGAGAAACGATCCACCACAGTCAAAACGACAGTGTTACCATCAGATGCCGGTAAGCCGGTGACAAAATCAAGGGCTATATGTGACCAGGGGCGGGAAGGGATGGGCAAAGAATTGAGCAGACCAGCGGGAGACTGATTAGATGCTTTGCTACGAGCACACGTAGAACAGGCTAATACAAACTGTCTGATGTCTGTAGCCATAGAAGGCCACCAAAAACGTTGGCGGACGGCAGCCAACGTTCTCCGAATACCTGGATGGCCGACAAATCTGGATTCATGGCCCCACCGGATGACATCGGAACGTAAATACTCAGGAACCCACAGACACCCCGCTGGACACCCATCCGGCCTTTCCTCCTCTCGTCCGGCCTCTCTCACCCGCTGCTCGATACCCCAAATGAGGGCACCGACCACCCTGCCCTTAGGAAGAATGGTTTCGGTCCGCTCAGACTCGGAATGGCCGAACAGACGGGAGAGAGCATCAGGTTTAGTATTCTTGGAGCCAGGCCGGTACGAGAGGGTGAAATTAAAACGGTCAAAGAAAAGTGCCCAACGAGCCTGCCTAGATGTTAACCTTCTGGCCGAACGGATATATTCTAAGTTCTTATGATCCGTCCAGACCAGAAAGGGCTCCGAGGTTCCCTCCAACCAGTGACGCCACTCACCCAGCGCGAGTCTAACCGCCAGCAGCTCCCTATTACCTATGTCATAATTTCGTTCCGCTGGGTTTAACCGGTGAGAGAAAAAAGCACACGGATGTACTTTCCCGTCAATGGACGACCGCTGTGATAAAACGGCACCTACCCCGACATCAGAAGCATCTACCTCCACTATAAATTGTTTTGCCGGGTCAGGAATAGAGAGGACCGGAGCAGAAATGAAACAGGACTTTAATTCATCAAAGGACTCCTGAGCCTCCTTATTTCAGCGGAAACACACTTTAGAGGAGGTGAGAGCAGTGAGAGGTTTAGCGATCTGACCAAAGTTTCTGATGAAACGCCGGTAAAAATTGGCGAACCCCAGAAAACGCTGAAGCTCTTTACGAGTGTCGGGCACTGGCCATTCGGTGACCGCTTTAACTTTAGCGGGATCGGGGCGAATCTCTCCCTCAGCAATAACGAAACCCAGAAACGAGACTGACACCCTGTGGAACTCGCACTTCTCCGCCTTAACAAAAAGTTGGTTCTCTAAAAGCCGTTGTAAAACCTGGCGAACATGCTGAGTGTGTATCTGCATGGAGGGAGAAAAGATGAGAATGTCATCAAGATACACAAAGACAAAATTATTAATCATGTCTCCCAGCACTTCATTTACCATAGTTTGGAAAACAGCCGGTGCGTTACAAAGACCAAATGGTAAAACGCAGTATTCCCAGTGTCCTGATGGTGTATTGAAAGCTGTCTTCCACTCATCGCCCTCCTTAATGCGTACCAAATGATAAGCATTACGCAAATCTAATTTGGTAAACACGCGTGCTCCCTGAAGTAATTCAAAAGCTGATGACATTAAAGGCAAGGGGTACTTGTTCTTAACAGTAATGTCATTAAGCCCTCTATAATCAATGCACGGGCGAAGAGAACCGTCTTTCTTTTTAACAAAGAAAAATCCAGCACCGGCTGGAGACGAGGAGCGGCGAATGAGACCGGCATTAAGCGCTTCATTAATGTACTTATCCATAGCCTCTCTTTCAGGTTTAGAAAGGGAAAAAACACGACCCTTAGGCGGAAAAGTACCTGGGAGGAGATCGATAGAACAATCGTACGACCGGTGAGGAGGTAAAGAGGTGGCCCGAGCCTTGCTGAACACCTGGTGCAGATCTGAATACTCCGCCGGGACCCCCGAGAGATCGGCAGCAGGAATCTGAAAAGTAGAACAAACAGAAGCAGAAGGAGCGGGACCAAGACACGAAACATGACACGAAGACTTCCAAGACAAGACAATATTGTTCTGCCAATCAACGTGAGGATTATGTTTAGTTAACCAGTCATGCCCCAAAATAATGGGAGAATTACATGACTGTAATAGATAGAATTCAATGTCCTCACGATGATTGCCAGAAACATACAGACCTACGGGGGGAGTGCGATGGGTGATTACTGCCATATGCTGACCCTTTAACGTCCAGGCAGAGAGAGAAGAGGTTAAAGGGATAGCAGGAATACCCCAAGATTCAGCCAACCTGGCATCCAAGAAACTTGCCTCCGCACCAGAATCCAGCAATGCCTGTGAATTAAAATCAGAGTGGTTATATTTCAAAATTACAGGCAATAAGGTGCGGTTTACGGGAGAATCAAAGGATGAAACGCCCACCGATACTCCCGGGTTTATCGGCGGGCACCCCCTTTTACTGGACACGCAGCGACTAAATGCCCCGCCTTACCGCAGTAGAGGCACAATCCATTATTCAAGCGACGTTGTCGTTCGCTGCCGGTAAGGCGGAGCCTACCCAATTGCATGGGTTCCTCAAGCTCAGACGGTGAAACAGGTGTAACAGGTGAAACCGAAGACTCAGATGCCACAGTAAAGCGACGAAATGACTGGCGAAGGTCTCGTTGACGCTGACGAGTCTCTATGCGTAATGCCATGTCAATCGCAGCCTCCAATGACGTAGGTGGGTCCCGTGCAGCGACTTCATCCTGGATGTGCGGGTTGAGACCCTCAAGGAACTGAGCTCGGAGAGCAGCATCATTCCATCCACAAGTGACAGCCAAGGTCTTAAAGGTGATAGCGTAGTCAGTGACGGAAGAATCTCGTTGTAATAATCGCACTAATTCAGCTGCTGCCATGTCACCTTGTAGAGATCGATCGAAAAGTCTCAGCATTTCGTCCTTGAGGGCCTCGAACGAAGCCGTGCACGGGGCCTGGACCTCCCAAACAGCCATTCCCCAGTCTCTCGCCCTCCCCGTGAGCAGCGTGAGAACAAACGCCACTCTGGAAACAGACGCTGCCAACCTCCGGGGCTGGAGAGCGAAGACCAGGGAGCACTGCTGAAGGAAGGCCCGGCAGGTGTTAGGGTCGCCGTCATACGTAGGCGGAGTGGCCGCGTGTGGCTCGCGATCTGTGCTGGATGGTGTAACAGCGGGAACGGGAAGATGAGATTCTCCGACCGGTGGGCTGATCTGATCTAAACGGTTGGTTAGCTCCGTGAGCCGATCGGAGAGAAGGCGGAAATCTCTGGAGGCTGCATTCAGGAGAGAGGAATGCCGATCGATGACTGCCCCCTGCTGGTTAAGTGCGGTCTGTACAGGGTCCAAAGCCTCCGCGCCCGCAGACTCCATATCTGACGCGCTCATTTGTCAGGAAATGTCAATAAAGTTCAGGAATCAGAGTCTCAAATGCGGGATCAAAAAGTTTATTAAATGAAAATAACACTGATACTGTAGGGATACGCTTGAAGACGAAGCACCCGACTGATTTCAGATAGACAGAAAATATAAATCCACACTAGTCCACAATCCACAGGGGAAAGAGTCTCTCACACTGCACCGCCGAAGAAGTCCAATAGTGACGAGGAGGTCCACCCACTTCCGATGACGTCACACATTAGGAAGCCGAAGACAGCTGGTATACGCTTGAAGACGAAGCAACCAACTGCGCGAAAACTCAGGAAACTAGACAGTAATCCACTGACAAAACACACAGGATCGAGAATCCTGGACAGAGACAAGAGTCCGGATGTCGGCGATTGAACCTGGGGCGAGAGCAGAGATGGTGAGATAAATAACAGCGGACGGCTCTACCTGGACAGGGAGCGAGACAGTAACCAACCGAGAACAATGAGCGCGTGACAAAGGACAAAACGCAAGACTATAAAAAGACCAAAAGGAATAGGACACGTCTGGGAAACAATCAGAGAAACGAATGGGAGGAGCGAGTGCACACGTGAGGAACCAACACCAAAGGTAAACAAACAGACACACATACACTGCCGATCACCCAGGTGCCATGACACATTGGCACATAAACTGCCGGGAAATGTGGGCTGTATATCTTGCGCTCGTCCGTTTCAGCAACGAGTTATGGGGCAAAGACGTATTAGTTCGCACAGACAACACTGCGACCGTGGCGTACATCAATCGTCAAGGCGGTTTACGCTCACGTCACCTGTCGCATCTCGCCCGTCACCTCCTCACTTGGAGTCAGAAGGATTTGAGGTCTCTTCGTGCCATTTACATCCCGGGCACGCTCAATGTAGAGACGGATGCGCTCTCTCGGGCTGCGCGTCCCGGCGAATGGCGGCTCCACCCCATTGCGGTTCAGCAGATTTGGAGACGTTTCGGCAAAGCGCAGATAGATCTGTTTGCTTCCCCAGAGACGACCCATTGTCGCCTGTTCTATTCACTACGACGACTCGCTCGGCGTGAATGCATTGGCACACAGCTGGCCGCGAAACATGCGCAAATACGCGTTCCCTCCGGTGAGCCTCATTGCGCAAACCCTATGCAAAATCCGGGAGGACGAGGAGAGCGTGCTGTTGGTGGCACCGTATTGGACAACCAGGAGTTGGTTTCCAGAACTCTCTCTCCTCGCGACAGCCCCTCCCTGGAAGATTCCCCTGAGGAAGGACCTTCTTTCTCAACAAGAGGGCACATTATGGAACCCGCGCCCCAACCTGTGGAACCTCCATGTGTGGTCTCTGGACGGGGCACGGAGGATGTGAGTGATTTACCGCAAGAGGTATCTAACACTATTGCTGCTGCGCGAGCGCCGTCTACGAGACAGGCTTACGCGCTTAAATGGAACCTGTTTGTCGACTGGTGTTCTTCCCAAAGTGAAAACCCCCGAGAATGCCCGATTAGTGTTGTGCTTTTGTATCTCCAGCGTCGTTTGGAGAATAGGCTGTCACCATCCACTATTAAAGTCGATATCGCTGCGATATCAGCTCACCATTCACCCGTAAACGGAAGGACAGTGGGTCAGCACGACCTGGTCATTAGATTTCTCAGAGGCCCTCGAAGACTGAATCCTTCGCGTCCTCCCTCTATTCCTCCTTGGGACCTGTCCTTGGTGCTGAAATCACTCCAGGAAGCCCCATTCGAGCCTCTGCATAGTGTGAGTGTTAAATTTCTTACTATGAAAACATTAACTCTCCTTGCTTTGGCTTCTGTTAAGAGGATAGGGGATATTCATGCATTTTCGGTCGATGATTCGTGCCTTCAGTTCGGGCCGGCTGCATCCAGCATAACACTGAGACCCCAGCCCGGCTTTGTACCCAAAGTTCCCACCACTCCCTTCAGAGATCAAGTGGTAAACCTGCAAGCGCTACCTTTGGAGGAGGCAGACCCAGCCATGGCTTTGTTATGCCCTGTTCGTGCACTACGTGTGTATATAGACAGGACGCAAAGTTTTAGGACCTCAGATCAGCTCTTTGTTTGTTACGGTGGTCAGCAGAAAGGAAAAGCTGTCACCAAGCAGAGGATGTCCCATTGGATTGTGGATACTATAGCCCTTGCATATCAAAAGCAGAATGTGCCTTGTCCATTTAATTTACGTGCTCACTCTACACGCAGTGTGGCATCATCTTGGGCACTGGCTCGCGGTTCCTCGCTAACAGATATTTGTAGAGCTGCAGGCTGGGCGACACCTAATACGTTCACAAGATTCTATAGTGTTCGTGTCGAACCGGTTTCCACTCGGGTTCTTTCTACTAACTAGTTAAGAATGCCGAGGGTCGGCTCGTGTGTCGGCTTGGAGCCTCTATTTTGGTGCTGTACAGTTGCACCAATATGGAAGGCAATCGGGGCAAAAACGTCACAAAACTGTTTTTGCCTCTCCTCCACCGCCCTGATAGCTGGTGTTGCGGAGCATCCGCTTTCAACCTATCACTGATGTATTCTCTGTAAACCTGTGTAGGCTAGGCGTCCACATTTGTCCCCTACGTGGGGTTCATTTGTGTGTATAGTCCGTGGGGTTCCAATCCTCCACGTTGTTTCATATATTTTTGTCATCCATTAACCTTCTTAGGGGATGGCTTCCGCAGTGTTCTAGCACCGCTCAGTTTAGACGCTTCCCCAGTTCGCTGCTTCACTGTCGTGGGTTAAGGAACAGGTAGTGACCGGCCTTCTGCATTTCGCCTTAGGTTCCGCCCCTTTATGTGGAGGGCGGAGGGCTTTTGCAGGCACTGGAAGGGTTCAGCTGCAGTGGCGTTTTGGTAGGGATTCCCAATTCGTCGGTCACAACGTGACGTCGTATTGACCGACTGAAATGGAACGTCTCGGTTACGTATGTAACCCTCGTTCCCTGAAGGAAGGGAACGGAGACGTCACGTCCCGTCGCCACAGTTTGCTGTTCCATTGCTGTTTTCAGGCCGGGCACTGTTGCTCGGCTTCTCAGCAATAATATAGCTGATTTGGTATTATGCACCTGCGCCTTATATACGCACCTGGCGGGGCGGCGCTGGCATTTTGCAAATACCTGCATGCCAAGTTCATTGGCGTTTCTGATAGTTCTCGAAGTAGATAGGTCACCCGCGAAGCGGTTCCAAATTCGTCGGTCACGACGTGACGTCTCCGTTCCCTTCCTTCAGGGAACGAGGGTTACATACGTAACGAGACGTTTTCCTTGGAACTCTGTGTTCTTTTGCCGCCATGCATAACGCCCCCTGTTATGACCGAATAACTCAATCTTTGTTTCATCAGTCCACAGCACTTTATTTCAAAATGAAGCTGGCTTGTATAAATGGGCATTTGCATACCTCAAGATACTCAGTTTGTGGCGTGTGTGCAGAAAAGGCTTCTTTCGCATCACTCTCCTGTACAGCTACTTCTTGTGCGAAGTACGCTGAATTGTTGCACGATGCACAGTGACCCCATCTACAGCAAGTTGATGTTGTAGGTCTTTGGAGGTGATCTTTTTGATCATTCTCACCATCCTTTGCCTCTCCAATATTTTATGTGGTCTGTCACTTCTCTCTTAACAAGAACTGTGCCTGTGGTCTTAAATTTCCTCACTATGTTCTTCAGAGTGGACACTGACAGCTTATATCTTTTTGTAGCCTTCCCCTAAACCATAATATTTAACAATCTTTGTTTTCAGGTCATTTGAGAGTTGGTTTGAGGCCTCCATGTTGCTACTCTTCAGAGGAGAGTCAAAGAGAACAAAAACTTGCAATTGGCCACCTTAAAGGGAAACTTCACCCATTTGCATTAAGCTTTGTATCATTAGAACCCCAGTCATGTTTTTAAATGGTCGTGCATTATTCACTCATTTCAGTGAGGCACTTCCTTCTTTCAATGATGTAAAAATCGTCATTTTGCGTCATTGAAAGAAGGAAATCCTGTATCTCTGTTGAGTGTGAAAGACTACAGACACTCATTCCTCATTTTTCCAAGGTGGGGGCTATGGGTGGGACCCACTCACGCTAAAGACCTATTACAGATCAGTGGGTGGGACTTACGAAAATATACGAACACAGACGAAAAAAGCGATCAGCCGCCATCTTTATGCTAAGCCAGGGCTAGTCAACTGGCGGCCCCTCGCCCAAGTGCGGCCCGCCAATCATCTTTATCCGGCCCGCCGGTCACCTTTGGCCGTTTTTCAATCGGAAGGCTGCAGCCTCCGGAGGTCGCATATGCAGACTTCATTCGTCATCAAGTTTAAGTTAACTGAGCATTACATTCACAAATCATAAGCATATTACAACAATTTACGATTAACTAAGAATAAAAGTCAACTTTATAATTGTTAAATTCTGAAATTAGACTTAATGACGTATGCAAAATGCGACCTCCGGAGGCTGCAGCCTTATTGAGAAATGACCATAGTCTGATTTAAATTCAGCGTGGTTACTTTTACCTTTACACTGTACAAGACAACACAGAAAGGGTCTGTGTGGGGTGCCAACCATCTGCGGGTGCGTAATTATCTGATCCAATACGAGCTTTGGATGCATTCAAGAAAATTACATTATGCGACTACACGCATGTGACGCAGCGAACGGAAGTGATGTATTTCAGTGTGTTCCATAAAAATTGTGTGCAAAGTTAAAATTATTCATTATTGTTTGTTTTACTTTATCAGTAACACTTGAATACTTTAATTACTAGTAAGTAAATTATTAACTATACATATATTCGTAGATTAAAGGTTCTCTCTCATGACAGATTTACGATTAAACTACATTTTCTTTACGACTGCCACTAGGAGGCGAACTTCCGACATTTATATCTGTATGTAATGTACAATGGAAAGGCTGTTTAGCCTATGTATCTATAAAATATTAAAAAAGAAAACATGTAGTGCAATTTTAGTCATTAGGAGAAGACTGGCTATACGTGTGAATACTTGACATGTAACAATTATTGAAAGTAAACAGTTATAAACAAAATATGTTTAGGAGTGTTGATCTTTTACACTCTTACATCTTAAACTGCAATTGTTTTTAAATATTAATAAAGAAAATATGAGTTTTCAGTAATTAAAAGGCTTTTAATTTCAATTTTTTTTTGAAAATGCATGTTTTTAATATGTTTTTTTTTCAAATATACTACAACAAAAGTAACAAAAATGACAACAACACACACACATATATGGTAAAAGTAAAAAATATATCAAAAGTAAAAATAGTGGTAAAAGTTTGGCCTGCGTCATATTTACAATTTTAAAATTTGGCCCCCGAAGAAAAGTAGTTGAAGACCCCTGTGCTAAGCTAAGCTAAACAGACATTGTGGAGCGAGCCAGACTTCATGTTACAATAACAGTGGAAGTTAATTAATATGATATAGAAGAGGGTGATTTCGCAAGCGTGTTGTTCTAATCCGCTGTTCATTGCACCTTTATGAGCCACAATACAGCAAAGAGCTGAGGCAGATGGAGGAACAGAAGCCCGAGGAGTAGGCCGGAGCCTGGGCTTCGGCTGAGGAGAGGAGCCCGGGAAAGACGTCGCAACCATCGGCCTCTGCTGCGTAGAGAAGCCCGGACTGATAGTGCCTCTACACTCGCTGTGTGCTTTCTTTATAACATTTCTGCATCAGATAAGGATATGGACGTTTGTTTGGTGAATGTTTCTAGGCAAGAGAGCAACTTTGCGTGTTTGGACATGTTTATTTCAAAGACGTGTTTCGGCTTACGAGCACAAGCTCCAAGTTTTTCATACAAATGTGCTCTAAAGTCACATTCTGTCTTTTCTCGGTCAAATAGGCACAAAATTCTACATTTATGTTACATTTCGACTACAAATATGACCCACTTTCAACAAAGATTAATGTTCCTATCGATGAAATGGCCCCTTAAATACCTTTTCTTATGATTGGATGCACATGTCTATGAAGTTTAAGACTTAATGAGCTCACCAAACCAATTGTGTGTTCCAATTAATCAGTGCTTAGTAGTTACAGGTATTCAAATCAACAAAATGACCAGGGTGCCCAAACTTATGCACCTGTCATATGAGTCTTGTGAATCTACAAATCTAAGTATATCCATTACAAATGACAACAAAGCAGTTTCTTCTTTGTGTGAACTGCTGTACATGACTTATCAAGATATTACAAACTGTTTTAATTATGTATTTGTGTAATGTCATCTCATTTAACCTGTTGGGAACAAGAAGGACTGTCAATCATGGTGACAATTAAATGAAAAACTTCATGCTGCAGTGCATGCTGGGTATTAACAAATTACAAATCTCATTCGGGACTCCCAGCATGCACTGCAGCATGGATAAATAAGGATTTTTTAAACAATTTTGTTTGTCGCCATGGTTGAGATTCGTGGTCTGGTTCTTGATGTTTGTGCATCCCAATTATACAGCGGGTTTTTTTTGTCCAAAGTTTCTAAAACTGCTTAATGACAAACTGCTGTAAAAGAGCTGGATCTAATATACATTATTGACAGAAAATAAACTTTTGATTATTAAATGAATTAGGTGATGATCTTTACAATTATAGCAACTACCACAGAATTACACTATTAACTTTACATGTTCATAACAAATGTGGTCCATTAACACAAAGTTAACATAACCAGAGAATAAATTGGCAAGCAAAAAGTCAAGTGTCAAGAGTCCAACTAAAGCAAACACTAATCACAATAATGGTGACTTAAAATGAAACAAACATCAACATCTAAACCTAATAAGTGAATTGAGTTTTCTACAGCAATATATTTACTGAACATTCAGAAATAATGTTTTATAAAATAATAAAATGCAATCTTTCTCTATCATTTAGCTACATAACAATTAAACAAGTCAATATAATAAACAGCTGTTGTTTTAAACATTGTGTGAACATTAAAACATGACATTGTCATAACGTTTAAAATGGTAAAATGTAACATTACTCTAACGTTCAGACAACAGAAACGTTCTTAGAACTTAAAAAAAACTGGACACTTTTAACGTTGGCAGAATGTTTTTGGGAACATTCGGGAACTTTCAGGGAACGTTCTTAAAACTGTTTATTTCTAGCTGGGTAACCAGCTAAAAGTGGTCTGATTTCCTTCACAAACTTGGATTAAGATTGCCTGAAGGGTTGAATTGAGATATATTGTGAAACGTTTTTGTTTTTTTGTTGGTTTTTAAACATTAACTGGGCGGCTTTGTGTGACTGTGGGTAAAGCAACATTTTACACTTGTGACCTTGTGTACCAAAGGTTAGCACAGTGCCGCTAACCCAAAATTATAATCCTAAATATTTATAGTGTAAAACAATGCAGTGTTGTTAGTTTCTTGACTGAATATTTATCAACTCAGAGTCATTTGTCTGTTGAATGGATTCTGACCTGAGACTGATTCATGTTAAACATTCACTGATTTGAAAAATTCCCAGCTTTTGACTTTAGATATAATGCATGTATATTCTAAGAGACAATGTAGGATGTTCATAACATTAAAAAAATACTTTATTATGAGAATATGAGTTTGTGATTATAATGAAAAAGACATTTGACAGAAATAAAGCAAATTATTCTTCTGTGTTTCTCTTCTGTTTCTTTATATGTGCAGCTTGTACAGAGAAAATTGAGAGAGTCTCAGTGAATGAATGTGATTCTCACACACTGAAGACTGAAGTTACTGACATACAGAGAGTTGAGAAGATAGAGTGGAGATTTAGAGATGAAGAAAGTCTCATAGCTGAAATCAATCCTGCAAACAATATCTTCAGTACATATGATGGTAATAAAAGTCGATTCAGAGGTAAACTGAAGCTGAATCATCAGACTGGAGATCTCAACATCAGTGACATCAGATGGGAACACAATGGAGTTTATAACCTGAAGATCATCAGAAATGGAAAAACATCATACAAGAGATTCAATGTGATTCTCCAAGGTGAGAAACTGAAATGTTTCAGTATAATAATGATTTTATTATCATCTGTACTCTGTTGACAGTATATTGTAGATGTAAGAGTGATTTATGATTATTAACTTACAGTGGAGATTTTTACACTGTGTTTAAATCTGACTTATCTTCTGTTTAAACCTGATTTTAAATGCAAACCAACTTTTTACACACAAACACATCTGTACATCATTTCAGATATTTGATTAGTTTTTTAATAACATTGATTTGATCATACATGACAACTTCATCACTGATATCTTATATTTAAACAATTAAACTGGCTAAATATTATAGTGAATTACTACCATCAATACAACTGATATTTTATTAACTGTTTAAACCTGCAGATAAAGCAACTTTTATCATTCAAATTTAAAACAGTTTGAACAAAAATGTGAACTTCGTTCATCCTTCATTTCAGATATTTGGTCGGTTCTATAATTGACAACTACAGTGCTGATATCTTATATTAAAGAGTTAATACACTGACTGAATATTATAGTGAATTACTATCAATATTGAAGAACTGATATTTAATTAAAGTAATTTTACCCATTAGATGAATTCTCATTGTTAGAAGATTCATAAAATTCCTAGATGTAATAGTTGTGTTTATATTTATATACTGATAGAGAATCTGAAAGATTGAGTTAATAAACAGAAATTCATTTATGAGAATATGAGTTGATGTTTATAATCAGTAAATAAAACACTTAATAGATGAAAATCACCTGAATTGATTTCATTTCTGTTTCTGTCTGCTGCTGTTACAGGTAAAACACGGCCATTGCGAGTGTATGAGGGAGAATCTGTTGATCTGAAGACACAAGTTACTGACATAAAGAAAGATGATCTGATTGAATGGAGATTTGGAGAAACTCTTATAGCTCAAATCAATCCTCCCAACAATATCTTCAGTACATATGATGGTGAGGATAATATATTCAGAGATAAACTGAATCTGAATCGTCAGACTGGAGATCTCAACATCAAAAACATCAGTGGTGAACACAATGGAGTTTATAACCTGAAGATCATCAGAAATGGAAAAACATCATACAGGAGATTCATTGTGTTTGTCAGATGTGAGTAACTGAAATCTTTCAGTGTAATAATGATTAACATCTGTACTCCAGTCACAGTATCAAAGTCTATGAGTTCAGTATGATATTACTTCACACTTTTATTTTAAATCAGATAAACTGCAGATTATTTAATGTGGGGTTTTTTGGTACATTTAATTTCAGCTTGTATGTTATTGGCTATATGACTAAGATAATGTTTGACCTCTTTACCCTTTTTTGTTGTTGTAATTCAGTTATTATACTTTTCACTTCTAAATGACATAACAACCTTGAGTTTGTAATACATCATTAAACCATTTACTACTTGATCCAGTACTGCTGCTCCCTATACGCAGTACACAGTTGCGTAGGGCACCAACTCCTTTGGGGGTACCATCTTGGTTGCTCAGAAAATGAGAGAGAGTGATTAGAAGGCATGCAGAGCAGTCTGCAGTTTCAAAGTGCTTAAAGGATAGAAAAGACTTTACTTTAGTCAGTGCTCTTAATTGTTAAAAACTTGATTTAACAGTTTACTTGCTTATCAAATTTAAGTGAAAATAAATACATATGATTAGCTTTGTCACATTAGATTAAGCTGAAGTCCCAATCTTATGAAATGCGAATAAATAGCACGCAGTGTGAAAAGTTGTGCAGTTTTTAAACATTGGGTTTATTATAATTGCATATTTTTATAATTGTACAGTGGGTATAGAAAAGAATCACCCCCCTTTGGAATGGTCACATTTTGTTGCTTTGCAGCCTGAATTGAAGACAGACACGGTTTTTGTTTCATTCAGCTGTATTTACTCAGTGTAACTTATATCATCCAGGTGAGAGATTTAGCTCCGACATGTCAGAAAAAAATTATAAAAAAACATAATCACTGAGTTGGAAAAAGAATCACCCCCTTGTTTCAGTATTTTGTTGAGCCACCTTTTGCTTTAATTACAGCCTTTAGTCTGTTGGGATATGTCTATACTAACTTTGCACATCTAGACGTTGCAATATTTGACCACTCTTCTTTGCAGAACCGCTCCAATTCAGTTAAATTTTATGGTGACCGTTTGTGGACTGCTGTCTTCAAGTCATTCCGCAAATTTGGGGTTTAAGTCTGGGCTCTGACTAGGCCATGCAAGGACATTCACCTTTTTGTCCTTCAACCACTGTGTGGTCAGTTTTGCTGTGTGCTTTGGGTCATTGTCATGTTGGAAGGTAAATCTTCTTCCCATTGACAACTTTCTGGCAGAGAGCAGCAGATTTTCCTCAAGAATTTGACGGTATTTTGCCCCATCCATTTTTCCTTCTATCCTGACAAGTTCTCCAGTCCCTGCTGCAGAGAAACAACCCCATAACATGATATTACCACCTCCATGCTTTACTGTAGGGATGGTGTTATTCGGATGGTGAGCTGTATTGGATTTTCGCCAGACATATCATTTGGCTTTGAAGCCAAATAATTCAATTTTAGTCTCATCTGACCATAACACATTTTTCCATGTGGCCTTAGAATCTTCAAGGTGCGTTTTGGCAAAAGTCGTGACTGCATGTGGCCTTTCTTGAGGAGTGGCTTTTTTCTTGCAACCCTCCCATACAAGCCACATTGTTGTCACATGCACACAATGAACAGTCTTTGTCATGAATTCCTGCAACTGCTTCAGAGTTGCTGTAGGCCTCTTGGTAGCCTCTCTGACCAGTTTCATCCTGGCTCTTTCATCCAGTTTGGAGCGACGTCCACTCCTGACGCAGGGAGGGTCTGTGTTGTACCAAATACCTTCCACTTCTTAATAATAGACTTCTCTGTGCTTCTAGGCACTGATAAAGCCTTTGAGATGTTTTTGTATCCATCTCCTGACTTGTGCCTCTCCACAACTTTATCCCAGAGATCTTTTGACAATGCCTTGCCACCCATAGTTGATTGTTTTCTTCAGTTGCACTACCAAGGACTGAAATGCTTCAGGAAAAGCTTGTTTCATGCTGAGCTAATAAAAATGACGACAGCTGATCACAGTTGAAAGTCAATCAGCTTTGTGTGCTATTGAGAAGGTGATTAACTATACCTGGTTGGGTTTACAAGTCATTTTTAGGAGGTGGGTGATCCTTTTTCCAATTCAGTGATTCTGTTTTTTATTTTGTATTTTTTTCCTGACAGGTCGGTGTTGTGTCTTTCACTTGGATGTTATAAGTTGTAAATACAGCTGAATAAAACAAAAATCGCTTTTGTCTGTCTTCAGTTCGGGCTGCAAAGCAACAAAATGTGAGTATTTTAAAGGGGGGTGATTCTTTTCTATACCCACTGTAGTTTGTGTTGCTGTCAAAATACAATTATAAATAATTGATAATAATAGCATTTTTATAAAGTTATATTCTCACAGTATAGTTGTGTGTGATTTTGTTGTTGTTTTTTCAACTAACTAGCAGTGGCCCTGACTTGATCATATCAGTGCTATTATTACAGGAGATTCTTATCATAGAAATCTTTTGATTGAACAAATATTATAGCATTATAATCCAACTAAATAAAACAACAATGATTGACTGAGATCATCCTTCATTTAAAGCAACACCAAAGAGTTTTTTTTACCTTAAAATAATGTTTCCAAAAAAGTTTCAGTGGTTCATCCACACAAAACAGGGTGAATGGCACTTTCACATTCGCTTTGCAGCCCTCTATCGGCCAAAACCGCACTAAAGAAGTTTCCAACCGTCGGGTAGCGGTCCTGTAGTTCGAGTGAAAACTACAAAAACTTGCTTTACGGCAGACCTACAATCCAATCAGAACCAGCTATGCTGCAGTATTTACGACAGTGGTAATGAACAATTACGCTTCTAACCTGTAGGGGGAGCAAAGAGCCAGAGTTCTTTAGTGTTGCTTTAAAGATGTTTATCACTGCTGCTTCCTCTCCAAACAACTTTTGATTTGATATCTCATCTCTGTTTCTTACAGCTTCCAGCAGAGAAGATCTAGTGAGGAAGAGAGGAGATCCAGTGGAGAAGAGAGGAGGAGATTCAGTGAAGATAGAGATGCAGCCGTTGTTACCTGATTGATCTTTGTTTAAACATAAATTATATCTGTTATTAGATACAGTCATTTTGCACTACATGTAATATTTGTTGTTTCACACAACTAGAACAGTGTTAAAATAAACGCCTAAATATCTCATGTATATCTAACATATGTACAACACCATTATTTCATGACACAAACTTTTAAAGTTTATCTTTGTTGATATTAGTTGTCATCAAAAGTCTCTGTCCCTGTGTCCTAGTATGCATACTTTACTCATGCACAGTATGCAAAACAATGAGTGGTTTAAATGAGTAAATGTGAATCTGCAGATGAAACAGTGTGTTATTGTTACCGTGCTGATCTGACGATCTTAACTACTAGTTAGTGTTTAACCAGTGGTCAGGGTTCTTTCCCATAATGCCACAGGGGCAGAGAAGGCATCAGATTCATGAAGTAAAACAAACATAAATACTTGTGAACTGAAATCATTTTACTGTTTTGTAGTTGTGTTGTGTTCCTGTAGTTTAATTGATAGTGTGTGACTAGCATCAACTGTAGGTTTAACTTCTCTCTTATTGGTTTATTAGTAAATATTAACAGATATAGCTGTGCATAAATGATTTTATGTTCAAATGTTACATGTAACAAAAACATTATTCCTGTGGTTAAATTGCTCAGATAAACATATTGTTTACATATTATTATGGCATGTATTGATACTAAACACTTTTTGAGAAGTAAATGGTAAACATAGTCAGTAAAGTACACAGACTGAGCTCATGTGTCTCAGTCTAAAGAGTGAAAGTGTTTATGTTGAAGAATCTAGAAATCAGACTTTAATGATTCAGTGTTACATTGACTGTTTTTCAGTTATATTATTTGAGCTTTTTTACAGCTTTGCCAAATGTTTATATTCTAAATTCTGTACCGTGTTTTATTAATATGTAACCACGATTGCTATAGTACATAACTACTACTAACATTTTGTTATTATATATTAATATTGTTTGTGTCATATAGAGACTTTGTCTCAGACCGTGAGACATATTTAATGTGATCTGAATGTAGACTGAATATGTTTTCATGTTGATAGATGAAAATCTGTACACTACATTACACAATCTTTTGTGTTTTTTTATTAATGTGAAACTGCATGATGCATCGATTAAAGCACTTAATTCAAAGCTTGCACTAAACCCCCAAAAATGTTGAAGTCCTACACTTTAATCTCTTTTAGTTTGTTCTTCTCTAAACATTATGTTTACTGTAACAGCTTTTATATGATACATCACTCATGATATAATCCTCTTTTTCTTTTTTTAAATAAAAGCATCTGATAAAAGTCACAGTGCCCTTTTTATTTATGTGAGACATTTAATATAAATATTGTCACTCTTAGTGATTTAACACTAACAAGATTTGTCTGTGTGATTACAGTATGTAATTATATAGTTTTACAATCTGAATGTACATAAAATTAAGTAACTCTATTTGAAAATTAATTTATTTGATAATATCTTATTATGCACCAGTATTGTGTTTGTCTTTGTAAATAATTTAACAAAATAATTAATAAAACATAAAGGACGTGATATGAATATGTGTAGAGTTTTTACAACAAAAATAATATTTCTTTATAAACTATTGCAGGGTCACAACAAGAACAAAGTCATTATGCAGTATTTTTGTACAAATAAATTGAAAAAATTAAAATGAAAATGAATTGGTTTTGGACACAAGATGGCGCAAAAGTCAAAGTGAATTTACTGATTACATTACAACATCAATTAAGTATATTTTTGAATATATTCAAAAGGACATATTTCTATCCCATAATGTCTTAGGGGCAGAAGCCATAAGATTTTTAAAGTAAAACACATCAAATACTTTTGTAGTGCTGTTGTATAGGGGTGTGGAGCAGGACTCTATGTCAAGGTCATGGGTTTGAATCTCACAAAACAGAATAAAAAACTGTAGGATGAAATTATTTGCCAAATTAATAAATCTGTGTGCTATACTAACAATGTTCTTCATGGTGAAATAGGATACTTGTATATAGGAACAGGAATATATTTTGTGCAGTGATTTTAATACCTATATCGCTGATCCAGATAAATGTATTTATGATTATTATAATTAAGATAATATTTAATTAATTAATTAATTAAAGGATGTAACAAAGCAACATGTCCTCCTGAATGATCTTTATTTCAATAAATTATGAAATTAGATGAGAAGTTTAGTCTGAATTATTTAACTTATTTACTATTAGTAAATAATAACTTTCTTCGTTTGCTCTTCTGTTAACATTTATTTATTCTGCATAGTTTTCTGCTGTTCTTGTAGTGGTGAATATCTGCTGTGGACACAAGATAGCGCTCTACCACTGATATATGTAGGCCATGCTTGTGTACGTAAACATTACACGTCTCTTTAAACTCTGTTTTAACGTTTTAAAACGCGCTCATGTGTTAATATGTTGTGGATGTAGTTCAATTTGAGAAACTTATCAATATCAAATGTGTTTAACAAGCAGACGCGTCTCCGCGAATTATGAACCTACAGGTGCGTGCGGGTTCTGGCTAGATGAGATACAGCTACGGCCTAAATCTCGCGAGATTTTGCGTTCAAGGTTAGCTATGGGGGTAGAATAAAAAAAAACATAGCGGTTCGGGCTAAATGAAATACATCTGCGGCCGTATTCCTGCGAAGTGGTAGGTTTGGAGTTAGGGTTAGGATAAAAAGAGCGCTCTTCCGGCGAGATTTTGGCCGTAGCTGTATCCCTACGAGCCACAACCGCGAAATCATGCGCATGCGCTGCTCGCCCCCCTTAGTCAGCGCAACATCCTATTCCTGCAGCATGGCTTCATTAGTCGAGGAAAGTACTGAGGTAAAACCGAGGAAAACAAACGAGTATCTGTTGAAATTAAAGTAAACTTGAGTCAATAGTCAGACGAAGTTACGGTTCAGCTTAAAGAAACAAAGTAAGACATTAATCATAAAAAGAGCTGCTATGAGACTGACTGTAACGTATACATTTAACAAGAAATCAACAAACATATTTATTTTGTCAGATATGTTGAATTAAAAACATAAACCCGCTACGTTTTAAAGTTTTATTGCTTCAGAAAGATTGATTTGTTCATCAGTAGTTGATGTTATTGATCAAAGTTGTAATAAAAGTTTAATCTTCCTCAGGTGAAGCTTTCAGAGATCAGATATCTTCACCAGTCTTCGTCAGTTTTTGTCTGTAGTCGCCATCAGTATAAAGGTAAGAGGGGTTTTTCTTTGGTCACTTTAGGTATCACCTTTGACCTTTTCCCAAGTATCATCAGTTTAACCCTTTAACACGAACGAACAAATACGAGTTACACTGTGATGTTTACAATATAATTTAAAGAGGGCCAGTCCATAAACATTAAAATATATTTCAGTAGTAACTCTACTCGAGGTAAATATGTGTAATATTTTATATTTTAATATTATTTAAAAATATTTGTTTTTTAATATTTACTAGAGATGTATAATTTTATAATATTTTAAGTATTTCTATATAATATAAGTGATATATAAACTTAAAAAATATTGACCAAAGTCAACTTTGATCATTAAGAGGTGAATTCCTGTAGTGTACACTAGATGACTCTCTAGTCAACACTATAGATTGAATATTGAGGGTTCATCTTAACAGCAGGGCTTTCATGTTTTGAAGACAGGCAAGCATGACATCTCCAACTCCCCACCCAAACACAACAATGGGGGTGTTGTTTTATGGGGCTTTCCTTCTATTGGCGAATGAGAGGGTGCTTGGTTGCCTTTTACCTGACATCTTTGAAAAACAGATGCAATGTTTAATGCATCCATGGCCATGATATAAAATATGACATGATTTTAAAAGTGACCTATAACATTGACGATTCAATACACTTTTATGTATTTAGTGCTTATAAAACTATTAAGCCTATTTGGAGAGAGAGAGATGTTTAAAGGGATGTTCACCCATGGAAACATTAAAATTTGGTGCCTATTTGCCCGAGAAAAGACAGAAAGTGACTTTAGGGCACATTTGTATGGAAGACAACAACTCCCACAATGCAAAGCTCTGTAAGCCACTCCCACTAATCCAGAAAATAGAAACACATACTTTATGGTCAGATGTCCGTTTGTCCCTGCAGGCTTTCCAGTTGATCTTTGGTATTCTGAAATATGTATCCAGAACGCCGCTTCCCATATGTGGTGCAAAGCTTGGGTGGTTCATCATCATCTGATGTAAAAATTTCATCCAGAAGAAACTGGCACCTTTGAAATTCTCTGCAGCAGACGGACTCCATACAAAGCTTAATGCAAATGGGGGAAGTGTCCCTTTGATGTGACAAAATATCAGTCATCGTGTGATAACGAAAATATAGGCCTAGCCTACTTGTTCTGGGATCTCATTTATAAAGTGTGTGTACGCACAAAATGGGTCTGAAAACTTGCGTATGTCTGTTCCCACGCAATGGTTGTGATCTATAAAAAAAAAACTTGACGGGAGAATGGGCTTGCAGGGTGGGATTTGAGGATGATTGATCTACGCACACTTGCAGGTGATCTGGGATCATGGCATTGTTTTATAAGTCTTAATATTTTTTGGTGTATGCCATTTTTGGCTTTTATGCGTACGTAGATTTTTAGTAAGGATCCTACGCACAGTTTTATAAATGAGACCCCTGTGCATGTCTGGGATTACTGATTCTGATTATCTGGGAAACATTCTCTAACAGCAGTCAAGTTGCCATTGTTTGTGTCAAAGATGTTGTAAATTTGTTGTAACATTAAAACTGGAGATCATGACTTACTGTGTGCTCAAAGTAATGCTCGGAGCTCCAGTGGTTTTCTTTTGTGGGTGAAAGAGGATGATGGTGAACAATTTCAAGATATGCTTTTTTCATTGGTTGTTGCATTAAAGCCGGAGTCCACGATGTTTGAAAGCCAATGTTGATATTTGAAATCACCCAAACAAACACACCCCTACCCCAATAGAATCTTTTTCTTTTTTTTTGATTGGCAGATAAGTGGCCGGCTCGACTAGAACTCCAGGGGAGACGGGCTTGAATTCTGCCCGGTACATTTTGGGCACTGCAGCATATTAAATAAATGATGAATAGTTTTTCTGCATGAGAAATACAATGTGTGGCGGGAATGCGTGACAAAAGACCGAAGTGAGTGACTTGAGAGCCCTGTAACAGCATGCAATATCTTGTTTTCTGTATGGTCAGGTGTTATTTACATCTCGACACAACATGATACTTTGCTCAAAGTATCACCTGTCTCTACACATGAACTCGAGCATTGAGAACATTGTTTGTGTCCACAGAGTTTCCTAAAAAGAAGGTTTTGAACAACTGACTTTGTCTGTTTTGGTGTCTGCTCGCCGCCATCTTGCCAGTCAAGATGTATCGATTTTTGAATGCGACGTAAGGAGGGAGGAGCGTAAAGATGGATAGCTCCAAAGCATAGTTCCATATAAATGCACAGATAATTAGTTGTTTTGTCGCAAGTGAAAAACAATAAGATTCATTAATTTGCATACGGAGATCGATTCTTTATGTCTGGCAAAGATGACGAGCGGACACCAAAACAAGCAGTTGTTCCAAACCTTTCTTTTTAGTAAACTCTGTGTACACAAACAATGTTCTCAATGCTTGCGTTCATGTGTAGAGATCCAGGTGATACTTTGAGCAAAGTTTCATGTGGTGTCGTACCTTCTTACTGTTGTAAAAATAGTGGTAGTTCGGTAGCAGCGTCCAGCGGCTGGAAGAGCGCATCAGGGATCGAGTAGGGATCACATTCTAATGATGATATGTTTTAAAAGTAGCGTTTCTTTTCATGAAAGTTGAGGTGCGAAATGTTGTCTTTCGTAGCCATTTCTGTATCCATACGAATCATAGACAGTAAAAGATAAGAAATACGTAAATCGTAGCAAGCTAGCTAATGCTTGTCAGTAGCCTACTGATACTTGGTAGGTACTCAAAATGACGGCAGTATGCTGGAAAAAGACTGGATGACGTAAAAGGTCACATGACTGATATTCATGAATATGCTTGCATATACACCGATCAGCCATAACATTATGACCACCTGCCTAATATTTTGTAGGTCCCTCTTTTGCCACCCAAACAGCCCTGACCCATCGAGGCATGGACTCCACTAGACCTTTCTATCATAATCAGCATTCACTTTTCTGCAATGTCAGCTACAGTACCTCATCTTTTGGATCGGACCACACAGGCCAGCCTTCACTCCACATGTGCATCAATGAGCCTTGGCCACACATGACCCTGTCGCCGGTTCACCACTTTTCATGCTTCTAACAAATAAACTTTGAGGACACGTATCAGGAAAAATGCAGGAAAAGCTGGAAAAATGAGCAAGCGTAAGGATCTGAGTGACTTTGACAGGCCAAATTGTGATGGCTAGATGAATGGGTTAGAGCATCTCCAAAATTGCAGCTCTTGTGGGGTGTTCCCGGTCTGCAGTGGTCAGTACCTATCAAAAGTGGTCCAAAGAAGGTAAAGCGGTGAACCGGCGACAGGGTCATAGGCAGCCAAAGGTCATTGATGCACGTGTGGAATGAAGGCTGGCCCGTGTGGTCCCATCCAACAGACGAGGTACTGTAGCTGACATTGCTAAAAAGTGAATGTTGGTTCTGATAGCTGTTTTGGTGGACCTACACAATATTAGGCAGGTGGTTATAATGCAATGGCTGATCAGTGTATATTGTATATGCATTAAGAAAAAATATCGCCTGAATTTAATCCTTTTCCCTTCGGTTTTTTTTTTCAAAATAAGAAACTAAATGTATCTAGTTTATATAAATGTATTAAATGTATCTTATTGGGATTTCATTTTAGACTATTGTCTAACAAGTCTGTGCATTAATACAGTAAGCTTGTATACTATAGACATCACTAGTCTTCGCTGGTAATCTTTGCTCTTTGGTCTGATAGGCCCCTTCTCTTTTTCCATCACGTAAGCAAAATTGTGACCTTGTTGACTACATGAAGTGCCCTGTGTTTCACACTTCATTGTTTTCGGTTAAATTAATGCATCATCTGAGTACTTCAACTGCACTTATTCTTGGAAATTTCATTGTAAACACAAAGTAATGTGCATAATGTAGTCGTGCATAAAGTATGCATAATTTAGTATAACCTTTCACTGCCATTTCTTCCTACTATGGTTGTGATAAGTTTTAGGTTTTGGGGCGGGCTTTACAGACAGGGTCCAATCAAGTAGCAGCTTCCCTAGTGTATGAACCAATCAGAAGTAGTGGAATCAAAATCTTACAGGGAGTTGAATTTCAGTACAACACTGTCAGTGTGTGTAGTTTTGAGTTATAAATCGGCAGTATTGAATAAAGCTGTTATTCACATTGTAGACATAACAAGCATTTCCTGCAGATGTTTTTGCTGTGTTTTTAGCCACAACTTCCACTCGCATGACAGTTTACGTAAAATAAAGGAGGGGCATAATAAAGCCAATAGTGGTCAGTTTAAAAATGCCTTGATAGCACCCCTGTCATTTCTATTAACAACCAGTGATGCTAGAAATATTGCAACTTTTAGTAAATCATTTGCATTTGTTCCTTAAAATTATTCTTGTGATTATTTGAATTAGTCACTTAGATAAAAGAGGATGTGTTCTTCTTAGAAATAGCACAAGACATGGCAAGATGCAAGATAATGAGGTGTGAGATCATGACGTGCGAGATCATGATATCAAGAATAGTTTTCTGAGAAACTTCTGCTATTTCTTGCTAAAGCCGGACAAAACATCCAGTAAAGCTATTATTTGTTTGATATGAAAGCATGATTAAAGCTGACAAGAAGAACTTCTGTATGTCTTGTAACATGTTTGTGGAGTATAAACTTTGTATGTACAAGGCTTTTAAAAACATGTTGCTGCTAGTGTTTTGTATGGCATGCTTGGCCAATAAACATACACTTACATTACAGTCAGTTCAAGTTGTGCTTGTTAGACCCTAGCTAAGTTATTTCCCAAAAATAGCGACCATGGTACTAAAACTATTTCCAGTTCCTTGGGGTGTGAACGTGTCAAAAACCGGGTAGTTTTATGAATAGTTGGAAGTATACAATGTTTCTGTGGTGCAAAAGTGGGTATGCAGTTTACATTATAGCTCCATGCACACTCCACCTTTCAGATTTTTTTTGTAAGGGAAAATATTTGATAATACATGTCAAAAGCATTCGTTTAGTGTCATTGTCTTATTTTTGACAAAGGTGGTATTTAGCAGCTTTAGCATCTGAGCTCCTCATATGTGACACTGAACCACAAACTCACAAGTCTCACGAGTATATAAGAAAACATTGTATGGGTCAAAATTATAGATTTTATCGAAAAATCATTGGGATATTAAGTAAAGATCATGTTACATGAATATATTCCCTACCATAAATTAACAAATTTATTTATTATTAGTAATATGTGTTGTTAAGGACTTCATGTGGACAACTTTAAAGGCAATTTCCTCAATATTTAGATTTTTCTCCCTAAAATATTTTTAAATAATGTTGCCAAATAATGTCCTATCCTAACAAACCAAACAACAATGGAAAGTTTATTTATTCAGGTTTTTAGATGATGTAAACATCTTACCAGTGTTGTAGTTGCAGTGTTGTGCATGAAGAAGTGGGTGTACTCTAAATTTATGGCCCCATTTTTTGAAGAAGAAATGGGTATACCCCATGCCATCAAATAAAGAAGTGGGTATACTTTATATACCTGCATGAACTCTGCACTACAGCACTGCATCTCACCCTTATTTGTGGTTCAGGGTCACATATGTTGGTGAATAAAGAGACATTTGGAGAGCCGCAAGATTTTTGTCAAACTGCCACTTGTGGCTCGCGGCTATGGGTTCCCGACCACTGCTCTACCAATTTTTATGTGAAATGTCATGTATTAGTCTTTGAATGCAATAATACTTAACAGTACGGTTTGATTTAAAGCAATCATTTATTTGTTTAAAGTGTATGTTGCAGGTTAACCACCACTGTCGATTAATGGGTACATAAATCACTCAAGATATGTGTATAATTTTTAAAATGTCTCAAAAATGGTCTTAAAGACCACTTTTTTTACGTTTTTGGTATTAACGGTTTTTTTAACGCAATTCTGCGATGACGTCACGTTGGGGAGAAGTGGAGAAAGACTCAGCCAGAGCCATAGAGATAGATGAGACATTTATTGCTGTTTAATACTTACGTATATAATTTGGAAATCATATGTACATCGTAGGAAATATATAATGTGTTATACTGCAAAGTTACCTTGCTAATTATTATTTATGATATATGTGGAGATAAATAAAACTTCGCAAATCTGCTGATTTGATCCATTCATGTCCTGACCACCAGGCTAGAGATTTTTAAACATCCTTAATCCACACTTACTAGTCTATCAAATAATATCTCAAATATATTGTTTTGTGAAATAAAAGGATGCTTTGTTATATTGTTTATGCGATTATAACGAATCACACGATCATTTTATATGCAGCAGCAGTCAGCAGCTGCAGCATACTCGGATCCGACCGCATACATACTGTAATAAACAGTCGTTCGGCGGCTTTTTACATCACGACAGGCTAAGCCATTTGAGGAGGAACCGCTCATTGATCACCGTATTTTTATAAATCCTGTACATGTTTGGACCTGCCGAACAGGTTGAGCACTTTTAAATACTTTATTGAGCAGAGAGGCTGCCTGCACAGTTTGACCAGCGGGCTGCGGGAACCGGCGCACATCACGCCGCCAGACGGTGTTGCTAATATAACTCGAAATGTATAACTATTATCAGATCGGCCCGGGAAAGTCCCGACTCTCTCGATTGCAATTCCGCTACTGGCTGTAAGAAAGTGAGTGCGTTTGGGTCGCTGGTCCCCGCGAACAGACGTGACGTGCTTTACTCACCTTCCAGGATTAGAGACATGCTGCCAAAACCGTTTGTGCTGAAGATCGCATAAAGTTACACCCATTTCAGGCAGGATCATGGACCCCCTCAAGCCAGCATGCACGAGTACTGTATGTTAATTGTTTGTTTACTTTCTACACGAAGATATGCTAACCTTATGCTATCTGGCTGTCTGCCTATCTCTCTATACTAGCCTATCCATCTGTCTGTCTGTCTATCTATCTTATCTATCTATCTTATCTATCTATCTTATCTATCTTATCTATGTATGTATGTATGTATGTATGTATGTATGTATGTATGTATGTATGTATGTTATGTATGTTATGTATGTATGTTATGTATGTATGTTATGTATGTATGTATGTATGTATGTATGTATGTATGTATGTATGTATGTATGTATGTATGTATGTATGTATGTATGTATGTGCTATCAGAACTGTACTTTACTCGTCTTTCTATAGTCATTCTCAATGCTCTCAAGGCGGCTTTGGTCAATTCTCTCCCCAGCGTGACGTCATACAGTGCGTTGTGAGGGAAAGGAGAATCATTGCAAATTGCTGTACTTTTTCATACTTTTTCGGGTTTTGTGATACCCAACAACATAAAATACAATGGATAACAGTTTAAATGTTTATTATCAACAAGCAAATTGCACAAATTCGTTGAAAAATTTTACCTGCAAAACGCCCTTTAACATTAGCATTGGTGAATTCAATATTTCAATAAAGCTGCTTTGTGCAGAGTAAACAATATTAGCACGGCAGCAAAAAAAGCCACACAGGATTCACAGAAGCACACTGTTTACACCTCTAACAGTCACACACATATACACATTCACCACTAATAGTTTAACACAAACACATATCTCACGTCCACCAGTACAACAAAACCACATTTCTTTCCACTTGAACGTGTTAATGTGTCAGATGTATATAGTGACAAAAATAAAAAGACAGTTTGTGTTTTAAAAAGAAATACGTTGGTTGTATCCACAGTGATTAATTTTTATACCACGGGTCTGTTGAATGCTGCATTCTGATTGGCTGAGAAATGTTCTATGGGTGTTGATTATTTTTCTGTAAACCGCACACCTAATTTTTCAAATGTCTTAAAAATAGGCACCAGAGCAATGTTTGTGGTAACCGTGGTATAAGCGGAATGATTGACTCCGGTCCTTTGAATTATTTGAAAATAATGCACACCTGCGGTGTAACGGCTTCGCGTCGTGCCGCATTACCACCTTGGTGTGCATTATTTTCTTATAATTCAATGACCCGTCGTCAATTATTCCTTACATATTTTGATCACAGTGTTTGTGATGTTGTGCAGTTTTGTCTTTCTTTAAACTGCTATTAACATTATTTTAAACATGGTGAAATTCGCGTGCTTTTGACTGTTGATGGTGTGTATTATGCTTGCAAATGTGATGGAGAAGTAACAGATCTTAAGTTGAGAGAGTAAGCAGACATCTCACATTTAATAATCACTTCATGTCATATAATTCACAAAGAAAAAAAGTTTAAACTCACAAACAGTCAAAATCTGAAGTTATAACAGAGACTGTAGATGATCACACAGCTGAATGTTGATCTGAGAATCACAGAGAATTTGTTTATCGTCTCTTGACTCCTGCATACACCACGTCATCCTCTACTGCAGATCTCTGTACACATAAACACACAACATACAAACATCAGATCAATTCATCAAATTATTATTAATCTATTTTTAGAGTAAGACTGTTGTGTATGCATTAAATAGGACTAAGCACAATGTGTTAGGTTGTAAACAATCTGATATCAGTTTATAGATAGATAGATAGATAGATAGATAGATAGATAGATAGATAGATAGATAGATAGATAGAGCAGCCTGTCTCTGAATTAGGGCTGTTGAAACGAATTTCAGTAATTGAATATAATTCGAATATTAAAAAAAATAATACTAATCGAATGTTAAAACTACTATTCGAATGGGATTTAAAAAAATTTTTTTTTTATGTGTTCACTATTTAACACATTTATGCTGTTAAATACCGCTAGCTACCTCGACCCGCATTTCCATCGGCTAATTCATTTGAAACAAGACCAGCAGCAGGAGGTACGTGAGAAAGAGAAAGCGGAGCTGATAGCGATTGCGGAGGAAGGTTATGAGGAAGACGAGAACGGAGCAGCCAAGGTGAAGAGGACAGTGTCAGGAGAAAACCGCTCTCAGTGCTATGGGCGACCGTTTTGGGAATGTCTTTAATGCTAATTTGTTTGGATAAGTTTGTCTTTTCGACCAGTGACAAAATACTTGTTCAAGATCACACTTCCTCTAAGGTGTGTTTAAATGAAAAAAGAATATGAAATTGGAAGCCAGGGGATGTGTGTGCTGTGTGTAAGTATAACTAATGATGCGATCTACGCTGCCCTCATACGTGAACAAAGAGAACTGCGTTGATAATGAAATTGTTCATAAAAGTTGACAACTTTGTTAATTTTGTGTCTAAGCTTAATCATTAATTAGCAAGAAAGCTATCACCTGTTATTAAATAATGACATGTTTATTAGTAATACTGCAATGTCTTCTAGTGGACATAATTTAAAACAAGTCAACTATACGAGCTCATAGGCATTGGCAATGTATAAGCCCGTTTTTACAACGTGTGTAGCAGGGGCGTAGGCAGAAATTGTATTTTGGGTGGGCGGGGGCAAAAGTGGGTGGGCCTATAGTTTATCTTAGGATAAAATGACTTAAATAATAATTAAACCTTTTAGTAGAAAAAAAGAACAGACAAATTGCAAAAATAGTAACACCTTTACTTTTCAGCGAAGGCAATACTAAAACAATGTCTACATGTTCAACCAACAGAGCTCAATAAAGGCTGGACAAACCAGGCCAGCATAGACAAAGGCAATAATAAAACAATGTCAAAACATCATGTTCAACCAAAAGCGCTCAATAAAGGCTGGACAAACCAGGCCAGCATAGACAATAACCTGTCTTATTCAGGTTAGTCAGCAGTGCAAAAACAGTTCACCTGAAAATAAATTAGGTTAAAAGTAAAAGAAACTTAAATAATAATGAAAACTCTCAGCAGAGCACAGTTTGAAATAAATAACAACACACTGCCTAATTTATGTTAAATCAACCATGTACAGTGCAATCAGCCTGGTGGAAATTAAGCTTTTGTGCAAAAAATATAGAAAAATAGAACTCATTTAAATTAAACAATGTAGCCTATAAGGCATACAGCTATACACAACGCACACAAATTCGCAAAAAATTAAGGAAATTAGTTAAACAACAGGCCTACCTTTGTTTTCACTCTACAGAACAAGACGCAATCGCCTGGGTTTAGTGTTGAAAATAGAAATGATCTCATCATAGTCCAAAGAGTCACAGAGTTCTTTTTCAAAGGACAAAAGGCACAGGTTGTTGAGGCGGGTAGTACTCATGGATGCTCTGAGGTCCGTTTTTATCCTACCTGCAGTGGAGAACAGTCTCTCAACACTACAAGATGTCATGGGAAGGGTGATGATGACTTGAAGTAGTTTGATGAGGTTTGGAAATATGTCAGGAGCACAAATGTCCAATACTTCCATGAGGGATGGAAATGCCAGGCCATTGGCTACTTTCTGACGCAGTTGCTCAATGAATACTGTTAGTTCAGCATCCTCAACCAATATATGAAAGTGATCACACGGGGCCCGCAGAGAATCCTTCTCTGCAAAAGTCTTCGACTGTGGGAGAAAAGCTGCTGCTGCCCTCATTATTCCATACTGATCCTCTTGGAAACGAATGTCCAGCTCTGTCAGCTGTCTGTCAAGGATGTCGTTCCATATGTGTCTTAGGTCATCATCATTTCTTACACTTGTTGCTTTCCCCAAACTAGTTGTGACCACTGATCCTGCGAGCCTTGCCGGGAGCTTTCTCACTCTGGTCCCAGCTGTGATGTCCCAGCTTGTGATTTCATTTTTCTGCATTAACTCTTCTGTTAACTTCATTACTTGCTCAAAATCACACCCTGAATTGTCTCTAAACCGAGCAAAGCTCTCTTTTAGTCCCTCAATAAGGTCAATGCACTCAGAGACTGACAATGTTGGGCTTTGTAACCCCCGTGTGGCAAAATCGCTCGTCTGAAATAATTTTCCAAATGTGACGAGTAAAAATAAAAACTTTTTTGTTTGTATTTGTTGCAGCAGGGACTGCGCCTCAACCTTCGATTGACCGCTGCTTTCAGCATACTCAGCAAGCACTTCTAATATTACGTCGAGTAACGTCAGTACTTTAGTCACTGCCCCGGATTTGGAACTCCAGCGCGTGTCTGTGGATCGCTCGAGTTCCAAGCACGGTCGTCCTGGATGAAGCTCCCTTTGCGCTGCCACAAATTTTGCATGTCTGCTGCTGCCTGTCATGAAACTGTGAATATTGTTCAGTATATCAAAAAATGTGTTGACGTGCCCCGACACCTTTGATGCTGCACAGAGTACCAGATTCAGTCGGTGAGAATTGCAGTGGACATACAATGCTTTAGGAAAGGTTCGTTTCAAAATCACATGCACACCTCCCTTGTTTCCTGACATAACAGAGGCTCCATCGAAACTGAAGCCAACGCACAGAGATGGGTCAAGTTGCAGTGGTTCAATCACCTGTAGTATCTTTTCTGAAATACCACTAGCGCTCATGTCACTTGTGTCCATGAACCCGATTGCACGTTCTTTTATTTTCCCTCCGTGAATGTATCTCACACAAACAGCAACCAGTTCACGCTTTGACTCATCCTTATATTCATCTGCCATAAGAGCATAATAGGTTCCCGGTGTTTCACACACTTCTGCTTTAATTTTACGCAACAGCAAGGAGGCTGCGGACTCCAGCAGCTCATTTTGTATATCTGGGCTCATTAAAGTTCCGTTTCTGGGCAGCTGCTCTAGACGATTTCGGATCTGTGGATCATATTTGCACATGAACTTGAACAGTTCTATAAAATTTCCTTTATTGAGAGCCTCTTCGCTTTCCCTGTGTCCACGTAGGGGGATGTCCTGCTTGGCACAAAACAGCACAATGTCTAAAACGACTTTTAGATGGTCCCGATTCCTTTCAATAAATGAAAAGTCCATAGCATCACGGTTCATTTGATTTAACACATTTCCCCGGCCTGCAGTTTGGTTGGCCCTGTTGCCTTGAAACTTATCCAGTGAAACGGAGTGGGGCTTGCTCGCCTGGTGTTTTTCACATGCCTGTCTTATGTGCTTCCAGTCCACAAACCCCTCTCTCGCAAATGGGCTGTCAGCACCGCTGGGAAAATGTCTGTACATTTTACAGAAAATCGCGTCCTTAATTACATTGTACTCCAACCAAGAAAATTGTCCATACCACTTTGATGAGAAGCTTCTTGATTTTCCATTCTTGACAGTGCAGGGGAATACCTTCAAATTGGGTTGTGAAGGTGATTCGTCGATTGCAGTTAGATCGGCGGGTAAACCTGCGTCAGTCTGACCGGACACTGCCGCCAGAGAGCAAGCGGCAACCGGCGCCACCAGCGCCTGACATGCCTTCTTGTGGGTTAACGAGTCAGAAGAATTGGCCTGGATGGACTCGGTAGATGGAGGCAGTGGCGTATTTTCTTCCTCAACTCTTGCTTTTTTAAAATAGCACATTAAAGAAACTTGCTTAGACATTATTGTGGCAATTTTATCGGATAAAAAGCAGTTAACAAAGTTAGCTGGCTAAAAGCTGCCGGAGCCCGCCGACCCCCACAGAGACTACCTATCGGAACCACCATAGCAACCAAGCAACCAATTACGTTCCGGAGTCTTCAACCATTCCATTTTATTCAGAAAGCACATTAAACACACACGCCAGTCGACAATAAATCAGGTTTATTAATATATTTTCTTAAATACATTTCAATAATAAAAATAAACTAAAAATGTATTTTGATCAAACGTGCCTGGCTGGGCGGGCCAGGTAGTAATGTGGGCGGGCCAGTGCCGCCCTGGCCCATTACTGGCTACGCCCCTGGTGTGTAGATAGGTATAGTAAATATTAATAAGTCAAATTTGAGCATTAAATAATCGAATATAAAAAAAAATAATGAATGAAATTCGAATGGGATAATAGAGGAAGATTGACAGCCCTACTCTGAATCTGCTCCTCTGCCTGGAGATGGCGCTATGCCGTGGATGCTTTGGATATATTTATGCTGATATTTATGCTGTTTAAAGTTTTGTAGCTTAAAAAGGGTTTTTAGTCATGATGTTTTATGAAACAAATGTTTATGAATATATGATTTAATGTTTTAAGCATCCTGCATGTAATATAAGATCCACAAGAAATTGCAGCTACATTTATGGTTGACTGTAGTCAGAGGTGGAAAATCCATGTGCCATGAGTAAAAGTCCTCCCCAGTATTTTGTTCCAATCACCTGGATTTGCTAATTAGCACAGTTTTTCCGCAGGAGGTCACCTGTGCTAATTAGCAAATCCAGGTGAAATCCAGCTTTCTGTACACTACATGCGGTTGAATGTGTCTGGTCCAGCTTCAGCTAGACGTGATCATCACTTTGCCCTTCAAGATGCCAAGAACTTTTGATGTGTAAACTTAAGTAAGAGTTGCGTACTGTGTCTCATATTGTAGTCCATTAACTTACACTTGGTGAACAGAGCACTGAAAAACAACATAACGTTTTTATGTCGACTGTTTATGCTGTGCTGTTTGGAATTCATCCTCCGTCTGTGCGTGCGCGGGGGTTTAACTCAATAGTGCACACATGGAGAGATGCGTTTCAAAAAGCAAGCGAACAAAAAATCTTTCTGTTCTGTTGTTTATGTCTTAAGTATATAGTTCTGTTCAAAATAATAGCAGTGTACCAATAAAAGTGATTAAAGTGCAAAAATCTTATAAACAGAGTTTATTTTCTTATTTCAAATGTATTGAAAACATTAAACATTCAATTCCGAATCAAAGCATTAACACAGTTTACAAGTCTGTCTTGTTCTTAAAGGGAAGCAAAGACAATGAATTAAGCTGTTCAAAAACAAATAGCAGTGTCCACATTTTTCTTTTTAAACACTTAAAACTGAAGAAATTTCTTAAGATTTAACTTTGCTTCAAACTATTGAATTATTAATATTTAGTTGCATAACCATTTTTGTTGATAACTGCTCGATGTCAAATCAAGTCAACCAACTTCTTGCACCTAGAAACAGATATTTCAACCCAGGATCCACAGTTTTTTAAGTTTTAACTGCATTTTTAGTGTCACCCCACAAGTTTTCAATGGGTTAGAGATCAAGAGATTGAGCTGGCCTCTCCACAACCTCAATCCTTTTTGTCTGGAACCAAGATTTTGCCATCTTGCTTGTGTGTTTTAGGTTGTTGTCATGTTGAAACACCCATTTTAGGGGCATTTCCTCTTCTGCAAAGTGCACCATAATCTGTTCAACTATTCTGATGTATTCAAACTGATCCATGTTCCCTTGATAATTAGGCCCAACACGCTAGTCTGAAAAACACCCCAATACCATGATTTTTGCACCACCATGTTTACCTGTTTTTAAAGTCCACTGTGGTTTGAATTCAGTACCCAAGGGTCATCTGAGGTTCTGTCGATAACCACTAAACCTGATATAAACAATTTTCTCTCATCAGGCCCATTAGGGCCAGTTGCGGTGATTCTGCACATGTCTTTATTTAAACAATGGTGCTTTACAGGGGCTTTTTGCAAACAGCTTAGCTTCAATCAGATGTCTTCTGACTGTCACTTACAGATACTTACAGATCATTTTAGATCATCTTTGATCTCTCTAGAGGTGATGAATGGCTGAATCTTTGCCTTCCTGACTATTCTTCCATCTGTTTTAAAAGTATTGCTTGTTTTCTTCTATGTGCTTTGGGTTTTTGTTGCCATTTTATAGCATTTGAGATAATTTTGGCTGAGCATCCTAAACTTTGCTGCATTTCTTCATACGTTTTACCTTCTCAAATCAAATTTTAAATCAAATTGTTCCTATGAGCAATGTTTGGAATGGTCCATTTTACTTAGAAATCAGCAACAGATATATTTTATAACAACGGGGAAAACATTTTCTTCCCCTCTTTCTTAATAAATTACAAAAAGGAGCTGTTTGTTCACATAATTAACACATTTTCTAATTAAACTTCACAATGCTATTATTTTGATCACACCACTTTCAATAAATTAGTCTATTACTCATAACAAGTAGTGTGGATATCATTAAAAATGGGTCTATTGTTTTTCTATTACGCTACTACATCTGTAAGTAAATCATTTCCAATGCAGAAATATTACTACTACAAATAACAGTGGTTTATCATGCTACTGATGTGGCACTGCTATTATTTTGAACATAACTGTATGTTTAGAATGGAGTCAGAAACCAGTCTGTGCTTATTTAATCTTAAAGAGACAGTAACCTCAATTAACCTACTTAAGTCTGTGTCATTAATGTTAATCAAACAACCAAAGACAAAGAGAAAATCACTTCTGTAGCTCTAAAAATAATAATTATATTTAATTTATACAGTAAAGACAGTGTTATTATTTATTTTATTTTTGTACTTAATGCTAATTTCAGACCTTAATGTGCATCTTTGTTTTTGTTTATACATGTTTGTAATTTCTTTATTTGTTATTAGATTTTTCCCACGCCTTTTTTGCTGATCTGAAAAATGATCCGATCCATGCCTCAAAAATCGTAATGTGATCCAAATCGTGAATTTTGTGAATTTTTGTGATAAGCTCATTTTTAAAATAAGCGATAGTAGAGAGCAACAGCAGCACTGATAGCCTAATATCATTTCATTTCTTTACTATTGATGAATATGATTGTGTGTTGAGTGTCTACAGCAGGGCTATTCAATTTGTTTGTCATGGGGGCCAGTTCATGAAAAGCATTTCAAATGAGGGGCCAGAGATATATCAGTGATGATGACTACATATACATTTAAACATACTCATGTTGTATTTTGAAACTGCATAACAACAAAATCAGTGCATTGTACAATAGGCTTTTTCTACAAACATGTATTTTGTAAGTATGCTTTTTTTCTACATCCAGACATGTTTGTATGTTGTATTTTAAAACTGCATAATAACATAAGTGCATTGTAAGATGCCCGAGTAAGCTTTATTCTATATTTAAAGGAATAGTCTACCCTTTTGCCATATTAAACTATGTCATACCTCAACCTAGACGAATTAATACATACCTCGCATTGCGGACCAAAGCGCGAATATAAACACTAGGGATGCACCAAATATTCGGCCACCGAAAATTTCCGAAACAATACGGCCGAAATGTTGTGATGACGTGAACAGAAACCGCGACCTGCACATACTTGTCTGAAGCAACATGTATGGGGTGTGGATGTATTTAACCGCAAAAAGGCGCTTAAGTGAGCAGTTGTCTGTACGCACAGAGGCACATGCGGTTGAGTGTGTCCAGTCTAGACTCAAAAATTAGAACTCTTGTAAACTTAAGAGAGAGCCGCGCAAATGTGTCTCATACTGTAGTCCATATACATTTGCCGAATAAAGCAATGAAAAACAACGTAACATTTTTAGGCTGGGCTTTTTGGTATTTGCCCTCGGTCTCTGTGTGCACGCGCGTTTAAAGATGGAAAAGAGGATGTTTGTTTTATACATTTTTGCAATATTACTTGAAACTGTCTTTACTAAATGATAAAATACTATTTATTAGGTGCACTGAAAGTAATAATATTAATATACGTCATCTGTGCACAAGATAAGGCCTTAAAAACATCAGCCAATTACTCTTGCGGTCATCGCAATCATCATTGGCCCTCTGGCTTGTCAATCACTGCCATTACGATCCTTGTGAGAGACGTGCGCGCTCCAGTATCTTTACACAGGCGACGCATGTGCATAGCGCATGAAACTCCGTCTTAAGTTTCGGTTTGTTTTCATTGTCGATCCTGCTCTCCTCCTCGAATTTGCACCATGGAAGAGAAAAAACCCGAAGTAGTACGCAAAAGAAACTTGAGACTTTTTTAAAGCCGCTGGGAATAGGAGAAAATTGTCAGAAGAACGTAACTTAATGTAACCAGAGTCGTTAATGGAGAAACATTTAAACGCTGGAGAGCAATGAAGGAACAGAGAGGTGTCAAGACAGACGCGCAGTTTGCAAAAAATCTTCTCAACAGGTAACAGTGATTATTCTTTCTTTGTGGAATAATTATTGTTGTACTGTTATTCAGGTATATTGACGTTGTTCTTGTACTGTAGTTGTAAGGCAGTGACCAGTCTGCTACATGCTAGTTGAAATGGGAGTGAATTACCGTCGACTGATCTAACATTTTAACATCTTATGTGTTTATTATCATATCATTTCACATAATGAATTCACTGACGCGACACAGCATATGCCTGTGGCAAACAAACACTCGTTCATGCCCGAGTTTTGGAAGGCGTTCCCTAGAAATGAGCTGTGAAGGCGGGAGGCTGTTCTTACGCATGCGCTCATTTAAAAAACTCAGTAACCGTTTTTGGATTCTCGGTCGGCGAAAAACATCCTCTTTTGCGCCTTTAAGTGCCCTCAATAGTGCACACACGAGTGGGACGCAAACAGGCGAACATAAAATCTTTCTATTATTGACAGGACACATATAAACAAAATTATCTCCGCAGTATTCTTTTTATAAGAAAAACATTTGTTTATGTCTTAAGTGTATGTATAGATTACAGTCATAAACCAGTCTCTGCTTATTTAAAAAGACAGTAACCTCAATTAACCTACTTAAGTCTGTGTCATTAATGTTAATCAAACAACCCAAGACAAAGAGAAAATCACTTCTGTAGCTCTAAAAATAATACAAAGACAGTGTTATGACTCATAATGCTAATGTTAGCCCTTATTAATGTGCAACTTTGTTCTTTTTTATAAATGTTTGCAATTTCTTTATTTGTTATTAGATTTTCCCCATCCCCTTTTTGCTGATCTGATAAATAATTCAATCCGTGCCTCAAAAACTGCAATGTGATCCGAACCGTGAGTTTTGTGATCCGTCACACACCCCTAGTAAAGTTAGTACACAGTGATAGTCATAAATGCATTTGTACAAATAATTAGCATAATAATTATTTCGGTGTTTCGGTTTTTCGGCCTTGGTTTCATCTTTTTCGGTTTCGGCCAAGAATTTTCATTTCGGTGCATCTCTAATAAACACGTGACCCAGCTGCTCGCGCCAGTCACGTGACTCGCACTCTGCATCTCATGCTGTATGAAACAGATGCACGCGCATCAACTAACTGTAATTGCGACCCTGTCCTCTTGCATGCTTTCCATGTCAAATTAATGTTATGCTTCGCTGTTGTTTAGTGTATTGGGAACAGCCCGTCACTCGCACACTGTGCTCCTGAATTATTTTACAAGTTTGCACATAACTATTTTGGGCGCATATGCGAGTGAAATACTCGCACTGTAGAGCCCTGCCTAATCATCAGTTATAAACTCTGAACTTTAGGACAGATCAGACTTCAGAACGGTTGAATGATTTAAATCAAAATGTTTCCCATATTTCTGTTTGATGTCTTATTTCATTTAAGATGTTGTTGTCTGATGCACCGAAGCATCTTGTGTTTGTGGCTGACAGCTTTTGCATCGCAGTGGTTTTTATCGCTTTTAATCTTCTCAGATATCTGGCCTGTTGTTTCACACTGATTATTTTTGTCACAGTAAACTTTGTCCAGCGAGTTTCCTACTGTATGTGACTCTTAAACTTTATCAGCACAAATACACTGTGCCTCAAACTCAGTGTCACGTAGGTCATACAACTGGAGAGACCTCTCAAGTTTTGCCTTTAATCTTCATTTCTACATGTATGGTAGTCATTTCAATCTAATATTTGTTGAATTCCACAAAAGCAAATCTCAGAAATGATATAAAGTCACACATCAGCAATGTGAAAGACTGAGAGCATGACACGATGTCAGGCCCAGATTAAACAATGTAGTGCCTTAGGGTGACCACATGTGAAGTGCCCCTACCAAATTTCTTTTTTTTTGAAGGTCTAGTCATTGCAGGCCTCCAGAACAAATTTCACTGTAGCACCTGACTGAATTTTTTAGGAGCACAAGCAGAAAATTAAGGGGTGCATCATTAGTCTGCAAAGCAATAATTCACATTTTTGCCAAACGACTGTATTACTGACAAATACTTTGATAATAAATAAACTTAACTCTATATGCATTTGTTGCACTTGTCTTTGTGCACAAATGATCAAACTTTAAGAATGTAAGGAACCAATGAAACATACAATCCCCTTGAGTAATTCTATAGCCATTAGATTCCCCAAAACCCAACTGACAACAAAAGGTACAACATCTCATCAAAATCTTTAAATAGTCTTTAAATTAGGTATAGAGATTCCCTATGCTGATTTTAGGTCAGCAGCTAGTAAATATTTTCCCTGCTAGTAAATTAGTTTTCCTGACCTGGGCATCTGATGCGTCTATTCTTATACCTTTCTTATGCCTATAAATTTATATGTAATGTTAGTGTTAATTTATAAGTTCTGCCGCTCTCTTCATATCTCATTTCTGCAATGTCTAATGACTCCGCGTCTTATTGTGGTTCAGAGTGAGATGTGTTGTTAAGGTGTGGTTGACTTCATGTGAGGCTGCGTAGACCCAACAGTAGATTTTAAACACATGGCTACATAAAACTTTTGCGTAGCAGGTGCATAACTGAAGCAACATGCTTGTGTCCGATGAAACCTAGCCTGGCTCCCCCCTCCTACGTGCCTCCGCTTAATTTTCATTTCACTTCAGCACTACATCTGGGACTGCTCTGTAGAGTTTCGTTTTCTCCTGCAAAAATCTGCAGGTCCAATCAGCGAACAGATGTGGGTGGCTAAGAACGATGACGTTGAGGTCGTGTGTCAGTTTGAGTTGTAGTTCAGTAATGGCAGCGGAGAAAGACATGAGAAAAGCTATTCGGTCCGTTGTTGCAAAACTGCCGAATATACAGAAGTTAAAGCCGGAGAAAGAACAATGTTTGTTAAGTTTTGTTGGTCTGATTATTCGGACTTGTTTCTGGCCGGTTTCGGCGCATGATATACGTCACGACCACACGTTAGCGATCGTCAATGGCAGATCCTGAGTGACTCTGGGCAGATCCAATAGTTTTAAACTTTAACAGAGGACCCTCCTTAACGTAAGTAACGCTTTGCAATGGAGCGTGGCCAGACTCTCTGTACAAATTAAATGAATGTACGAGAGTCTGGTTGGACCAGGCTAGATGAAACCATCTATAGGTTTTAAATTCCCTAAAATCATCACACATTAATTAAAAAAAATTCAATTATTTTAAATACATGTAAAACATAACTTGCACTGCTTAAAAATGAATATGAACTCTGCAGAATACGAACTCTGAACTTTGTATTCTCTGCAGTATTAAATGTCTGTAAAAAAATTGCTATTCTTTTTTGTTATTTTGTCCAGTTTGTCCAGTTTTTTATTTTCCAGTTCACAGAATGAAGTTAAATTGATAATTTCACCTATTGCTGGTCGATATAATTTTTTATTAATTTATTAGTAGAGCCCTATGATTTTCGCGATGCGGATAACCCGGACGGAATCACCGAATCCAAATGCACGGAAACATTTTCCTTTTGTGTAATATTCGATGCGCAAACCGGGTTTGTCAAAGCCTGGAACACTGCAGACAAAAAAGGCACAGTATACTGTGCTTTCTTTCAGCGTCCGCCTTGTGCGTGCACACACGCAAACAAGATTTTAGTATTTGTATTTGTCATGTTCTGAATAAAAAGTAGTTTGAAACCATTATTAACGGTCTGGTTTTTACAATTTTTATTCAGGAGCAAAGTCTGCTTTTAAATTTGACAGGAATAAATATTTGTTTTTATTTAAAAAATAATTGATATCGACTGATATGGAAAACATTTTCTTGATAATTTTTTGGTCATATCGCCCAGCCCTCACCTAAATACGTACCTATAAATAGTAAAATCTAAAAAAGCAAAATAATGTTGGAATGTTTTCTTAAAGGAACACGCCCACATTTTGGGAATTTAGCTTATTCACCGTATCCCCCAGAGTTAGATAAGTCCATACATACCTCTCTCATCTCCGTGCGTGCTGTAACTCTGTCTGACGCAGCCCCCGCTAGCTTAGCACAAAGACTGGAAATGCATGGCTCCAGCTAGTATACTGCTCCCAATAAGTGACAAAATAACGCGATCATTTTCCTATTTATGTGTTGTGATTTGTGTGGTCAAACCGTGTACAGATGGCAGGGTGATGTGAGACACAGCGATCTTTTGGCAGTGTGCATGCTGAGAGCTGTGTTCTCTGAGGGCGAGGCACTGCCGCATGGGCGGAGTGATTTGCACAACTCTGACCGAACTCTCTGCACCTCACCAGGGGCTTCTCGTGTGCTGCGAGCGGATCGCTCCGCCCATGCGGCAGTGCTTCGTCTTCAGAGAGTGTAGTTCTCAGTGTGTATACTGTTGGGGGATCGCTGTGTCTCATATCACCTTGTTGTTTGTGCGCGGTTTGACTATACAAATCACAACACATAAATAGGAAAATGATCGCGTTATTTTGTCACTTATTGGGAGCAGTATACTAGCTGGAGCCATTCACTTTCAGTCTTTGTGCTAAGCTAAGCTAACGGGGGCTGCGTCAGACAGAGTTACAGCACGCACGGAGATGAGAGAGGTATGTATGGACTTATCTAACTCTGGGGGATACGGTGAATAAGCTAAATTCCCAAAATGTGGGCGTGTTCCTTTAAAAGACCATTTATTTACATCTTGCCATGTAAGCCATCGCGGGATCAGGCAGCTCCGGCTTCCCGCATGCACGATTATGCCGTCTGGACGCGGAAAGATGTACAACATCTCCTGTCCTGACTGCAGCTGGGACTCGGAGAGATCTGCTCGCCTGCGCGAGGACTAGGCCACCTGTGAGTGCTGGGGGTGGAGCCCACGGAAGCAGCAGTAGCTGCTCATTGAGAAGAGTGAATGATACGTGCTTTCAAGTCACAAAGTCTCCAAAAGTCTCCAACAACACCAGAAAAGTCGCTAGATTTGTCGCTAGTCGCTTTTTAAAAAATAAGTCGCTGAAGGGGCCTGAAAAATCGCTAAATCTAGCGACAAAGTCGCCAAGTTGGCAACACTGTACTATATTGATATATTTTATATACTTTTGGAAATTACTGTATATAACCTTTTCTTACATTTAAAGTAATATTTAAGGGGGGTATCACATTAGCACTTTTGATGTGCACCCGGGTCGATTTCACGTCAGAGTTCGGTTGGATGATGTGAACACTGTTTTCAGATCTCGATAAAATAATAAATGATAAAAATAAATCAGTGAGATTCCAGGTAATCATGTAAACAGTCATGACTGATCTTACCAGTTTATCTGCTGCTCTTTTACAGAATGTTGGATCTGCATAAGTGATTTCTGTTTCTCTGTTTTGAACTGTTTCAGGAACAATAATAAACACATTTGAATAAAATAATCAACTTGATCTTTTTTCACAAAAAGGTGTCAATAAAAGTGTATTATATTATGACATTATTTGTTATAGTAATGTAGATATTATTGTACAGCTATATTAATACTAGTTGATATTTACCCTGTTGCTGTGTGTTTCTGTGTTTCCTGTAGATCCAGAAGATCAAAACTGAAGCTACAATCATCAGACATCCAACAGCAATACAACAGATCAGAATGAAGGTGAGATCTGTAATAAATAATAACAGACATTACTGTAACTGAATCTGATCTCAGATCAGTCAATATCATTTCTGTTACTGAATCTGTTGACTGACCTCAGATAAGTGATCTGGCAGTCTGTTCTCAGATCAGCTCAGTAAATAAACACAAACATCACCTGTGACTCACCTGAACACGGCTGACAGAGATCAGTATTGAGATGTTGAGATTGATTACTGATGGGATTGTTCACCACACAGCTGTAAGAATCATCCAGACACTTCAGATGAAGAGAGATGTTGTTGTTGAGATCAGACACACTGATGCTGGACAATAAACTGTTTCCTTTATACCAGGACAGACTCACATCTGTCACATTCAACACTGAACACAACAACACACAGCTTGAGCTTGATGATGAAGAGTTTTGTGTGGTGATTACAGGAATGGGCAGACGAGCTGGAAAACATTTAAGAACAGAAACAAAAATCAAAAGAGTTTATTATCAATATAAAGCAAGAGACACTATTGAAAGTAATTACTGTATGATAGTTAATATATCAACTAAAGCAATAAGATCTAAGAAGGTATTAAGGATTACAGTAAATATAAAACAAATAAGCGATGTTAAGCACGACACAGAGCAACTTCACAGACATTATTAATTTTATTATATGGTTTTACGTATAGCTGACAATGATTTATTAAAGCACACAGCAAGAACAATGTAAAGATATTAATAATCATATTATTAAACACAGAAGTGTAGTTCATCAGAAGCAAAATGATTGAAAAACAACAGACAGACGCAGTGATACAGTAATACTGATGTCATGAGATCACAAAAGTTATACAACAACCATCGTAATCACTTAAACTTATCAGTTTTATATATTAAATATATAATAGAAAAGACAAACATAAATCTTTACTCACTATAGACAGTAACATTGAATCTATATGAGATCTCTCTTGTGCTGCTGATGGTTACTTGATAAAGTCCAGTGTGTTGAGTTGTGATGTTTGTGATGATGAGATCTCCAGTCTGATTATTCACCTGCAGTCTGTCTCTGAATCTCTCATCAAGATCTTCATTATTTATTGAGACTTTACCTCTTTTGATTTTAGCTATGGTAATGCTTTGAGGTCCAAATCTCCACGTTATCAGATCATCTCTTTGTGCTTCAGTAATATCAGTGTGTAGAGTAACAGAATCTCCCTCCATCACTGACACTGACTTCACTTCATCACCAAACACACCTGAACACACAAACAGTTTCTCCGTCACATTAAAATTCATTAAAGTTTTTGAATAAAGTTAATTTGAACTTTTTAATCTTTAAGGAAAGCAAAGACCAACTCAGAAAGAGATTGCCATTTTTTTTACATCTACATGACATTTGTTTATATGGCAGACACTTTTATCCAAAGTGATTTAATTGTGATTGAGTTTTTTCAGCGTTTGTTTAAAAAGCAAATAGGGGAGACCGGGGTTGGTTGTCACAATTTTTACTCATGCATGAATTTCTCAACTTCAAAAAATCTTTCAGCAGTAATTCCTACATGATATGAAACTTTGGAGTCTTGGCTTTAAATGTGTATACTTTTTACTTTTCGATTATATTGTAACAGGAAGTAATTAACCATCAAAGACACTCTGACACAATGTGACAACCAACCCCATCACGGGGTTGGTTTTCACAGGGTATGGGGTTGGTTGTCCCTATAGTGATTCAATAGGATTTCAGTGATAAATTGGGATCTGAAAAGATAATGTGTAACTTTTTAGTTTTTTAAGATAGAAACTGCAAATAAGTTTTAATATGAATCCACCCCTATGATAGTTGTTATTAATGCCCCTTATGTTTAAACAATGGGATTAAAGTGGGTGATCAGTTACTTGAATAGGCTTTATGCCCAGCTGCACTATGAACCCCAGCCAGCTCACCGCCCCCCGCCCGCCACCACCGGACAAACTGATTAATCCAGGTGTGTCTGATTATTGTTGTTGTGACTACTGAGGTCAGGCACACCTGGATTAATCAGCCCGTCCAACAATGGCAGACAGGAAACAAGAAGCCGGCCGAAGTTCAGGAAAGTGCAGCTGGGCATAAAGCCTATTATCTACTGTGTTGAGAAATAAAATGAAATACTTTTTAGTGTTAAAACCTCTTTATTTAATGCTTTATTTATTTAATTTTAACAGCAAACAAAAACAAACAAACAATCAGACAAACAGTCTTAAAAGGTCTACATGTCCAATATTCTTATGTGACAACCAACCCCGCAAGCTATGTGACAACCATCCCCAACTGACTTCTTGACAAACATGCTAAGCTAGCTGCCACACGGCTTTAACTTGATCGCTAAAAGATGATTCAAAATAAAGCTACTACTTTTAGCTTTTTAATGAGTGTTTTGTTTTTGAATGACTAATATCCTACAAGATCTCAACACAAAAACAACACCAACATAAAAATTTACTCTGACCCATAAAAATAAAAAAATTAGAGCCCGACCGATATGCATTTTTTGGGGCCGATGCCGATACAGATATTAGAGAGTAAAAAAAGACCGATAACGATATATCGGCCGATATTCATTATGTGCATATTATAGTACAGTACACATATACTACAGTATATTATACTACTACAGTACTGTACATAGAATACACTATATACATTAACAGAATATACTATACATAAATACTTTTTGCAATGATCACTCTATGATCACACCACAAATGTGGTGATCAAAGACTTAAAATGACGTGACAAAGATATGTAATATAGGCAGGTGTGTTTTATAAGTTAACAATAAACTTTATTATCCAAAATGATTCTGATATAAGTGCACAAAACAGTAAATTTGACTTATTATAAATAACTTTAAATCACAAACAAAACAAAATACATATAACTTAAATCATTGTCAGTTTTGACAAGAATAATGTTATATTGGGCTTATTTTAAAAAATGAAAACTTATAAAGTCATTGTTTATTAGCTTTAGAGTAAGTTATGGACTTCACAAATTAATTAAAAACTTACCGTTAAGACGACAATGCTTGAATTACTGACAACATACTGATGTAGGCTTATGTTTAATGTACTGCACAACGTTTTTATAACACGAACCCACAGTGTTCTGCCGGGACTTTAAACTTTTATCAAACTAAAGCGTCTGCTCTCCGCCTCTTTTATTTAGCGAGGGTGTAAAGTTGCGCAAGCTTATTTAATCAATTGCTTTGAAATGAGCATGTAACAGCACAAGCAGCTGTACTCCCACAGACTGCGCGTCAGTTTAAGCGCGTCCTTTCTCCGCCTCGCGTCATTTCTTCCGCTTGCGTTTGAAACAACTCGCAAGTGGACAAAAAAGACTGATTAAAACCACCAAATGTAAACAGGAATGTGTCTCTCTCGTCCACTTATAATCCAATCGACCAAAGCGCGTCTTAATACCAGGTGTAAAATGTTTTGAAGAAACCGCGTGACTGCCCCGGCCGCCACCTGAACTGAGAGACTGACTGAAGTGAAGGGGGTGGGGGATTGGCTGATGTCACTACAGTGAGTGACCTGAGTCGCCATTAGCAACCAATAGGGCGCACTCTGCTGGACAAACAAGTACTTACATCTTTCAAAAGCATTTAATGTGTTCTGTAAGGAACGTTCATATCGGCTTCATATCTGCGGCTTATACGCCGATACAGATATATCTGCGACATGCTCATATCGGCCGATAAAATCGGCAAAACGATAAATCGGTCGGGCTCTAAAAAAAATGTCTCCTAACCTCAATGTTTTCTGTCTGCTCAGCAAAATTTCAAGTGCAAATGAGTAAGCTATTAAAGGCTAACAAATAGATATCAAAATTGTACCACAGTGCCATGTAGTATGTCTGGAATAAGCAGTGTGACAACCAACCCATGAGACAACCAGCCCCAGTCTCCCCTACAACAGTTGAGCTACAGGAACATATAAATACAGAAAATGATGAAAAGCTTCAACAGTATGAAAAAAGAAGAAATCTTTGAATTCACACTCACATGTTACTTGTTTTATATTTGTCCATATTTTATAATAATAGTACATTATATTTACATTTATGCATTTATCCAAATGCTTTAATCTAAAGTAAATTACAATAGCGAGGAGAAACATTATTGTAAAGTCATCAAAACTATGAAATAACATAAATGTAACTACAGGAATTATTTAGTGACTGATAAACTCTTATAGTTTAATTATATTTGATTATTTCTGTCAATTCACTCTTTGACTTTGCAGAAATGTTCACTTATCATTTCATCACTCAGCTTCTGGAGGTCTCGCATTGATTTTTGTAAGATGATAAAACTTTTGAACAGAATATTTATTTATGTATTCCAACAAAAAAATTATAACTTTCCATTTAAAGCTTCTACTTTGAACTATGAAGCCTTAAGAAATGACCAGAGTATTATCTGATGAATATTAAGATTATTAAGACATCCAGACTAGATTGCAAGATTAAATCACAGTTTTTGATGTTATGAGAATTATATCGGGTTGTAACTCTGTACTAACATCTGTAATAAAACATTAAAAACACATTTATAACTTACCGATCAGAGAAGTGAAGCAGAAAAAGAGAAAAACAAACATGAGAAACATTTTCTTCAACAGTTCAGATGTCTGAAATAACAAAAATACAATCGATCTGACAGTGTTGTGATGTAAAGTCAGGTTGTATACAGATTAACACAACTTCAGTTTGTGAGGTCTGTCTGAGCATGCGTGTTGACTTCCAGGTTTAAAGCAGGGCTGGTTTTCAATATAAGGACTTGTTTTTGAATGTCAAATGGTTTGCTCTCATTTGAAATGTTTTGTGTGATTTGTAACATGGTCTCATCCCTACAATAATAAAGCATAAGGAAGGTTTGAGATTTTACAGTATTTATATGTAATCATATCAAAACAATAAATAAATTAGTTTTACTAAATCATCTCAACAATATAACAATGATTAGGCACTTATTTTTGAAGCAAGACTTTAATAAAACACTTTGATGCATTTATTAACAGCGGGGTGGATTTCTGTTCATTTCAGTCTTCAGGTCCTTACACTGCATGCAGATTTATCTTTCCTTTTACTTAATCTAATTCATGTTTATCAAATTTTCTGCCTCATATTTGATCAAGAATTTGAAAGATTTTAATGAAAAAGTTGACGTTTCTCCTTATTTTCCCCTTTATGAAACAATTTAAATTGGCATGCTTACAATATATATATATATATATAATTGTCTTGTGTTTTGAGGAGGGATACTGTAAGGAAAATTTTTTTTAGGGTGGGGTTAAGAGAGCTTGTGGTTAAATATCTGTACCTGACTTCACATCTCAACACTGTCAGATTATTGTTGTGTTGTTATTTCAGACATCTGAACTGTTGAAGAAAATGTTTCTCGTGTTTGTTTTTCTCTCTTTCTGCTTCACTTCTCTGGTTGGTAAGTTATAAATGTGTTTTATTACAGCTGTTTGTACAGAGTGTTATTTATTATTATTTTTATTTTACATTTATGTTATTATTTAGATATTATTTTTATGTTACATAGTTTTATTTGAATTTATTTTTCATATAAAAACTGTGATATTATCATGAAATCTAGTTTGGATGTCTGTGATTTCACATAATCAAAATATTCATCAGATAATACTCTGGTCATTTCTTAAGGCTTTATAGTTCAAAGTAGAGGCTTTAAATGGAAAGTCATAAATCTTTTGTTTGAATACATAAATATAAACTACTGTTCAAAAGTTTTATCATCTTACAAAAAATCAATGCAAGACTTCCAGAAGCTGAGTGATAAAATGATAAGTGAACATTTCTGCAAAGTCAAAGCGTGAATTCATTAAAATGATCAAATATAGGTCCAAATGAAATCTGTTTTATTTTTTCCCAAATTCTGTTTTATTTATTTATCTTAAATTCCGTGTTTTCCATTTTCATTTTTCGGAATTCTGGTATTAATGGTTAAATAAAATTTAAGTAATCAAAAGCATATATTTTAGGCTTGGGCGGTATCCAAGTTTTGATACCATCAAACCGCCTCCCTATTTTATCCCGGTATACGGTATTACCGTGAATAATTATAAAATTATGACGTAAGGCTCAGACCTCACTAACCAAACTGTTGGCTTGTGCCTAAACCCTTCAGAAACTGTATACCAAACACTAATACTGAAACAATAACAAAATAACATGCATAACAATATTAACAACTTTTATTAGCAACAAATAGCAGTTTATTAAAAACAGTCAAACAGAATTAACCGGGTGTCGGTTAAAAATAGTGATCTCTAAATTAGGCTATTATAGCCAGTGGACGAAACGCTACTAGAGTTAGCCATCACATTCCAATTTCCAGGATCTTTTTGTGTGAAGTGAACACAAAAACATTTGGCGCAAGGTCACAGCATTTGGGTTCTTTAATCAAAAATTTAATTAAAGCAAGAGTCTCAGACTTCAAGAAAATTGCTGAACATTTAAACCTATTTTCTGCACATTTCACCATATTTTAATGAAATAAAGAAAGTCCTCCTTCTGTTAACTTATATTTCTGCATAGTCCAGCATATAAAATAAAAATATTTTTGTAAAATCCTTCATTTGAATAGCAAAATAAAATACAGCAATAAAATAATTAAAACAAAAGTCTCTCATGATTGTATTCCAAATTATTAACATTTACATCTTTTAACAGTAAAGTGCAGATTAAGCTTTGTTTTTGTAAATCGTTAGACATTTTTACCACTTAATTAGGTTTTGCTTTGTAGAAAGCCTTTCTTTAAAGTGAATTTCGTTTCGTATAAATTGTATCTTAATTTTAATAAATGTTTCATCAACCAATTGCATGTATTAAATAAATAAAAAGCAAATATAGCAGACAATATAATAACCGTGACATGGAGGCGCTGGCACGGCTCGTTCGCTTGCATTGCATTGCATTGTTAACTGGAACGCACCGACCTCATCATAAATGAATAAAACATACATTAGCATTAAATATGTTTGCTGCATTCTTTCTAAAACAGACAAGGGCTTTCTCGCGGCTCGCATTAGCAGACCATTGCATCATCAATGTTGCCCTTAACAGAAGTTGACACTTGTCTTTTTGAAAAATAAAAAAGAATATTAATTGTACAAAAGATTTGTTCTGGTCGTTATTAGAAGGCACACAGTGAATTAGACCTGCCTTAATTGGCCGATGCGTCTTTTACGCATTCTGAAGGTGCCCGTTTTATCAATTGGTTTTATCGTGTTGCAGTCTATTAGGCAACATTCCGCATAAGATGGGCTTAGATTTGGAAATAAATTACATCTACATTTCAGTGGTAACAGATAAGGTGATGATCATCATCATCTTTCTTTATTATTGTTAGAACTACCTCAAACTTAACCGGTGTCTCTTCCGAGCTGTCATTTTCTTAAATAAGCCACGGCAATGTTTCAACTGAGCTTCTAACGCTAGACAAATGCATTTATTTTCAACACGATCACCTTGGTACCCAAACCATTTCGAAACTAAGGAGTCATTTGTCCTTCGATTACATACAAGCACCTCGGCGCTGCATTTGCAGGAATCTTGTTTCATGCTGTAGGGGATTTAAATAAAGTGATGTAAGTGGCAGGGGGCTGTTTGTGTGTGTGTGTGTGTGTGTGTGCGTGCGTGCGTGCGTGTGTGAGCCGGAGACAAAGCAGCAGAGAGATGCGACAGAGTTGCGAAATTGCAGGCGTGGCTGGAAATGGCTGTTATTTCAAACAGCGTAACATATTTTAAACTAATCAGTTAATGGCTCAGTGGTCGGTCAAGAAAATTTTTAGTTTTCGCCATCCCTAATTTAATATTTGAATCTTGTCTGCTATATAAGTGCATTGTTTTTTTATGCCTGTATGACGGTATTGAAACTGATACCTTTGCTATTTTAAGATCCCGCTGTATTACCGTATTGCCGCCCAAGCCTAATATATTTAAAACATTAAAATAATTAAATTTCACAACTAATTATACATTTTTATTTAAAATTACATATAGGCCGATATATTTTGTCTGTCACTACCACCATGCTATTGACAAGCAACCAAACTTTTGTTCCCCTTCTACACACTCAATGTGTGTTGGTTCGACCTTGGGAGACCAATCACTTAGATTCTCTATATAAAAGGCCAATAAAATTTGGGGAATGATATACAAATGCTTACGATCGTTGTCTTCAATGTTTGGGTCCTGCCCATGCTGAACCAGTGTATTTATAGGGTTCGTGTTCTCTTTTGGCGCTTTTCCATTGCATAGTACCCCATGGTTTGGTTTGGGTCGGGTCAGCTTACTTTTGTGAGCTTTTCCACTAGGTGCAGCCAAAACGCAACGTGAAAACACTGTAGATCACTGATTGGTCTGAGAGAATTTTAATTTTGTGGCGGACTGAAAAATAAATAAATGTATGAGAATGTACAACAATGCTTTCACTTGTATGATGTCACAACAGTAGGCAGCCAAATATAACCACACGCCTAAAATCCCTTTCACTCTGAAGTGTTACTAAACTCGATGGAAGAGCTAACCAAGCCAAAGTGAGGTGAGCTTACTCGACCTGACCCAAACTAAACCGTGGGGTACCCTGCAATGGAAGAGCATCATTGCAAGTAAGGTTGCGTCTCTCGTTCTTCCATAAGAAGAGCAGGACTTCTTCTGCTGCCTCCTTGTCGACGGCGCCCTTTGTTGCTCCGGAGCATAGGGACGTTGTAGTTGGAAATGAGGGCGATTTGAGATCTATAGTGAGTGTTTCTCTGTCGGATGATTTCCCACAGGACGCTCATTGCTCGGCATGCTCGTTGCAGCCTGTTGAGTTTTCAGAAGCAATAGAAGAGCCCCCTTATGGTGGCATTTTTGTTACTTTTGGAGCACATGAGGAGGATGAGGTATCGATTGAGCATCGGAGGGTGGGCTTTTGCCATCAGAGGCTAAGGACTGCTGGGGGAATGGGCTCATTCTACCAGGGGCGTAGTTTCCTTTTGGGCACTGGCTAATGGTGCCTCTTTTTCAGACATCTGTAGAGCTGCAGAGCTACTCCTAACACCTTCGTTAGGTTTTATAATCCTAGGGTGCAAACAGTGTCATCCCAGGTGGTGTCTGCTGCGAAAACCTAACCCGGTTGATATCTGTGGGCCTGAATTGTGCGCTTGTTTAGTGGCACAAATCTTTAGTGGCACGAATCTTCATCAGAGTCCTGGGTGGACTCTGATGAAGATGTAATCGTGCATCGAAACGTTAGTGCATCTGTGCTGCACCAGCGAGTCCTTTTATCATATATTGTAAGTTACCTTTTCTGTCTGCTATGTTACTTAAATGGGCATGGATGCTGTGATAAGAATGGCAAGGAGTGGGCGGGGCACCTGATATCTAGTGTAGCAAATATTAATATTTACTAAGAATAGCAGTAATACAGAAATAATTAAACTCAATATATTTAATTTAAACAAAGGTCAAGTTATAGTTGAAATAATAGTGTTTTTGAAGATAATGAAAGGTCCTCAGGACATTGTACCTCAGAACAGATCAAAGTCCACCTGCCAATTCACAGTTGGTGGTGAGTCTATCCCTGACAGCCCCGCAGGGAAAATCATTCAACGTATTTACAGAGTGTGCGTAATGGCGCAGTCACATTTACTTTACAGAACCATATCCATGAGCTATTATCCTGAGCCCTAGACACCCCTCCCCTGGCTGACCTGGCCACACGGAGCACATGCACGTGCGTACACACACACAAGCGAAACGTCTCCGCATTGGATTGGAGTCCAAGTCGAGTCTGAAGTCACTGTGTGTGCGACTTAAGTCTCACTCGAGTCCGAGTCTCAAACTTGAGTCCCCATCTCTGATTAGAACAAACTATCTTATAAATAATAATGAGACACTGACAGTTATGAGGTACTACAGTAATTTGCCACGTCACAACCTGTGACGTTTACACGATATGGAGTTTAAACCCTGAAGACAAAAATATCACAAAAAGCTTAAAATTAACTAGTTTCTCCTAATGTTAAAATTAACAGATACTAACATTGTCTTCATGATGAGCAATACAACTAACTCTGTTAACATCTAAAAAAAGAAATGTTGGTTAGTGTTTCATGATGCTTTAATGAGTTATAATGGGTTTTAAAAATGACTGAACCCAAAATATGCCAAATTCCATGACATTCCACGTTGTACAGTAAATTCCATTTTTATGCTTGCATTTCCGTGATTCCGTCCATGTTTTCCGCATCATGGAAAGCATAGGGCCTTACAAATATAACCAGGCCCAAACGGAATCTGCGTCGGCGGATTTAATGCTCGTCATTGACAAGCACACACACCTTGAGCGTGTTTGTGAGCCATCATTGACAAACAGTACATAAGCCCTGCATGTCCTGTTTGCTGTGACTGTTTTTAAAGCTCCCGTTCTGTCTGTGATTTTGAAGCTTTGATTGTGTTTATAGTGGGCAATATAACATGTGTTTATGTTTCACGTGTAAAAAAAGTGGTATTTTTCACACAATTTACTCATCTGTATAGCGGTGTTTTCACTGTCCTCAAAACAGGCTGATGTCTTCCTTGTTATGTGAAGTCCCTCCTTCAGAAATACGTATCAAGTTCTGATTCTGTAGTTTGTTTAGTGTGTTGTGATTCGATAGCAGCTTAGCTTAGCAGAGCCGTTTGAGCCAAAGCTGGTGACTGACGTATTCCTGTGGGCGGAGTTTAGTCAACGAACTGTTTTACTGACGTCATTAAACCAGGAAATACAGGGCTGTAGTCCAAACCGGCCGTTCGTTGTAGGCTTTTAAAGAGGAATTCTATTGAAGAAAATATATTGCCTGGCAGTGAAATTTGAGCTTTATCATTTTACAGGAATTATTTATGCTATTATAGCAACATTACACACTAACTAGGGTTTAAAAAATGGTATCAGGAAGAACGTGACCTTTAATGATAGAAAGCACAAACCATTTGATATTTGAGACGAAATTAAACTTCATACGGAGTTAAGGAGATTTCACTTTACTTTGTCGTCTATGTGACGTGACAGTCAGCAGTCAGCACATGATCATTTTAAATCCGTTTATAAGACTAATGCTCTTGTTATGTTTAATATAAAGTTTACATTGTTTTGTAAAAGTGATTAAATTATCTTGATACGTGCTTAATTCATAATGAGAATGTATTAACACAAGCATTTTATCCTGCTATATAACTCTATAAACAATAATAAATGTCATTTTGTTTACAAAATATAATTCTATCTTGACATGCACATTATCTGGTTTATGTTGTTCACGTTTAATTCAGAGGACTCATTGTTTTTTGTTTATTTATTTTCATTGTAAGCCTTGTACTAAACTATAAGAGTTTATCAGTCACTAAATAATTCCTGTAGTTACATTTATGTTATTTCATATTTTTGACTTTACAATAATGTTTCTCCTCGCTATTGTAAGTCACTTTAGATTAAAGCATTTGGATTAATGCATAAATGTAAATATAATGTACTATTAATAAGAGTATATAAAAATATGAACAAATATAGGTTGGTCGTTGCTTTTCTTAAAGATTGAAAAATTCAAATGAACTTCATTCAAACACTTTAATGAACTTTGATGTGAATGTTTTTGCGTGTGCAGGTGTGTTTGGTGATGAAGTGATGTCAGTGTCAGTGATGGAGGGAGATTCTGTTACTCTACACACTCATATTACTGAAATACAGAGAGATGATCTGAAACTCTGGAGCTTTGGACCTCAAAAGTCTACCATAGCTAAGATCAATAGAGGTATTAATAGAGTCTCAATATATGATGATGATCTTGATGGGAGATTCAGAGACAGACTGCAGTTAAATGATCAGTCTGGAGATCTCACCATCACAAACATCACAACTCAACACACTGGAGTTTATCAACTGACCATCAGCAGCGCTAGAGAGATCTCATACAGATTCAATGTTATTGTTTATGGTGAGTAAAGATTTACTGTTTGTCTTCTCTATTATACATTTTAGCATTTGGCATACATAATAATTACTTTAAGGGGTCATGTACACCAAAGCATTTGAATGCAGCTGAAAATGTCTGGCAAATGCCGACTGTGGGCGCTTGCCATCGTTTTTTCAGCTGAGTGCTGTGGTTGCTATGATACTTCTGCTTTGTTTATCAGTCGCTAAACAATAGGTGCGTTCCATTCGACAGGGTCCCTACAGAGTGTTCACTGCTCCCTACTCCCTGAGCACGGTATATCAGTTGAAGTGGACTTCACGGACAATAACCGCTCATTTGGAACGGCCTTCAAACGTCATCAAAGAAAGTCAACGACGGGTCGTGCAGATTGATATGACATAAACATATATAGGACTACATTCATATTTTAATTTTTATTTACTATCACATTTAAAATATGTACACTATACAATAACAAAAAACATTGAGAACTACGTAATGAAAAACTGAGCGTTTCACCCAAAGTTAAACATTTTTCAACTATGGCTGTTCAGTGTAGGTGCAGACCATGGAAAAATACGCAGAGCGTGGACACTCAGTGCGGAAAACAAGCCAGCCGCTTCCAATGTAGACAATTGAAAACATATGCCTGCCGCCAGTGTAAATGCCTTGGTGTACATGCCCCTCAATAGTGTCTCTTGCTTTATATTGTTTCTAAATATGTATACACACACATACATACATACATATATGGATTTTTCTTTCTGTTCTCTGGTGTTTTCCAGCTCGTCTGCCCATTCCTGTCATCAGCAGAGACTGTACACAAAACTCTATTTCATTATCAGTCTCAAATTGTTCATTGTTATGTTCAGTTTTAAATATAAGATATGTGAGTCTTTCCTGGTACAAAGGAAACAGTTTATTGTCCAGCATCAGTGTGTCTGATCTCAACATCAGACTCTCTCTACCTCTGGAGGTTGAATATCAGGATACAAACACATACAGCTGTGTGGTGAACAATCCCATCACAAATCAAACTCAACATCTCAACATCACTCATCTCTGTCAGACATGTTCAGGTACAGTTTTATTTAGTAAATTATTAATTTGTTTCCACTTACACTACTGTTTAAAAGTTTTGAAACACCTGACTGAAAAGTCTCTTTCAAATGTTTGTATGTATGTTTAATTTATGGAAATTTGTTTTGTACACAAAAATGTGCCTACATATTTTTATTAGAAAACAATATTTGTGTAATGGTTGATTTGTACTAAATAACGAAGAAAAGCAGCCAGTAACAGTCCTTAATGGATAGAAATTCCTTCTTATTGCGAGATCTCAAGAAATTACTTAAAATCAGACCGGCGAGTACTGGTGGTCTGACTGGCTGCGATTAATTGCATGAAATTCTTCCATTCCACCATGTATTTTTGAAAATATACATACAAAGATATGGGTCATTGATAGTGACCATGTAATGCCACAGTCTCTGCAATGTCAAGGTGTTCGATTCCGATACTTTTTCGATACTTTTCCTGAAAAGGGAGAAACACTCTCATTGCTGTGCTTTATTTTAAAAACAGGACAACATTCTAATCATATAACACACTAATAAATGAACATATGAACAGTTACAGTAGATATATTAAACATTTAAGCAAAATATGAAATATATCAAAATATAAAAAATAAATTAGAGCAATGGCATTCAAGGTAAAAAATAATAATTTTAGCAGCATTATCTCAGTTTTTCTCTAGTGAGCATTAGCATAGTAAAAAAGATAAACAAGTACTTCAAACAAATGTATTGCTTTTTTTTGTTAATGTAAGATAATAAATTAACATTTATATGATGAACAGATTATAGTGCAAATGTGCAAATAAACCTCACTAAACGACATGAGTGTAATAAATGACATGTTTTTGTGAACTTAAAGCACAACAGTATCTGGGTTCACTTACTTTTTACCACAGTCAAAGTATTTTCTTGTCAGCTAAAATGCTGTCTAAATTTCCTAAGTCTGATAACTGTGAGGCGATTGTAATAACTTTGATCATTACAGGCAAAAAAAAGCATGAGAACACGCATATCAACAAAAAATTGGTAAGTCTAGAATAAATACTTAGTGATGATTATCAATCTCTCGTCGGCGTGTCGGTCCTTTAGTGCTTTGCTAGCGGCGTTAGCACACGGCTCTGTAGCAACACATATTTGGCTTTCTTTACTTGTGTCCTTAGGCTTCGCATGTTTATTTGACTCGCATCCGAAAAAACCTCAACACAGCACTACTGCTTGGATTTCTTGTACTGTTAAACCAGAACAAACGAAACACATGCACTGTGTGTGTGTGTGTGTGCACCATTTAAAAGAAGGAGAGAGAGAGCGAGAACGCACAGAACGGTGTTCGCAAAGATACAAAAAAACAATGCTCAGCTCGTCTCAGAGTATCGATTTTGCGGGACACGAGTATTGGAATCGTTTTAAATGTTCGGTATCGATATGTATTGAAATATCGATTTTATTTTTTTTTTTCATTTGTTTGTTTATTTTTTTCAACACTACCTCTTAGGGCTGGACAATATGGCCAAAATTTTTTATCGTCGGTATACTTCTACATTTCAGTCGGTACGGTATAACTAAATATAACTAAATTCTTGTTTTAGTTTACCCAATCTGAAAATGTATGTTGGTACAATTATATTGGTAAGGAACCATGCTGAATTGTTTATTTCCCGCTGTCCTAATAGAAAAATAAACACTCAAACTATTTTGTAACATTTTATTCATTTTTTATTTATTTTTAATACCTTAAAATTCTAAACATACAGACATGATCTGCATACAGTAAACATAAGAAAATAATTATTTTTAATAAAAAAAGTTTAGAAAAGATATTTTACAAATATCTCCAAAAACACCAATATAAAAGTGGGGAGGGTTCCTCACCCATTGTTATCACAATTTCACTTGAATTTAACATTCTCACACTAAGTAAGAGCTTATGAAACTACTTTGAACACTTTAAACATTTAAACAATGCCTCAAACAGTTTAAACCATGGGTCTTCAACCGGGGGTCCGCGGCCCCCAGGGGGTCCGCGACGGAACTGCAGGGGGTCCGCCAAATGATGTTTGACCACAGGCTATTTTTTGCTAAAAACTTAAAATATATGTACAAAAAACGTTACATGTCCCCTTTAAGTTGTGCACGTGTGTGGCCGCGAAGGCGCGCGTTCAGTTTAGCAAGCGGACCAAATAAAATATCTGAAGATTATAAATGTACACTCAGGAAGCAGCAGTAGCGACAGAAAAAGCATCATAAAACAGGTAAATCTTATAGGCATGTGTGTCTTTCTTTCAGAAAGTTATTTTAGAATCAGATTTTAGAATCAGTGCGACATTGTCTCATCTAAGTTATATTTCTGAACTTGGACGGCTGTTTCACGCGGTTCAGATTTAAAGCGCTAACTCAACAGGCAAATGACAACACACCGCGTCTGCATTATAAACTTTGACAAAACTATCGCCCGCATTTAAAAATGTATGAAACGCGCACTGTGATGGTGCTTTGTGCAAGATTCATAGTCAGGTTGAAATCCGCCTCTCAAAAAGTTGCCCCAAAGAGATGCGCGCGGACTCGATGCATGTTTTCTCCTGAGTCTGATATGAAGCTATGCAGAAAATAAACCTGCGTGACAATGACGATATACGCGAAAGACAACAAACCTCTGAATTATAAAGTAGCACAACCTCTATCCCCACCAGAAGAGTCTCTCTGTGCCATTCACCATGATCAGTCAACTTTATAAACTGAAAGCCCAGGTTGAGGTAAATTCACAGTAAAATGAAAATCTATTACACTGCAAATACCTTAAAATAATATTATATTATTATTATATTAATATTAATATTCATATTATTATTATATTCATATAAAAACTAAATCTACTTTAACAAAAAATTATGCATGTACAACAACAGCATAATAGTGCCAATGTACTGTCTTAATATAGTATGGCTGTGTGACAATATGGTTTGTTTTTTATTTATAGAACAGTTCCAGTCCTTGATTCTGATTGGTCAATAGTTGTACTTTACTCCACTTTGTATTGTGCCTAATACGAAAAGGCAGCCTCTCGTACCTTACTGATTTTTTTAATTTTTACACATTTAGTATCAGGGGGTCCCTGCTCCATGCCTCTCTCATCTAAGGGGTCCCCGACCCAAAAAAGGTTGAAGACCCCTGGTTTAAAAATTAAACACCTAAAATATTCTACAAATTAAAGGCATAAAGTCTCACAAATGTTCCAGCACAACCTGCTCACTGGAAAGGAATCTTGACATGGATCAGCAACTGCTCAGTGTTTCACGAATTCCCATTTTCATGTCACGTATGTAAATCTCCAAAGCCTTGCTACTCTGTAAGAAGTAAAAAAGTATCACTGAGTGTACCAAATGAAGCCAAATGAACAGTTATTTTGGTATTGGAAAATGTTCATTACTATAGTTTCACTGAAAATATCCTTTACTATGGTAAATGTCTGGTTAGGTTTTCCAACACAAACACAATAGTAAAACTATGGTTAATTTTCTAAGGGCGAATTGTTCAAGCAAACCTATAGTAATGTTAAGCGCTACTTCGTGTTGGTTTTATATTCGATTACTTACAGTACAGTCAACTCGTCATCTCATCTGTATTGGCGGTGTTCGTGCACTTATTTGAGACTCGCGCCGTTGAGTATAAACGACAGCTTTACAACACCAGCCGAGAGAGAGCGTCCTTTTCATATCTATCCCTTGTTCCTGATGCAAGATGACGACGGCAGCATCCGCGGAAGCGTGCTCGCGCGATCCGGCCGGACACATTTTGACATTTACCCAGAGTTTGCCTTGATCCATATATAAGGCGCTCTGGATTATAAGGCGCACTGTCATGTTTTGAGAAAATTAAAGGCTTTTAAGTGCGCCTTATAGTGCAGAAAATACGGTTATCTTCCTCACTTTTTGTTGTAAAATCAAACGGATAATAAAATCCCTCTTACTCAGCAGTGGTTCATGTTTTCCGTGGAAAAATCTGACACAGGGCTTCACAATTGAGCACACAATTAATTTAGAGTGGAGAATAGTTTTACATTACCATTTTAATCGGATAGCTCAAATTTAAAGGGGTCATATTAAGAGATTTTTTTAAAGATGTAAACTAAATCTTTGGTGTCCCCAGAGTGCGTAATTGAAGTTCTAGCTCAAAATACTACAAAGATAATTAATTACAGCATGTTAAAATTGCGACTTTGTAGGCCTGAGCAAAAGTGTGCCATTTTTGGGTGTGTCATTTAAAATGCAAATGAGCGGATGAAGTGCAAACACTGATCACAATGATGGTGGTTTGTTGCAATTGAAACTCAGTTGTGCTGTGAATTATTTTCTCTCTCTCTTTCTCTCTGTACTAAATGGCTGTGCTGTGGTTGGATATTGCAGATAAAGGGGGCAGTATTATCCTATTCTGATATCACAATAGAGTGCCGAAGTCATGACGTCACTTTGTAGGCCAACCCGGAAGTTAGCGGCGCATGGGTTCCCTTGATCGAAAAGCCATTCACTTTCCCCATAGACTTTTGGAAAATCGCAAAAAAATAAGATCTGTGTTCAACAAAGAGTTATGAACCTTATACGTTTTGCCTATCAAGATAATCTTTATAAGTTAATCGAAAATGTATACATTTTGAAGCCTAAATAAAGCCGTCAGATATAAAATACTAACGGTATGCTATAAACGGACTACAGCGCACCGGTCGCGGATCAACGTCATCATCAAGCTTCCTCAAACTTTATTTAAAAAACACGCTCGCTCATTATGATCTGCGCTGTTTATGGACACTTATCCACTTTTTCATGAAAAATATTGCCCATTCGTTATTTCCAAAAATGTTAGAACTTTTGTTTACACGTGCCTCTTTGAGATTTTTTGTTAATGTTTTATATATTTATTAGTTTATTATTTTGTTAGTTTATATAAACCTTAATATTATTTTCTTTGTGATTAAGGTTATTATGCATGATCATTGTGCCCCAAATAAACTTTAAAGATTATCTTTCACTGTATTATGTTTGACTGTATGTTTGCATACCATTTGCTAATTCGCCAGAAAAAAAAACATCTCAGAAGCCCTAGCTATTGCCGTATCAATTTCCAATCGTATGTACTTTTTCTTACTTAGACGATAGAAAAACCATAGATCGAAGAGAGAGAACCACTATAAATCTGGACATAACCGTGCAGTTTAGATGCTGGTTTACTTACCGGTATTGTAAGGGCCAGCATGAGGGACACGGTTTATCAGGTCTCATTGAGTAAAACTAGTATGGAGAGATAGAGGAGTTAAATAAAGTGCTCTATGTATTTATAAGATAACTATACAATCTCTGAACAAACAGAACACAGTTAAATTCCAAACATTTAATATAAGAGTTATATATAATTATATATGTTAAATTTAAAGATAATTGTCCAATAGCATCAATGCTTAAATACAATATATTATAATTAAACCATACATGTTCCCTAAATAAACCATATATACTCATTTTGTTCACATTTTCTATATATTTTACCTGGTAATCCACAAGCCCCAATGTGAGAGCCTGTGTAGTAAATTTTATCTCACATTACTGTGAGCTGACTGGATTATAGTTACAATAGTATACAATAGTTTAACATTTAATTTTTGGTATTTGTTAGACAAGTGACTTACAGTGCATTCAAGCTATAGATATCAGCGTGTTCTCTGGGAATTAAACAAAAGTTAACAAAATGCTCCAATCACTGATCCACAGAAACATTGCAGCAAGTTTTGTAGTAAACATCTTTATTTTCATAAAATAAGTAAACTGAAAACAAACTATATACTATATAATTCACATGACAAGTCTCTACAGGGAAATAAGGTATTTTTGCAACACAATGTGAATGCCCACATGGAAAATGCAAGTGCAAGTGTGTATAGTTGTGGCGAATTTTAATCAAGGTCCTCAAGGATGATTTCTTTGGCTCTCCTCCATCCAGCAAAGTATGTAATGGAATCCTCAAAATGAGCAACATATTCACAGACAGCACTGAAAGTATCTCTATCTGGCAATCCTGTCTCCATTCGATTCACACTTTCACTCATCTGAAAGGCTGAATACCTGTCATGACACAGGTATTTTAGCTGTTGATTTTGTTATGAAAAACGTTTATTCTTGCTAACTTAGCCTTTTTAATTCCATCTGACCGTCGAAGTATCATATCATTCGCGTGTTGAGCAATATGCACCATTAAAGTTTGGTCGTGGCCACATTAAGGCAGTAAATATGGTGTTCACATGGAAATCATCGTTGTGTTAGCTTACCTTACGGCACGAACAGTCTCCGCTGGGAAACATCGGACGGTAAACGAGCATCTTTCATCGACGACTTGTGGTTGCATCTCCGGACAAAACAAAACATGTCAAACTACAGTCTCTCCACAGTACAACAATATGTGGAAAAACTACAATTTGAAAAGACTAAATATATAACGTTATGTATATTAACTGAAAGGTAAACTTCTGAGAACGTGAGGCTGAAAGGCTAGTGACAGATTTCCTGTCATGATGACGTCTAAACTCCCCGCCAAGGATGTAGTCCCTATTAGCAACTTGTTAGCAACCACCCGTTTTTAAGACACAATAAAGTTTTAAAAAATCACAAGCAGATTATAACTGGTGTATTTTATGTCATAGAACAAAACGTGAAAATATTTAGAGGCTTTGTTAACCACAGACCTTATTTCAGGACATTCAAAAAACCCATAGACTTCAGGGCGAGGGAACCGGAAGTGCTAAAATGCTAACTCACTTCCGCGTTTTAGCCTACAAAGTTACGCCATTACTTCGGCACTCTATAGGAGCCAAATTACAATGACCTATTTTTTCACATGCTTGTAGAGAATGATTTACCAAAACTAAGTTACTAGGTTGATCTTTTTCACATTTTCTAGGTTGATAGAAGCACTGGGTACACAATTTCACTTAAACGTGAAAAAAGTCAGATTTTCATGATATGTCTTTAATCGAATAGTCACTAGCTGCAGATTTGGGCCAGATGATCTGGATCAAATTATGTTTAAAGAGATGGGGTTCAGCAGATAAGGATCAAGAATGTGCACTTTTGTATTTCTTGTTTTCTTGTAAAAATGCTGGTAAATTGAGTAATTGTTAAAACACACTGATCTGTTTTATGTTGTTCTTTTATTCCCTTAGACAGTTTTTGCTGTTGTTATGGTCCTGAAGCTGTGATCCGATTGGTCATCTCTGCTTTGGTGGGTGTGGCTACAATTGCTGTTTTGGTTTATGATATTTATGACAACTCTAGCAAAGATAAAAAAAGAAGAAAAGATCACAGACAATCAGACCATCACTGATACATTTTACTTCCTTTAAAGTTTAATATACCTTGGAAACATAGTTTCCACTTTCTTTGAGTTTTTTTTAACCTGTATTTTACATATTAATTTTACTATTAAGAATTTAAAGGGATAGTTCACCCAAAAATGAAGATTTTGTCATCATTTACTAGGAAAACTATCGAAATTAATGGGTAAGGTCAACTACAGGCCCAGCACCAGGACATATAGATATTCTAAGAAGTGGCCCACCAATAGGTTAATAGAAATACATGACTCATATATACTTAATTAAATTACATTAAATACACTAAATATAAAGTTAAATAAGAATTAAAATAAGAAGTGATTAATACTGACAGACATGCAGTTCGCTGTCAGTATAAAGTTGCTTGAATAGCGCACGTCTTGTATAACTCTGTTTGGTGTCCTTGCCACACACTTGTCCATAAAACAGAAAGAAACATTGAACAATATTGATGTTATATACCTTAAAGTACAAAACTGCATGCAGGAGATTTGTATGATGCTGTCCGGGCACTGGAACCCTTTCCCAGATCCAAAAGTGAGTCCAGGTCAGAAAAAAATATTGTTGCTAATGGTAAAGCTTATTAAGACAGCATGTCTTCTGCTGTCATACCATATAATATCTGAAGAAGGCTTAATTATTTTAGTGTATACTGTAGCATTTAATTGTGGCTAAAAACACCAGGCTCTCTTCTGAAAATGCTGACTTGTTGCCATTTGCTTGGGAGAATTAGCTGAGTCGTTGGGGTTGCAATGATACAGAATGTCAGCGGAACTAATCTTGATTCTAGTATATGACTTTACGTATAATTAACTCTCTGGGGTCTTGGCTGATTTTGCATCCTTGAGCAGTTTTGACCTTTGTGTTTATTTCAGTTGCTTAAAACCATAATATTGGCAAAATTCTCATAACTGTGTTCAGCACAAACTGTATGTACATGTTTGTATTTTTAGACAAACATTTTTATGTGTGGTTTTTGAAAAAGTTAAATTTGAAAAAACTCATACTAAACATGTTTTCACAAGACTTTTCAAAACAGGATCTAGTAGTCTAGAAAATAAAACAATGAAAATAATTCTTCCTACTCATTCACATAAAACAATATATTGATTTAGAATTAAAAATGGCGCGGTGGTGTGGCGATCTCAGCTCATTTCAAATAATGAAATAACAGGAGAAAGACGGTACCTGTACTCCTTTTCATACAGTTTACACAAAATGAGAACATTTGTTTTCAATTTCACTTACACAATTTAAAAGCATTATATAGACATTCATTTTCCATTTGTCTGACAAGTTTTTGATAAGTTATAGTAAATTTTTCTGACGCATTTCTGAAAGGACTTCACTGAGGGAGAGAGAACGAAACGCACATCATGTTTATTTTCACTTAAACACTTTGTTTTTATTAGGAGTGGACACAAAAAAACTGAACACTTTTTTAACAAGTTTTACATGATGTATAAATCATATCTGTAAGTCCAAAATCTGCATAGTAATTTAAGTCTCTTTGCATAGTGAAAACAAGAGGTTGGAGCCCGTGCCGCTGTCTACCCCAGGGAGTTAACAATTTGTTTAGTTAACCAATAATTATAATGTTAGTCCGGGATGTCTTTTGGTACAGAAATGGACACGCGTAGACAGAAATATTAAGCTTTGTATTGATTTTCAGTCATTGTACACAGACACACATTTGTACAAGTAGGATGTGCTGATTGGTTGGTGTTTATTTGTCCCACCCTTTTTCCACTATTATTGGATATCTGAGAAACAAGTTCTGAGCACAGCATTTTCCCCACAGTAAATTCTGGTGATAATTTTGTATTTTTCAATATCACATATGGGTGCACAACTCTGGCGCCGGGCCTGGTTAATTGTGTGCTTATTATTTATCAAAAAACTTCCATGTGTGTTTTCCTACTATGGAAGTCTACTATGGAAGTCTAGTAAATGATAATAGAATTTTCATTTATGGGTGAACTATCACTTTGTTTAAAATTAGGTAGGTCAGTTGAAAATGTTTATGTTGTGTGGCTCTTTACAAAACATGTATAAAAAATAAACACAGTTAAAATGCCATTGCTCTGTATTTTGTAATAATTTATTTTTATCATAATTATTCAACCCTGGAGTGATGTGAGAATTTACAATGGGGAACATAAATAGGAGAAAGAAGAGTTCAGATCTCATATGTTATTTACAGAAACTATCTCACATTCATTTGACCATAAACAGATTAATTAATAGATGTTATTAGTCATTAACCATGTTGTTGAACCAGTATTTTCTAAACAACATGTGCAACAGAGTTATGTTTTGGGAAACAGCTAGTCTAGCTAGTTAGTTTCTTCAACAATGCTGGTTAAGCATGGAAACACACCCCAGATTAGGTGAATTGGATATGCCCAATTGTTCTTCTGCAATCTGTGTGTAGATTAACCAATTTGGCACATGAATAAAGCATTATATTCTTGAATGGCATTAAACAAACAAACATTGCACTCTTTCACATTTAAACTGAATTTATATTTGGTTTCTGTGAATACTTACAGTAGTCTTGCCTCCATTGGCCAGTATAATTAATCGGCCACCTTTAATAATTTTGACATGCTGCTAAACCACTGAAGCAAAGCAAATCTGAGAGCAGTTATTTAGGTGTTTTTAATATTGGCAGAACATAATCGTGATAATTCAACATAATATCAACTTGAATTTTAACAGGAATTTTTAGTAAAACAGTATGTTCTCTCATGTCTCTCCGTGTGCATCTCTCTTTACCCATTGTTTTGATTATTTTTTTGTACTCCTTTTTGGGCAGAACTCTTGATAGCGAACTGAAATGCAATATGAATATCATAATTTGATTTAGCTCAGGCCACGGCCCCCCAGCAGTAGTGGTGTGGCCCCCGATAAATCACTGATAAATAACATAATCCATGTCTTTGCATATGAGTTTTTATATTTGATATTCATATAATAATATCATATTGTAATATCACTGTTTGATTCTTTTATTTTTCAAACATTAGTATTAATGAGGTAAGTACTTTATTTTGGTGTAAAGCTTTTTTGTGTAAAGTGAAAGATCAAGACATGAAATGAAGAACCACACGATATTCACACATCACACAAACCTACGCACACTGATCACACCTCTCACATACAGATACATATAGACATTAACCACAACCAGTCAAATACATCTCAGGTCCACCAACAGAACAAAACCACATTTCTTTCCACATCAGCATTTGCTTTAACCCAGAAATGAAACTGTTAAACTGTCACAAGCATTTAGTGACAAAAATAAAATACCAGAAATACTTTCTGATCTTACTGATCTTTGTCTTTATGAGAGTTTGACGCTTTAGTCCTTTTAATAAACAACTGTCTATTAACATTATTTAATATTAGGTGAATTGTTATCCTGTAGTTGGATTTTAGCTTGTAACATGAGTTTTATGCTTGTAAATTAGATGAAGGAAGTGATTGATTTGGAGCAAGAGAGAAGACAGACATCTCAAATGTAATAAGCGTTTCATGTAATTTTATGCACAAACCCTGTTCAGGAAAAACTGTAAACTCACAAACAGTCAGAATCTGAAGATAAAACAGAAGATGAGAAAAACGGCTGAACGTTGATCTGAGAATGACCGTGTTTATCGTTTCATGACTCCTGCATACACCACATCATCCTCTACTGCAGATCCCTGTACACAATAAACACACAACATAAAAACACACACAATCAATGTTCTGTATGCCTTAAAAACAACTAAAGACAAAAGAGGGTCTGTGTTAGGTGCCGACCATCTGCGGATGTGTAAAAATTGGAACTTGAATTAATACATAATTAATTTAATATGTATATGTTATTATTTTATTCTTGTCTCCATATGTTCTCTTCCAAAAATATTTTCAGTCTTTGTCATGTATGCATAGATGTTTATTGTTTCATTCATTTATTTATTCCACTATGGTGAGTATAAGAATGAAGTCTCTTGTGCTGGAATAAGCTTCTCTCCCATGTTGGTACAGATTTACTGTTAAACTAAAACTTAATTGCGACTGCCACTAGGGGACGAACTCCGACAGTCATGTCCAAATGACGTGTACAGCGGAAAGGTGGCTTTAGAGCAGTTTGTCACCAAAGCAAAGGAGCTCGAAAAAGAAATCAATGATCATATTTATAATCTGCAATATTCTGTTTTGCTTTGCAATTTCAATTTGGGAGGTTTTGCTGTTGGTGGAGGAACTCAGATGTGCTGTGTCCACCATTTAAGTAGCATTTTTCAAACTGATAGTGAGGTAGACTGGAGCTGAAACAGCGGGGGCGCTTTAAAGAAGAATTGGATGCAATTCAGTAGGGCTGCACGATAAATTATTTTGGAGGCTGTGGCATAGCCCAAAATGCATAGGCCCCCAGCAAGAATAAAGGCAGGGTCCCATACCTCCTGGCTTAAGTTTACAGGCTAGGCCTACCGCATGTGAGGACAGCAGACCACACTGCTTGCTTGCGGGCAGCTCAAAATCAATTGGTGATCAGTTGCACTGTAATCGTCATACTTAAGAGTTGTTTTGAGTGTCTATGAAATGAGTAAGCACATCATGTGCTTATAAAGTGCGATTGAGCAGCTATAACCCGTGAACAACTCAGTTCTCTAACAGCAGCTGGTGACATCCCAGCTAGAAATTAAAAGTTCTAAGAACATTCTCTGAAAGTTCCCAAAAACATTCTGCCAACGTTAAAAGTGACTAGTTTTTTTTTAGTTCTAAGAACGTTTCTGTGTTGTCTGAAAGCTAGAGGAATGTTACATTTTACCATTTTAAACATTATGATGACAATTTCATGTTTTAATGTTCAAACAATGTTCAAAACAACAACTGTTTATTATATTGACTTGTTTAAATGTTATATAAATGATAGAGAAACATTGCATTTTATTATTTTATAAAACATTATTTCTGAATGTTCAGTAAATACATTGCTGCAGAAAACTCAACTCACTTACTAGGTTTAGATGTTGATGTTTTGTTTAATTTAAAGTAACCCTTATTGTGATTAGTGTTTGTTTTAGTTGGACTCTTGACACTTGACTTTTGGCTTGCTAGTTTTTTCCTGGTTGTGTTAACTTTGTGTTAATGCACCACATTTGTTATGAAAAGTTAATAGTGTAATTCTGTGGTGCTTGGTTCATAATGGTAAAGATCATCACCTAATTCGTTTACTAATCAAAAGTTTATTTTCTGTCAATAATGCAAAAGAGATCCAGCTCTTTCACAGCAGTTTGTCATTAAGGAGTTTTAGAAACTTTGGACAAAAAATATCTGCTGTATAATTGGGATGCACAAACATCAAGAATCAGACTATGAATCTCAATCATGGTGACAATGAAATGATAAACTTCATGCTGCAATGCATGCTGGGTATTAACAAATTACAAACCTCATTCAGGACTCCCAGCATGCACTGCAGCATGGATAAATAAGGATTTTTTTAACAATTTTAATTGTCACCATGGTTGAGATTCATAGTCTGATTCTTGATGTTTGTGCATCCCAACTATACAGCAGATATTTTGTCCAAAGTTTCTAAAACTCCTTAATGACAAAATGCTGTGAAAGAGTTGGATCTAATATACATTGTTGCCAGAAAATGAACTTTTGATTGGTAAATTAATTAGGTGATGATCTTTACCATTATGTACCTACAACAACAGAATTACACTATTAACTTTGCATGTTCATAACAAATGTGGTGCATTAACACAAAGTTAACACAACCAGGAAAAAATTAGCAAGCAAAAAGTCAAGTGTCAAGAGTCCAACTAAAACAAACACTAATCACAATAAGGGTGACTTAAAATGAAACAAAACATCAACATCTAAACCTAATAAGTGAATTGTGTTTTCTACAGCAATGTATTTGCTGCATACAGAAATAATGTTTTGTAAAATGATGGGATGCAATGTTTCTCTATCATTTACATAACAATCAAACAAATCAATTTAATAAACAGCTGTTGTTTTAAACATTGTGTGAACATTAAAACATGACATTGTCATAACGTTTAAAAATGGTAAAATGAAACATTACTCTAACGTTCAGACAACAGAAACGTTCTTAGAACTTAAAAAAAACTAGTCACTTTTAACGTTGGCAGAATGTTTTTGGGAACATTGGGAACTTTCAGAGAACGTTCTTAAAACTTTTAATTTCTAGCTGGGATCACCACTTTCTCAAGTTACATGTGACTTTATGGCTAAAGCGGTTAGTTTCAATTTAGAAAATGGCAGTGACAGGGATTGTAAAAAAAACTCTCAGAGCAGTAGCCACATCTGTAACGGGAACGGTTCTATGATCGGTAAACACCCATAGATAATAATTACTATATAAATAATTATTAGGGCTGTCAAAATTAACGTGTTAATAACGCGTTAACGCAAATTCATTTTAACGGCACTAATTTTATTAACGCGCGATTAGCGCAACACGCAATTTCTGTTTGACCCACAGCTGGATGAATTGAGATGCAGCAAATGACCCGCGCTGTCTAGATGAGTTGGAGCTTTCATAAAAATAAGAACATTATGCTCTCGTCTAGCGAATCCAATGCTGTAAATGGTCATTAAACATTTAAACTGCACGTTTTTTGTGAGGTGTACCGTCCCAAATCCATATAAAGCAAAGATGCGTCTTCTTTCACTTTTTAGTTTCGTTTTTAAAGCATTCAGAAATTATAGAAAATAGACTGCAGGACTTTCTTGATGTTAAAATTATTATTAAGAGAGATAAAGTTCGGGATCTGATTGATGTTAAAAGAGTTATTGAGAAGGCTTAAAAGCGATGTCTGACGCAGACGTCTGAAGCGCATGCACACAAACGCGCGAGTGCGTGACCCTGATATATATAGACATCTAACACAAAATTACAGGTTTAAAAATATCTGTTTTGACAGGAATTCACGCAGGTATGACCTATAATCTGTTATATCTGAAGTAAATGTTTGGTTAATTGTTAAGGAAAAGTATCTATTGTGTCATTCAGGGGCGGAGCCAGACATTGTAGACATTGGGGGCTTAGCCCAAATCTAGGGGTTTCAAAGCTTGGTCCCCTGTTGATATTTTTTCTCCATTTACGGCAGCTTTATAAACTATTTTTTAATCTAGGTGTTCTCTGTATTGTCCAGTGTTGGGTGTAACTAGTTACTAAGTAATTTGTTACTGTAATTTAATTACTTGAAAAAGTAATGTAAGGGATTACTCTTATTTTTCTTGTAATCGAATTACAGTTACTTCTGATGTAACTAAATACTGTCTATGGACTGTAGAACAATTATGTATACTATAATAAATAGTGGATTTAACATGGTTTTAATTTACAATTCTCACTATTAACTGGTTGATTATTAGCATTAATATTACTGAGATGTTGACTGTTTTTTAGTAGGCCTACTAAAATAGCACATATTAATGCCTGATTCTGCAAAACCTTATTCTACACCCTTAACCCTCCCCATTTTTACAAATACTTAAAATAAACACCTACTTTAGTATTAATAAGCAGTAGTTGGAGTATATTGAGGCAAAAGTAGTTAATAGTTAATTAATAGAGAGAAATGAACCCTAAAGTGGGACCAGAATAATTGATGTACTTTTATATATTGTTTCTTCGAGCCATTTCAAGCCTCTCCTAGTATCATGTACTAAATAGGATTTAGAAAGTAATTAGTAATAATTAAATACTTTTTGGAGTAATTTGTAAAGTAATTTAATTACATGATTGAAGATGTAATTAGTAACTAGTAATTAATTACTTTTTTGAGTAACTTACCCAACACTGGTATTGTCATTTTGAAACGGCAACATAACAAATTTTGACAATGATACTTTAACTTCTCTTATCCAAAAATAGGCAAACATGTTTGCTGAAGGCTAATCCAGTAATTATAAAGCTACATAAGAATAACAATTTTTGACTTCATTGACAGAACAATTTCTCACCTGCTTATGGAAGCGTTTCTCTCTCTTTCTGTCTATCTGTCTGTCTGTGATCTCTCTCCACCCTCCTCTCTTCCTATTTGCACTGACAGTTATCACACATAAGGATATTTTAATGTAAGAGATTGGGGATTCACATTTTATAACTGTCTATCAATGTATTTCTGAGGTAAAATCATTGCGAATTTCAAATGCATATGGACAAAACATACCTAACTAACTATATACTTTCTCACCTTCTTACTTCTGACGTCTTTAAAAATATAAATCGTATATCGATCTATAAAAAAAGTATATATGCAACAATGAGCAAGTTTTTTCAAAGTTTTAATTCACTGTTATTAAATGTACTTTAAATACAACGTTACCAATGACCAATGAGGTAGACTAGACCAGAGCACCACAGTAAGTTAGACGTTAGCCATGCAGATAATATATCAGTTGACGCTATTTAACAGTATTTACATCACATAACTATAAATATACACTTACAGTAATAACGAAGGCACTGTAATAATAAAGACACTTTGAAAATGCGTTTACTGTGGGGAGATTCAGCATATTATTGTGCCTTGAACACGCATCTCTTATTCATTTTCAGTTGAGTGGGGGGACCGGAGAGTTAAAGCTGAGTGCCGCCACCTAGCGTCCTGGATGAATTCATTTTACAGATCTGAAAAGATTCGGGGCTTTTGACAAAACATTCGGGGCTCAAGCCCCAAAAGCCACCCCCCCCCCCGCTCCGCCCCTGGTGTCATTATATTAAATCCTTGCATTATCCTACAGTATCTTAAAGTGGTCTGTCTCAATGTCAAAATTAAACAATAAAAGAAAAACATATATGTAACTTATTAGGGCCCGAGCACACCAGGGTGTGAGGACCCTATTGTTTTTGCTCCGTTTATTATTATTATTATTTTTCTTCTTCTTCTTCTTCTTCTTCTTCTTCTTCTTCTCCGAAATGGATCGCATTTTTGAGGGCCTAAACATACCCGAAAACTCATGAAAATTTGCACACGCGTCAGAAGTGGCGAAAATTTACATGTAGTATAGGCGTCAGAAGTGGGCGTGTAAAAATGGCTCGATAGCGCCACCTGCAAAATTTCAAGAGAACAGCCCCCCCACTACGAAAAACGTACAGATACGAAATTTGGTAGGATCATCTATCACTCCAAGACCTACAAAAAAGTCTCTTGGAGCGAACCTCTAAACCCCACAGGAAGTCGGCCATTTTGAATTTTCTCTGTCATTTTTGGATATTTCCAAGCGTCGTACTTTAACGAACTCCTCCTAGAGATTTACTCTGATCATCATCATATTTGGTCAGTATCATCTAAAGGCCTTTGCGATGCTAAATTGCGGAGCTTTTGACTTTTCGTTGGAGGGCGTGTCCTTGGCGGCCTGGGAAAGTTTGATGTTTCGCCATGAAACAGGAAGCTGATGTAATTCAGGCATACGTTGTCCGATCTGCCCCTGACTTCACACGTTTGATAAGGGTCCAGGCCTGAACACATCAACATGGCATAATTCAGTAACACTCATAGCGCCACCTAGAGGCAGCAGGAAATACCATGTTTTATGCTGTGTCTTACTGCTCTTAGAGATTTAAACATATCAACATCATATTTCACCAGTGTAATCTCAAGACCTTGTGTGATGATAAAGAGCAACGGCCTTGACTTTTCATTAAAGGGCGTGTCCGTGGCAGCCTCGCAAAGTATCGTTAAATGAATCGCATTTTTGACAGGCTAAACAAGCTCAAAAAGTCATAAAACGTTGCACACACGTCAGAAGTGGCAAAAATTTACACGTGGCATAGGCGCCAGAAGTGGGCGTGTAGAAATGGCTCAATAGCGCCACCTGCAAAATTTCAAGAGAACAGCCCCCCCACTACGAAAAACCTACAGATACGAAATTTGGTAGGGTCATCTATCACCCCAAGACCTACCAAAAAGTCTCTTGGAGCGAAGCTCTAAACCCCACAGGAAGTCGTCCATTTTGAATTTTTGCTGTAATTTATGTGCAAATTTTGTCATTTCTAGGCTTCGTACTTTAACGAACTCCTCCTAGAGATTTTAATAGATCGTCATCATATTTGGTCAATCTCATCTAAAGGCCTTTGCGATGTTAAATTGCGGAGCTTTTGACTTTTCGTTGGAGGGTGTGTCTGTGGCGACCTGCCAAATATCAGCGTTTTTGCCATGAAACAGGACGTTTTTATAACTAAGGCATACAATGTCCAATCTGCCCCACGCTTCACATGTTTGATAAGGGTCTTGGCCTGAACACATTTCAATGCCAATATTCAGCTTCAGTCCTAGCGCCACCTAAAGGTAGCAGGAAATGCCTTGTTTTACACTGTGATTTACTGTTCTCAGAGATTTAATCAAATCATTATCATATCAGGTGAGACTGATCTTAAGCCCTTTGCGTTGAAAAATTACGAAGATCTTGACTTTTCGTTAAAGGGCGTGTCCGTGACGGCCTGGCAAAGAGTGATGTTTCGCCATGAAACAGGAATCGGTTGCAATTCAGGCATACATTATCCGATCTGCCCTATACTTCACACTTTTGATAAGGGTCCCGGCCTGAACACATTAATATAACAACAATCAGTTACAGTCACAGCGCCACCTGCTGCACACAGGCGGTGTGGCACATCAGTTTCCCTTTGAATATCCACCTATATTTGCCCACTATAATTAAGATCCCCCTGGTTAACTGCTTTACTAATAGCATAGGGTAGCGGTGCACATGCGTGCGAGGGCCCTTCCATCGCTGCTTGCAGCTTTAATATTGATATTGTTTTTGCTCTGCGGTAACAGGTATAGTTCTGTCATGCTTTGTCAGATTCCAACAATTGTTCCAATTGTTTTGAAGTTTTTTAATAGAGAATGTTAAAATATAAATGAAACATTTTTGAAAATGTGCTCATCTCAACTCAATTTGCCAGCACAGGTCACAAATGATGCAGCAGCAAACAAAAATGGAGAAAGAACAAAGTCTTCTAAAGGCAAAAACATTTATAAAACTATGGCTGATGGTTCTGTTGAAAATGTAAACAGGCTGTTGTAGACAAATAGCATATTTGCATATAGCATATATATATATATATATATATTAGAGCATTAAAAACTTCAAAAGTGTTACATTTAGGTAAATTTAGAACAGATAAAAAGGTGCGATTAATTTGCGATTAATTGCGAGTTAACTCATGAAATCATGCGATTAATCGCGATTAAATATTTTAATCTATTGACAGCCCTAATAATTATATAAAACAAAAGTCAATTTTTTCATTCAAATAAGATTATTTGGTGGCCCTACCATGCAAGGACCCCTGCACTGCGGCCCTTCCGCATCCCCACTGCTTGGAGGCCTCAGTTCAGAATCCGAATCACCTTTATTCCCAAGTATTTTAGATTTGTATGTACAAGGAATTTGTCTTGATGTACTTGTCAATGACAGTAACAAGTAAAATGTAGTAAATAAGAAAATGTTCAGCAATTTTACAAAAAGTTTACAGGTATGCGAAGAGAAGAGACGTTTACTGTACATTAATGCAGTTAGTGTAAAGTGGGCTCAGTGCAAAAGCACACAGTTAAGGTAGTAAGGTGAATTTTGTTTGTATACTTTCTTTGCAGTGTATTATTTCTGTTTGTGTAAACTAAGCATAATGTCCATGAATTCGGGTAAGTGATCATGACGTTTCATGATCAGTTGCAGTTAGGAAGAACCTATTAAGCATACGTTGCTGTCTACTTTTGTACTATGCAGCGTACCATATGATGATGGAGGAGGTGAGTATAGACTTAATGATGGAGGTGTAGAAGTGCACCATCATCATCCTTGGGAGTTGGAACATCTTCAGCTGCTGCAGGAAAAAATCTTCTGGTATGCTTTTTTAATATGAGACCTGGGTAATGATGGTACCCAGGAAGCGGAAAAGGTCCACAGGGTCAACTGGATGTTTAGGCAATGCTGAGCATCAGGTTGTTCTGACTGTACCAGGTGGGGGATGGTTATCTGCAAACTTAAAGGTATAGCGGAGGATTTTCTCAAATTTTAGAAAAGAACCGCCTTTCTCCACTTTTAAAAAAATGCAATTGCACAACACTCCTGATTGACAGCTAGGAGGACCAATAGTCTTGATGATCCACCCGGAAACAGAAAATCCTCCGCCATACCTTTAACTAATTTGACAGATTGGTGAGTAGGTGCAGCTGTTGGTGTACAGAAAGATGAGTGTAAAAAGAACACTAATTCGGGGAGAGCCAGTATTGATGGACCTGGTCACAGACAGAGGTGGGTAGAGTACCCAAAATCTGTACTCAAGTAAAAGTACAAGTACTTATACAAAAATGTACTCAAGTAAAAGTAAAAGTATCAATCTAATTATTTACTTGAGTAAGAGTAAAAAAGTATTAGATGAAAAACTACTCAAGTAGTTAGTTACTCGTTACTTCTGATCTGATAGAGAAGTAGCGCAAAAGCACTGAATTTCAGACTACTTGGAGGGTTTTCACAAATCTCTCCTTAAGAGTCTCATTGTTCTGCTTATATACAAGTAAAGCAGCCTATCTCAGTCCTGCAATGCGTACATTAACATCACATAACGTGTCATTTGAGAAAAAAATCTCAAACACACACACACACAGATGTTTTCTGACGGTTAACTCTATATTTTATTTCATGTTCACAACACAAACTTATCAGCATCTGCCTTTACAGTTTTTTTCGATTGCTAAACGACAGTGGGCGGCTGGAGCTACATGTGCAGAACTCTAACTACAGTCTGCAATACCAAAAGTCACGTGAGCTAAACTGTACATATCACCTGCAAAACTCACTTCAAGAAACACAACTCTAAACACATGACTCAAAACAGCTCAGTGCAGCCAAACACTAAACACAACCCTCAATGAGATAACACACACTGTCACTCACAACACACTGAGAGGAAAAACACTAACATCAAACACCAATACACAAAATACTAACTTTTTATCTTTACAGATTGAACAATTTCAGTGACTTCATACAAAGTAATGTTTTCTTCAAATAATTATTTATTTATTGATTGATTTATCACATGATTTATTGAAATTTTTAGAACAGAACAATTCTTTAAGGTAAATGAAAATTTGCAGTTGGCTTCAATAGTCTCAGTCTGGAGTAATTTATGGAATTACAGTAATGAGGAAAAAAAGGTAGAAACTAAAAGTACATACTGTAATTCATATATGAATTTTTTTTTATAATTGAGTAGCTAATCGTGCCTCTCTCTAGCATCAGGCCACTACATGCCACCCTTCTCCCTCCACAAACCCGTCTTCCTTGTTCCATTTCCAAAATTAGTTTTTCTGAGCTCTACATATATATATATATATATATATATATATATATATATATATATATATATATATATATATATATATATATATATATATATATATATATATATATATATATATATATATCATATTTATATGAAAGGTAATATTTTATATATATGAAATATATATATGAAATTGGAATTTATATTTATATGAAATTGCAGTCAGCAGTGTTTGAAAGGCACAAGACTGAAATCAATTCTGTTTTGAATGTGTGGTTCACAGTTTTGACAGCAGTGTGTTAGCAATTGAACAAAGTGCTGTAAATTCACAGTGTTGTGCAGGTTGTGGTTAAAGTCATGGGATAAGTGTGTAGAGTTTTGAAAACTGTGTTCAAGCAATGAAAAACGAACTAGAGTTTGGTCCACGTGAACTGCTGCTGTGCGGACTGTGGTTGGAGTTTTGCACATGTGACTTCAGTTGTGCCCACTGTCGTTTAGCAATCGAAAAAACTGTAAACATGCAAACAGTAAACAAATAAGAACGTGTGTGTCTGTTTGTTATCATCTTTTTATATGATATATAGGTTATTTTCATTGCCATTAAAGTGCAATTACTGAACATAAACAGGAGCTTAATAAAAATGATCATTTTAGATTTTCATATGGAACTTATCTGTTTTTGCAAATCATTTCTACATTTATTATAATATATAATACATGTTTCTTTCAAATCAATCTTTATTCTTTTATTTTTATTCATTCATTCTTTAGGAAGGATTTAAATAAAATACAATCCCGTTTTTATTTGAATGTATTTTCTACACATTAGTGAGGTGTCCGGATTTGTGTATAAATGCAGTCATTACATTATGCTGTTAAGTTTGATTAGTTGTGGGGAAATGATATGGAAATGTGCAGATGTGAACGTGCTGTTTGTATGGTTAACTTACATTAGGATTTGTATTGTAATCGCTTGCACAAGAGTGCATATGGCAAAAAAACTCGGACAGTGTGTGAAATGACCATTAATAGTGTTCAAATAGACATACTGTGACACTTACTTCAGGCTGGAACTTGAATTCCTGTACGCTGAGATGTCAGCTCGTTTAGTGAACAAAGCATGCATCACATTATGAAACTATTCTTTTTGACCTCTTGGATTGAAAACATAGACCGAACTTGAAGCCACGCATGGTCTGCCTCCGATAACTCGCACAACGCACACGCGCCCTCATCTGCTTCTCCTATCATCTACGCGGCCGCGCGGTCGCGCGCGCTAAAAGGGTGACCGCGCGGTCGCGCGCTAAAGGGTGACGCAGCCTGTTTCGCGCAACTTTCGAACACGCCCTATAAACTTTAAAAATATATATATTCATTAATTATTACCATTTGACAGTAGCGCAGTAACGCCGCCGAATGTAGCGAAGTAAAAGTACAGTTTTTTCACTAGAAATGTACTTAAGTAAGAGTAAAAGTACCCATCCTTAAATTTACTCTAAAAGTACTAGTTACCCGAAAAATGTACTCAAGTAAATGTAACGAAGTAAATGTAATTCGTTACTACCCACCTCTGGTCACAGATACATGTTTTCCCAATCTCAGGTGTTGCCTCCTGACAGACAAGAAATCTGTAATCCTTCTGCACATGGAGTCAGGCACATTCAGCTGGGAAGATTGTCCTGTAGCAAAATTAAGATGTTTGTATTAAAGGCACAGCTAAATTCCACACACAGGTTCCTGGTAAGTCCTGTTGGCTCTGTAGGCAAACGGAATTGGGTTCAGGAAAGGATCAGTAATAGATTTGAGGTGGGACAGCAATAGACAATCAAATAACATCATGACCGCTGATGTCAGAGTGTCAGGCCTTAATCATTTAGGCCTGTGATTATCTTCTCTTTTTTTTGCGACAGGAAAGATGGTGGAGATCTTAAATCAGGCTGGTACATGGCAAAATCCAGTGTGGTGTTAAATATACCTGTAAACACTGAAGAAGGCCGATCAGCACAGTACTACAGGGTAGATGGAGAGACAGAGTCAGGTCTGGGTGCTTTGCAAGGGTTTTGTCCTGTCTTGTTCTTGTCTTTTATTTTGAAATCCTGGTTTCATGTTTCAGGTCTTTTTATTTTGAAAGTTCATTGTCTTGCTTGTGTCTAGTTTCCCTATTTCCTTGATGTGTCATGTCCTGATTAGTTCTGCTGCCCTGCCCATAAGGCCTGTTTCTGAGTTTCCTGTAAAGGCCAAGATGCATACTCCAGAGTTTCCTGTGTCCTGTAGGTCAGCCAAAATGGTAACTCCCAAGCATCACTGCCCTTGCCAAAATGGCCATGCACGAGACTAAACTCTCTGCCCGGCCCAAGATGGCTGACCCCAAGCTCAATGAACTCTTTGCCTTAGCCAAAATGGCTGACACCATGCCTGCACCCACAGCCAAGATGGCCGTCACCCCCTTTAGTATTTTTTGGGGGGTAATTAGGGATGAGACAGAGAGCAGCAGCCGAGGCCCTCTGCTGCTCCACGGTCCAGGCCCGCCACTGCCCCACGACTGAGGCCCACATCTGTTCCACGGTCTAGTCCTGCCACTGCCTCACGGTCCTGGTTTGTGTGTGTGGGTGTACGTGCATGTGTGTTAATAAATCTATTTGATTTCAGGTAATCATATAAACTCACCGGTTTATGTGCTGCTCTTTTACAGAATGTTGGATCTGCATAAGTGATCTCCTCTCCATTGGTTTGAACTGTATCAGAAACAATCATAAACACATTTCAAAGTTAAAGCCTTAAGCTGCAATTACAGGGTCAAACCCAAGGGCACCAAGGCAGAATATTAGGGTTTTTTTCTGGCTCAAAATGAGGTGGAGATGGTACTATCCTGATGCACACATGTGTGCCATGGCTCATCAAATTACAAGAGACATATTTTTTGTGTTTAATAATTAAAGAAAATGACTATAATTATTGCTTTATTTTATAAAACATTAAATTAATGAAATACAACATACCAGCTAACGTGTTCATTTGTAGTAATAACAAACAGCAAAGTTGTTTGATAATGAAGCATTAACTTGACTGTATTCTTTGAACCTTTTATTACAATGAACTGGTTTAAAAGAATCATTAGTTTTACAGACATAACTGGTCACGTTGTGTTAAAGTTTCCTTGTAGTCAAGAATTTTATTAGTGAACATTCATCTTTGAGCATCATATTGGCATATATAAGTTTTACCTACTCAATTGCACAGCTCGGACCATACCTATGAATATGCAAAATAGTTCTTGCTCCTCGGACAATAGATATATGTGTAAATAGTATATATGGAAGTTTCAGACACATAACTGCAAAGTTTGAGAAGTTTAGAGAGAGACTGAGATAGAGACTTTAAATCTAGTATGGGAACATTTGAGACTGTCTTCTACTGTATGTCTGTGCCAAATTTCATAATGTATGGTTCCTAAAGTATGAACACAGTTCTGTAGGCTGCAGGAGATACAAAAAGATACAATACTAATAAACTCAACTTTGTCATTATTTGTTATAATAGTTATTACTTTACAGTACAGCTTTATTGCTAACAGTTGATATTTACCTTGTTGTTCTGTGTTTTTGTGTTTTCTGTAGATCCAGAATATCAGTACTGAAGCTACAATCATCAGAAATCCAACAACAGCACAACAGATCAAAATCAAGGTGAGATCTGTAATGAATAATAAGAGACACTACTGTAACTCAGTCTGATCTTAGTTTAGTGAATATCATTACTTTAACTAAACCAGTTGGCTTGACCTCAACTCAGCTCATTGAATAAGTAAGGAATAATTGATGACGTGCCGTTGAATTATACGAAAATAATGCACATCCAAGGTGTTTATGCGGCACGATGCGAAGTGGAGTTACACTGCGGGTGTGCATTATTTTCAAATATTTCAAAGGACCAGAGTCAATTAATCTCTTATACCATGGTTACCCACAAACATCGCTCTGGTGCCTATTTGTAAGACTTTTGACAGGTCAGGTGTGCGGTTTACAGAAAAATAATCAACACCAATGGAACATTTCTGCCAATCAGAATAAAGCAGTCAACAGACCTGTGGTATAAGCACTAATAATTAATCACACCTGTTGTATCTGAACACATCTGACAGAGTTGAGTGATGTTAAGATGTTGAGTTTGGTTTGTGATGGTATTGTTGAGTACACATCTGTATGTGTTTGTATCCTGATATTCAACCTCCAGAGGTAGAGAGATGCTGCTGATGTTGAGATCAGACACACTGATGATGGACAATAAACTGTTTCCTTTGTACCAGGACAGACTCACATCTCTCACATTCAACACTGAACACAATAATGAACAATTTAAGATTGATGATCTTTGTGATGATGTGCAATCTCTGCTGATGACAGGAACGAGCAGACGAGCTTGAAAACATCAGAGAACCGAAAAAAGTAAAAGCATATATATTATCAATATTAAGCAAGATACAATCTTAGGAGTATGATAGTTAAAATGCCAAATGCTAAAATATATAATTTATAAATAGTAGATCTTTACTCACCATAGACAGTAACACTAAATCTGTGTGAGATCTCTCTTGCGCTGTTGATATTTACTTGATAAAGTCCAGTGTGTTGAGTTGTGATGTTTGTGATGATGAGATCTCCAGTCTGATCATTTATCTGCAGTCTGTTTCTGAATCTCTCATCAAGATCTTCATTATTTATTGAGACTTTACCTCTTTTGATTTTAGCTATGGTAATGCTTTGAGGTCCAAATCTCCACGTTATCAGATCATCTTTTTGTGCTTCAGTAATATTTGTGTGTAGAGTAACAGAATCTCCCTCCATCACTGACTTCACTTCATCACCAAACACACCTGAAGAACACAAACACATTCACATCAAAGTTTTTGAATGAAGTTCATTTGAATTTTTCAAAATTGTATCTTATCTTTAAGAAAATCAAAGAGATTTGCCAACGTGAGCTTTGAAAGAAATGTTTTTTTACATCTACATGACATTTGTTTATATGGCAGACACTTTTATCCAAAGCGATTTAATTGTGATTGAGTTTTTTCAGTGTTTGTTTAAAAAGTGTTGGACTTTAAGGCGTCCATCTGCATGTTCATAATTAGAGGAAAGGCACGGTATTAAAATTAAACTATTTATTGATCAGATATGAAAAAGTTTTACAGCGCTGGGCAGTCTCAAGGCCACAATAGGCAGTCGACTAACAGCCCGCATTTGGAGAAAACAGTTATTTATAAAGTATGTGACGTCGATCTTCTTCTTAGAATCTCCACCCACAAAGGCCGTTCCCCTCGTACATCTGACTCCATTACCACACCCAGTTTTAGTCTGCAGGAGATAGACACACACATACAAAGAAAAAACAAACTTTTCTCCGCTCATCCCTGAGGGCCATGCAGCCCGTCACCTTCTCCCCAGTACTCCTCCACTTCACATATGATTGACTTCAGATAGCATATTATAATGCTTTCTTAAAAACAAATCATTAATGAAACATTCATTTATTCATAAAAACATAAGCTGTAAGATGAAAGTGATTATTATGTAAAACACATTTCAATATCATGACATCATTTCACTATTCGTAAAATTGGTTATATGAATAAGGCACACATTAACTTCTTTAGATAGATAAACACATATTACATCTTTTACTGCAATACTACTTCTAAGCAAAACACTTTAATCATTATTCAAAAAAACATCTGTTCGGGAAGAAAACACACACACAAAGAACAAGCGCAGGAGATTCTGTTCTTCCAAGTTGAGCCGCCATCCCCCCACTAGGCCACTCTGTATGCAACCTTCATTTCATTGGTTAATACACATTTATCAAAGACAACATCTTATATTTATTACATCAATTATTCAATGATTAATACTGATTAAGTAAGAAATATATTGCATATTTTATCATGTGAATATTAAAGTATTAGTTAATACGTGGTTTTCTGTTTACTTTTCCCACTCTGGTCTCTTTCTTATCTTTGACAATTTCCAGACATAAATTCCTAGTTAATCCTTCTTGCAGTTTTACACACACACCCAAGCTGGTAGCTTTCCACTCTCACAGACAAACACAAACAATCTTTTACTTTAGCATACTATAATGATTATTGAAAACACTTCTAAATACAATATTAATAAAACATATGACATTAAAATCCCACAATTGCGAATACAACAGTTGAGCTACAAGAACATTTAAATACAGAAAATGATTAAAAGCTTCAACAGTATGAAGAAATCTTTGAATTCACTCTCACATGTTACTTGTTTTATATTTGTCCATATTTTATAATAACAGTACATTATATTTACATTTATGCATTTATCCAAATGCTTTAATCTAAAGTGACTTACAATATTTAGTGACTGATAAACTCTTATAGTTTAATTAAATTTGATTATTTCTGTGAATTCACTCTTTGACTTTGCAGAAATGTTCACTTATCATTTTATCACTCAGCTTCTGGAGGTCTCGCATTGATTTTTTGTAAGATAAATATAAACTACTGTTCAAAAGTTTTATTATGTATTCCAACAAAAAATGTATAACTTTCCATTTAAAGCTTCTACTTTGAACTATGAAGCCTTAAGAAATGACCACACTGTAAAAAATGTCTGTAATTTGAACATTAAAATACCGTATAAATGATACAGTATAAAACCGTATTTCACAAAACATGTGATAACCGTAGGATTCACTGTGAAAAACTTTAATTAGTTTTACAGACTAAGACCTTACATTTAACAGTAAAAAACATATAAAAATATGGTTTATTGCAGTAAAATTAACAAGATACTGTATTACCATAAAAATGAAAAAAAAAATTATTGGGCAATATCAGCGTAATAGATATGGCATTATGCGTTATTGATGTAACATTAAAACTTTTAGAGAATATATTTGTTACCAATATACTGAACCATCTGTTTATATTTTACTAAATCCTTGTTGATAGAGTTTAAAAATTAGAATAATATCAGTCTGCACTATAGTGGTCATCATGCAGGCATTTGTCATCAAGTTCCTAATTTTATCACACTAAAATTACTTTTAAACTTTTAAGTTTACAACTGCTGTCAAAACAAGATACAAGTGCTCAACTATTCCAGCATCCACACACGTGATTTAGTAGACAAATCTTCTTTCTGACGTGATGTAATCACAAGTCAAATGGATATTTTCCACCAAATTTATCCCATTAAATCTCCAGTTTGTGTTTGTTTAAGATTCATTTGAAGTCACCATTATTGTGATTAGTGTTTCCTTTAGTTAGGCATTTGTCCTTGTGACCTGCATTGACCTAACTCTCCTCTTTTAGCAATTGCAACAGTGCTTTATTAAGACCACTTGTTTATTGCTAGAGGGTGTAGGAAAAACTATCATGTGATCTATTGATTGCTTGTATGTCATGCATATAATTTTATATGCATAAAATTTTATAAATATTTTATGAACATAAAATGATAAAAGAACAATAAAGATATAATGCACAAAAAATTGATTCTCAGTTGAAAAAATGACACTGCTTTGAACAAGACTGCTGTAATGCTTTAGTTTCTTTTTTTTTGCTTCAGAGAGACATCAACACTTTGGATACAAATCTCAACGATGGTGACAGTAAATGGTAAGAAAGTTGCACAATTTTGTCATGTCACAATGCATGATGGGAGTTATGAATGAGTTTTCTACAATCCTGGTACCCAGCATGCATTGCGGCATGAAGCTTTGTTGTTGAATGTCACCATTGTTGCGTTTCATAGGCGGATTAAAGTGTGTGTAAGACTACGGAGAATGTACTGTAAATCTACAGCATTTTAAAGGAATTAAAGGAAATGTCTATAAACATAATGGAAATAGTACTGGTAATCTATTTTACTGATTTTTTTACAGTGTAGCATTTAAATTAGACAGTTCTGAGCTGTAAAATAGATGGTACTGAACCGTCATTTGTACAACATAAACCTTTACAATAAATAGTTTTGAGCTGTAAAAAATGGTAATGAACCATAAATATTACAATGTTAACCCTTGAATTTGACAGATATAAACTGTTTTAGCAACATAAACATGTTAAATAGACAGTTATAAACTGTAAAAAAACATTTAAAATTTGTAAAATATACAGTACAATGGGTGCAATCCCGTAAAACCAATAACATTGCTACCGTATTTTTGACGGTAAAGATCTGGCAACCACAGCTGCCGGTTTTCTACCGTAAAATGTACGGTTTATTTTTAACAGTGCAGAGTATTATCTGATGAATATTTAGATTATGTGAGATCACAGACTTTCAAACTAGATTTCAAGATAATATCTCTAATTAATAACAAAACTAAAATAACATAAATGTAATATAAATAACTTATAAACCCTTTGTAAAAACATCTGTAATAAAACATTAAAAACACATTTATAACTTACCAACCAGAGAAGTGAAGCAGAAAGAGAGAAAAACAAACATGAGAAACATTTTCTTCAACAGTTCAGATGTCTGAAATAACAACACAACAACAATCTGACAGTGTTGTGATCTCCAGTAAAGTTGTATAGAGATTTACACAACATCAGTTTGTGAGGTCTGTCTGAGCATGCGTGTTGACTTCCAGGTTTAAAGCAGGGCTGGTTTTCAATATAAGGACCTGTTTTTGAATGTCAATGGGTTTGCTCTCATTTGAAATGTTTTGTGTGATTTGTAACATGGTCTCATCCCTACAATAATAAAGCATAAGGAAGGTTTGAGATTTTACAGTATTTATATGTAATCATATCAAAACAATAAATAAATTAGTTTTACTAAATCATCTCAACACTATAGCAATGATTAGGCACTTATTTTTGAAGCAAGACTTTAATAAAACATTTTGATGCATTTATTAACAGCGGGGTGGATTTCTATTCATTTCAGTCTTCAGGTCCTTACACTGCATGCAGATTTAGCTTTCCTTTCACTTAATCTAATTCATGTTTATCAAATTTTCTGCCTCATATTTGATCAAGAATTTGAAAGATTTTAATGAAAAAGTTGACGTTTCTCCTTATTTTCCCCTTTATGAAACAATTTAAATTGGCATGTTTACTATATATATAATATTGTCTTGTGTTTTGAGGAGGGATACTGTAAGTAAAAAATTTTTAGGGTGGGGTTAAGAGAGCTTGTGGTTAAATTCATCTGGTGGGAATCTGCAAACTGGTTTAACATCATACACAATATTAACAGCGTTATCTGTACCTGAGTTTACATCACAACACTGTCAGATTGTTGTTGTGTTTATTTTAGACATCTGAACTGTTGAAGAAAATGTTTCTCATGTTTGTTTTTCTCTCTTTCTGCTTCACTTCTCTGATTGGTAAGTTATAAATGTGTTTTTAATGTTTTATTACAGATGTTTTTACAAAGTGTTTATAAGTTATTTATATTATATTTATGTTATTTTAGTTTTATTATTAGAGATATTATCTTGAAATCTAGTTTGGATGTCTGTGATCTCACATAATCAGATAATACTCTGGTCATTTTCTTTATAGTTCAAAGAAGAAGCTTTAAATTGAAAGTCATAAATCTTTGTTTGAATACATAAATAAATATACTGTTCAAAAGTTTTATCATCTTACAAAAATCAATGCGAGACCTCCAGAAGCTGAGTGATAAAATGATAAGTGAACATTTCTGCAAAGTCAAAGAGTGAATTGACAGAAATAATCAAATATAATTAAACTATAAGAGTTTATCAGTCACTAAATAATTCCTGTAGTTACATTTATGTTATTTCATAGTTTTGATGACTTTACAATAATGTTTCTCCTCGCTATTGTAATTCACTTTAGATTAAAGCATTTGGATAAATGCATAAATGTAAATATAATGTACTATTATTATAAAATATGGACAAATATAAAACAAGTAACATGTGAGTGTGAATTTAAAGATTTCTTCTTTTTTCATACTGTTGAAGCTTTTAATCATTTTCTGTATTTATACGTTCCTGTAGCTCAACTGTTGTATTTGCTTTTTAAACAAACACTGAAAAAAACTCAATCACAATTAAATCGCTTTGGATAAAAGTGTCTGCCATATAAACAAATGTCATGTAGATGTAAAAAAATGGCAATCTCTTTCTGAGTTGGTCTTTGCTTTCCTTAAAGATTAAAAAGTTCAAATTAACTTTATTCAAAAACTTTAATGAATTTTAATGTGACGGAGAAACTGTTTGTGTGTTCAGTTGTGTTTGGTGATGAAGTGAAGTCAGTGTCAGTGATGGAGGGAGATTCTGTTACTCTACACACTGATACTGAACTACAAAAAGATGATCTGATAACGTGGAGATTTGGACCTCAAAGCATTACCATAGCTAAAATCAAAAGAGGTAAATTCTCAATAATTAATAAAGATCTTGATGTGAGATTCAGAAACAGACTGCAGATAAATAATCAGACTGGAGATCTCATCATCACAAACATCACAACTCAACACACTGGACTTTATGAAGTAACCATCATCAGTGCTAGAGAGATCTCATCCAGATTCAATGTTACTGTCTATAGTGAGTAAAGATTTATGTTTGTCTTTTCTATTATATATTTAATATATAAAACTGATAAGTTTAAGTGATTACGATGGTTGTTGTAAATGACTTTTGTGATCTCATGACATCAGTATTACTGTATCACTGCGTCTGTCTGTTGTTTGTCAGTCATTCTGCTTCTGATGATCTACACTGCTTTATTGAATAATATGTTTATTAATATCTTTACATTGTTCTTGCTGTGTGCTTTAATGAATCATTGTCAGCTATACGTAAAACCATAAAATTAATAATGTCTGTGAAGTTGCTCTGTGTCATGCTTAACATCGCTTATTTGTTTTATATTTACTTTAATCCTTAAATCCCTTCTTAGATCTTATTGCTTTAGTTGAGATATTAACTATCATACAGTAATTACTCGCATTTACATTTACATTTAGTCATTTAGCAGACACTTTTGTCCAAAGTGACTTACAAATTAGGTAAACAATAGAAGCAATTATAGCAACACAAGAACAGCAATACATAAGTGCATCAGAAATAGTCTCGTCAACTCTAACACAGTATATATAGCCAAGGGTTGTTAGGTTTTTTTTAAAGAAATGTAGAGATAAAGAGAAAGAGATAAAGAAAAAGAAAAAATAGAGAAAGATAGTAAGTCCTATATGAGGAAGTGAGGTAATGGCGGAAGAGATGGATTTTTAGCCGAGTCTTAAAGACAGCTACAGTGTCAGCAGATCGTATCACGACCAACAGGTCATACCACAGTTGTACATACAACAGCTTCTGAGAAGGTACACGCTAGTGGTTTTTTCCCTTTTTGAGATGACACCACAAGCCGTCGCTTAGTGGCAGAGCGCAGGGATTGAGAGGTTACATAAGGCTCTATATAAATAAACTCTTTTGATTTTTGTTTCTGTTCTTAAATGTTTTTCGGCTCATCTGCCCGTTCCTGTCATCACCACACAAAACTCTTCATCATCAGAAACATCATCATGTGTGTTATTGTGTTCAGTAATGAATGTGACAGATGTGAGTCTGTCCTGGTATAAAGGAAACAGTTTATTGTCCAGCATCAGTGTGTCTGATCTCAACAACAACAGCATCTCTCTTCATCTGGAGTGTCTGGATGATTCTTACAGCTGTGTACTGAACAATACCATCAGTAATCAAACTCAACATCTCAATACTGATCTCTGTCAGCCATGTTCAGGTACAGTTTTATTTAGTGAATTAATTAATTCCAGTAATTAAAAAATTAGTACTGTATGAGCACAAGAGTAATATAAATTACATTATCCCAGTTTTACAGACAAGGCTTGAGACTAGTCTTAGAAAACACATGTTTGAGGTGTCTCAACTGAAAATAACTTGATCTTACAGATCTTAAACTATACCAGTGTCATTCATTTGTCTCAAGATTCACACCAGTAATGTATTTTTCTAAGGAATGTTTATAAAATATGCTTAAACATCTTAATTTAACTAAGGCTTAGTACTGGCTTTGTCTGTGAAACTAGGGCTTCGTGTTGTAATGTGACAAATAATGTAAATAATTTATTTTATTAATGTTAATTAAAATGTTGTGCTTGTCACAATTACAAAACAGAAACTTAGATGGTCTCAATGTTGAAATCATTTGAAAAGGGTCTGCCTCCATACTGTGTCTCTTTTATTTATTATATATTGTTTTCTTCCACAATAAACTCTGGTAAATTGCCTTGAAACATACATCTTTTACATTTTTTGTTGTTGTTTCCATTCAGATTGCATTTGCTGTTGTAATGTTCTTGAAGCTATGGTCCGATTGGTCATCTCAGCTGTTGTGGGTGTGGCTACAGTTGCTGTTCTGGTTAATGAGATCAGATCGAGCAGAGATAAACAGAAGAAGAATTCACAGACCCCATTAGACCATCACTGAGAAATTGTAGTTTCTAAATCCTCTAAATTTTTATGGGGTCATATTATGAGACTTTTTTCTCAACAAAGACATTTGTTTATGTTGTTGCTGCTGAAACTGTCTATTCTTCTAGAGTAATCGGCCTCTATCCAGAAAATGTCTTTATATGTACTGTAATACGTAAGGAATAATTGACGACGGGCCATTGAATTATAAGAAAATAATACACACCCAAGGTGCGTTACACCGCGGGTGTTCATTATTTTTAAATAATTCAATGGACTGGAGTCAATTATTCCTCTTATACCACGGTTACCACAAACATTGCTCTGGTGCCTATTTTTAAGACATTTGACAAGTTATGTGTGCGGTTATCAGAAATTAATGCATACCCACTGAACATTTCTCAGCCAATCAGAATACAGCATTCAACAGACCCGTGGTATAAATGATGTTTTATTAACAAAGTTCGGGAGGAACACGTTCAAATTAGGGATGCACCGATACCACTTTTTCCATCTCCGATCCGATTCCGATACCCGAATTCTGAGTATCGGCCGATTCCGATACCTGCCGATCCGATCCTACTTTATTTTTCTTGAGCAATTTAAATTACAGACAGACACGCACACAGACACACGCACACAGACACACACACACACACACACACACACACACACACACACAGACACACACTATATAAATGTCTAAATCTAGCATAATATAATTATATTATATATAATTATACTTTTAAATTAAAAACCAATAACTTAAAATGATTTACAAGTTACAAGAACATTAGTAATTATTAACCATGGCAGTGTTTAGGAGAAAATAAAATAGGCACGTTTGATCAAATAAGTATGCTAAATATATTTTCCTTAATTACGCAAAAAGTCACAGTAAAAAAGCTTTAGTGTGCAGATGGTTATTTTGGGAATTATGCACTTAACCGGACCTTTTATGCACATTTCGGGTGCAGAATTGATGCGCCTAAATCATATTGAGTGCGCATTCTGCGCAATACTGTGCAGCATTGATGCTCTAGAAGCGTCCTCACACTCGCATGGGAATCCTCGCTCCACAATGGAAAGCTAAGTTCATAACTATTAAAACACAAAGAGATTTGATGCATCGTGTGCTCAGCACATACTGAATTGCATCCATCTAACAGCTTACTGAGACTTTATAAAATCAGATCTTTAAAACAGCCTACAGTTATTGAGGGTTCGTGTGTTGAATGACGCGTTTCATCCGTCCGCTTCACCTGTGAATCCTCAGCACATCCATCCAACAGCTTACTGAGACTTTATGAAATCAGATCTTTAATAAAGCCTAACGTTACAGTTATTGTGTGTGTTATTGTGTTTGTGCCTGTGTTGAATGACGCGTTTTTATCCGTCCGCTTCTCATCAGTGGATTAACTCAGTTTGCAAGTAAGTTACCGTGTTTCTGTGAACATGAATATTTTTAAATGTGCGTTTGTTCCTTCACATGAAGCTATTGAGTGTAAGATGACTTTGATTATAGTGCATAAAAACGTTTATGGTGCTTTTATAATACTTTGACGTTTTAATCGCTTGTCAGTGACAACCATGGGTAAAGGTCTTTACACACCGGGACGTTTTTCGTGCGCGTTTATCGTCGACGTTTAACGCCTCGTGACTCAAGAACGAGCGCCAATGTGAGTGCGCACACCCACGCGAAAAGCGCGACGCGCAAAAGCGTCATTTTCAGAAAAACGCCTCGGACGCGTTTTTTTGGTTTGACGCGGCGCGTTAAAAGTTGACCGACCAATGAGATTGGCGCTTTTGTTCACGTGTCTGGCGCTGCTAAAGTTCCAGTAAAACACGACTTGGTGGCGCTCAAGCACAAAATGGTCTTGCGGAGTACGTGGAACAGGTAAACACACAAAGAAGATGCATCGAGGCTGCGGAGGTTTATGAAGGTGTCGGAGTTCCTCACATCATCGACTGAATTTCGAAGGTAACGTGATATACATTAAGAACATTATAGCTGTGTGGGCTATATGATTAGATTAATTGTCATTACAGGCTTTATTGTCATTACACAAGTACAAGGCAACGAAATGCAGTTTAGGTCTAACCAGAAGTGCAAAAGCAGTATAAAAAGTGCAGGATATCAATAATAATTGCATAGGTGCAGGATTATGTAATAGGCTACGATGTAAACACTTACTATGGGTGGTACTATGAACATAATATACAGAAATTTACAAATGGATATGTACATAATAAACTAAACAGAACAGTAGTGAAATTAATATATTACGTAGTGCATGAATGAATTTGGATTGTAACTAGTCAGTTAAGAGTGCAATGGCTTAAGTTATTGTGAATAGTTATTCTAATATTCAGTACACAGGGATGCAAACGATGCAATTCAAGTAGTCCAGCAGTGCAAATGAACAGGGAGTATGAAATAGACAGTCCAGTAGTGTATTGAACAGACCAGTAGTGCAAATCTACATTTTAACTGTGCAAGTAATAAAAAATTATTATTGGTGCATTACATTACGATATGTAATGCACTGACATTGAACACTTCATACCATGGCATGTTCCCTGTACACCGTGATATCACATGTTTTGTTGTTTGCACCATAGTATTTCATTGTGTGTAACTGGAACCTGTTGTACACAAACGTGGACAATTACACTGCTTCATGTTCAAAGAAAAATATTTGGTTATTATATTCATTGCTTTTTCCTAACCCCAAATAGCTTGGAGAAATCTAAAATGCAAGCAAAACCAAAGGTGGGGTTTTAGGAGGTTAATTTGTGTTCTGTGTTTAGGTAACATCTGCTGCATTTGTTCAGCCAGATAAAATACCATGACTCTAAATTACATTTGTAATCAAATATTGACCTCATGGATATCGTGGCCGTCAGTGTGAAAGATTGTTTCTGATGAAAACTACATTTATCTTTACAGTGTTCACAGCAATATTTCTGCTAAAAATGATGTGAGCAAAAGTGAGGAGGCCCCAGCAAGCACGTCTTCAGGATCATCCAGCACCAGCCGTGACAAGGTCCAATCTAAACAAAAGAAAACAGTCCGAGACGAACCTCTGGAGATGTACCTCTTATCAAAAGATGCTAAAGGGAAAAAATTGAAAGCGAAGCACAGAAGAGAGAAAGAGGAGCACAGAAGGAGCGCTCTGCCAGTTTTGGGTCACACCTAGATGTTTATTATATACCATTTTTTTTTTTTTATGTTTATACATTCAAGAAATAGAGTTGAACATGTAGATTTCATAGATATGTTTATTTGCACTACAGTTCACTTAGACTTCTATCATTGTGACTTATTTGCTTTACAGCTCTGCCAGTTCTTGTTCACACAAATTAATGTTTATTATATACCATTTTACTTATGTATTTTAAGTGTTTATACATTTAAGAAATACATTTGAAAATGTCTAATTTCTAAATGTTGATTTGCACTACCGTTCAGTTGCACTACATTCATTGTGACTTTTCTGGAGTGGACCAACATTTCTGAATCCTGTTTTATTTGATTTTACTGTCATGTCTCTGATTGTTATTGCAAACTGCAGTTCACTCACAAAAATAAATGTTTGATAAAAAAAAACGAATTGTAAATAACGTGACATTTTGGCACTATGCATATATTTGTACATCAGTATTGTTGACCTTTTATTGTAATAACTACATACCTAATTATTGCATCATTATATTTATAGGCAACACTTACCAATTTGCAGGAGTAATAAAATTTTTGGGCACAACAAAAATGGTGGTTCCTTGTTCTACCCACCCACCCTCTATAAAACGAGTATATTGGTTAAAATGATCTTAAATCTTAAGCCAAATCACAAAATACAACACATTTGGCAGGAAATTTGAGAAAAATTGTTAACAGAGAAAGTGCTTGTAAAAGATTTGTTAAAAGTACACACATCAGATCACCCATTACCTTACATTTTGTGAAAGAGTTATAATTTTAATATAACGTGTTCTATCAAAAATAGTTAATTTTATGTGGAGATGCTGATATATTAACTGATGGTAAAAGAATCGAATCAAATAGATTTCATTTAAAAATGTATTCAAGTTCACGGAGATATTGTTTGTACAAAGATGATATATATATTCAAGAGCCATGTTTGTTTGTTTGCCCGTTAACCAAAAATCGTATATTTATGAATGGTGACTACATGCGAGTGTAATACCGTCTCTCTTCTTCTGTGTGACAAGTGAGTGTCAGAACAGACGCATAATCTCGCAGCGCCACCCTGTGAACCGGCATATATCTGTTTTGTATTAGGCGCCATCTACTGTCCAGGGAGTGAATTTGCACCTCACTCGGCTCAACAGTAAAAATCGTTTGGGTGTGAAAGCAGAAAAACGTCACGTTAAACGTCGACGATAAATGCGCACGAAAAACGTCCCGGTGTGTAAAGACCTTAACGCGCAGTATCAGAATTGGATCGGTCCTGTTAGTCCGATATCCGATCCAGCAAAAAATGCCGGATCGGCCCCGATACCGCTCCAGAATATCGGATCGGTGCATCCCTAGTTCAAATAATCAACCTAATCACCTCAACTACGACCAGCTGTTGACAATCAGCAATCAGGTATCCACCTGATCGGCATCAACAGAAACCTATATAGACTGGAAACCAACTCACCCTCATTCCTCGATAGTTTCAGCATCGCTCCACCTCCCCTTCTCCGCACGATTGCCTAAGTCACCTTACTAACCAGAACAGGGAGGATTGTTCTGGGTTCGGGCCTAAGGCTGAGCCCGGAACCCTCTCCCCACCAGGAAGCGCTCTGGGCTCAGTTCATTAACGAGCTTGGAGCCCTCTCCTCGAACAGCACACCAAATACGCATATTAATAACTATGTTCTGAATTATTTGTAAGTGTGAACTCGTAAATTGAAAATACATAAGCAGTGGGTTTTTTTTGTCAGGGTTTTGGTTCTATTTAGTTTGCTTTCATCACTGTTCATCGTTACTCTTTGTGTTTGTTACCTTTTATTAATCACTCATCATTATTTACAGCTATTTGTCATTATTTACCCTTTATAGTCTGCCCTAATGTGCCTGTCCATTGTCCGATCTCGTCTGAATGTAACCTTGTCATCGTCAGTGGCAGTTCTAGACAAATTTCACTATGGGGGCCAATGAGGGGCCACTGTTTCACCAGAGCAGTGTTTCCCAACCCTGGTCCTCGGGCACCCCCTCCCAGAAAGTTTTAGATGTCTCCTTATTTAACACACCTGATTTAAATCATCAGCTTGTTAGGGAGACATGTTTACCATTTTAGAAGGAGGCTGATGAGTCGAATCAGGTGTTTTAAATAGGAGACATCTAAAACTTTCTGGGAGGGGGTGCCCGAGGACCAGGGTTGGGAAACACTGCACCAGAGGAGCACATTAACTCTTTCCCCGCCAAAAGATATCTCGTCAATCAAGAGAAAACGCTTCCCCGCCAATGACGAGTATTTCCGTCTTTCCGCAATACCGCTTTTATCCACTAGGTGGCTTTTACCCACCCTTCCGCAACTTTTTAAACCCGGAAGTATTGCCCTATGGCAAGTTGCTGCATGTCCGTGTCTGTTTTAAAGATCGCTCTGAATGGGATCTCTATGAAAAGTCCGTCACAAAAATGGAATTATCTCTGCTTTTTGCTCAAAATGTGGTGTTTTTGCAGAAACCTACCCATATTCAAAAGCTGATTACAAACTCAAGGTAGGATGAAACGTTTTTTTTTGTTTGAAAGCAGAGGGTCTGTTCTTTCATTTGGTATATTGTATGTTTATATATTTGAAGAAGAACATTTTCTGGAAGGCATTAAACTTTTGTGAAAATCATGAAAAACGCTGGCGCTGGCTGGCAACTTTTTAAAAAAAAACGCTGGCGGTGAAAGAGTTAAAAATGGCAAGAAATTATATTTAAAGATTATAGGGGTGGTTACAGGAATTAGTTTAAGACAGGACTAGGCCTTAGTTTAATTAGGAAATATAACTAGTTTTAACAAACATGCCTTACTAAAAACATTACTTGTGTGCATTTTGAAGCAAAACAAAGGGCACTGGTGTATTTTATGATATGTCAGTGCAAGATGTTTTCAGTTTGGACAGCTCTGACATTTATTTTAGTCTAGGACTAGTCTAATCCCTTTCCGGGAAACTGCCCCGTAAACTTTATTTTACTTTACAATCATATAAATAAGAGTGAGTGGCGTGCAGGTGCAAAAGAGGAGCTGGGGTCTCATCAGCTCCCTTGTTCTGTCAGAAAACATGAGTCTACTCAGTAAACTTTATGAAATGCAACTTTTTATAAAGACAAATGTTTGTTTTAGTTTACATATACCCTGCTGAAAAAAACAGCATCAAACCAACATGGGAATTATGCTGGTCTATGCTGGTTTAGCTGGTGGTTACAGCATACCAGCACCAAAACACAACATATGCTGGTATAACCAGCATGGGATGCTGGTGCTAATGCTAGTTTAGCTGGTCGTAATGCTGGTTTGTTGCTGGTTTAGCTGGTCGTAATGCTGGTTTGATGCTGGTTTAGCTGGTGATCACTAGCAAACCAGCACCAAAACACAACATATGCTGGTCTTGCTGGTATGCTGTTTTTTTCCACAGGGAAAACATACATTGCTAGACAGTTAGAGACCACAATCTACTCAATATTTAAAATAATATTTATTTTAAATTGTAAACATTTGTATGTAACATTTAATTATATTAATATATAATTAAATGTTACTAATTATAATTTTTTTATTATATTAAAAAAAGTATTTATTTAAAATTGTAAAAAAATACATTAAAAATGTAATTATATTCCTCCAATTTTATGCACAGATATGTAAAAGAATAATGACAGCATTTTTCACAATGTACTGTTTAAAATTAAGTCAGAGATATGTTGGTTTTGCCTGTTGTTGATGAGTAACAGCTGTGAATGATCACAACGCGCTAAAGCAGCCACGTGACAGAAAAATAAGTGAACATTGTCCCAATGCCAAGTGAGCTAGGGTCCTTACCAGTGCCCAAACCTGTGTACACGATATACTGATTAACGACCTCGGGAGCTAGGGAACGAATTGAGACACAGGGCTAGCATTTATACATATCTATGCACTCGCCGAGCAGCACCTGCAGCCAGCCAGCCAGCTACAATGGTTGGGTGTGCCGGTCTAATTTGCCCGTGTAGAACGTTGCGTCACATTAGTTCTGCTTTTGGCGCTCGCGTGTAAAATCTAAATAAATTTATACTTTTTTATTTGGTCAGCACGGGGTGGCCAGGGACATGTCAACAGAGGCACGGGCCACCATTGGCCTCGGTGTAGAACTGCCACTGGTCATCGTGTTTGCTGTCTTTCGTGAATAAAGTCCTGTAAGTTTTATAATTCTGCCTTTTGTCCTTTGTTTATGTTAGAGAACTGTGACAGAAGATCAGACCAAACATTTGTGGCGTGTAAGTGTTCTCCATGTTTCAAGCCAGAGTTTTTTGTTTTTCGAACAATACGTTTTGTTTTAGTTTATGTTATAGATTTTTCGTTTAAACCATCACTCGGTTTGGAGCAGGGATCACTTCGGAAGGTCCAACGGACCTTCGCCACCCCCAGAGACCAGACGGTACTCACCCTACCCGGAACTCCTGCCCACCGCAGGTGGAGAACCCAGCAGCAAGACCTGAGAGCCAGAGTTACCCTCGGAGCCCAGCGTCGCCAAAACCCAGGATGTTCCACCTGGCCAGGTTGCGTGAACAGAGTTTCCGGTGTTTTGCCGCGGGAGCTGCTATTGACGTCATGGAGGACGTCCATCTCCCCGCCGCTGAGGGTGAGCCAATAACGGTCCCTGGGGTTTTCAACATCTGCTCGGATTGTGCTTTGGACTTTTCCCAACCCTTGTCGTCACCGCTGGTTCCGTCCAGCCCACCCCTTGTTAGTCACTGTTGGATAGCGCTGCCGGTCCCGTCCGGTCTCCCTTTTCACTCTCCCTTACCAGCCAATCCGAAGCTACATCAGCAGACACAGCGACACACCTCTGCTCATCCTCAGCGCTCACTGGCGCTGGTTCGTCCGAGCCCAGGTGTGCCTCTTTGCCCATTGTCTCGGGGGTTTCTCCAGTTCTCCTCCCCTGCTCCCTGAGACCTAGAGTTCGTCTCGGACCAGCGGCCTCGCTTTGGGTCTCTCCTCCCTCCTCTTCTTCAGCACCCATCCCCACAGCGACGTCGTCCCGCCCTCACCTCCGGGTTTTCCTCGTTCCCCATTGTGTCTCTCACTCCACCTTTCCAGCTCGTTGTGCTCCTCCTTTCCATAGACGTCACGTGGGGACTCCCTAGCTCTGGCTCCGCCTCGTGGCTCCGGAATCCCTCCTATGTCTCGGTCGGGACACCCACCAGCTCCGCCCGTCCCTCCGGATCCTCGGCTCCCCCTGGATCCTCCCCTCTAGTGTCAACGCTGTCTTCTGTCCCCAGGGTGGGGCTAGGACTTCCATCACACTGGCGCCATCCGCCAGCGTCTCCATCCTGGGGCTTCGTCTTGTATGGTTTCTGGGCCCCGCTCGACCATCCCCTCACCTCTCATCACAGTTTTTTGGACTTTTTTTGTTGCTCCCTCCCTCTCGGCTCTATGTTATTTCATCTACCGTGCAATGTCGCGCCTACCGGGAGAGGGCGTACTGTCAGGGTTTTGGTTCTATTTAGTTTGTTTTCATTGCTGTTCATCGTTACTGTTTGTGTTTGTTACCTTTTATTAGTCACACCTGTGTTTAGTTAATCACTCATCATTAGTTACAGCTGTTTGTCATTATCATTTACCCTTTATAGTCTGCCCTAATCTGCCTGTCCATTGTCTGATCTCGTCTGAATGTAACCTTGTCATCGTGTTTGCTGTCCTCTGTGAATAAAGTCCTGTAAGTTTTACAATCCTGCCTTTTGTCCTTCGTTTATGTTAGAGAACTGTGACAGATTTATCTTTTTAAAATACATTATTTTATAAAAGTAAGTAAATTATTTCTTAACCTTATCTTTAATAACTAAGGCCTATTAAAACCTTGCACTAAACTAACAAATTTAATTTCTGAATACATTTATAAACCATTATAAAAAATTACCACCAGTAAGTTTTTCTATTTTGATTTTTTTTAAATTGTTTTCAGTTGACTTTATGTTCCATCTTTGTTTTTCCACAGTTTTAATGAATTTGCTATTATATGTGTAAAAATATGAATAAGTGAAAGTGATCCTAAAACTTTTGAATGGATAGTCAATGTTAAATAAGCTAGTTAAACAGAACAAATTTATAATACTGCTCTGTATAAATGCATAGCAAGCTACTAGGGGTGCACGATTCAGAAAATTTCACGATCCGATTCGATTCCGATTTTTAGGCTCGAGATTCGATTCAAAATCGATTTTCGATTCAAAAACGATTCTCGATTTTAAAAAACGATTCACAGTATGTAAATGTAGTTTACTTTTTCCTATGTGACTGTAGTAGATATACAATTTTAAAGAAACACAACAAATTAAATGTAGTTTGATATAACTTTATGTCTTTATGGAAAAATAAAAACTGTTATGAAGCAATTAGATGACCCCTTTAATCAAACTCTATTAAATACAATAATATAGTATATTAATGATAGACAGTGCAGGTCTATAGATTAGAAATGTGACTGTAGTTATAATGGTTATTATTTCTATTAGATAGAGCAGAAGCAGGAAAAGTGTCTCTCTTTAATCCACTCATTATTTCAGATTCAAAAGTCTACTTGCTGTCCCACTGACAGGGGACTTTACATTACAGCTTTGCATTTTGTAAATATTGAGTCAGCTTGAGCTTTGCTCGTTCAGTGCAATAGATTTTAGAAAAGATATCATGGCCCGGTTGCATAAAGCACCTTAAGTTTTTTCCTTAAGTATGACACTTAAGGGGTAAATTCTCCTTAACTTCTGTAAGATAATAATTAAAGAGTTTTGCATATAATCCCTTAAACGGTTCTCTTAGGTAAGAGTAATCATTAAGTGTTTCATGACAGTGACCCCGGTTTGTTGTTATAAAATACTATTGTTGCCATGGAGACACAACAGAAAAAACTTAAGGGTTTTTCTGCAACACCCTTAAGTTTAAAGGAAACAACTTAAGGGAAAATTACACTTAAGGTGCTTTATGCAACCGGGCATGGTTTATTAATAATAATAGAAAAGAGCCAGTTTTATCGCCATAGAAACCGTCGGCAAGCTGAAACTGCACGCGAGCTTTAGCGCGGTAGCGCTCACGGTCATTCTCCGATCGACTCAGGTTTTATTACATAATATTAATCAGACTTTGGACCCGAAGTAATTTAACTATGACTGGCCCAGACCCGACTGACCATTTCAAATACAAACCCGGAACCATACGGGCCGCGGGTGCTTCGTCAAGTTCTAATGTTAAAACTCTGCTCAAGTTCAGAAACATGAAGGATACAATTTGACACGAGCTTGTTTGCGTCGCATCCCAATTCATTGAGAATCAAAGAGCACGTGAACGCATACCGAACTCATCATGTCGCACACAAAAATGTAATTATTAAAACGTGTCATCATCACGTAAAAACCAAAAAAGACCAAATTTGATGCCAGATATACTTGGGCACTTGTTAATATAACTGGGCAGCGCTGCAGCAGCAATGTGGGGAAACACTGTGACAAGAGTGTGCGGGCGTCAGTGTGAATACGACGCAGCGCCATTTATGGGAATACTGAGATAAACTCATTTCAGTTTCTGGATTTTTCAGCAGGGATGTTAGTGACAGTGAATTTGTGACTAACAGTTACTTGAATTGGTTAATTTAATTATTTGTAGAAACGCAGTTTGTGCACCGTATGGTCCTGGTTTGTGAGGGGCAATCATTCACTTAAAATACTAACTTAAGCTCCCATTACCATTAAACATTAGCGTTTGTAAACATGTTAAATGAATCTGTTGATTAGAATAAAGTTCATGCTGATTCATTTGAATTACTGACAAGCTCAGCCTTGATGATACACGTACAACAATAACCATATCGTTTTTGTGCATTTAATTTTTCAGGGGATTGTCTGATTTCCAACCATTTATTGATTTTTGTTTTATTGCAGAGACAATCACGTTTCTTTCACTTTTTTTATTGTCCGTATATTATTTGCAGTTAAATGCTGACGTCTCTGCGACATGTTTCCGATTAGCAAACGCTAGAAATTAGTTATCTGAGTGACATCTGATACTTTTCATCCCATGTGCTTTATGTGTAGTATGAGCTCACATTGCGTGTGCAGTGACCTCATATGGTGACCTTAATATATGAGCAAACCGTGAGTGCACTGTGTGGTTACAATTTTAGCTCACTGTGACGCACACATTGTGAAAATATTTTGAGGATCTTGTAAGTTCATGGTGACTGAGAGATCAAAGTGTTGACTGGGATGGTAATAACATGTCAGCTAGAATTGGCCTTTTTGTACTGACTATGTCCTAACAAAGTCTAGTACTGGTTGCAAATAGAGTGTATAAAGTTTTGACGTGTGCCCGTGCAGCTTACACCAATCAACACTGAGACAATTGCGTATTATATTATCTAGCAAGTTTATTTTCCTTATGTATATCATACAGCGGCAATAACTTGACTCATAATACATACCAAAAACAACAAAACCTATTGTTCCCTGTAGCAAGCTAAACACCAAAGCACAGTCGAAAACTGTTTGCTTCCCAAATTCGCAACACCTGTGTCTGGATTTCCTTGAGGTTAAATCACCCGGGCTGACCCGAGATCAGCTGAGCCACAAAGCTCATACCGCCCTCTAGTGGCACATGACAAAATCACATAATACAAATGAATACAAAAATGAATATGGCTCATACACTTTTGTTTGGGTTCCTTGTATGGACTCTGTGGGGTGGTCTTAAAATTTGAATTTGAGTTTGACTCTCTCTCTTTTTTAAAGATGGATATAACAATTAAACCGGGGAATTCACTTCCAGAAATTCCAAAAGGTCACAAATGCTGCAGTGATTTTCATTACCATCAAAGTGGTTCCCCCTAAAGCCTGTCCATGTGTGCCTGTCTACATGGACAGTGAGTAGCAGTGTGCTATTCTTTTTCAATACCGCAAAGCTCTACTTTATAAATAAACTCAACTGAACTTCAAGAATGAAGTGGAGTTTATTTGTAGTTTTCTTTTTCCTGAAGTAGGCCCAAACATGTTTGTCAATTGGATTGTTTCTGTTATTGTCATATATGCAATGTTTTTATATTAATTAATTAATTGATGTATTTATTTATATGAACAGGCCATCATTCATGGCCTATGTGAAATTCAGGCATTATCCTGGCAGGAAGCTGAGGAGGTGTTCCTCCGTGGCCCTTCTTATCACTCTGGGTATACTTGTAATAATTTGCATTTGTAAAAAAATTGTATTTGTTATCACACAATCTTTTTGACAATGGCATTCATCTTTTATTGTAGTGAGCATGGCCGTAGCTACCATTCAGGAGACTGAGGTCATGTCCTCGGTAGTTTTTTCTTGAAGTTTCGTTTCATTTTGATGTGAAAATAGCCCACAAGACAATTATCCTTGCATCTACGGACCGTTACGTGCAGTAATGGAAATAACAGCGTTATAAATAAAATCACCTGCAGGAAGTAATCACTTACTTATGCATTTACATTATTTTACATTTATTCATTTAGCAGACACTTTTATCCAAAGTGACTTATAAATGAGGAGTTCTTTTTAATGCAATTAAAGATGAAAAGTAAAGTCACTAACACAATTCTTTCTTCATTTTTTCTTTCTCCTGTTTACAGCAAGATGATGTTTAGGTAATTGTTCAATAAAGTACAGCATTGTTTGTTATTGGTGTTTTGTCTATTATTATTATTTAAGTTTTGCTTGCATTCAAAATATCAAAAAACAGGTTTGTAATGTTAGCATAATATAATGTTAATAAGACCATTATAGGTTGAACTGAAAGAAAAATTGGAATTTGTATATAAAAACATTGCAGCAATATAATATCACACAACATTTTACATAAGATAGTTCAATCTGTAATTGTATCCCTTCCATCATTAAATTTACTTTCAATTACATCCACGTTAAAAAAAATACTGCAAACTACTGGGTAATTTGTTAGAGAACACGAGTTTTTTGGCACATGCATTAAGTAGCGAACGCAAATATTTATTTGGATAACTTTAAATAAAACGAGACCGTAATATTGCATTCTATTGTTTTCAATGCCATTTGGATAAGGGTGTTATACCATCTTCCAAACAGCAGGGGGCGCTGTTACGAAAAATCGAGGGGTCTGAGAATGCGGGTCTCTGGGTGAGGGCATAGACGGGTGAGGGTCTGTAGCTGCATATTGATTTTTACACTTGCTAAAGTGTGTCCCATCAGGTGAATAATTTTTACATGCACGCTTGGGATCTTCACGCCCATTAGAACACTTGGGCAAAATACAGGAAATGCGTCATGTAAGTATTCAAGTGGTCAAGTGCAAAGACCGTGGTTATTTGGACGCAGCCATAATTTTGTTTTATTACACAGTGTTTCTGTGTGTTTTTGTCAGCAGGTGTCGCTGTGTATCTACCATAACACTCAGATTCATACATAAAGGGTAGAGGAGACCGCCATTTCTCCGTTTGAGACGCTTATTTCACATCCTAAATATTTCTCCGACCGGATTATTTCATTTTATTTTCAGTATCGTAGATATACGTTAACCGATAAATTCATAAGCTAATATTAATTATTTATATATCGCTTTGTGCGTTTAGTTTTCGGTCAGTGGGTTTATGGGTGTGGCGACTGTTACTGACGAACACTCAGATATAAGACACCGGATACTTTAATAACTTTACTGATCGCATCTTTATTAACTGAACACCTACATCAAGATGAAGACGATCACTTTACTCTTCATCCTTTCTTTATTCATCAACAGTAAGTTTATTTATTATCATTTCTGCAACACTTTCTCTTTCACTCCATAGCACCGTAAATATAACGCTAACTTCCTGTAGGCCTATAGCCTACTACATCTACATATCTTCATATAACGTTTAAGTTAGCCATATCTATAACATCTATTAGACCATGAGGCATGGAGTGCTTTAAGAGGGACTATTTGCTTTTGTAGAGTTGTCAGAACATGAGTCTCATGTCTGAGTTATTATCTCTTTTTTTGCAGGTGCGTTTGGTGATGAAGTGTCAGTGATGGATGGGGATTCTGTTACTCTACACACTAATACTGTAATAGAAGCATTTAACGGTGTGTCAATAATATGGAAATTTGGGGCTCAAAAAACTAAAATAGCTCAAATCAATAAAGCGAATAATAACAACACAGTCTCAATACGTGATGATGCTCTTGATGGGAAATTCAGAGGCAGACTGCAGTTGAATGATCAGACTGGAGATCTCACCATCACAAACATCAGAACCACAGACTCTGAACTGTATATAGTAGATATACATGTCGGAATTAAAGAAACAAAGAAGAGTTTTGATGTTAAAGGTATGTATCTCAGCATTTAAAAAAAAAGTTCTCATCACTCTATGCACAATATGATGTAATTGCTTGGAAGACGGTTAATTAAAGTTTCATAAGACCAAGGCCCGGTTGCATAAAGTTTTCCCTTAAGTATGACACTTAAGGGGTAAATTCCCCTTACCTAAGATAATAATTTAAGGACGTTGCATACAGTATAATCCCTTAAATGGTTCTCTTAGGTAGGGGAGACTGGGGCTGGTTGTCTCACGGGTTGGTTGTCACACTGCTTATTCCAGACATACTACATGGCACTGTGGTACAATTTTGATATCAATTTGTTAGCCTTTAATAGCTTACTCATTTGCACTGGAAATTTTGCTGAGCAGACAGAAAACATTGAGGTTAGAAGACAATTTTTAATTTTTATGGGTCAGAGTAAATTTTCATGTTGATGTTGTTTTTGTGTTGAGATCTTGTAGGATATTAATCATTCAAAATCAAAACACTCATTAAAAAGCTAAAAGTAGTAGCTTTATTTTGAGTCATCTTTTAGCGATCAAGTTAAAGCCGTGTGGCAGCTAGCTTAGCATGTTTGTCAAGAAGTCAGTTGGGGATGGTTGTCACATAGCTTGCGGGGTTGGTTGTCACATAAGAATATTGGACATGTAGACCTTTTAAGACTGTTTGTCTGTTTGTTTGTTTTTGTTTGCTGTTAAAATAAAATAAATAAAGCATTAAATAAAGAGGTTTTAACACTAAAAATGATTTCTTTTTATTTCTCAACACAGTAGATAATAGGCTTTATGCCCATCTGCACTACTACTTGAACTTCAGCCAGCTTCTTGTTTCCTGTCTGCCATTATTGGACAAACTGATTTATCCAGGTGTGCATGACCTCAGTAGTCACAACAACAATAATCAGACACACCTGGATTAATCAGTTTGTCCAATAATGGCAGACAGGAAACAAGGAGCTGGCTGAAGTTCATAGTGCAGCCGGGCATAAAGCCTATTCAAGTAACTGATCACCCACTTTAATCCCATTGTTTAAACATAGGGGGCATTAATAACTATCATAGGGGTGGATTCATATTAAAACTTATTTTCAGTTTCTAGCTTAAAAAACTAAAAAATTACACATTATCTTTTCAGATCCCAATTTATTACTGAAATCCTATTAAATCACTATAGGGACAACCAACCCCATACCCTGTGACAACCAACCCCGTGATGGGGTTGGTTGTCACATTGTGTCAGTGTGTCTTTGATGGTTAATTACTTCCTGTTACAATACATCCGAAAAGTAAAAAGTCTACACATTTAAAGCCAAGACTCCAAAGTTTCATTTCATGTAGGAATTACTGCTGAAAGACTTTTTGAAGATGAGCAATTCATGCATGAGTAAAAATTGTGACAACCAACCCCGGTCTCCCCTAAGGTTAATAGTTAAGTGTTTCATGATAGCAACCCAGGTTTGTGGTTATAAAATACTATTGTTGCCATGGAGACGCTACAGAAAAAAATATTTTTTTCTGCAACACCCTTAAGTTTAAGGGAAACATAAGGGTGAACTTTAGGGAAATTACACTGAAGGTGCTTTATGCCAGTGGTTACCAAACTTTTTCAGCGTGCGGCCCCCCTTGTGTACAGTGCATTTTTTCGCGCCCCCCCAAAAGAAAATTTATGACAAAAACAGTTTTAAAATGTAATATTTTAATTAAACAAATTAAACAAAAATTATACCTAGTAGTGCTGTTGGTTAGTTGGCTTATTATTTTTTAGGTTTAATTACAAAGAATTCATGATAAATGAATGTATTTTATAAAATGTCATAAAACTGGGGCCCCCCCTGGCATCATCTCGCAGCCCCCAGTTTGAAAACCACTGCTTTATGCAACCGGGCCCAAGTCTTCATAAATATCATTCTGCAGGTGTTCAAATTTATATATATTGTGCTTTTCACACCTTTACATAAATAAGAGCAGGAGAAAACACAGAAGAATCAGTGGACAACATAATCAGCAGAGGACGGCTAAGATTAATACTAGCGAACGTAGTAACGTATAGATGAGAGTTCTCAGTTATGCCAATGAGTGTGTTTACGTGCACAGAATAATCGGATAACTAGGAAAAATCTGCTTATTAAAGAAACCCGTTTTCATGCGTTTAACTTACATGCAAATCAATAAACCGGCTACAACTGTATTTACATAATATGGGCTGTTTACACTTCCCAAATAGCAAACTGGCTCCGTACCACAGGTATCACAACCTCCGGAACAGAGCCGCATAACGGATTCGGATCTGAGTCCACTTGCACGATGGGACGGATCCGAAACAGTCTTACCTTAATCCCCTATTCAAAATGGCTCATCTGGCCAAACTAGTTATCTAAAATCTAGCCAACTAACATCTGCATTGCTCTATAAAAGCCAAGTATTCCATATAGCTTTATTAATTTGAATAAAACGTGAAATCATTTAAAAATAAATCTAATTCTCCACCTATTCAACCACCATGTGGTTCAGTTGTACTATAAAGTAGGTCTGCACAATATATTGTTTCAGGATCGACATTGCAATATGTGCAATTAATATTATTACAAAAAAGATTTTAATAAGACAATCTGTTTGCTTGAAAAGTGGTATGTAAAACACATAACACATTTCCTCAAGCTGACAGAGCTGTACAACAAACCCAAGGCATTCTTTCAAACAAACAGTTTAGTAACTCATCTTGCAAAGTCATCCAGTATCTCATAATAACATTATAAATTAATGAAAAGCAAAATATTGTGCAGTACTACTATGAAGATAAACTACATTATGCAAATACACCAAAAAATTATTACAAGAAAAAGAAATGCAAACAATGAATTGTATAAAAGCAGAATTTTTTATTATCAAGGATTTCATAAACTGTTAAATAAATAAGGGCCCAAGAAAGTGTGCCACTCTCAGGGATGCTGGCAGTGACACACTTTTGGACCTTTCCCTATCTGCGTTCAGGTTGAACCATCTTATCGCATTTTTGATGATCATCTCATCAGTGGCAGCACGAGAAGTGTGACTCTCTCTCACCGAACCTGTAATCACACAAGCAGATATACAGACTTTCATGAAATACTATTGCAGTAACCAGTTATATTTTAAAATGACACATAAATCACTAGCCCTTACTCTGGGTGAAAGATTAAACTTGTCAATGTCTCTTTTTCCTCCGGGCAGTTGATTGGTGTGGTAGTTTGAAAAAATTCAGACATACTACATCTGTCATGTTGATACATCACATGATATACTTAATTTTTTCTGAAATTATGGTAAACGAGCGCAATTTAACCACAAGGGACAGCTGTTTAATATATGTACAGTATTTGCCATTTGAATAGAGCTGCATTACCGTTTGTGACATTTTCTAATAAAACAATGCCTCTTCTTCATGGGATAACTCTCTTTCTGGGTCTCATGATGGGATAGCAAAGTGTCCATCGAATAAACCCTTCAAGGTCTTGCTGGAAGCCATAGGTTATCCAGGTACTCTTCTCTGAAGAGTCTTCAGGTACCTACTGTTTTTGGAATACTATGAATTTGGACATATTACTCGCCTTGCCTACTGCTTTTTGCCTACTATAGAGGAAAGTAGTTGCTTTTGGACACATGCATTGACTGATGAAGTGTCATAGCAACCAAAAAGCCTCAGCTCTAAAACGCTGCCATGTTTTTCCAAGTTTTTAGATGCGTTTAAACTCATAGACAGCGTCTGAAACTGCCTACTTCCCTTCTGTATAGTAGGCGAAGAGAGTAGTCTAAGAGAGTAGTATGTCCAAATTTATAGTATAAAAAAACAGTAGGCAGAAAGTACCCTGAAGACCTATTACTTCCAGCAAGATTTTTGAGTGTGGATTCAGTGGACACTTTACTGTTCTGAGGTCCACCGGGAGAGGAGTCCCCAAAAAAAGAAGGAGAGGCGTTGTCATATTGAAAAACAACAGAAAGCGTTAACGCAGCTCTATTAACTACAAATACATGTAGGGAACAGTTGTTCCTTGTGGTTAAATTGCCCTTGATTAACAGGATCCCAGTTAACGAGTCAACTGTTTTTATGTCGACATATGTCAATGTGATGGATGTAGTGTGCATGAATTTAATCACACTACCTATATTCATACTATATAGAACATACTGTTTTATTGGTCAATGAGTAGGTACTTCATCTTATTCAGCACCTACGGTCACAGTATGCATTATTGGATGCAGGGTTGGTGTACACGCAGTCTTATATAAGAAAATCTCTAAATGAGAAACATAAAGGAGAAGCTTTTTGTTTGGTGGAAACACTGGCTAGATTGGCTCGGTTAAAATTTACCAAAAAAAACCTAAATTTACCAAAAGTGCAACAAATGGTTATATTAACAGAACTATACTATGTATAAGACATCAAGCATCAATCTACTGTTTGTAGAGACAAATAGCTAACTTTTAAGCAAGGCCAAATTAAAATGACTCAGAAGCAATGTCTATTATGTCTATTATGCCATCCAACTGAAATACTTTTTCCCGTTCATCCCTTTCCAAATTATCTTCTTGCCAACATCATCATGGAACATGCGGGAAAGAATATTCCATGTCACCCGTCTGTCAACATAATATGATTTAACATTAGCAATAAATACAAATAAGACACTGCACAGTCCTCCCTGTATGATTTAAATATACAGCTGCAAAACTTGTTCAGTTGTTCAGAGTATTTTACACATTTTTGGTGTGTAATAAACATTTCTGACACAGAAAGCAGCAGGCTATGTCACTTTAGACTTAATTATAGTTTCAATATATATATATACTGATAAACATCCAGCTGTTTATGTTCACTTAAAGGGGACATATTATGAAAATCTGACTTTTTTCATGTTTAAGTGCTATAATTGTGTCCCCAGTGCTTCTATCAATGTAGAAAATGTGAAAAAGATCAACCCAGTAACTTAGTTTTGGTAAACCATTCTCTGCAAGCATGTGAAAATATAGGTCATTGTAATTTGGCAGGGCTCTAGACTAACTTTTTGCACTGGTTGCACTGGTGCGCCTAACATTTTTTCTTAGGTGCACCAGCACAAAAGTTAGGTGCACCCTAATTTTTGACCGCATCGGATTTATAGTTCACCCAAAAATGAAGGTTCTGTCGTGATTTGCTCACTCTCATGTTGTTGCAGGCCTGTGTGGGTGTCTTTGTTCTGGTGAACATGAATGAAAATATTTTAAGGAATGTTTCTAACCAAACCATCCATGAGCCCCATTCACTTCCATAGTATTTTTTTCCCTAGAAGTGAATGGGGCTCATGCTTGGTTTGGTTATTAACATTCCTCAAAATATGTTGCTTCGTGTTTATCAGAACAAAGACATTTATACAGGTTTGTAACAAAATGAGGGAGAGTTAATGATGACAGAATTGTCATTTTTTGGGTGAACTGTCCCATTAACACCGCAAGTTTAGCGCCCATGGTGGTTTAATACAGAATATAAACATGTAGGCTATTTTATAATTTTCCTTATACGAGTCATGCACAGTCCTGTTTGATAACCCGCATCCGAGCGATTAAAATAACACTTGACCCGTTATCCGACATCAGCATCAATTTATTTCATACCCGCCCGTTTTACATAAAGACTGCGACCGCCCGCACCGCAACTGAACTGATGACCCTCCCATTCCCCTTGAGCTGGACAACCATCTAAGATAGCACCCAAGCCTGTCAGGGAGGCGTTTGTCGTTAGCAGTCTGCGATGACAAGTCGCCTCTAGCGTGGGACCCTAGGCAAGCACATCATCATTTCAAATCTGTTTACAATACGAATGCTCTTGTTATGTTTAATATAAAGTTTACATTGCGTTATAAAAATTATGAAATTATCTTCATAAGTGCTTAATTCATAATGAGAACGTATTAACACAAGCTTTTTTATTCTGCTATAATATATATAAACAATAATAAATGTCATTTTTATATAGGCTACAAACTATAATTCTATCTTGGCATGCACATTATCTGGTTCATGTTGGTCCAGTTAAATTCAGAGGACTCATTGGCTTGGTGTATTCATTTTAATTGTAAGCCTTAATTTAATTGTAATATTCATTCATACTGCTGCTCTGTACTGCGCGCTCCAGCTCATGCCGAGCAAGGAGACGCACGTGCCCGGCCCAACATACAGTACAACATACAGTAAGTGCCGCCTTTTGTTGCATAAACATCGTCTAACATTTTTTAAGGCGAAGTAATGAATGGTGTATTTGCATTTTGCGCGGGAGTAGAAGACGCATTTTCTGTTTTCACAAGATGCATTTATGTGGCCAAATGTAAATGGAACAGTTTTAACAAATGAGATGGCGATCTGATCAGAGAAAACGCATAAAGTCAAATATAAGGTACAAAGCTGTCACTGGGGCAGTACCCTTTATAAAAGGTCCTAATATGTACCATTTAGGTACAAATACGTATTTCAAGAGAGGCTTCTTGATGGGAAATGCATCATAAAAAGTCTATATATTTGGCAGATGTAAAGCATACATGTGTATTTTTTTGTGTTAGTCCATTTTTATTTTATTTTATTATTATTGTAACAGCTCAGGTATGTTCAAGGAGCAACATGTTTGTGCAGTTTCTAAAGATTTTAGTTCTGTTTTGAATAAGGGGTTGGAAATGAATGCTTTTCTTGTTTTTTGTTTTTTATCCGATTCATCGATTCATCGGAAAAATAATTGACAGATTAATTGATTATTAAAATAATCGTTAGTTGCAGCCCTAGTCACTTTCCATATATATATATATATATATATATAGAGAGAGAGAGAGAGAGAGAGAGAGAGAGAGAGAGAGAGAGAGAGAGAGAGCAGTTATGAGAATTGGAATACCACGCCCACCAGGCGGAAAACAATCCAACCGTCTCCATTGACTTTGTATTGCGAGAGGCCGCCTCCTTGTCATTTCTGGCTTAAAACAAAAACAGAATAATGCCTTAAAAATTGTTGTGTGCAAGATGTACAGCTTACAAGCCAAAAAAACCCAGAAAACTTATTTATTCGTAGATAGTAGATTCGTAGACTATCTACGTCTGTAGATAGTAGGTAGGACAAAAGAAAGCTAGTTAGTTCCATATTTAGCAACATTATTTTAAATGAATTAAAGCTCCCGTTCTTTCTGTGTTTTTTAAGCTTTGATTGTGTTTACATGTAAAAAAGCGGTATTATTCACACAATTTACTTATCTGTATTCCGCTGTTTTCACAGTCTTTAAAACAGGCTGATGTCTTCCTTGTTCTATGAAGTCCCTCCTTCAGAAATATGTATCGAGTTCTGATTGTGTAGTTTGTTTAGTGTGTTGCGATTCAAGAGCAGCTTAGCTTAGCAGTGCCGTTTGAGCCAAAGCTGACAACTGACGTATTCCTGTGGGCGGAGTTTAGTCAAAAACTGTTTTATTGACATCATTAATTCGGGAAGTAGAGGGCTGTAGTCCAAACCGGCCGTTCGCTGTAGGCTTACATCCGTTCCTGGATGTAATACTAGGTAGGGATGGGCACCAAACTAGGTACTTTTATAGGCACCTGATGACGAAAATGACGTCATGTGGATGGTGTGCATATGCGGACGTCCCTAGTATACTTTCGGCTTGAGTCTGGGGGTGCGTTCCACTCCAGTTTTAGACACGCACTCGCGAACTTCCCTAAACACTTCCCCTTAGGGGAATCCCTGTCGCCATTTTGAAGTGCGTTCTTTGTCAAGTGGACGAGGGAAGTTTGTATGAGCGAGTCTACTTCATATGTACACTTCAGGCAGCTCCATATCCCACAATGCATCACGATTGTGACGTCACTTCAGCAACTCGCACTTTGTACATGGAGGGGGCGGTCTCCACTTTCCATGCGATCAAGGGCTTAGGGCGATCCATTTGAACCTACTTCAAGTGTTTCAGCAGTAGTGGGCACTCGTACAACGTAAGCAATGACATACATCTGAGTGAACCAGACTGAGGGAAGTTAGCGAGGGAAGGTCATAAAAAAACGAACTGGAACGCAGGGTGGTACAAAGCGAAAGCGTGTGGGCGCGCGCGAGAGAGAGATCGTGTGGGAAGTGACACCTCTTTGCAACTTGCTTAATGGCTAACAGAAATCAATCTAACTTGTGGTTAAATTTCACAAAGGATGATGCAGACAATGCTACTTGCAATATTTGTAACAGTAAGTACAAGGCCGGCAGTGGTAATACATCCAACCTTAGGAAGCACTTATTTAAACACAATATGTATTTAAAAGCACAGGAGTTCTTATTAAAATGCGTTTTCGTCGATCGGATCACAAGTGGATGAGAGAGACACATTCTGTTTACACCTGGTGTTTATCAATACCAGTTCGTCTCTTTTGTCCACTTTCGACCGCTTCTGTCCTGATTACTTTGAGTGGTGGTCCGTGGAGACTGCGGGGAAGTCCCTCTGCTTTCGTTTTAACACGAGCTGGAGTAATGACGGGTTTATGAAATGGACGCAAACTAATACTATCTTCTTGTGATGTAGGTAAACATGCTGCACAGTGTTTTGTTCATGAATATGTTAAAGCTTTCTCGTTTTTTTCAGCGCAATTAATGAAATAAGATTGCGCAACTTTCACACGCTCGCAAAATGAAACTGCGGAGATCAAGACGCTTTAGTTTTATCAATGAAAGCCTAAAGATAGCGCTGTACACAGTGTGTTCACGCTAAAAGTCAGAAAAGACGTACAACTTTGTGCTCAGTACCACAGCTTACATAATTAGGCGGAGAGAAGGCGGTCTGTGTGGCTGTTCGAACACATTCAACCACATACGGACCAAATGCCAATACTGGCCTGCTTGGCAAAAAGTATCTCTATGTCCAGTTAGGCTATGAGGGGTTTCATAACCACTGCCGTGGTGAAGTGCGACCCGTGGTGGTGACGTGCAGCCTGCGGTGGTGTGCACATCACAAACTATGAAAAATATAAAGTACAATCTCGCCCAGTGAGATGTCTTCAAGTTTGTGTGAATGCAAAGAGCCAACAGACTTAGAGGTAGTGCATAATTTGCAAGGGGAGGCAGCTGATCGCAGTGATGACCCGCTAGCTTGGGGGGCGGAATAATGAGGCAAGATATTGGTTGTTTCTCAAACCAAAGGTTGCATTTGTAAGCTACATATGTCATCAAGTCTTATTTCATAATATTAACAATTAGAGATCGACCAATATGTTTTCTGCCCGATTCTGATATCTTTAGAAAATAAGGTGCCGATTTTCTTGTCTGATATGTTTGGCCGATTTTCTGTTTGTGCATTATAATCAAAATGTCCTCATCATGAGAAGATATTTTACATGTAAAAATTACTATTAATAAGTATTCATATTAATAAGGTTTTTAATCACTATTTATCGTAGACTTTTATCGTAGAACCAAACGCATGTCGTTTGTGAGGCGGCTGGTTCTGACGTTCATGTGCAACGTGTGTAACGAAAGCTACTTATTTTAAAGTCAAAATATTTAAAGTTTATAGTATAACTATTGTTTAACGTAATTTATACTTAATTTATACTTATGTATATAACTAAAAAATACCCTGATGAAAATTTTGTGTTAAACTATGGTTAGTGTAGTAAAAGGTGTTTTATTTTATGTTCCTTATTTTCACAAGGGTTTATAGTAGGGATGCACCGAAATGAAATTCTTGGCCGAAGCCGAATAATTATGAAATGTTTGGCCGAAGGCCGAATACCGAACGCAGTGTTTCGCATTTTTTCCATTTATTTTGCCAATTTTTTCACCATTACAATAATTAAATAGTAAAAATTTGCTTTTTACTATTTTGTGTTGCTTTTCAGATAAATAAATCAAAAAACAAAAATACAATTTCAAAATATTTATTTAACACTGAACATTTTTGAACATTCCAGCAAATATTATACAAACAAAGCACAATATAACTTAAAATAAATAAATTAGTAAAAAAAAAAATCGGCCATTTTTGAAGCCAGCCCCCCTTCTTGATAGCCTATGTTAGGCCTATAACTGACTGCTGAAAGAATGTAACTCTGTATGTCTACAACAACAAATGTGCATTGAATAGTGCAAAAAATGTGGATGAACCCACAACAAATGAATAACTGTCCTAGACATAAGCCTACTTAGCCTACTAATTCAGGAAAAGTGGCAGGTTCTTCTTTATGAAAAGTAGCTTCTCTGCTTTCTCACATGAAAGTCGGTTCCTCTTCTCATCGATGACATGAGATGCAGCACTAAACAGTCTCTCACTGTCGGTGCTTGTGCATGGAGCAGACAAGTACCTGCAGAATAGTTGAACATTTTATTGCAGTTTTCTGACAGTTGCTCATTTCAAAACGAACAATGTCTTCAAGATAATGAAATGGTTGAAACCCAGTGTAGGCCTACTATTTTACTACACTGAATATAGGTAGTAACACTTTACAATGTTTGTTAACATTATTGCATGAACTAACAATGAGAAATACATTTGTTATGGTATTTATTTATCTTCGTTAATGTAAGATAATAAAAAATATTTAGTTCATGTTAGTATAAGTGCATTAACAGTTTTAACAAATAGGCCTACCACTTTTGATACTTTTTAATTCAAAAATTACAAATGTGATACTTAATTTTAATACTGTATTAGTAAATGTTAACATTAAGATTAATAAATGCTTTTAATAAGGGTTTTTCATTGTTAGTTAATGTTAAAAATAGAAACTACTTATAAAGTGTTACCATAATCCAAAAAATAAATAAAATCTTAAATTAATTTCCCATACAAGAAGCCTACCTGCGTGCCATCTGCGCCAGGTCGGGAAAGCGGCCTTGATTGGTCCTCCAAAATTCGAGAGGGTTATTGCTCCTGGGGATGGGGACTTCTGAGAGATACCCATCTAACTGTTGAGCGGTCGAGCTTGTCCTCTGTCTTGCAAATGGGTTATTCTCTTGGAGGATCTCATCGAACATGTCAGACAGCGAGACTGTGCGCGGCTCATCTGTAGTACGAGCCCGTTTACTCTCTGCGCTGTTTTCATCTCCTGCGCTGTGCATCACCTGACCGTCTCCATCACCTAGCGGCTTTCCCAAATCCAACTCGGCCTGGATCATTTCTCGTGTGCGCATCTTTTTCCCCACATCCAAGTAATGATCTTTATATCGTGGATCAAGCACAGTCGCGATGCAGTACAGGGGTTCTGAGTCCGCCTGACTAAATCGTGAGCTGACAGCTTCTAAGAGCGCTATTTTAGTTGTTTTTACTCCGTGGTCTGTTTCAGCCTCTTTGTTTAAGGGCGCACTCACACTATCCAAACCAAACCGCGCTCGGGCGCGTTTGACCCCCAAAGCCTGGTTTGTTTGACAAGTGTGATCGCTCTGTTCCGCGCCCGGGCGCGGATTGGTTAATCGCGCCACGGCCGGGTTGCAGAGGTGGGCCGGAGCGCGGTTCACTTGGGCTCAGGCGCGGAAGGCTATGGTGTGAGCGCATTCGCGCCTGAGCGCGATTCAAAAGGTGAAGACGTCAGCTGCGCGACCACTCACCTTCATCTGCCGCCGTAAAAACCTTTTGATTCGCGCAGCGGGGTTACGTGAATGTCCGAGCTGCGCATGTGACAGATCAACTAAGCAATATGATGACATGTGAGAAGGCTGTCTGTAATCGCGCACCAAACGACTCCGAATAAAAAACACAGACTTATTATTACGGTGGGTTCCAGTGTTAAGAGAGAGCTTTACTTCCTGCTTTTTTCAAAACAATCGCATTTTAATGACAAAAGCGCGCCCGGACTCGGATCGATAAAAAGTACAGTGTGAGTGCGTGCACCTGGGGGAGTAGGGAGGGGTGACAATCGCGCTGGGGCATGGTTTAGTTTGGTTTGGATAATGTGAGTGCGCCCTAAAAGACGCTTTAGTGCTGCAAGTAAGGGTATGATGTCTGCCACAGATGCATCAGATGAGCTTATCTCTTTTGTTATCTGCTCAAAGGGGGCGAGAAGAGAGAGAACGTTCTCGATTAACACCCACTGGTATGCGGTGAATGTCGCGGGCAGGTCATGATCTGCTATGTATGTAGCCAAGACTCGCTTTTGCGCAAAAAGGCTTTCCAGCATATAATATGTACTGTTCCACCTTGTGCTCACATCTTGTTGGAAACGTTTTTGTGGCATTCCGAACTGTTCTTGGATAGATTGTAGGCGCGCATAGGCAAGCGGTGAATGTTTAAAATGGCCAACAATTTTCCTGCCTATCGCTATCACATCTGCAATACTGCGCTGACTCAACAGTCCCTCGTTGACCGCCAGTTGAATTGTGTGTGCCATACACCGTATGCCTTTCAGCTTGCTATCTTCCATGGCTTTAGCCATATTTCTTGCGTTGTCACTTACTACCGCATGCACTTTAGATCGGTCAATACGCCAATTGTCAAACATGTTGGCGAACGCCTCAGATATGGCTACAGCTGTATGGGACCCTCTAAACTCTTGTGAGTGAAGCACAATCTTTTGTAGCTTAAAATCTGTGTCGATCCACTGCGCAGTTAAACTCAGCATACTAGTGGGGCTCACATCCGAGCTCCAAATATCAGTCGTGAAGCTGAGGGCTGCAATATCTGTAGCCAAAAGCTCATGGACGTTAGTTGAAATGACGTTATACATCTCAGGTAAGCACACGTCTGAGAAATGCCGTCTACTAGGGATGGTGTAACGGGGCTCAATGTGGTCTATAAGCCTGCGAAATCCAACATCCTCTACAACAGAGAATGGTTGATCATCCAATGCGATGAATTCCATTATCCTTTTAGTAATACCTTTAGCTTTGGCACTGTCATTGGCAAACTTTTTTGCCTTTTCTAATAAGTCAGCCACAGATGGAGTGGGTGTCCCAGGACCGGGAGCTACTTTTCTTTTCGCTGCTGCTGTTGCCGTTGCCGCCGCCGTGTCTTTCTCGTACTCTGCATGATGTTCGGGGTGTCTTGATTTTAAGTGATAAATTAAACTTGAAGTGCTGTACGTTTTTGCAGATGCACCCCCTCTGGACAATTCAGCAGAACAATGTCTGCAAACGGCCGTTTTTGCCTCTTTCTCTGACACTTTAAAGTGCTTCCACACTGCTGACATGTTTGCTGCATAAAGCGCCCGCCTCTCACTCTACGCGGGTTATTTGATTGCGTCATTAAAAACGTCATTGTTCGGCAAAATTTATTCGGCCTTTTTACTTATTCGGTTTCGGTTGCCGAACATTCGGTGCATCCCTAGTTTATAGTAAGGTATAAATCTAAGACAGAAACATAAAAATAAATACATAAAAAACACTTGCATGACACTGTACTAGAGCCTTTTTATTTATTGTTTTGTAGCCTGATAACTTTAAAATATAACTTTAATTAGGGTTAAACATTTGAATTCTTACTTAAAAGCTGAGGGCACATCTCCGCTGCTGCTTTTGGCTGCCATGTTTACATCACCACAAAGCTCCTCCCTCCCACACGCAATAGGTTAGCCGTTAGAGTGTGGATCGATCTGCACTTCGAATTCTAAACCGGATATAGTAGACCATCCAGGTATCTTTGGAATACTAATTTAACATACTATGATTTGGGATGTACTAATTCTAGTTTCGCATACTATTTAGGACGGATAGTATGTGAATTGGGACTCAGCCAATATCTAATCAGAAAGCAAGATGATGGAAGACAGAAACAGTCATGGCACAGCACAAAGTGAAGTTGATGCAAAGTGACCTTGTACAGACCATGTTCCCGCGGTCTCCATGACTTCACCCAAAAAATTTCTTTTTTCCTTTGAATTTTCTGTGAAAATCATTCTAAACACTATCATTGCAATTTCTTCCTGCATATCGTCCGCCATACTTATTCTGTAGTCTCACAAGATTTTCAGAGATTTCCTGTGTTCACAGTCAAGACTCTTGTTGAAAATCTGTTCATGTGTGGTGTGCTGTCTTTGACACATCATGGCACACCACACACAATAGGTGCAAAACGGTTAAATCTTACTTTTTTCCACATGTTTGTGGTCTATTACATTTTGAAATTCTTATAAGAAGTAAAAAATCTTTGGGTTTGTACCCAGCATAAGTTCAGTGTTGGACAGATCGTTTGTTTCAAGCTTTAATTCAAATGAATCTGTAAGCGAATCGGATACAATGTGTGCTAATCCAGGCTGGGAAATGCAAAACTGTAACAAAGTGTTACTGTAATAACACAAAAAACATTTTCTCGCTGGATCTGATTTGGCCTTACAACCTTTTGCAATTGTGTCAGTTTTGTTTTGAGGAATATGAGCGATGGAGAGAGAGCAGAGAGATCGTTTGGAAACATAAAGGGTGCGCATGCGGCTCTCTGCTAATTCTCATCACTCACTCAGATCATCACTCATTAATCATATTAAATAATCCCAATTTTTGAGAGTGGGCCTGGCCCACCCAATCAGAGGGTTAATTAATCAGAGGAATAATTAAACAAATGTTGCCTTACATTTAACCTTAAAAATATATATAAATGCATCGTCAGTTTATCTTCGTTCATCACTTGAAAGACAGTTTTGGTCACTTTATCAGAAAGTTGTTTATGTGTGCTGCTTGTGAAAGAAAATAGAAGTTAAAAATTTGTACCTGGTCTGGCCCCCACCCAACCCATGCGCACACACATAGATGATACGACTATCGGTCAACTATGGAAAGATTCGACAATTCTGATTCGAATATGTAAATCCTTAGTCAAGGACACCCCTAGAATATATAGGTGGCTTTAAGAAGCAGGTCCCTCGTAAACATTACTCATATTTTGGGGATTAAAGTCTTTTTTACCTTAGATCCTTGAAGACCTGAATAGTTAAATAATGTGTTTGTAAACTGTCTCTGTTTGTGTCTGCAGGTGTGATTAACCCAGAATCAGATCAACTAAAGTCAGTGTCAGTAAAGGATGGAGATTCTGTTACTCTTCACACTGACGTTCCTGATATCAAGAAATATGATGCGATGCAATGGAGATTTCAAGGGGTTCCTATAGCTGAATTCAATAAATCAGTCAGTAAAATATCAGAAGATGAGAGATTCAGAGACAAACTGCAGCTGGATGTTCAGACCGGATCTCTTAAAATCAAGAACATCAGAACAGATCTCTCTGGACTTTATGAAGTAGAGATCAGCAGCACCAGCAGCGTTTATACCATACATCAGTCATTCACAGTTACTGTCAGTGGTGAGTAAATTAAATCTTTCAATATAATACAGATCTTATTCAGATTATCACTATAAACAACTGTAATGTAAACCTAATGATCAATGTGCTGTATAATGTACTAAATAAAATTTTAAAAGAAACATCCTCCAAGAAAAAAATGGGTGCATTCGAAATGTCATACTGTGACGGTATGTACTATGTACAAGTATTTTTATTTTCATGTGTGCCACATGTTTTTTGACCTGTCACATAATGACAACAACCAGGACTATATTTTTCTAATGTGTTGTTAAACAAGTAAAATTAAGTTATGAGAAAAACAATTCTTGGTACCTGCACCTCTTCCACTTCAGAGAGCAACTCGTTTTATAGATTTCCAGTGTTTTTTAATGTGTTAACTTTTTGAATTTGGTGGCTCCTGAGCTTCTGTAGCATCATAGGATAAAAGTGTTTTTCCAATGCATACTAAAAATCTCACAGGAAGCTGTACACCCCAGTGGCAAACTCGGTCCTGGAGGGCCGATGTCCTGCAGAATTCAGCTTCAATCCTAATCAAACACACCTGAAGCAGACAGGTAATGTCCTCCTAATCACACTAGAAAATTACAGGCAAGTGTGTTGAGGTAAGTTTAAGCTGAACTCTGCAGGACACCAGCCCTCCAGGACTGAGTTTGAACACCCCTGGAACACTTTGTTATGTTTCGTGGTAGTAGGTTTGACCACTTTGTTTTTGATGCAGTTTGAGAAGCCTGGGCTGTCTACAGAGACCGCATTTTTTTACAGTGTGTTCAGAGGACCGGCAGCTAGCAAATAGTGAGGAGATGTTTACTGTATGAAACAAAAAATGTTTTATGGCCTAAAACGCATGAATTTGTTTAGAGCACCTTTAACTGGGGGCGGGGCAATCAAAGGGGCAGGGCACATCATGGTGAAAATTAAAATATTTTTTAATAAAAACACTCAAATAAATCTTAATTTTGAAGAAACTATGACAGAACAATGAACACATACTAGACTAATAATGAATTAAATGTTTTTAACAGAAACCTCTAACATGAATAGCTGTGTGATAAAGTAAACTAAAAACACAAACCAAACCTTTCTGTATATGACGCACTCTACATAATATTAAGCCTTTATACAACATAAATGTACAACGTGCATCTATCTGCATAAAATGCAAGACTTCAACTAAGTTTTCAACCAGGGCTGGACTGGGGCGAAAAATCGGCCACGATTCGTGCTATTACAGTGTCTGCAGAATATTTTAATCCGTTTTTTTTTCTAAACACCTTTTACCAATTTCAAACCACAGCAATTTTTTGTGTATATATTTTCCCTTCATCCTATTTTTGTGACCCTGCTGCCCCAATCAGGATTTCTTATCTAATGATCACACCTCAATTTTGCAAATCTATAGCATGGCGCCTTTCCTATGGACATTAAATAATGAATTTTCCAATGTGTGTTAAACCTTTTCTGGCCCATTTTATCTGTAAAAGAAATTGTGCCTAATAATTCTGCACACCTTAATATAAGGTCTTTCTTTTCTTCAGCCATCATTAACAATAATGTACAATTATTTACAAAATGAATGGTAATTAAAATGAATTTGGTTTGGAATTAGTAAAAGTTTGATAAAAACTGTGAAGAAAAGTTCGACGTACCAACCTTATAATTCTGCCCACACTGTATTTTATTGCACTGTTATCACCATAATTTTGCAAACAGTCATTGGTTTTTCACTTGTGTTGTTGAATGACTTTTATCAATGAGATATCTAATGACAGTATTTTAAAAGCAGTTCTGCTTACCGAGGCCTTTGACAGATGCACACCGACGCTGCATGCTCCATAAAAAAAAGCCCGAAAAGTTTTTTAAAATGTGATTGGGCTAGCCACATGTCAAATAAAAAAGAACCAACCAATGGGCTGCAGATAGGTGTCTCATGGGCCGGTCTGTCCGGAAAAAAATCTTACGCTTTTTTTGGAAAATGCAGTACATCGCCACCGCGCCTTTTAGCGTTATTACTGAATTACGTAAAAACAAAAAGAAAGCAACGGGCCGCAATGGGCGAGTGTTATGGGCTGGTCAGGCAAGATGTATTGTTTATGCTCGTATGGTTCTCTGGTATCTCTTGAAATTTGATGTTTAAATATGAAATGATAACCCATTGAACGTTTGACGGTGCTGTATATTTTGCACCTGACTGACTGTATTTCCAAAAATTACGGCATCCTTTAAACCATAGTGCCTCAGTGATGTGAGGTTTGGCCGGCTTCACGGGATCGTTGGGGTGCTTTTTGAATCATGCCTGGTAATGTTATTGATGTCATACGCCAGTCTGCGTAGCTCAACATGAATCTCCAGATGCATTCATTACTACCACAGGTGCTCATAACGCTAACCAGTCATCCCAGTGTTTCCCCTACCATTATATAAGGGGGGCGCCTCTCTCTCTGTGCAGCGCGCGCCTCTCTCTCCCATAACTGGTGACAGTGTTTTGAAAGTCTGCCTCCGTATACTTTATTTTTCTGCGTAAACATCAACAGTCACGGATGTTACTGACAGAGAAGACGACTGATCGAGTTTATCATGACTTTCCCACACACACGCGCGCATTATCTCCCTCTCTCTCATGCTATACATGCCCGCCCCACGCACGTGTTTTGTAGTAACTCTGTGTAACAGTAACATTGTATGCCGTCATATTTCTGAATTTGCGAATGATGCGAATTGGGCGGCACAACTGCCGCGAAAACACACGCTTTTCCCTTTAAACACGTCTTTGCGCAAGTTGAAAATATGCAGCTCAAGCTAAAAGAGAGAGAGAGAGAGAGAGAGAGGTAAGAATAGTGCCCACGTTGAGAGAACTTAATAGAAGACTAAAGTATGTATGTCATTCAACTAATTACAGTATGTTAACTGGATAACACTGGATATAACTCATTGTATAGTTTAGTAAAATAATGTATTTTGATTACACAAATCAAACCTATAGTGATTGTTTTACTAGCTGCTGACCAGCATAGGGAATCTCTATGGCTAATTTCTAAGACATGTTGCTGATACAGTACTGTGTGTTGTACCTTTTCTTGATAATTAAGTCTTTTGGGGTAGCATCTTATGCCTAGAATTATTCAAGGAGCTTGATTCTTTTAACTTCCTTCAAAGTTTGATCAATTGTGCATAATGACAACAAATGGATATAGGGTGTCAAACTCATAGACTCATTTAAGACGCTCTTTTTAAAATATTTTGGGTCAACCTCTGACACAGATTTAAAGCTGAAACTTATCAAATCCTATCAGAAGTCCAGAATGTCATTGAAACACACCAGTGGCTTTGCTGTCATCAGGATTAAACATGTTACCCCTCGAAGTACCCCTCCCCACAGAGCTCCCACATAACAAATCACAATTTAACCCCTGTATATACATACCCAACCAACACCCCCCCCCCAAGATGAAAACCTAGGGGAAACACTGCATCCATATGCCGCCATAACCACAATAAATAAACCCACATGATCATCGTTTCGTGAACGATCATCGATGCCACGTTGGAGTACTTGAGCAATCGAGTACTCATGCCCATCCCTAATGTGATTTTGAATGGAGCCCATGTTCAGGGAAGACTTATTTAATTGTTAAAATTCATTTTAAGAAAAATTTAAATTGTTACTTGTGTTTTCTTGAGATAGTAAATCTGTCACAGAAATATTAAAAGTGCAGTCAGTGGATATTTTTGTTGCACTGGCTCTTAGATAAACTGAACTTATCAATGGAGATAGTTAAGTATATGAAGAGTTGTTTATAATTTCATCTTTTATTCACTGTTAATTAATCTTTACATGTTGTCAATAACAGTGACGGTTCTACACGGAGGCCTAGGGAGGACATGTCCCTGTAGTGCCTCTGTAGACATGTCCCTGGCCACCCCTGTGGGCCCCCCTTGCTGACCAAATAAAAAAAGGATGAGTTTATTATGATTTTACACACGAGGGCTAAAAGCGGAACTAATGCGACACAACGTTATACACAGAAAAATTAGAGCGTCGCACCGAATCACTGTAGCCACCTGCGGGTGCTGCTCGGTGAGTGTCTCAATTTGTTCCTGAGCTCCCGAGGTTATGAATGAGTATATTGTGTATGCAGGTTTGGGCACTGGTAAGGACTCAATCTCACTTCACATTGGGACACTGTTCACTTATAGAGGGTATGCCTTGACGTCACTTTTCCACGTGACCACGCACGCCGTACTCGCCTTAATGAGTGGCAAACGTTCAACAAAATGGCTAGTTTTCATAAAATCTGCTGTGAAAATGCCAGTAAATCTAAAAAAGTATGTTAATTTACTTAAATATTAAATGTATAAAAATAACTTGTATTTATGAAATGTAATAGAGTAAAAATTATGATAATATTGTCGCTGCCCGATGAAACTCCCGTATGTCCAAAGCGATTACTTTTCAGGAAGTGAAAAAACACCGTATTTTTAAAAGCAGTTGAATGTAGCGTTGTCATACTTGGTACAGCATCTTTACATGTAACCATATTCTTGCCAGTGTAATGATATAATCCACATTTGACCAAAATTGAGTTTAAATGGACATACGTGCATATTTTACAGTAACGGTGGTCGATACGCGTTCTTCCGATCATTAATTAGAATGGCCAAGTTGCGTTTCATATTGACAGATGAATATGCTCAGTTTATTAAATAGACTACGTTTTAGTTTATTCAATACGCTTAGTTTATTTAACATTAATTATACATTTATTAAATGTCTCTTGCAAACTATGAAGGGACAATGAATCAATACACTGATTTGGTGATGCTATTGTTTGCACAGTCATACCATAATTTTTTCACTCCTAGACGTAAATCTGGCGTCAGGAAGGAAACGTTTACCTCGATGAAGGAAAGTCATTGTCTCACCAGGCTATGATTATTCAGCTATCCAGTGCTGAGCTTCGATGAAACTTCACGAGAACGGCGAGATGCTTCCACAGGGCGGGAGATACGCGGCGTTATTGACAGCTTTGACACCAAATGTATATACGTGAAAACCAGATGACATGATTTCACAACTTTTCATTGGCCATTTATATATGTGAAGCATACTGTATACGGAAATTAACCTGGACATTCAATCCTCCGAAAATTTTCAAAATTGGCAAAATGTACATACGTGGTTTTCATCGGACAGCGACGATATGCTTTGGAATGTGTTTAAAAAAAAACTGATAAAATACAAATACTTTTAAGTAGAAAGTAAAACCTCTTCTTGATAGTGACCCTAAGAACTTATCAACCCACATGTGGTCTGTGGACGTTGGCATGAACGATCAATTTACTTCAAGACTTTATCAGTCTGTAAAACGATAGCTCGGAATTCTTGTTAGTCTGGTAACTTAGTACAGTCTATCGCACAACCGCTGTTTCCCATTTAGACGCGTTTCCCCCGTGTTTTCGCCGATTTCACACTGTTCTCAAATGCTGCCGCTTTGTCTTTTGCCACTCAGTGGGCGTAACCGCAGTCACTTTTGCTGAAGGTGACGTCACGTGCATACCCTCTATTCTCCTGTGACTTGGCTGCTTAAGCGCGTTGTGATCACTCACAGCTGTTACTTATCAACAACCGGCAAAACCAACATCTTGCTGATTTCATTTTTAAACAGTACATTGTGAAAAGCGCTGTCATATACCCTTACATATACGTGCATAAAATTGGAGGAATATAATTTTTTTTACATATAACATTTTTTACAATTTAAAATAAATATTATTTTGAATATTTAGATTGCATAGTAGATTGTGCTGTGTTGGGAAAGTTTACTTTCTACATGAACTAGTTCAGTTCACCGTTCACAAATTTTAAAATGAACTAGTTCAGTTCATAGTTCATATTTCCAAATTTTGAACTAGTTCACAGTTCCAAAAATGAACTAATTTATAGTTATTTTTTTCCCATATTATTTTTTTTTAATTATTGCCATTATAGCCCATATAGAACCACAGACAGCAATTATTTTCATATCCAACTTTAAATCCTTGTCCAACCAGGATTTACATTAGCATTGACTGTCTTTTAATTTTTGTATTTGCTTGCACATACCTTAAAAGGCTAGCCGGGTGGTTCTGAGGTGTCGCGTGTAGGACAGAGCATGTGAGCAGTGCGGAGCGGGAGCGGAGCGTTGAACGGTGCGGTAATATTTCCATCAGAGCGCATTTCCGAAAATTCCGCTCCGCTCGCTCAATACGCTCAGCAGCGCTCGCTCATGACAGTATGCCGTTTGGTATTTTGCTAGTTCGAATCTGTATAAATGGCTAGCTTTATTTTATGGAGTTCAAATATTGTTTTTATGAAGTCGCCAGCCTTATATATAAATGAAAGAAATGAAACTAAGATGACAGAATAACTGTAGCATCGTCTGCATCTAGATGCAGTTTTAAAGATTAAAATAACTTTAATCCAACTGATCAACACAAATACAAATATATTTGTACATAATATAACTGATTGCTTACCAGCATTAAAACCACTTAAAATAAAAACATTTATAGTTCTTTGTGTATGTACAGCGGCCACTCCGTGGATGAGGAAGCTGTAGCCAAAAACGCCGGTGCATTAAGTATTAACTGACTGAACACTTGACTTACCTGGACATTTAGATATTAATTTTTTTCATCAACAGTATCTGTGGAACATTATAAACATTGATGATAATCTGCCGACTCGACTGATTCAGCACGTCCTCTATTTTACAGAGAGTCCGCTTAATTAACAGCTTTTCGTTCGGTCCGTGTGACCTAAACATTTTTGTTCTGTAATTTGTTCTCGTATAGGCTATATTTCTACATATTTTCGACCATGTAACATTTGGAATAAAATGTAAGTTGTTATAGATAGCATTAAGTTTGTTCTTGTACTGAAATGATGAAATGTTTAGTCTGACTAAAATGATCTATCCAGATTAATTTAGCCAAAATAATGATTTATTCGTTTTCATAGATACATGTTAATTTATCTTGAGGTGTCTCAACTGAAAATAACTATACCAGTGTCATTCATTTGTCTCAAGATTCACACTAGGAATGTATTTTTCTAAGGAATGTGTATAAAATATGCTTAAACATCATAATTTAACTAAGGCTTAGTACTGGCTTTGTCTGTGAAACTAGGCCTTCATGTTATAATGTGACTAATAATGTAAATAATGAATTTCTTTTATTAATGTTAATTAAAATGTTGTGCTTGTCACAGTAACAAAACACAAACTTTGATGGTCTCAAGGTTGAAATCATTTTAAAAGGGTCTGCCTCCATACCGTGTACCTTTTATTTAATATGTCTTGTTTACTTCCACATGAAACTCTGGTAAATTGCCTTGAAACATACTCATCTTTTACATTTTTTGTTGTTGTTTCCATTCAGATTGCGTTTGCTGTTGTTATGTTCTTGAAGCTATGGTCCGATTGGTCATCTCAGCTGTTGTGGGTGTGGCTACTGTTGCTGTTCTGGTTAATGAGATCAGATCAAGCAGAGATAAACAGAAGAAGAATTCACAGACCCCATTAGACCATCACTGAGAAATTGTAGTTTCTAAATCCTCTGAATTTTTATGGGGTCATATTATGAGACTTTTTTTCTCAACAAAGACATTTGTTTATGTTGTTGCTGCTGAAACTGTCTATTCTTCTCGGGCAATCGGCCTCTATCCAGTGTATTTACAAAAGATGTCTTTATATGTACTGTAATACGTAAAGAACAATTGACGACGGGCCATTGAATTATAAGAAAATAATACACACCCAAGGTGCGTTACACCGCGGGTGTGCATTATTTTCAAATAATTCAATGGTCCGGAGTCAGTTATTCCTCTTATACCACGGTTACTACAAACATTGCTCTGGTGCCTATTTTTAAGACATTTGACAAGTTATGTGTGCGTTTATCAGAAATTAATGCATACCCACTGAACATTTCTCAGCCAATCAGAATACAACATTCAACAGACCCATGGTATAAATTATGTTTTATTAACAAAGTTCGGGAGGAACACGTTCAAATAATCAACCTAATCACCTCAACTACGACCAGCTGTTGACAATCAGCAATCAGGTATCCACCTGATCGGCATCAACAGAAACCTATATAGACTGGAAACCAACTCACCCTCATTCCTCGATAGTTTCAGCATCCCTCCACCTCCCCTTCTCTGCACAATTGCCTAAGTCACCTTACTAACCAGAACAGGGAGGATTGTTCTGGGTTCGGGCCTAAGGCTGAGCCCGGAACCGTCTCCCCGCCAGGAAGCGCTCCGGGCTCAGTCCATTAACGAGCTTGGAGCCCTCTCCTCGGACAGCACACCAAATACGCATAACCTGACTGGATAGCAAACATATCCAATCATTACCCGTTTAGGAAGCTGCAATTCATTAAAAATCAGCATGGCTGTTGTACTTAGAACCTTCTTCCCTTCCTTGGTAGTGTAAAACCGAGTTGCCTTTACTATTTTCCCTCCTTTCATGCAAGTTTTCATTACCTCTTCAGAAATACCCATGGGGACACCAGAAATGACTCCCTTTATTCAATCTCTTACCCCCACTTCCACACATTCCACATTATCCTTCCCTAATTTACTCAAACGTAATGCCTTCTGTTTTTGCTGGTTAGACTTGCAAAACACTATGACCTTATTGTTACTGATATACCTTGCTATACCTACGGCCTTGGTAGTGAGGTCAAGGAATTTGACCGAGCAGTTACCAAAAGATTGAAAAAAGAAGGAAAAATCACCTGCAGGAAGTAATCACTTACTTATGCATTTACATTATTTTACATTTATTCATTTAGCAGACACTTTTATCCAAAGTGACTTATAAATGAGGAGTTCTTATTAATGCAATTGAAGATGAAAAGTAAAGTCACTTACACAATTCTTTCTTCATTTTTTCTTTGCTTTCTCCTGTTTACAGCAAGATGATGTTTAGGTAATTGTTCAATAAAGTACAGAATTGTTTATTATTGGTGTTTTGTCTATTATTATTTAAGTTTTGCTTGCATTCAAAATATCAAAGAACAGTACATGTTAGCATAATATAATGTTAATAAGACCATTATAGGTTGAACTGAAAGAAAAATTGGAATTTGTATATAAAAACATTGCAGCAATATAATATCACACAATATTTTACATAATGTAGTTTAATATGTAATTTTATCACTTCCATCAGTAATTTACTTTCAATTACATCCACGTTAAAAAAAATACTGCAAACTACTGGGTAATTTGTTAGAGAACACGAGTTTTTTTGGCACATGCATTAAGTAGCGAACGCAAATTTTTATTTGGATAACTTTAAATAAAACGAGACCGTAATATTGCATTCTATTGTTTTCAATGCCATTTGGATAAGGGTGTTATACCATCTTTTCGCTGTTACGAAAAATCGAGGGGTCTGAGAATGCGGGTCTCTGGGTGAGGGTCTGTAGCTGCATATTGATTTTTACACTTGCTAAAGTGTGTCCCATCAGGTGAATAATTTTTACATGCACGCTTGGGATCTTCACGCCCATTAGAACACTTGGGCAAAATACAGGAAATGCGTCATGTAAGTATTCAAGTGGTCAAGTGCAAAGACCGTGGTTATTTGGACGCAGCCATAATTTTGTTTTATTACACAGTGTTTGTGTGTGTTTTGTCAGCAGGTGTCGCTGTGTATCTACCATAACACTCAGATTCATACATAAAGGGTAGAGGAGTCCGCCATTTCTCCGTTTGAGACGCGTATTTCACATCCTAAATATTTCTCCGACCGGATTATTTCATTTTATTTTCAGTATCGTAGATATACGTTAACCGATAAATTCATAAGCTAATATTAATTATTTATATATCGCTTTGTGCGTTTAGTTTTCAGTCAGTGGGTTTATGGGTGTGGCGACTGACAAACACTCAGATATAAGACACCGGATACTTTAATAACTTTACTGATCGCATCTTTATTAACTGAACACCTACATCAAGATGAAGACGATCACTTTACTCTTCATCCTTTCTTTATTCATCAACGGTAAGTTCGTTTATAAACATTTCTGCAACACTTTCGCTTTCACTCCATAACACCGGAAATATAAACACTAACTTACAGTAGGCCTAAAGCCTACTAACGACGTACATCTACATATTTTCATATATCGTTGACGTTAGCCATGTCTATAACATCTATTAGACCATGAGGCATGGGGTGCTTTAAGAGGGTCTATTTGCTTTTGTAGAGTTGTCAGAACATGAGTCTCATGTCTGAGTTATTATCTCTTTTTTTGCAGGTGCGTTTGGTGATAAAGTGTCAGTAATGGAGGGAGACTCTGTTACCCTACACACGGATACTGTAATACAAGCATTAAACGATGTGACAATAATATGGGCATTTGGGGCTCAAAAAACTAAAATAGCTCAAATCAATAAAGACAATAATGCCAATGAAGTCTTAATATATGATAATGTTCCTGATGGGAGATTCAGAGGCAGACTGCAGTTGAATGATCAGACTGGAGATCTCACCATCACAAACATCAGAACCACAGACTTTGGAATGTTTGAAGTAGATATAGATGTTGGAAGTGAAGAAACACAGAAGAGTTTTGATGTTAAAGGTATGTATCTCAGACATTTAAATAAGTTCTCATCACTCTATGCACAATATGATGTAATTGCTTGGAAGACGGTTATTTAAAGTTTCATAAGACCAAGGCCCGCTTGCATAAAGTTTTTCCCTTAAGTATGACACTTGAGGGGTAAATTCCCCTTACCTAAGATAATAATTTAAGGGTGTTGCATACAGTATAATCCCTTAAATGGTTCTCTTAGGTAGGGGAGACTGGGGCAGGTTGTCTCACGGGTTGGTTGTCACACTGCTTATTCCAGACATACTACATGGCACTGTGGTACAATTTTGATATCAGTTTGTTAGCCTTTAATAGCTTACTCATTTGCACTTGAAATTTTGCCGAGCAGACACAAAACATTGAGGTTAGGAGACAATTTTTTATTTTTATGGGTCAGAGTAAATTTTCATGTTCGTGTTGTTTTTATGTTGAGATCTTGTAGGATATAAGTCATTCAAAAACAAAACACTCATTAAAAAGCTAAAAGTAGTAGCTTTATTTTGAGTCATCTTTTAGCGATCAAGTTAAAGCCGTGTGGCAGCTAGCTTATCATGTTTGTCAAGAAATCAGTTGGGGATGGTTGTCACATAGCTTGCGGGGTTGGTTGTCACATAAGAATATTGGACATGTAGACCTTTTAAGACTCTTGGTCTGTTTGTTTGTTTTTGTTTGCTGTTAAAATAAAATAAATAAAGCATTAAATATAGAGGTTTTAACACTAAAAATTATTTCATTTTATTTCTCAACACAGTAGACAATAGGCTTTATGCCCAGCTGCACTACTTCCTGAACTTCAGCCAGCTTCTTGTTTCCTGTCTGCCATTATTGGACAAACTGATTTATCCAGGTGTGCCTGACCTCAGTAGTCACAACAACAATAATCAGACACACCTGGATTAATCAGTTTGTCCAATAATGGCAGACAGGAAACAAGGAGCTGGCTGAAGTTCATAGTGCAGCCGGGCATAAAACCTATTCAAGTAACTGATCACCCACTTTAATCCCACTGTTTAAACATAAGGGGCATTAATAACAACTATCATAGGGGTTGGATTTATATTAAAACTTATTTTCAGTTTCTAGCTTAAAAAAACAAAAAAATTACACATTATCTTTTCAGATCCCAATTTATCATTGAAATCCTATTGAACCTCTATAGGGACAACCAACCCCATACCCTGTAACAACCAACCCCGTGATGGGGTTGGTTGTCACATTGTGTCAGAGTGTCTTTGATGGTTAATTACTTCCTGTTACAATACATCCGAAAAGTAAAAAGTATACACATTTAAAGCCAAGACTCCAAAGTTTCATTTCATGTAGGAATTACTGCTGAAAGACTTTTTGAAGATGAGCAATTCATGCATGAGTAAAAATTGTGACAACCAACCCCGGTCTCCCCTAAGGTTAATAGTTAAGTGTTTCATGACAGCAACCCAGGTTTGTGGTTATAAAATATTATTGTTGCCATGGAGGGTGAACTTTAGGGAAATTACACTGAAGGTGCTTTATGCCAGTGGTTACCAAACTTTTTCAGCGTGCGGCCCCCCTTGTGTACAGTGCATTTTTTCGCGCCCCCCCTAAAGAAAATTTATGACAAAAACAGTTCTAAAATGTAATATTTTAATTAAACAAATTAAACAAAAATTATACCTAGTAGTGCTGTTGGTTAGTTGGCTTATTTTTTAGGTTTAATTACAAAGAATTCATGATAAATGAATGTATTTTATAAAATGTCATAAAACTGGGCCCCCCCCTGGCATCATCTCGCGGCCCCCAGTTTGAAAACCACTGCTTTATGCAACCGGGCCGAAGTCTTCATAAATATCATTCTGCAGGTGTTCAAATTTATATATATTGTGCTTTTCACACCTTTACATAAATAAGAGCAGGAGAAAACACAGAAGAATCAGTGGACAACATAATCAGCAGAGGACGGCTAAGATTAATACTAGCGAACGTAGTAACGTATAGATGAGAGTTCTCAGTTATGCCAATGAGTGTGTTTACGTGCACAGAATAATCGGATAACTAGGAAAAATCTGCTTATTAAAGAAACCCGTTTTCATGCGTTTAACTTACATGCAAATCAATAAACCGGCTACAACTGTATTTACATAATATGGGCTGTTTACACTTCCCAAATAGCAAACTGGCTCCGTACCACAGGTATCACAACCTCCGGAACAGAGCCGCATAACGGATTCGGATCTGAGTCCACTTGCACGATGGGACGGATCCGAAACAGTCTTACCTTAATCCCCTATTCAAAATGGCTCATCTGGCCAAACTAGTTATCTAAAATCTAGCCAACTAACATCTGCATTGCTCTATAAAAGCCAATTATTCCATATAGCTTTATTAATTTG